>NC_082638.1:16495227-17142500 GCF_002263795.3 Bos taurus
GTTTGTCGGGGGCCTTGGCCAGAGGCAGAAACCACCGTGGTTGAGCTCAGGGACCAAGATGAACGCTCAGGCGTGTTTAGTGTGTGTGTGTGGGGGGTGGGGGGGTGTGGGGGGGCGGTGTGCGCAAGGGCAGCATCCATCCGAGTTCCGGGCGGGCACGCAGCTGTGGGCTCAGGAGTGTGTGTCGCGGGAATCGAAGAAGGCAGGCCCTAGACTGCTTCTTCAGTGCGCCGACCGAGATGTATTTCTCGGGGTCTTGAAGCAGGCCAAGCCCCAGAGGTGGCTTCAGTGCCGGGAGTGAGCTGCGGGATCACAGCTTTGTCCCGGAGAGGGACCAAATGCAGGACACAGCGAAGTGGACGGGCAGGGAGCGAGCTGGAGTCTCCCGGTGGTTACTTTGCCAGGTGCTTGAACGAAGGCAGGAGCCAGCCTGCTTCGGTGCAGGGATCCGGAGTGGGCTCTGGAGTGTTTGCCAGGGTCTTGACCGAGGGCAGGAGCCAGCCTGGATCAGTGCAGACACCGGGCGGGGGGCCCAGGAGTGTTTGTCATGGTATTGCCCGAGGGCAGGAGCCAGCCTGGTTTAGAGCAGGCACCGGGCGGTGGGCTCAGGAGTGTTTGTCAGGGTATTGCCCGAGGGCAGGGACCAGCCTGGTTCAGGGCAGGCCCCGGGCGGTGGTCTCAGGAGTGTCTGTCGGCGCCGGGCATGGGCAGGACCCAGCCTCCTTCAGGGCAGACACAGAGATGGGGGCTCAGGAGTCTGTGCTGAGTGAATCGAACAAGGGCCAGACCTAGACCGGTTCAGGGCAGGGACAGAGATGCTGCTTCAGGAGTATTTCCTGGGGGTAGGACCCCGGCCAGGTTTAGCGCGGGGATCAAGATGCGGGCTCAGCAGTGTATCCCGGGTGACTGAACGAGGGCACGGCCCACCCTGTCTCTGTGCGGGGACCGAGATGCTCCCTCAGGAGGGTTTCTCGAGGTCTGATCGTGGGCAGGACGCGCACGGCTTCAGGGCAGAGTGCGAGAGGAGGCCTCAGGAGGACGTGTTGAGGTAGCTCCCAAGGGCAGAACCTCGACTGGTTCAGTGCAGCGCCCGAGGGGCGGGCACAGGCGCATTTGCCGGTGGCTTCGGCAATTGCTTGCCGGAGCCCTGGCCGGGGCAGGGAAGGAGATGTTGGCCCAGGGGCGTTGGGTGGCGCTGTGCAGCAGGGGAGGCCCCAGCCTAGGTGCGTGCCGTGGCCGCGAGGCAGGCTCAGGAGGGCCTGTCGGGGGACTGACACTGGGCGGGACCCAGCCTCGTCCCGAGCAGGGACCGAGGTGTTGGGTCAGGAGTGTTTGTCAGGGTCGGGAAGAAGTGCCGGGCACCGCCCAGTTGAGGGCAGCGACCGATGCAAGCTCAGGAGTGTTTGCCGGGGGTCGGGCCAAGGGCAGGACCTAGCCTGATTGAGGGCAGGCTACCCGATGTGGGCTCAGGAATGCTTCTCGGGGCTTGAACATGGGAAGGACCCAGCCTGCTTCGGGGCAGGGACTGAGATGCGCGCTCAGGATTATGTGTCCGGGACACGAATATGCAAAGTCCAACAAACGCCTGCTTGACTGCAGGGACCGAGAGGTGGGGTCGGGAGTCTGTGCTAAGGTCCCGCACAAGGGCAGGACCTCGACTGGTTCAGTTCAGTGACAGAGACGGGGCTCGGGAGATTAGACGTGCACTTCAGGAAGGGCGGAACCCAGCCTGGTTTGGTGCAGCGCGTGAGATGAGGGCGCAGCAGTGATTCTGAGGGGTTTGAACAAGGGGAGGCCTCACCGTCGTTCGGGGCCAGGGGGCCAGGTTTGGGCTCAGGATTGTTTGTCGGGGGCCTTGGCCAGACGCAGAAACCTCCGTGGTTGAGCTCAGGGACCGAGATGAACGCTCAGGAGTGTTTTGTGTGTGTGTGTGCGGGGAGGGGGTGTTGCTCAAGGGCAGCATCCATCCGAGTTCAGGGCGGGCACGCAGCTGTGGGCTCAGGAGTGTGTGTCACGAGAATCGAAGAAGGGCAGGCCCTAAACTGCTTCTTCAGTGCGCCGACCGAGATGTATTTCTCGGGGTCTTGAAGCAGTCCAAGCCCCCGAGGCGGGTTCAGTGCCGGGAGTGAGTTGCGGGATCAGGGCTTTGTCCCGGCGAGGGACCAAGGGCAGGACACAGCGAAGTGGACGGAAGGGAGCGAGCTGGAGTCTCCCGTGGTTTCTTTGCCAGGTGCTTGAAGGAAGGCAGGAGCCAGCCTACTTCAGTGCAGGGACCCGGGGTGGTCTCAGGAGTGTTTGTCAGGGTCTTGCCCGAGGGCAGGAGCCAGCCTGGTTCAGAGCAGGCACCGGGCGGTTGGCTCAGGAGTGTTTGTCAGGGTCTTGCCTGAGGTCAGGAGCCAGCCTGGGCCAGTGCAGGCACCGGGCGGCTGGCTCAGGAGTGTTTGTCAGGGTCTTGCCCGAGGGCAGGAGCCAGCCTGGTTCAGAGCAGGCACCGGGCGGTTGGCTCAGGAGTGTTTGTCAGGGTCTTGCCCGAGGGCTGGAGCCAGCCTGGTTCAGTGCAGGCACCGGGCGGTGGGCTCAGTTGTGTTTGTCGGGGCCGGGCCATGGGCGGGACCCAGCCTCCTTCAGGGCAGGCACAGAGAAGGGGGCTCAGGAGTCTCTGCTGGGCGAATCGAACAAGGGCCAGACCTAAACCGGTTGAGCGCAGGGACCGAGATGCAGCTTCAGGAGGATTTCCAGGCGGTAGAAGCCCGGCCAGGTTCAGCGCAGGGACCGAGATGCGGGCTCAGCAGTGTTTCCCGGCTAATTGAACGAGGGCACGGCCCACCCTGTCTCTGTGCAGGGACCGAGATGCGCCCTCTGAAGGGTTTCTCGAGGTCGAAAAGTGGGCAGGACGCGCTCGGCTTCAGGTTAGAGAGCTAGATGTGACCTCAGGAGGACGTGTTGAGGTAGCTCCCAAGGGCCGGACCTCGACTGGTTCAGCGCAGCGCCCGAGGGGTGGGCACAGGCGCATTTGCCGGTGTCTTCAGCAAGTGCTTGCAGTAGCCGCGGCCGGTGCAGGGAAGGAGATGTGGGCTCGGGGGCGTTGCAGGGAGCCGTGCACAAAGGGAGGCCCCAGCCTCGGTGCAAGCCATGGCTGCGAGGCAGGCTCAGGAGGGTCTGTCGGCGGACTGTCGCCGGGCGGGACCCAGCCTCGTCCAGTGCAGGGACCCAGGTGTTGGCTCCGGAGTGTTTGTCAGGGTTCGGAAGAAGCGCCGTGCATCGCCCTGTTGAGGGCAGCGACCGATGCAGGCTCAGGAGTGTTTGCCGGGGGTCGGGCCAAGGGCAGGACCTAGCCTGATTGAAGGCAGGGAACCCGATGTGGGCTCAGGAGTGCTTCACGGGGTTTGAACATGGGAAGGACACAGCCTGCTTCGGGGCATGGACTCAGATGCGCTCTCAGGATTATGTTCCAGGGACTTGAACATGGAAAATCCAACGAACACGTTCTGGACTGCAGGGACCAAGAGGTGGGGTCGGGAGTCTGTACTAGGCGCTCGCACAAGGGCAGGACCTCGACTGTTTCAGATCAGTGACCGAGACGGGGCTCAGGAGTTTAGAAGGGCACTTCTGGAAGGGCACGACCCTGCCTGGTTTGGTGCAGCGCGTGAGATGAGGGTGCAGCAATGATTCCGGGGGGTTTAAACAAGGAGAGGACTCACCGTCGTTCGGGGCCAGGGGGCCAAGTTTGGGCTCAGGATTGTTTGTCGGGGGCCTTGGCCAGAGGCAGAAACCACCGTGGTTGAGCTCAGGGACCAAGATGAACGCTCAGGCGTGTTTAGTGTGTGTGGGCGGGGGTGGGGGAGTGTGGGGGGGCGGTGTGCGCAAGGGCAGCATCCATCCGAGTTCCGGGCGGGCACGCAGCTGTGGGCTCAGGAGTGTGTGTCGCGGGAATCGAAGAAGGCAGGCCCTAGACTGCTTCTTCAGTGCGCCGACCGAGATGTATTTCTCGGGGTCTTGAAGCAGGCCAAGCCCCAGAGGTGGCTTCAGTGCCGGGAGTGAGCTGCGGGATCACAGCTTTGTCCCGGAGAGGGACCAAATGCAGGACACAGCGAAGTGGACGGGCAGGGAGCGAGCTGGAGTCTCCCGGTGGTTACTTTGCCAGGTGCTTGAACGAAGGCAGGAGCCAGCCTGCTTCGGTGCAGGGATCCGGAGTGGGCTCTGGAGTGTTTGCCAGGGTCTTGACCGAGGGCAGGAGCCAGCCTGGATCAGTGCAGACACCGGGCGGGGGGCCCAGGAGTGTTTGTCATGGTATTGCCCGAGGGCAGGAGCCAGCCTGGTTTAGAGCAGGCACCGGGCGGTGGGCTCAGGAGTGTTTGTCAGGGTATTGCCCGAGGGCAGGGACCAGCCTGGTTCAGGGCAGGCCCCGGGCGGTGGTCTCAGGAGTGTCTGTCGGCGCCGGGCATGGGCAGGACCCAGCCTCCTTCAGGGCAGACACAGAGATGGGGGCTCAGGAGTCTGTGCTGAGTGAATCGAACAAGGGCCAGACCTAGACCGGTTCAGGGCAGGGACAGAGATGCTGCTTCAGGAGTATTTCCTGGGGGTAGGACCCCGGCCAGGTTTAGCGCGGGGATCAAGATGCGGGCTCAGCAGTGTATCCCGGGTGACTGAACGAGGGCACGGCCCACCCTGTCTCTGTGCGGGGACCGAGATGCTCCCTCAGGAGGGTTTCTCGAGGTCTGATCGTGGGCAGGACGCGCACGGCTTCAGGGCAGAGTGCGAGAGGAGGCCTCAGGAGGACGTGTTGAGGTAGCTCCCAAGGGCAGAACCTCGACTGGTTCAGTGCAGCGCCCGAGGGGCGGGCACAGGCGCATTTGCCGGTGGCTTCGGCAATTGCTTGCCGGAGCCCTGGCCGGGGCAGGGAAGGAGATGTTGGCACAGGGGCGTTGGGTGGCGCTGTGCAGCAAGGGAGGCCCCAGCCTAGGTGCGTGCCGTGGCCGCGAGGCAGGCTCAGGAGGGCCTGTCGGGGGACTGACACTGGGCGGGACCCAGCCTCGTCCCGAGCAGGGACCGAGGTGTTGGGTCAGGAGTGTTTGTCAGGGTCGGGAAGAAGTGCCGGGCACCGCCCAGTTGAGGGCAGCGACCGATGCAAGCTCAGGAGTGTTTGCCGGGGGTCGGGCCAAGGGCAGGACCTAGCCTGATTGAGGGCAGGCTACCCGATGTGGGCTCAGGAATGCTTCTCGGGGCTTGAACATGGGAAGGACCCAGCCTGCTTCGGGGCAGGGACTGAGATGCGCGCTCAGGATTATGTGTCCGGGACACGAATATGCAAAGTCCAACAAACGCCTGCTTGACTGCAGGGACCGAGAGGTGGGGTCGGGAGTCTGTGCTAAGGTCCCGCACAAGGGCAGGACCTCGACTGGTTCAGTTCAGTGACAGAGACGGGGCTCGGGAGATTAGACGTGCACTTCAGGAAGGGCGGAACCCAGCCTGGTTTGGTGCAGCGTGTGAGATGAGGGCGCAGCAGTGATTCTGAGGGGTTTGAACAAGGGGAGGCCTCACCGTCGTTCGGGGCCAGGGGGCCAGGTTTGGGCTCAGGATTGTTTGTCGGGGGCCTTGGCCAGACGCAGAAACCTCCGTGGTTGAGCTCAGGGACCGAGATGAACGCTCAGGAGTGTTTTGTGTGTGTGTGTGCGGGGAGGGGGTGTTGCTCAAGGGCAGCATCCATCCGAGTTCAGGGCGGGCACGCAGCTGTGGGCTCAGGAGTGTGTGTCACGAGAATCGAAGAAGGGCAGGCCCTAAACTGCTTCTTCAGTGCGCCGACCGAGATGCATTTCTCGGGGTGTTGAAGCAGGCCAAGCCCCCGTTGCGGGTTCAGTGCCGGGAGTGAGTTGCGGGATCAGGGCTTTGTCCCGGCGAGGGACCAAAGGCAGGACACAGCGACGTGGACGGGCACGGAGCGAGCTGGAGTCTCCCGGTGGTTACTTTGCCAGGTGCTTGCACGAAGGCAGGAGCCAGCCTGCTTCAGTGCAGAGACCCGGGGAGGTCACAGGAGTGTTTGTCAGGGTCTTGCCCTAGGGAGGGGGCCAGCCTGGTTCAGTGCAGGCACGGGGCGGTGGGCTCAGGAGTGTTTGTCCGGGTCTTGCCTGAGGGCAGGAGCCAGCCTGGTTCAATGCAGGCACCGGGCGGTGGGCTCAGGGGTGTTTGTTGGCGCCGGGCCGTGGGCGGGACCAAGCCTCCTTCAGGGCAGGCACAGAGATGGGGGCTCAGGAGCCTGTGATGTGCGTCCCGAACAAGGGCTAGACCTAGACCGGTTCAGGGCAGGGACCGAGATGCAGCTTCAGGAGTATTTCCTGGGGGTAGGAACCCGGCCAGGTTCACCGCGGGGACCAAGATGCGGGCTCTACCGTGTTTTTCGGGTGATTGAACGATGGCACGGCCCACCCTGTCTCTGTGCAGGGACCGAGATGCGCCCTCAGGAGGGTTTCTCGAGGTCGGACCGTGGGCAGGACGCGCACGCCTTCAGGGCAGAGAGCGAGAGGTCACCTCAGGAGGACGTGTTGAGGTAGCGCCCAAGGGCAGGACCTCGACTGGTTCAGAGCAGCGCCCGAGGGGTGGGTAAAGGCGCATTTGCCAATGGCTTCAGCAAGTGCTTGCTGGAGCCGCGGCCGGTGCAGGGAAGGAGATGTTGACTCAGGGGCGTTGCACGGCACAGTGCCCAAAGGGAGGCCCCAGCCTAGGTGCGTGCCGTGGCCGCGAGGCAGGCTCAGGCGGGTCTGCCGGGGGACTGACGCCGGGTGGGACCCAGCCTCGTCCCGTGCAGGGACCGAGGTGTTGGCTCAGGAGTGTTGTCAGGGTCGGGAAGAAGTGCCGTGCACCGCCCAATTGAGGGAGCGACCGAGGCAGGCTCAGGAGTGCTTGCCGGGGGTCGGTCCAAGGGTAGGACCTAGCCTGATTGAGGGCAGGGAACCCGATGTGGGCTCGAGAGTGCTTCTCGGGGCTTGAACATGGGAAGGACCCAGCCTGCTTCGGGGCAGGCACTGAGACGCGCGCTCAGGATGATGTTCCCGGACTCGAACATGGAAAGTCCAAAGAACGCCTGCTTGACTGCAGGGACCGAGAGGTTTGGGTCGGGAGTCTGTGCTAGGGGCCCGCACAAGGGCAGGACCTTGACTGGTTCAGTTCAGTGACCGAGACGGGGCCCAGGACTTTAGACGGGCACTTCAGGAAGGGCGGAACTCTGCGTGGTTTAGTGCAGCGCGTGAGATGAGGGCGCAGCAATGATTCCGGGCGTTTGAACAAGGGGAGGACTCACCGTCGTTCAGGGCCAGGGGGCCAGGTTTGGGCTCAGGATTGATTGTCGAGGGCCTTGGCCAGAGGCAGAAACCACCGTGGTTGAGCTCAGGGACCGAGATGAACGCTCAGGAGTGTTTTGTGTGAGTTTGGGGGCGGTGGGGGTGTTGCCCAAGGGCAGCATCCATCCGAATTCAGGGCGGGCACGCAGCTGTGGGCTCAGGAGTGTGTGTCACGGGAATCGAAGAAGGGCAGGCCCTAAACTGCTTCTTCAGTGCGCCGACCGAGATGTATTTCTCGGGGTCTTGAAGCAGTCCAAGCCCCCGAGGCGGGTTCAGTGCCGGGAGTGAGTTGCGGGATCAGGGCTTTGTCCCGGCGAGGGACCAAGGGCAGGACACAGCGAAGTGGACGGAAGGGAGCGAGCTGGAGTCTCCCGTGGTTTCTTTGCCAGGTGCTTGAAGGAAGGCAGGAGCCAGCCTACTTCAGTGCAGGGACCCGGGGTGGTCTCAGGAGTGTTTGTCAGGGTCTTGCCCGAGGGCAGGAGCCAGCCTGGTTCAGAGCAGGCACCGGGCGGTTGGCTCAGGAGTGTTTGTCAGGGTCTTGCCTGAGGGCAGGAGCCAGCCTGGGCCAGTGCAGGCACCGGGCGGCTGGCTCAGGAGTGTTTGTCAGGGTCTTGCCCGAGGGCAGGAGCCAGCCTGGTTCAGAGCAGGCACCGGGCGGTTGGCTCAGGAGTGTTTGTCAGGGTCTTGCCCGAGGGCTGGAGCCAGCCTGGTTCAGTGCAGGCACCGGGCGGTGGGCTCAGTTGTGTTTGTCGGGGCCGGGCCATGGGCGGGACCCAGCCTCCTTCAGGGCAGGCACAGAGATGGGGGCTCAGGAGTCTGTGCTGGGCGAATCGAACAAGGGCCAGACCTAAACCGGTTGAGCGCAGGGACCGAGATGCAGCTTCAGGAGGATTTCCAGGCGGTAGGAGCCCGGCCAGGTTCAGCGCAGGGACCGAGATGCGGGCTCAGCAGTGTTTCCCGGCTAATTGAACGAGGGCACGGCCCACCCTGTCTCTGTGCAGGGACCGAGATGCGCCCTCTGAAGGGTTTCTCGAGGTCGAAAAGTGGGCAGGACGCGCTCGGCTTCAGGTTAGAGAGCTAGATGTGACCTCAGGAGGACGTGTTGAGGTAGCTCCCAAGGGCAGGATCTCGACTGGTTCAGCGCAGCGCCCGAGGGGTGGGCACAGGCGCATCTGCCGGTGTCTTCAGCAAGTGCTTGCAGTAGCCGCGGCCGGTGCAGGGAAGGAGATGTGGGCTCGGGGGCGTTGCAGGGAGCCGTGCACAAAGGGAGGCCCCAGCCTCGGTGCAAGCCATGGCTGCGAGGCAGGCTCAGGAGGGTCTGTCGGCGGACTGTCGCCGGGCGGGACCCAGCCTCGTCCAGTGCAGGGACCCAGGTGTTGGCTCCGGAGTGTTTGTCAGGGTTCGGAAGAAGCGCCGTGCATCGCCCTGTTGAGGGCAGCGACCGATGCAGGCTCAGGAGTGTTTGCCGGGGGTCGGGCCAAGGGCAGGACCTAGCCTGATTGAAGGCAGGGAACCCGATGTGGGCTCAGGAGTGCTTCACGGGGTTTGAACATGGGAAGGACACAGCCTGCTTCGGGGCATGGACTCAGATGCGCTCTCAGGATTATGTTCCAGGGACTTGAACATGGAAAATCCAACGAACACGTTCTGGACTGCAGGGACCAAGAGGTGGGGTCGGGAGTCTGTACTAGGCGCTCGCACAAGGGCAGGACCTCGACTGTTTCAGATCAGTGACCGAGACGGGGCTCAGGAGTTTAGAAGGGCACTTCTGGAAGGGCACGACCCTGCCTGGTTTGGTGCAGCGCGTGAGATGAGGGTGCAGCAATGATTCCGGGGGGTTTAAACAAGGAGAGGACTCACCGTCGTTCGGGGCCAGGGGGCCAAGTTTGGGCTCAGGATTGTTTGTCGGGGGCCTTGGCCAGAGGCAGAAACCACCGTGGTTGAGCTCAGGGACCAAGATGAACGCTCAGGCGTGTTTAGTGTGTGTGTGTGGGGGGTGGGGGGGTGTGGGGGGGCGGTGTGCGCAAGGGCAGCATCCATCCGAGTTCCGGGCGGGCACGCAGCTGTGGGCTCAGGAGTGTGTGTCGCGGGAATCGAAGAAGGCAGGCCCTAGACTGCTTCTTCAGTGCGCCGACCGAGATGTATTTCTCGGGGTCTTGAAGCAGGCCAAGCCCCAGAGGTGGCTTCAGTGCCGGGAGTGAGCTGCGGGATCACAGCTTTGTCCCGGAGAGGGACCAAATGCAGGACACAGCGAAGTGGACGGGCAGGGAGCGAGCTGGAGTCTCCCGGTGGTTACTTTGCCAGGTGCTTGAACGAAGGCAGGAGCCAGCCTGCTTCGGTGCAGGGATCCGGAGTGGGCTCTGGAGTGTTTGCCAGGGTCTTGACCGAGGGCAGGAGCCAGCCTGGATCAGTGCAGACACCGGGCGGGGGGCCCAGGAGTGTTTGTCATGGTATTGCCCGAGGGCAGGAGCCAGCCTGGTTTAGAGCAGGCACCGGGCGGTGGGCTCAGGAGTGTTTGTCAGGGTATTGCCCGAGGGCAGGGACCAGCCTGGTTCAGGGCAGGCCCCGGGCGGTGGTCTCAGGAGTGTCTGTCGGCGCCGGGCATGGGCAGGACCCAGCCTCCTTCAGGGCAGACACAGAGATGGGGGCTCAGGAGTCTGTGCTGAGTGAATCGAACAAGGGCCAGACCTAGACCGGTTCAGGGCAGGGACAGAGATGCTGCTTCAGGAGTATTTCCTGGGGGTAGGACCCCGGCCAGGTTTAGCGCGGGGATCAAGATGCGGGCTCAGCAGTGTATCCCGGGTGACTGAACGAGGGCACGGCCCACCCTGTCTCTGTGCGGGGACCGAGATGCTCCCTCAGGAGGGTTTCTCGAGGTCTGATCGTGGGCAGGACGCGCACGGCTTCAGGGCAGAGTGCGAGAGGAGGCCTCAGGAGGACGTGTTGAGGTAGCTCCCAAGGGCAGAACCTCGACTGGTTCAGTGCAGCGCCCGAGGGGCGGGCACAGGCGCATTTGCCGGTGGCTTCGGCAATTGCTTGCCGGAGCCCTGGCCGGGGCAGGGAAGGAGATGTTGGCCCAGGGGCGTTGGGTGGCGCTGTGCAGCAGGGGAGGCCCCAGCCTAGGTGCGTGCCGTGGCCGCGAGGCAGGCTCAGGAGGGCCTGTCGGGGGACTGACACTGGGCGGGACCCAGCCTCGTCCCGAGCAGGGACCGAGGTGTTGGGTCAGGAGTGTTTGTCAGGGTCGGGAAGAAGTGCCGGGCACCGCCCAGTTGAGGGCAGCGACCGATGCAAGCTCAGGAGTGTTTGCCGGGGGTCGGGCCAAGGGCAGGACCTAGCCTGATTGAGGGCAGGCTACCCGATGTGGGCTCAGGAATGCTTCTCGGGGCTTGAACATGGGAAGGACCCAGCCTGCTTCGGGGCAGGGACTGAGATGCGCGCTCAGGATTATGTGTCCGGGACACGAATATGCAAAGTCCAACAAACGCCTGCTTGACTGCAGGGACCGAGAGGTGGGGTCGGGAGTCTGTGCTAAGGTCCCGCACAAGGGCAGGACCTCGACTGGTTCAGTTCAGTGACAGAGACGGGGCTCGGGAGATTAGACGTGCACTTCAGGAAGGGCGGAACCCAGCCTGGTTTGGTGCAGCGCGTGAGATGAGGGCGCAGCAGTGATTCTGAGGGGTTTGAACAAGGGGAGGCCTCACCGTCGTTCGGGGCCAGGGGGCCAGGTTTGGGCTCAGGATTGTTTGTCGGGGGCCTTGGCCAGACGCAGAAACCTCCGTGGTTGAGCTCAGGGACCGAGATGAACGCTCAGGAGTGTTTTGTGTGTGTGTGTGCGGGGAGGGGGTGTTGCTCAAGGGCAGCATCCATCCGAGTTCAGGGCGGGCACGCAGCTGTGGGCTCAGGAGTGTGTGTCACGAGAATCGAAGAAGGGCAGGCCCTAAACTGCTTCTTCAGTGCGCCGACCGAGATGTATTTCTCGGGGTCTTGAAGCAGTCCAAGCCCCCGAGGCGGGTTCAGTGCCGGGAGTGAGTTGCGGGATCAGGGCTTTGTCCCGGCGAGGGACCAAGGGCAGGACACAGCGAAGTGGACGGAAGGGAGCGATCTGAAGTCTCCCGTGGTTTCTTTGCCAGGTGCTTGAAGGAAGGCAGGAGCCAGCCTACTTCAGTGCAGGGACCCGGGGTGGTCTCAGGAGTGTTTGTCAGGGTCTTGCCCGAGGGCAGGAGCCAGCCTGGTTCAGAGCAGGCACCGGGCGGTTGGCTCAGGAGTGTTTGTCAGGGTCTTGCCTGAGGGCAGGAGCCAGCCTGGGCCGGTGCAGGCACCGGGCGGCTGGCTCAGGAGTGTTTGTCAGGGTCTTGCCCGAGGGCAGGAGCCAGCCTGGTTCAGAGCAGGCACCGGGCGGTTGGCTCAGGAGTGTTTGTCAGGGTCTTGCCCGAGGGCTGGAGCCAGCCTGGTTCAGTGCAGGCACCGGGCGGTGGGCTCAGTTGTGTTTGTCGGGGCCGGGCCATGGGCGGGACCCAGCCTCCTTCAGGGCAGGCACAGAGATGGGGGCTCAGGAGTCTGTGCTGGGCGAATCGAACAAGGGCCAGACCTAAACCGGTTGAGCGCAGGGACCGAGATGCAGCTTCAGGAGGATTTCCAGGCGGTAGGAGCCCGGCCAGGTTCAGCGCAGGGACCGAGATGCGGGCTCAGCAGTGTTTCCCGGCTAATTGAACGAGGGCACGGCCCACCCTGTCTCTGTGCAGGGACCGAGATGCGCCCTCTGAAGGGTTTCTCGAGGTCGAAAAGTGGGCAGGACGCGCTCGGCTTCAGGTTAGAGAGCTAGATGTGACCTCAGGAGGACGTGTTGAGGTAGCTCCCAAGGGCAGGATCTCGACTGGTTCAGCGCAGCGCCCGAGGGGTGGGCACAGGCGCATCTGCCGGTGTCTTCAGCAAGTGCTTGCAGTAGCCGCGGCCGGTGCAGGGAAGGAGATGTGGGCTCGGGGGCGTTGCAGGGAGCCGTGCACAAAGGGAGGCCCCAGCCTCGGTGCAAGCCATGGCTGCGAGGCAGGCTCAGGAGGGTCTGTCGGCGGACTGTCACCGGGCGGGACCCAGCCTCGTCCAGTGCAGGGACCCAGGTGTTGGCTCCGGAGTGTTTGTCAGGGTTCGGAAGAAGCGCCGTGCATCGCCCTGTTGAGGGCAGCGACCGATGCAGGCTCAGGAGTGTTTGCCGGGGGTCGGGCCAAGGGCAGGACCTAGCCTGATTGAAGGCAGGGAACCCGATGTGGGCTCAGGAGTGCTTCACGGGGTTTGAACATGGGAAGGAAACAGCCTGCTTCGGGGCATGGACTCAGATGCGCTCTCAGGATTATGTTCCAGGGACTTGAACATGGAAAATCCAACGAACACGTTCTGGACTGCAGGGACCGAGAGGTGGGGTCGGGAGTCTGTGCTAAGGTCCCGCACAAGGGCAGGACCTCGACTGGTTCAGTTCAGTGACAGAGACGGGGCTCGGGAGATTAGACGTGCACTTCAGGAAGGGCGGAACCCAGCCTGGTTTGGTGCAGCGCGTGAGATGAGGGCGCAGCAGTGATTCTGAGGGGTTTGAACAAGGGGAGGCCTCACCGTCGTTCGGGGCCAGGGGGCCAGGTTTGGGCTCAGGATTGTTTGTCGGGGGCCTTGGCCAGACGCAGAAACCTCCGTGGTTGAGCTCAGGGACCGAGATGAACGCTCAGGATTGTTTTGTGTGTGTGTGTGCGGGGAGGGGGTGTTGCTCAAGGGCAGCATCCATCCGAGTTCAGGGCGGGCACGCAGCTGTGGGCTCAGGAGTGTGTGTCACGAGAATCGAAGAAGGGCAGGCCCTAAACTGCTTCTTCAGTGCGCCGACCGAGATGTAGTTCTCGGGGTGTTGAAGCAGTCCAAGCCCCCGAGGCGGGTTCAGTGCCGGGAGTGAGTTGCGGGATCAGGGCTTTGTCCCGGCGAGGGACCAAGGGCAGGACACAGCGAAGTGGACGGAAGGGAGCGAGCTGGAGTCTCCCGTGGTTTCTTTGCCAGGTGCTTGAAGGAAGGCAGGAGCCAGCCTACTTCAGTGCAGGGACCCGGGGTGGTCTCAGGAGTGTTTGTCAGGGTCTTGCCCGAGGGCAGGAGCCAGCCTGGTTCAGAGCAGGCACCGGGCGGTTGGCTCAGGAGTGTTTGTCAGGGTCTTGCCTGAGGGCAGGAGCCAGCCTGGGCCGGTGCAGGCACCGGGCGGCTGGCTCAGGAGTGTTTGTCAGGGTCTTGCCCGAGGGCAGGAGCCAGCCTGGTTCAGAGCAGGCACCGGGCGGTTGGCTCAGGAGTGTTTGTCAGGGTCTTGCCCGAGGGCTGGAGCCAGCCTGGTTCAGTGCAGGCACCGGGCGGTGGGCTCAGTTGTGTTTGTCGGGGCCGGGCCATGGGCGGGACCCAGCCTCCTTCAGGGCAGGCACAGAGATGGGGGCTCAGGAGTCTGTGCTGGGCGAATCGAACAAGGGCCAGACCTAAACCGGTTGAGCGCAGGGACCGAGATGCAGCTTCAGGAGGATTTCCAGGCGGTAGGAGCCCGGCCAGGTTCAGCGCAGGGACCGAGATGCGGGCTCAGCAGTGTTTCCCGGCTAATTGAACGAGGGCACGGCCCACCCTGTCTCTGTGCAGGGACCGAGATGCGCCCTCTGAAGGGTTTCTCGAGGTCGAAAAGTGGGCAGGACGCGCTCGGCTTCAGGTTAGAGAGCTAGATGTGACCTCAGGAGGACGTGTTGAGGTAGCTCCCAAGGGCAGGATCTCGACTGGTTCAGCGCAGCGCCCGAGGGGTGGGCACAGGCGCATCTGCCGGTGTCTTCAGCAAGTGCTTGCAGTAGCCGCGGCCGGTGCAGGGAAGGAGATGTGGGCTCGGGGGCGTTGCAGGGAGCCGTGCACAAAGGGAGGCCCCAGCCTCGGTGCAAGCCATGGCTGCGAGGCAGGCTCAGGAGGGTCTGTCGGCGGACTGTCGCCGGGCGGGACCCAGCCTCGTCCAGTGCAGGGACCCAGGTGTTGGCTCCGGAGTGTTTGTCAGGGTTCGGAAGAAGCGCCGTGCATCGCCCTGTTGAGGGCAGCGACCGATGCAGGCTCAGGAGTGTTTGCCGGGGGTCGGGCCAAGGGCAGGACCTAGCCTGATTGAAGGCAGGGAACCCGATGTGGGCTCAGGAGTGCTTCACGGGGTTTGAACATGGGAAGGACACAGCCTGCTTCGGGGCATGGACTCAGATGCGCTCTCAGGATTATGTTCCAGGGACTTGAACATGGAAAATCCAACGAACACGTTCTGGACTGCAGGGACCAAGAGGTGGGGTCGGGAGTCTGTACTAGGCGCTCGCACAAGGGCAGGACCTCGACTGTTTCAGATCAGTGACCGAGACGGGGCTCAGGAGTTTAGAAGGGCACTTCTGGAAGGGCACGACCCTGCCTGGTTTGGTGCAGCACGTGAGATGAGGGTGCAGCAATGATTCCGGGGGGTTTAAACAAGGAGAGGACTCACCGTCGTTCGGGGCCAGGGGGCCAAGTTTGGGCTCAGGATTGTTTGTCGGGGGCCTTGGCCAGAGGCAGAAACCACCGTGGTTGAGCTCAGGGACCAAGATGAACGCTCAGGCGTGTTTAGTGTGTGTGTGGGGGGGGTGGGGGTGTGGGGGGGGGGTGTGCGCAAGGGCAGCATCCATCCGAGTTCCGGGCGGGCACGCAGCTGTGGGCTCAGGAGTGTGTGTCGCGGGAATCGAAGAAGGCAGGCCCTAGACTGCTTCTTCAGTGCGCCGACCGAGATGTATTTCTCGGGGTCTTGAAGCAGGCCAAGCCCCAGAGGTGGCTTCAGTGCCGGGAGTGAGCTGCGGGATCACAGCTTTGTCCCGGAGAGGGACCAAATGCAGGACACAGCGAAGTGGACGGGCAGGGAGCGAGCTGGAGTCTCCCGGTGGTTACTTTGCCAGGTGCTTGAACGAAGGCAGGATCCAGCCTGCTTCGGTGCAGGGATCCGGAGTGGGCTCTGGAGTGTTTGCCAGGGTCTTGACCGAGGGCAGGAGCCAGCCTGGATCAGTGCAGACAACGGGCGGGGGGCCCAGGGGTGTTTGTCATGGTATTGCCCGAGGGCAGGGACCAGCCTGGTTCAGGGCAGGCACCGGGCGGTGGTCTCAGGAGTGTCTGTCGGCGCCGGGCATGGGCAGGACCCAGCCTCCTTCAGGGCAGACACAGAGATGGGGGCTCAGGAGTCTGTGCTGAGTGAATCGAACAAGGGCCAGACCTAGACCGGTTCAGGGCAGGGACAGAGATGCTGCTTCAGGAGTATTTCCTGGGGGTAGGACCCCGGCCAGGTTTAGCGCGGGGATCAAGATGCGGGCTCAGCAGCGTTTCCCGGGTGACTGAACGAGGGCACGGCCCACCCTGTCTCTGTGCGGGGACCGAGATGCTCCCTCAGGAGGGTTTCTCGAGGTCTGATCGTGGGCAGGACGCGCACGGCTTCAGGGCAGAGTGCGAGAGGAGGCCTCAGGAGGACGTGTTGAGGTAGCTCCCAAGGGCAGAACCTCGACTGGTTCAGTGCAGCGCCCGAGGGGCGGGCACAGGCGCATTTGCCGGTGGCTTCGGCAATTGCTTGCCGGAGCCCTGGCCGGGGCAGGGAAGGAGATGTTGGCACAGGGGCGTTGGGTGGCGCTGTGCAGCAAGGGAGGCCCCAGCCTAGGTGCGTGCCGTGGCCGCGAGGCAGGCTCAGGAGGGCCTGTCGGGGGACTGACACTGGGCGGGACCCAGCCTCGTCCCGAGCAGGGACCGAGGTGTTGGGTCAGGAGTGTTTGTCAGGGTCGGGAAGAAGTGCCGGGCACCGCCCAGTTGAGGGCAGCGACCGATGCAAGCTCAGGAGTGTTTGCCGGGGGTCGGGCCAAGGGCAGGACCTAGCCTGATTGAGGGCAGGCTACCCGATGTGGGCTCAGGAATGCTTCTCGGGGCTTGAACATGGGAAGGACCCAGCCTGCTTCGGGGCAGGGACTGAGATGCGCGCTCAGGATTATGTGTCCGGGACACGAATATGCAAAGTCCAACAAACGCCTGCTTGACTGCAGGGACCGAGAGGTGGGGTCGGGAGTCTGTGCTAAGGTCCCGCACAAGGGCAGGACCTCGACTGGTTCAGTTCAGTGACAGAGACGGGGCTCGGGAGATTAGACGTGCACTTCAGGAAGGGCGGAACCCAGCCTGGTTTGGTGCAGCGCGTGAGATGAGGGCGCAGCAGTGATTCTGAGGGGTTTGAACAAGGGGAGGCCTCACCGTCGTTCGGGGCCAGGGGGCCAGGTTTGGGCTCAGGATTGTTTGTCGGGGGCCTTGGCCAGACGCAGAAACCTCCGTGGTTGAGCTCAGGGACCGAGATGAACGCTCAGGAGTGTTTTGTGTGTGTGTGTGCGGGGAGGGGGTGTTGCTCAAGGGCAGCATCCATCCGAGTTCAGGGCGGGCACGCAGCTGTGGGCTCAGGAGTGTGTGTCACGAGAATCGAAGAAGGGCAGGCCCTAAACTGCTTCTTCAGTGCGCCGACCGAGATGTATTTCTCGGGGTGTTGAAGCAGGCCAAGCCCCCGTTGCGGGTTCAGTGCCGGGAGTGAGTTGCGGGATCAGGGCTTTGTCCCGGCGAGGGACCAAAGGCAGGACACAGCGACGTGGACGGGCACGGAGCGAGCTGGAGTCTCCCGGTGGTTACTTTGCCAGGTGCTTGCACGAAGGCAGGAGCCAGCCTGCTTCAGTGCAGAGACCCGGGGAGGTCACAGGAGTGTTTGTCAGGGTCTTGCCCTAGGGAGGGGGCCAGCCTGGTTCAGTGCAGGCACGGGGCGGTGGGCTCAGGAGTGTTTGTCCGGGTCTTGCCTGAGGGCAGGAGCCAGCCTGGTTCAATGCAGGCACCGGGCGGTGGGCTCAGGGGTGTTTGTCGGCGCCGGGCCGTGGGCGGGACCAAGCCTCCTTCAGGGCAGGCACAGAGATGGGGGCTCAGGAGCCTGTGATGTGCGTCCCGAACAAGGGCTAGACCTAGACCGGTTCAGGGCAGGGACCGAGATGCAGCTTCAGGAGTATTTCCTGGGGGTAGGAACCCGGCCAGGTTCACCGCGGGGACCAAGATGCGGGCTCTACCGTGTTTTTCGGGTGATTGAACGACGGCACGGCCCACCCTGTCTCTGTGCAGGGACCGAGATGCGCCCTCAGGAGGGTTTCTCGAGGTCGGACCGTGGGCAGGACGCGCACGCCTTCAGGGCAGAGAGCGAGAGGTCACCTCAGGAGGACGTGTTGAGGTAGCGCCCAAGGGCAGGACCTCGACTGGTTCAGAGCAGCGCCCGAGGGGTGGGTAAAGGCGCATTTGCCAATGGCTTCAGCAAGTGCTTGCTCAAGGGAGCCGCGGCCGGTGCAGGGAAGGAGATGTTGACTCAGGGGCGTTGCACGGCACAGTGCCCAACGGGAGGCCCCAGCCTAGGTGCGTGCCGTGGCCGCGAGGCAGGCTCAGGCGGGTCTGTCGGGGGACTGACGCCGGGTGGGACCCAGCCTCGTCCCGTGCAGGGACCGAGGTGTTGGCTCAGGAGTGTTGTCAGGGTCGGGAAGAAGTGCCGTGCACCGCCCAATTGAGGGAGCGACCGAGGCAGGCTCAGGAGTGCTTGCCGGGGGTCGGTCCAAGGGTAGGACCTAGCCTGATTGAGGGCAGGGAACCCGATGTGGGCTCGAGAGTGCTTCTCGGGGCTTGAACATGGGAAGGACCCAGCCTGCTTCGGGGCAGGCACTGAGACGCGCGCTCAGGATTATGTTCCCGGGACTCGAACATGGAAAGTCCAAAGAACGCCTGCTTGACTGCAGGGACCGAGAGGTTTGGGTCGGGAGTCTGTGCTAGGGGCCCGCACAAGGGCAGGACCTCGACTGGTTCAGTTCAGTGACCGAGACGGGGCCCAGGACTTTAGACGGGCACTTCAGGAAGGGCGGAACTCTGCGTGGTTTAGTGCAGCGCGTGAGATGAGGGCGCAGCAATGATTCCGGGCGTTTGAACAAGGGGAGGACTCACCGTCGTTCAGGGCCAGGGGGCCAGGTTTGGGCTCAGGATTGATTGTCGAGGGCCTTGGCCAGAGGCAGAAACCACCGTGGTTGAGCTCAGGGACCGAGATGAACGCTCAGGAGTGTTTTTTGTGAGTTTGGGGGCGGTGGGGGTGTTGCCCAAGGGCAGCATCCATCCGAATTCAGGGCGGGCACGCAGCTGTGGGCTCAGGAGTGTGTGTCACGGGAATCGAAGAAGGGCAGGTCCTAAACTGCTTCTTCAGTGCGCCGACCGAGATGTATTTCTCGGGGTCTTGAAGTCCAAGCCCCCGAGGCGGGTTCAGTGCGGGGAGTGAGTTGTGGGATCAGGGCTTTGTCCCGGCGAGGGACCAAGGGCAGGACACAGCGAAGTGGACGGAAGGGAGCGATCTGAAGTCTCCCGTGGTTTCTTTGCCAGGTGCTTGAAGGAAGGCAGGAGCCAGCCTACTTCAGTGCAGGGAACCGGGGTGGTCTCAGGAGTGTTTGTCAGGGTCTTGCCCGAGGGCAGGAGCCAGCCTGGTTCAGAGCAGGCACCGGGCGGTTGGCTCAGGAGTGTTTGTCAGGGTCTTGCCCGAGGGCTGGAGCCAGCCTGGTTCAGTGCAGGCACCGGGCGGTGGGCTCAGTTGTGTTTGTCGGGGCCGGGCCATGGGCGGGACCCAGCCTCCTTCAGGGCAGGCACAGAGATGGGGGCTCAGGAGTCTGTGCTGGGCGAATCGAACAAGGGCCAGACCTAAACCGGTTGAGCGCAGGGACCGAGATGCAGCTTCAGGAGGATTTCCAGGCGGTAGGAGCCCGGCCAGGTTCAGCGCAGGGACCGAGATGCGGGCTCAGCAGTGTTTCCCGGCTAATTGAACGAGGGCACGGCCCACCCTGTCTCTGTGCAGGGACCGAGATGCGCCCTCTGAAGGGTTTCTCGAGGTCGAAAAGTGGGCAGGACGCGCTCGGCTTCAGGTTAGAGAGCTAGATGTGACCTCAGGAGGACGTGTTGAGGTAGCTCCCAAGGGCCGGACCTCGACTGGTTCAGCGCAGCGCCCGAGGGGTGGGCACAGGCGCATTTGCCGGTGTCTTCAGCAAGTGCTTGCAGTAGCCGCGGCCGGTGCAGGGAAGGAGATGTGGGCTCGGGGGCGTTGCAGGGAGCCGTGCACAAAGGGAGGCCCCAGCCTCGGTGCAAGCCATGGCTGCGAGGCAGGCTCAGGAGGGTCTGTCGGCGGACTGTCGCCGGGCGGGACCCAGCCTCGTCCAGTGCAGGGACCCAGGTGTTGGCTCCGGAGTGTTTGTCAGGGTTCGGAAGAAGCGCCGTGCATCGCCCTGTTGAGGGCAGCGACCGATGCAGGCTCAGGAGTGTTTGCCGGGGGTCGGGCCAAGGGCAGGACCTAGCCTGATTGAAGGCAGGGAACCCGATGTGGGCTCAGGAGTGCTTCACGGGGTTTGAACATGGGAAGGACACAGCCTGCTTCGGGGCATGGACTCAGATGCGCTCTCAGGATTATGTTCCAGGGACTTGAACATGGAAAATCCAACGAACACGTTCTGGACTGCAGGGACCAAGAGGTGGGGTCGGGAGTCTGTACTAGGCGCTCGCACAAGGGCAGGACCTCGACTGTTTCAGATCAGTGACCGAGACGGGGCTCAGGAGTTTAGAAGGGCACTTCTGGAAGGGCACGACCCTGCCTGGTTTGGTGCAGCGCGTGAGATGAGGGTGCAGCAATGATTCCGGGGGGTTTAAACAAGGAGAGGACTCACCGTCGTTCGGGGCCAGGGGGCCAAGTTTGGGCTCAGGATTGTTTGTCGGGGGCCTTGGCCAGAGGCAGAAACCACCGTGGTTGAGCTCAGGGACCAAGATGAACGCTCAGGCGTGTTTAGTGTGTGTGTGTGGGGGGTGGGGGGGTGTGGGGGGGCGGTGTGCGCAAGGGCAGCATCCATCCGAGTTCCGGGCGGGCACGCAGCTGTGGGCTCAGGAGTGTGTGTCGCGGGAATCGAAGAAGGCAGGCCCTAGACTGCTTCTTCAGTGCGCCGACCGAGATGTATTTCTCGGGGTCTTGAAGCAGGCCAAGCCCCAGAGGTGGCTTCAGTGCCGGGAGTGAGCTGCGGGATCACAGCTTTGTCCCGGAGAGGGACCAAATGCAGGACACAGCGAAGTGGACGGGCAGGGAGCGAGCTGGAGTCTCCCGGTGGTTACTTTGCCAGGTGCTTGAACGAAGGCAGGAGCCAGCCTGCTTCGGTGCAGGGATCCGGAGTGGGCTCTGGAGTGTTTGCCAGGGTCTTGACCGAGGGCAGGAGCCAGCCTGGATCAGTGCAGACACCGGGCGGGGGGCCCAGGAGTGTTTGTCATGGTATTGCCCGAGGGCAGGGACCAGCCTGGTTCAGGGCAGGCACCGGGCGGTGGTCTCAGGAGTGTCTGTCGGCGCCGGGCATGGGCAGGACCCAGCCTCCTTCAGGGCAGACACAGAGATGGGGGCTCAGGAGTCTGTGCTGAGTGAATCGAACAAGGGCCAGACCTAGACCGGTTCAGGGCAGGGACAGAGATGCTGCTTCAGGAGTATTTCCTGGGGGTAGGACCCCGGCCAGGTTTAGCGCGGGGATCAAGATGCGGGCTCAGCAGCGTTTCCCGGGTGACTGAACGAGGGCACGGCCCACCCTGTCTCTGTGCGGGGACCGAGATGCTCCCTCAGGAGGGTTTCTCGAGGTCTGATCGTGGGCAGGACGCGCACGGCTTCAGGGCAGAGTGCGAGAGGAGGCCTCAGGAGGACGTGTTGAGGTAGCTCCCAAGGGCAGAACCTCGACTGGTTCAGTGCAGCGCCCGAGGGGCGGGCACAGGCGCATTTGCCGGTGGCTTCGGCAATTGCTTGCCGGAGCCCTGGCCGGGGCAGGGAAGGAGATGTTGGCACAGGGGCGTTGGGTGGCGCTGTGCAGCAAGGGAGGCCCCAGCCTAGGTGCGTGCCGTGGCCGCGAGGCACGCTCAGGAGGGCCTGTCGGGGGACTGACACTGGGCGGGACCCAGCCTCGTCCCGAGCAGGGACCGAGGTGTTGGGTCAGGAGTGTTTGTCAGGGTCGGGAAGAAGTGCCGGGCACCGCCCAGTTTAGGGCAGCGACCGATGCAAGCTCAGGAGTGTTTGCCGGGGGTCGGGCCAAGGGCAGGACCTAGCCTGATTGAGGGCAGGCTACCCGATGTGGGCTCAGGAATGCTTCTCGGGGCTTGAACATGGGAAGGACCCAGCCTGCTTCGGGGCAGGGACTGAGATGCGCGCTCAGGATTATGTGTCCGGGACACGAATATGCAAAGTCCAACAAACGCCTGCTTGACTGCAGGGACCGAGAGGTGGGGTCGGGAGTCTGTGCTAAGGTCCCGCACAAGGGCAGGACCTCGACTGGTTCAGTTCAGTGACAGAGACGGGGCTCGGGAGATTAGACGTGCACTTCAGGAAGGGCGGAACCCAGCCTGGTTTGGTGCAGCGCGTGAGATGAGGGCGCAGCAGTGATTCTGAGGGGTTTGAACAAGGGGAGGCCTCACCGTCGTTCGGGGCCAGGGGGCCAGGTTTGGGCTCAGGATTGTTTGTCGGGGGCCTTGGCCAGACGCAGAAACCTCCGTGGTTGAGCTCAGGGACCGAGATGAACGCTCAGGAGTGTTTTGTGTGTGTGTGTGCGGGGAGGGGGTGTTGCTCAAGGGCAGCATCCATCCGAGTTCAGGGCGGGCACGCAGCTGTGGGCTCAGGAGTGTGTGTCACGAGAATCGAAGAAGGGCAGGCCCTAAACTGCTTCTTCAGTGCGCCGACCGAGATGTATTTCTCGGGGTGTTGATGCAGTCCAAGCCCCCGAGGCGGGTTCAGTGCCGGGAGTGAGTTGCGGGATCAGGGCTTTGTCCCGGCGAGGGACCAAGGGCAGGACACAGCGAAGTGGACGGAAGGGAGCGATCTGAAGTCTCCCGTGGTTTCTTTGCCAGGTGCTTGAAGGAAGGCAGGAGCCAGCCTACTTCAGTGCAGGGACCCGGGGTGGTCTCAGGAGTGTTTGTCAGGGTCTTGCCCGAGGGCAGGAGCCAGCCTGGTTCAGAGCAGGCACCGGGCGGTTGGCTCAGGAGTGTTTGTCAGGGTCTTGCCTGAGGGCAGGAGCCAGCCTGGGCCAGTGCAGGCACCGGGCGGCTGGCTCAGGAGTGTTTGTCAGGGTCTTGCCCGAGGGCAGGAGCCAGCCTGGTTCAGAGCAGGCACCGGGCGGTTGGCTCAGGAGTGTTTGTCAGGGTCTTGCCCGAGGGCTGGAGCCAGCCTGGTTCAGTGCAGGCACCGGGCGGTGGGCTCAGTTGTGTTTGTCGGGGCCGGGCCATGGGCGGGACCCAGCCTCCTTCAGGGCAGGCACAGAGATGGGGGCTCAGGAGTCTGTGCTGGGCGAATCGAACAAGGGCCAGACCTAAACCGGTTGAGCGCAGGGACCGAGATGCAGCTTCAGGAGGATTTCCAGGCGGTAGGAGCCCGGCCAGGTTCAGCGCAGGGACCGAGATGCGGGCTCAGCAGTGTTTCCCGGCTAATTGAACGAGGGCACGGCCCACCCTGTCTCTGTGCAGGGACCGAGATGCGCCCTCTGAAGGGTTTCTCGAGGTCGAAAAGTGGGCAGGACGCGCTCGGCTTCAGGTTAGAGAGCTAGATGTGACCTCAGGAGGACGTGTTGAGGTAGCTCCCAAGGGCAGGATCTCGACTGGTTCAGCGCAGCGCCCGAGGGGTGGGCACAGGCGCATCTGCCGGTGTCTTCAGCAAGTGCTTGCAGTAGCCGCGGCCGGTGCAGGGAAGGAGATGTGGGCTCGGGGGCGTTGCAGGGAGCCGTGCACAAAGGGAGGCCCCAGCCTCGGTGCAAGCCATGGCTGCGAGGCAGGCTCAGGAGGGTCTGTCGGCGGACTGTCGCCGGGCGGGACCCAGCCTCGTCCAGTGCAGGGACCCAGGTGTTGGCTCCGGAGTGTTTGTCAGGGTTCGGAAGAAGCGCCGTGCATCGCCCTGTTGAGGGCAGCGACCGATGCAGGCTCAGGAGTGTTTGCCGGGGGTCGGGCCAAGGGCAGGACCTAGCCTGATTGAAGGCAGGGAACCCGATGTGGGCTCAGGAGTGCTTCACGGGGTTTGAACATGGGAAGGACACAGCCTGATTCGGGGCATGGACTCAGATGCGCTCTCAGGATTATGTTCCAGGGACTTGAACATGGAAAATCCAACGAACACGTTCTGGACTGCAGGGACCAAGAGGTGGGGTCGGGAGTCTGTACTAGGCGCTCGCACAAGGGCAGGACCTCGACTGTTTCAGATCAGTGACCGAGACGGGGCTCAGGAGTTTAGAAGGGCACTTCTGGAAGGGCACGACCCTGCCTGGTTTGGTGCAGCACGTGAGATGAGGGTGCAGCAATGATTCCGGGGGGTTTAAACAAGGAGAGGACTCACCGTCGTTCGGGGCCAGGGGGCCAAGTTTGGGCTCAGGATTGTTTGTCGGGGGCCTTGTCCAGAGGCAGAAACCACCGTGGTTGAGCTCAGGGACCAAGATGAACGCTCAGGCGTGTTTAGTGTGTGTGTGTGGGGGGTGGGGGGGTGTGGGGGGGCGGTGTGCGCAAGGGCAGCATCCATCCGAGTTCCGGGCGGGCACGCAGCTGTGGGCTCAGGAGTGTGTGTCGCGGGAATCGAAGAAGGCAGGCCCTAGACTGCTTCTTCAGTGCGCCGACCGAGATGTATTTCTCGGGGTCTTGAAGCAGGCCAAGCCCCAGAGGTGGCTTCAGTGCCGGGAGTGAGCTGCGGGATCACAGCTTTGTCCCGGAGAGGGACCAAATGCAGGACACAGCGAAGTGGACGGGCAGGGAGCGAGCTGGAGTCTCCCGGTGGTTACTTTGCCAGGTGCTTGAACGAAGGCAGGATCCAGCCTGCTTCGGTGCAGGGATCCGGAGTGGGCTCTGGAGTGTTTGCCAGGGTCTTGACCGAGGGCAGGAGCCAGCCTGGATCAGTGCAGACACCGGGCGGGGGGCCCAGGAGTGTTTGTCATGGTATTGCCCGAGGGCAGGGACCAGCCTGGTTCAGGGCAGGCACCGGGCGGTGGTCTCAGGAGTGTCTGTCGGCGCCGGGCATGGGCAGGACCCAGCCTCCTTCAGGGCAGACACAGAGATGGGGGCTCAGGAGTCTGTGCTGAGTGAATCGAACAAGGGCCAGACCTAGACCGGTTCAGGGCAGGGACAGAGATGCTGCTTCAGGAGTATTTCCTGGGGGTAGGACCCCGGCCAGGTTTAGCGCGGGGATCAAGATGCGGGCTCAGCAGCGTTTCCCGGGTGACTGAACGAGGGCACGGCCCACCCTGTCTCTGTGCGGGGACCGAGATGCTCCCTCAGGAGGGTTTCTCGAGGTCTGATCGTGGGCAGGACGCGCACGGCTTCAGGGCAGAGTGCGAGAGGAGGCCTCAGGAGGACGTGTTGAGGTAGCTCCCAAGGGCAGAACCTCGACTGGTTCAGTGCAGCGCCCGAGGGGCGGGCACAGGCGCATTTGCCGGTGGCTTCGGCAATTGCTTGCCGGAGCCCTGGCCGGGGCAGGGAAGGAGATGTTGGCACAGGGGCGTTGGGTGGCGCTGTGCAGCAAGGGAGGCCCCAGCCTAGGTGCGTGCCGTGGCCGCGAGGCAGGCTCAGGAGGGCCTGTCGGGGGACTGACACTGGGCGGGACCCAGCCTCGTCCCAAGCAGGGACCGAGGTGTTGGGTCAGGAGTGTTTGTCAGGGTCGGGAAGAAGTGCCGGGCACCGCCCAGTTGAGGGCAGCGACCGATGCAAGCTCAGGAGTGTTTGCCGGGGGTCGGGCCAAGGGCAGGACCTAGCCTGATTGAGGGCAGGCTACCCGATGTGGGCTCAGGAATGCTTCTCGGGGCTTGAACATGGGAAGGACCCAACCTGCTTCGGGGCAGGGACTGAGATGCGCGCTCAGGATTATGTGTCCGGGACACGAATATGCAAAGTCCAACAAACGCCTGCTTGACTGCAGGGACCGAGAGGTGGGGTCGGGAGTCTGTGCTAAGGTCCCGCACAAGGGCAGGACCTCGACTGGTTCAGTTCAGTGACAGAGACGGGGCTCGGGAGATTAGACGTGCACTTCAGGAAGGGCGGAACCCAGCCTGGTTTGGTGCAGCGCGTGAGATGAGGGCGCAGCAGTGATTCTGAGGGGTTTGAACAAGGGGAGGCCTCACCGTCGTTCGGGGCCAGGGGGCCAGGTTTGGGCTCAGGATTGTTTGTCGGGGGCCTTGGCCAGACGCAGAAACCTCCGTGGTTGAGCTCAGGGACCGAGATGAACGCTCAGGAGTGTTTTGTGTGTGTGTGTGCGGGGAGGGGGTGTTGCTCAAGGGCAGCATCCATCCGAGTTCAGGGCGGGCACGCAGCTGTGGGCTCAGGAGTGTGTGTCACGAGAATCGAAGAAGGGCAGGCCCTAAACTGCTTCTTCAGTGCGCCGACCGAGATGTATTTCTCGGGGTGTTGAAGCAGGCCAAGCCCCCGTTGCGGGTTCAGTGCCGGGAGTGAGTTGCGGGGTCAGGGCTTTGTCCCGGCGAGGGACCAAAGGCAGGACACAGCGACGTGGACGGGCACGGAGAGAGCTGGAGTCTCCCGGTGGTTACTTTGCCAGGTGCTTGCACGAAGGCAGGAGCCAGCCTGCTTCAGTGCAGAGACCCGGGGAGGTCACAGGAGTGTTTGTCAGGGTCTTGCCCTAGGGAGGGGGCCAGCCTGGTTCAGTGCAGGCACGGGGCGGTGGGCTCAGGAGTGTTTGTCCGGGTCTTGCCTGAGGGCAGGAGCCAGCCTGGTTCAATGCAGGCACC
The DNA here is from genome assembly GCF_002263795.3 of Bos taurus. Lineage (NCBI taxonomy): Eukaryota > Metazoa > Chordata > Mammalia > Artiodactyla > Bovidae > Bos > Bos taurus. The sequence goes on from NC_082638.1 coordinate 16,521,395, forward strand.
GGGCGGTGGGCTCAGGGGTGTTTGTCATCGCCGGGCCGTGGGCGGGACCAAGCCTCCTTCAGGGCAGGCACAGAGATGGGGGCTCAGGAGCCTGTGATGTGCGTCCCGAACAAGGGCTAGACCTAGACCGGTTCAGGGCAGGGACCGAGATGCAGCTTCAGGAGTATTTCCTGGGAGTAGGAACCCGGCCAGGTTCACCGCGGGGACCAAGATGCGGGCTCTACCGTGTTTTTCGGGTGATTGAACGACGGCACGGCCCACCCTGTCTCTGTGCAGGGACCGAGATGCGCCCTCAGGAGGGTTTCTCGAGGTCGGACCGTGGGCAGGACGCGCACGCCTTCAGGGCAGAGAGCGAGAGGTCACCTCAGGAGGACGTGTTGAGGTAGCGCCCAAGGGCAGGACCTCGACTGGTTCAGAGCAGCGCCCGAGGGGTGGGTAAAGGCGCATTTGCCAATGGCTTCAGCAAGTGCTTGCTCAAGGGAGCCGCGGCCGGTGCAGGGAAGGAGATGTTGACTCAGGGGCGTTGCACGGCACAGTGCCCAACGGGAGGCCCCAGCCTAGGTGCGTGCCGTGGCCGCGAGGCAGGCTCAGGCGGGTCTGTCGGGGGACTGACGCCGGGTGGGACCCAGCCTCGTCCCGTGCAGGGACCGAGGTGTTGGCTCAGGAGTGTTGTCAGGGTCGGGAAGAAGTGCCGTGCACCGCCCAATTGAGGGAGCGACCGAGGCAGGCTCAGGAGTGCTTGCCGGGGGTCGGTCCAAGGGTAGGACCTAGCCTGATTGAGGGCAGGGAACCCGATGTGGGCTCGAGAGTGCTTCTCGGGGCTTGAACATGGGAAGGACCCAGCCTGCTTCGGGGCAGGCACTGAGACGCGCGCTCAGGATTATGTTCCCGGGACTCGAACATGGAAAGTCCAAAGAACGCCTGCTTGACTGCAGGGACCGAGAGGTTTGGGTCGGGAGTCTGTGCTAGGGGCCCGCACAAGGGCAGGACCTCGACTGGTTCAGTTCAGTGACCGAGACGGGGCCCAGGACTTTAGACGGGCACTTCAGGAAGGGCGGAACTCTGCGTGGTTTAGTGCAGCGCGTGAGATGAGGGCGCAGCAATGATTCCGGGCGTTTGAACAAGGGGAGGACTCACCGTCGTTCAGGGCCAGGGGGCCAGGTTTGGGCTCAGGATTGATTGTCGAGGGCCTTGGCCAGAGGCAGAAACCACCGTGGTTGAGCTCAGGGACCGAGATGAACGCTCAGGAGTGTTTTTTGTGAGTTTGGGGGCGGTGGGGGTGTTGCCCAAGGGCAGCATCCATCCGAATTCAGGGCGGGCACGCAGCTGTGGGCTCAGGAGTGTGTGTCACGGGAATCGAAGAAGGGCAGGCCCTAAACTGCTTCTTCAGTGCGCCGACCGAGATGTATTTCTCGGGGTCTTGAAGCAGTCCAAGCCCCCGAGGCGGGTTCAGTGCCGGGAGTGAGTTGCGGGATCAGGGCTTTGTCCCGGCGAGGGACCAAGGGCAGGACACAGCGAAGTGGACGGAAGGGAGCGATCTGAAGTCTCCCGTGGTTTCTTTGCCAGGTGCTTGAAGGAAGGCAGGAGCCAGCCTACTTCAGTGCAGGGACCCGGGGTGGTCTCAGGAGTGTTTGTCAGGGTCTTGCCCGAGGGCAGGAGCCAGCCTGGTTCAGAGCAGGCACCGGGCGGTTGGCTCAGGAGTGTTTGTCAGGGTCTTGCCTGAGGGCAGGAGCCAGCCTGGGCCAGTGCAGGCACCGGGCGGCTGGCTCAGGAGTGTTTGTCAGGGTCTTGCCCGAGGGCAGGAGCCAGCCTGGTTCAGAGCAGGCACCGGGCGGTTGGCTCAGGAGTGTTTGTCAGGGTCTTGCCCGAGGGCTGGAGCCAGCCTGGTTCAGTGCAGGCACCGGGCGGTGGGCTCAGTTGTGTTTGTCGGGGCCGGGCCATGGGCGGGACCCAGCCTCCTTCAGGGCAGGCACAGAGATGGGGGCTCAGGAGTCTGTGCTGGGCGAATCGAACAAGGGCCAGACCTAAACCGGTTGAGCGCAGGGACCGAGATGCAGCTTCAGGAGGATTTCCAGGCGGTAGGAGCCCGGCCAGGTTCAGCGCAGGGACCGAGATGCGGGCTCAGCAGTGTTTCCCGGCTAATTGAACGAGGGCACGGCCCACCCTGTCTCTGTGCAGGGACCGAGATGCGCCCTCTGAAGGGTTTCTCGAGGTCGAAAAGTGGGCAGGACGCGCTCGGCTTCAGGTTAGAGAGCTAGATGTGACCTCAGGAGGACGTGTTGAGGTAGCTCCCAAGGGCAGGATCTCGACTGGTTCAGCGCAGCGCCCGAGGGGTGGGCACAGGCGCATCTGCCGGTGTCTTCAGCAAGTGCTTGCAGTAGCCGCGGCCGGTGCAGGGAAGGAGATGTGGGCTCGGGGGCGTTGCAGGGAGCCGTGCACAAAGGGAGGCCCCAGCCTCGGTGCAAGCCATGGCTGCGAGGCAGGCTCAGGAGGGTCTGTCGGCGGACTGTCGCCGGGCGGGACCCAGCCTCGTCCAGTGCAGGGACCCAGGTGTTGGCTCCGGAGTGTTTGTCAGGGTTCGGAAGAAGCGCCGTGCATCGCCCTGTTGAGGGCAGCGACCGATGCAGGCTCAGGAGTGTTTGCCGGGGGTCGGGCCAAGGGCAGGACCTAGCCTGATTGAAGGCAGGGAACCCGATGTGGGCTCAGGAGTGCTTCACGGGGTTTGAACATGGGAAGGACACAGCCTGCTTCGGGGCATGGACTCAGATGCGCTCTCAGGATTATGTTCCAGGGACTTGAACATGGAAAATCCAACGAACACGTTCTGGACTGCAGGGACCAAGAGGTGGGGTCGGGAGTCTGTACTAGGCGCTCGCACAAGGGCAGGACCTCGACTGTTTCAGATCAGTGACCGAGACGGGGCTCAGGAGTTTAGAAGGGCACTTCTGGAAGGGCACGACCCTGCCTGGTTTGGTGCAGCACGTGAGATGAGGGTGCAGCAATGATTCCGGGGGGTTTAAACAAGGAGAGGACTCACCGTCGTTCGGGGCCAGGGGGCCAAGTTTGGGCTCAGGACTGTTTGTCGGGGGCCTTGGCCAGAGGCAGAAACCACCGTGGTTGAGCTCAGGGACCAAGATGAACGCTCAGGCGTGTTTAGTGTGTGTGTGTGTGGGGTGGGGGGGTGTGTGGGGGGGTGTGCGCAAGGGCAGCATCCATCCGAGTTCCGGGCGGGCACGCAGCTGTGGGCTCAGGAGTGTGTGTCGCGGGAATCGAAGAAGGCAGGCCCTAGACTGCTTCTTCAGTGCGCCGACCGAGATGTATTTCTCGGGGTCTTGAAGCAGGCCAAGCCCCAGAGGTGGCTTCAGTGCCGGGAGTGAGCTGCGGGATCACAGCTTTGTCCCGGAGAGGGACCAAATGCAGGACACAGCGAAGTGGACGGGCAGGGAGCGAGCTGGAGTCTCCCGGTGGTTACTTTGCCAGGTGCTTGAACGAAGGCAGGAGCCAGCCTGCTTCGGTGCAGGGATCCGGAGTGGGCTCTGGAGTGTTTGCCAGGGTCTTGACCGAGGGCAGGAGCCAGCCTGGATCAGTGCAGACACCGGGCGGGGGGCCCAGGAGTGTTTGTCATGGTATTGCCCGAGGGCAGGAGCCAGCCTGGTTTAGAGCAGGCACCGGGCGGTGGGCTCAGGAGTGTTTGTCAGGGTATTGCCCGAGGGCAGGGACCAGCCTGGTTCAGGGCAGGCACCGGGCGGTGGTCTCAGGAGTGTCTGTCGGCGCCGGGCATGGGCAGGACCCAGCCTCCTTCAGGGCAGACACAGAGATGGGGGCTCAGGAGTCTGTGCTGAGTGAATCGAACAAGGGCCAGACCTAGACCGGTTCAGGGCAGGGACAGAGATGCTGCTTCAGGAGTATTTCCTGGGGGTAGGACCCCGGCCAGGTTTAGCGCGGGGATCAAGATGCGGGCTCAGCAGCGTTTCCCGGGTGACTGAACGAGGGCACGGCCCACCCTGTCTCTGTGCGGGGACCGAGATGCTCCCTCAGGAGGGTTTCTCGAGGTCTGATCGTGGGCAGGACGCGCACGGCTTCAGGGCAGAGTGCGAGAGGAGGCTTCAGGGCAGAGTGCGAGAGGAGGCCTCAGGAGGACGTGTTGAGGTAGCTCCCAAGGGCAGAACCTCGACTGGTTCAGTGCAGCGCCCGAGGGGCGGGCACAGGCGCATTTGCCGGTGGCTTCGGCAATTGCTTGCCGGAGCCCTGGCCGGGGCAGGGAAGGAGATGTTGGCACAGGGGCGTTGGGTGGCGCTGTGCAGCAAGGGAGGCCCCAGCCTAGGTGCGTGCCGTGGCCGCGAGGCACGCTCAGGAGGGCCTGTCGGGGGACTGACACTGGGCGGGACCCAGCCTGGTCCCGAGCAGGGACCGAGGTGTTGGGTCAGGAGTGTTTGTCAGGGTCGGGAAGAAGTGCCGGGCACCGCCCAGTTGAGGGCAGCGACCGATGCAAGCTCAGGAGTGTTTGCCGGGGGTCGGGCCAAGGGCAGGACCTAGCCTGATTGAGGGCAGGCTACCCGATGTGGGCTCAGGAATGCTTCTCGGGGCTTGAACATGGGAAGGACCCAGCCTGCTTCGGGGCAGGGACTGAGATGCGCGCTCAGGATTATGTGTCCGGGACACGAATATGCAAAGTCCAACAAACGCCTGCTTGACTGCAGGGACCGAGAGGTGGGGTCGGGAGTCTGTGCTAAGGTCCCGCACAAGGGCAGGACCTCGACTGGTTCAGTTCAGTGACAGAGACGGGGCTCGGGAGATTAGACGTGCACTTCAGGAAGGGCGGAACCCAGCCTGGTTTGGTGCAGCGCGTGAGATGAGGGTGCAGCAGTGATTCTGAGGGGTTTGAACAAGGGGAGGCCTCACCGTCGTTCGGGGCCAGGGGGCCAGGTTTGGGCTCAGGATTGTTTGTCGGGGGCCTTGGCCAGACGCAGAAACCTCCGTGGTTGAGCTCAGGGACCGAGATGAACGCTCAGGAGTGTTTTGTGTGTGTGTGTGCGGGGAGGGGGTGTTGCTCAAGGGCAGCATCCATCCGAGATCAGGGCGGGCACGCAGCTGTGGGCTCAGGAGTGTGTGTCACGAGAATCGAAGAAGGGCAGGCCCTAAACTGCTTCTTCAGTGCGCCGACCGAGATGTATTTCTCGGGGTCTTGAAGCAGTCCAAGCCCCCGAGGCGGGTTCAGTGCCGGGAGTGAGTTGCGGGATCAGGGCTTTGTCCCGGCGAGGGACCAAGGGCAGGACACAGCGAAGTGGACGGAAGGGAGCGATCTGAAGTCTCCCGTGGTTTCTTTGCCAGGTGCTTGAAGGAAGGCAGGAGCCAGCCTACTTCAGTGCAGGGACCCGGGGTGGTCTCAGGAGTGTTTGTCAGGGTCTTGCCCGAGGGCAGGAGCCAGCCTGGTTCAGAGCAGGCACCGGGCGGTTGGCTCAGGAGTGTTTGTCAGGGTCTTGCCTGAGGGCAGGAGCCAGCCTGGGCCAGTGGAGGCACCGGGCGGCTGGCTCAGGAGTGTTTGTCAGGGTCTTGCCCGAGGGCAGGAGCCAGCCTGGTTCAGAGCAGGCACCGGGCGGTTGGCTCAGGAGTGTTTGTCAGGGTCTTGCCCGAGGGCTGGAGCCAGCCTGGTTCAGTGCAGGCACCGGGCGGTGGGCTCAGTTGTGTTTGTCGGGGCCGGGCCATGGGCGGGACCCAGCCTCCTTCAGGGCAGGCACAGAGATGGGGGCTCAGGAGTCTGTGCTGGGCGAATCGAACAAGGGCCAGACCTAAACCGGTTGAGCGCAGGGACCGAGATGCAGCTTCAGGAGGATTTCCAGGCGGTAGGAGCCCGGCCAGGTTCAGCGCAGGGACCGAGATGCGGGCTCAGCAGTGTTTCCCGGCTAATTGAACGAGGGCACGGCCCACCCTGTCTCTGTGCAGGGACCGAGATGCGCCCTCTGAAGGGTTTCTCGAGGTCGAAAAGTGGGCAGGACGCGCTCGGCTTCAGGTTAGAGAGCTAGATGTGACCTCAGGAGGACGTGTTGAGGTAGCTCCCAAGGGCAGGATCTCGACTGGTTCAGCGCAGCGCCCGAGGGGTGGGCACAGGCGCATCTGCCGGTGTCTTCAGCAAGTGCTTGCAGTAGCCGCGGCCGGTGCAGGGAAGGAGATGTGGGCTCGGGGGCGTTGCAGGGAGCCGTGCACAAAGGGAGGCCCCAGCCTCGGTGCAAGCCATGGCTGCGAGGCAGGCTCAGGAGGGTCTGTCGGCGGACTGTCGCCGGGCGGGACCCAGCCTCGTCCAGTGCAGGGACCCAGGTGTTGGCTCCGGAGTGTTTGTCAGGGTTCGGAAGAAGCGCCGTGCATCGCCCTGTTGAGGGCAGCGACCGATGCAGGCTCAGGAGTGTTTGCCGGGGGTCGGGCCAAGGGCAGGACCTAGCCTGATTGAAGGCAGGGAACCCGATGTGGGCTCAGGAGTGCTTCACGGGGTTTGAACATGGGAAGGACACAGCCTGCTTCGGGGCATGGACTCAGATGCGCTCTCAGGATTATGTTCCAGGGACTTGAACATGGAAAATCCAACGAACACGTTCTGGACTGCAGGGACCAAGAGGTGGGGTCGGGAGTCTGTACTAGGCGCTCGCACAAGGGCAGGACCTCGACTGTTTCAGATCAGTGACCGAGACGGGGCTCAGGAGTTTAGAAGGGCACTTCTGGAAGGGCACGACCCTGCCTGGTTTGGTGCAGCACGTGAGATGAGGGTGCAGCAATGATTCCGGGGGGTTTAAACAAGGAGAGGACTCACCGTCGTTCGGGGCCAGGGGGCCAAGTTTGGGCTCAGGACTGTTTGTCGGGGGCCTTGGCCAGAGGCAGAAACCACCGTGGTTGAGCTCAGGGACCAAGATGAACGCTCAGGCGTGTTTAGTGTGTGTGTGTGTGGGGTGGGGGGGTGTGTGGGGGGGTGTGCGCAAGGGCAGCATCCATCCGAGTTCCGGGCGGGCACGCAGCTGTGGGCTCAGGAGTGTGTGTCGCGGGAATCGAAGAAGGCAGGCCCTAGACTGCTTCTTCAGTGCGCCGACCGAGATGTATTTCTCGGGGTCTTGAAGCAGGCCAAGCCCCAGAGGTGGCTTCAGTGCCGGGAGTGAGCTGCGGGATCACAGCTTTGTCCCGGAGAGGGACCAAATGCAGGACACAGCGAAGTGGACGGGCAGGGAGCGAGCTGGAGTCTCCCGGTGGTTACTTTGCCAGGTGCTTGAACGAAGGCAGGAGCCAGCCTGCTTCGGTGCAGGGATCCGGAGTGGGCTCTGGAGTGTTTGCCAGGGTCTTGACCGAGGGCAGGAGCCAGCCTGGATCAGTGCAGACACCGGGCGGGGGGCCCAGGAGTGTTTGTCATGGTATTGCCCGAGGGCAGGAGCCAGCCTGGTTTAGAGCAGGCACCGGGCGGTGGGCTCAGGAGTGTTTGTCAGGGTATTGCCCGAGGGCAGGGACCAGCCTGGTTCAGGGCAGGCACCGGGCGGTGGTCTCAGGAGTGTCTGTCGGCGCCGGGCATGGGCAGGACCCAGCCTCCTTCAGGGCAGACACAGAGATGGGGGCTCAGGAGTCTGTGCTGAGTGAATCGAACAAGGGCCAGACCTAGACCGGTTCAGGGCAGGGACAGAGATGCTGCTTCAGGAGTATTTCCTGGGGGTAGGACCCCGGCCAGGTTTAGCGCGGGGATCAAGATGCGGGCTCAGCAGCGTTTCCCGGGTGACTGAACGAGGGCACGGCCCACCCTGTCTCTGTGCGGGGACCGAGATGCTCCCTCAGGAGGGTTTCTCGAGGTCTGATCGTGGGCAGGACGCGCACGGCTTCAGGGCAGAGTGCGAGAGGAGGCCTCAGGAGGACGTGTTGAGGTAGCTCCCAAGGGCAGAACCTCGACTGGTTCAGTGCAGCGCCCGAGGGGCGGGCACAGGCGCATTTGCCGGTGGCTTCGGCAATTGCTTGCCGGAGCCCTGGCCGGGGCAGGGAAGGAGATGTTGGCACAGGGGCGTTGGGTGGCGCTGTGCAGCAAGGGAGGCCCCAGCCTAGGTGCGTGCCGTGGCCGCGAGGCAGGCTCAGGAGGGCCTGTCGGGGGACTGACACTGGGCGGGACCCAGCCTCGTCCCGAGCAGGGACCGAGGTGTTGGGTCAGGAGTGTTTGTCAGGGTCGGGAAGAAGTGCCGGGCACCGCCCAGTTGAGGGCAGTGACCGATGCAAGCTCAGGAGTGTTTGCCGGGGGTCGGGCCAAGGGCAGGACCTAGCCTGATTGAGGGCAGGCTACCCGATGTGGGCTCAGGAATGCTTCTCGGGGCTTGAACATGGGAAGGACCCAGCCTGCTTCGGGGCAGGGACTGAGATGCGCGCTCAGGATTATGTGTCCGGGACACGAATATGCAAAGTCCAACAAACGCCTGCTTGACTGCAGGGACCGAGAGGTGGGGTCGGGAGTCTGTGCTAAGGTCCCGCACAAGGGCAGGACCTCGACTGGTTCAGTTCAGTGACAGAGACGGGGCTCGGGAGATTAGACGTGCACTTCAGGAAGGGCGGAACCCAGCCTGGTTTGGTGCAGCGCGTGAGATGAGGGCGCAGCAGTGATTCTGAGGGGTTTGAACAAGGGGAGGCCTCACCGTCGTTCGGGGCCAGGGGGCCAGGTTTGGGCTCAGGATTGTTTGTCGGGGGCCTTGGCCAGACGCAGAAACCTCCGTGGTTGAGCTCAGGGACCGAGATGAACGCTCAGGAGTGTTTTGTGTGTGTGTGTGCGGGGAGGGGGTGTTGCTCAAGGGCAGCATCCATCCGAGTTCAGGGCGGGCACGCAGCTGTGGGCTCAGGAGTGTGTGTCACGAGAATCGAAGAAGGGCAGGCCCTAAACTGCTTCTTCAGTGCGCCGACCGAGATGCATTTCTCGGGGTGTTGAAGCAGGCCAAGCCCCCGTTGCGGGTTCAGTGCCGGGAGTGAGTTGCGGGATCAGGGCTTTGTCCCGGCGAGGGACCAAAGGCAGGACACAGCGACGTGGACGGGCACGGAGCGAGCTGGAGTCTCCCGGTGGTTACTTTGCCAGGTGCTTGCACGAAGGCAGGAGCCAGCCTGCTTCAGTGCAGAGACCCGGGGAGGTCACAGGAGTGTTTGTCAGGGTCTTGCCCTAGGGAGGGGGCCAGCCTGGTTCAGTGCAGGCACGGGGCGGTGGGCTCAGGAGTGTTTGTCCGGGTCTTGCCTGAGGGCAGGAGCCAGCCTGGTTCAATGCAGGCACCGGGCGGTGGGCTCAGGGGTGTTTGTCGGCGCCGGGCCGTGGGCGGGACCAAGCCTCCTTCAGGGCAGGCACAGAGATGGGGGCTCAGGAGCCTGTGATGTGCGTCCCGAACAAGGGCTAGACCTAGACCGGTTCAGGGCAGGGACCGAGATGCAGCTTCAGGAGTATTTCCTGGGGGTAGGAACCCGGCCAGGTTCACCGCGGGGACCAAGATGCGGGCTCTACCGTGTTTTTCGGGTGATTGAACGACGGCACGGCCCACCCTGTCTCTGTGCAGGGACCGAGATGCGCCCTCAGGAGGGTTTCTCGAGGTCGGACCGTGGGCAGGACGCGCACGCCTTCAGGGCAGAGAGCGAGAGGTCACCTCAGGAGGACGTGTTGAGGTAGCGCCCAAGGGCAGGACCTCGACTGGTTCAGAGCAGCGCCCGAGGGGTGGGTAAAGGCGCATTTGCCAATGGCTTCAGCAAGTGCTTGCTGGAGCCGCGGCCGGTGCAGGGAAGGAGATGTTGACTCAGGGGCGTTGCACGGCACAGTGCCCAAAGGGAGGCCCGAGCCTAGGTGCGTGCCGTGGCCGCGAGGCAGGCTCAGGCGGGTCTGCCGGGGGACTGACGCCGGGTGGGACCCAGCCTCGTCCCGTGCAGGGACCGAGGTGTTGGCTCAGGAGTGTTGTCAGGGTCGGGAAGAAGTGCCGTGCACCGCCCAATTGAGGGAGCGACCGAGGCAGGCTCAAGAGTGCTTGCCGGGGGTCGGTCCAAGGGTAGGACCTAGCCTGATTGAGGGCAGGGAACCCGATGTGGGCTCGAGAGTGCTTCTCGGGACTTGAACATGGGAAGGACCCAGCCTGCTTCGGGGCAGGCACTGAGACGCGCGCTCAGGATTATGTTCCCGGGACTCGAACATGGAAAGTCCAAAGAACGCCTGCTTGACTGCAGGGACCGAGAGGTTTGGGTCGGGAGTCTGTGCTAGGGGCCCGCACAAGGGCAGGACCTTGACTGGTTCAGTTCAGTGACCGAGACGGGGCCCAGGACTTTAGACGGGCACTTCAGGAAGGGCGGAACTCTGCGTGGTTTAGTGCAGCGCGTGAGATGAGGGCGCAGCAATGATTCCGGGCGTTTGAACAAGGGGAGGACTCACCGTCGTTCAGGGCCAGGGGGCCAGGTTTGGGCTCAGGATTGATTGTCGAGGGCCTTGGCCAGAGGCAGAAACCACCGTGGTTGAGCTCAGGGACCGAGATGAACGCTCAGGAGTGTTTTGTGTGAGTTTGGGGGCGGTGGGGGTGTTGCCCAAGGGCAGCATCCATCCGAATTCAGGGCGGGCACGCAGCTGTGGGCTCAGGAGTGTGTGTCACGGGAATCGAAGAAGGGCAGGCCCTAAACTGCTTCTTCAGTGCGCCGACCGAGATGTATTTCTCGGGGTCTTGAAGCAGTCCAAGCCCCCGAGGCGGGTTCAGTGCCGGGAGTGAGTTGCGGGATCAGGGCTTTGTCCCGGCGAGGGACCAAGGGCAGGACACAGCGAAGTGGACGGAAGGGAGCGATCTGAAGTCTCCCGTGGTTTCTTTGCCAGGTGCTTGAAGGAAGGCAGGAGCCAGCCTACTTCAGTGCAGGGACCCGGGGTGGTCTCAGGAGTGTTTGTCAGGGTCTTGCCCGAGGGCAGGAGCCAGCCTGGTTCAGAGCAGGCACCGGGCGGTTGGCTCAGGAGTGTTTGTCAGGGTCTTGCCCGAGGGCTGGAGCCAGCCTGGTTCAGTGCAGGCACCGGGCGGTGGGCTCAGTTGTGTTTGTCGGGGCCGGGCCATGGGCGGGACCCAGCCTCCTTCAGGGCAGGCACAGAGATGGGGGCTCAGGAGTCTGTGCTGGGCGAGTCGAACAAGGGCCAGACCTAAACCGGTTGAGCGCAGGGACCGAGATGCAGCTTCAGGAGGATTTCCAGGCGGTAGGAGCCCGGCCAGGTTCAGCGCAGGGACCGAGATGCGGGCACAGCAGTGTTTCCCGGCTAATTGAACGAGGGCACGGCCCACCCTGTCTCTGTGCAGGGACCGAGATGCGCCCTCTGAAGGGTTTCTCGAGGTCGAAAAGTGGGCAGGACGCGCTCGGCTTCAGGTTAGAGAGCTAGATGTGACCTCAGGAGGACGTGTTGAGGTAGCTCCCAAGGGCCGGACCTCGACTGGTTCAGCGCAGCGCCCGAGGGGTGGGCACAGGCGCATTTGCCGGTGTCTTCAGCAAGTGCTTGCAGTAGCCGCGGCCGGTGCAGGGAAGGAGATGTGGGCTCGGGGGCGTTGCAGGGAGCCGTGCACAAAGGGAGGCCCCAGCCTCGGTGCAAGCCATGGCTGCGAGGCAGGCTCAGGAGGGTCTGTCGGCGGACTGTCGCCGGGCGGGACCCAGCCTCGTCCAGTGCAGGGACCCAGGTGTTGGCTCCGGAGTGTTTGTCAGGGTTCGGAAGAAGCGCCGTGCATCGCCCTGTTGAGGGCAGCGACCGATGCAGGCTCAGGAGTGTTTGCCGGGGGTCGGGCCAAGGGCAGGACCTAGCCTGATTGAAGGCAGGGAACCCGATGTGGGCTCAGGAGTGCTTCACGGGGTTTGAACATGGGAAGGACACAGCCTGCTTCGGGGCATGGACTCAGATGCGCTCTCAGGATTATGTTCCAGGGACTTGAACATGGAAAATCCAACGAACACGTTCTGGACTGCAGGGACCAAGAGGTGGGGTCGGGAGTCTGTACTAGGCGCTCGCACAAGGGCAGGACCTCGACTGTTTCAGATCAGTGACCGAGACGGGGCTCAGGAGTTTAGAAGGGCACTTCTGGAAGGGCACGACCCTGCCTGGTTTGGTGCAGCACGTGAGATGAGGGTGCAGCAATGATTCCGGGGGGTTTAAACAAGGAGAGGACTCACCGTCGTTCGGGGCCAGGGGGCCAAGTTTGGGCTCAGGACTGTTTGTCGGGGGCCTTGGCCAGAGGCAGAAACCACCGTGGTTGAGCTCAGGGACCAAGATGAACGCTCAGGCGTGTTTAGTGTGTGTGTGTGTGGGGTGGGGGGGTGTGTGGGGGGGTGTGCGCAAGGGCAGCATCCATCCGAGTTCCGGGCGGGCACGCAGCTGTGGGCTCAGGAGTGTGTGTCGCGGGAATCGAAGAAGGCAGGCCCTAGACTGCTTCTTCAGTGCGCCGACCGAGATGTATTTCTCGGGGTCTTGAAGCAGGCCAAGCCCCAGAGGTGGCTTCAGTGCCGGGAGTGAGCTGCGGGATCACAGCTTTGTCCCGGAGAGGGACCAAATGCAGGACACAGCGAAGTGGACGGGCAGGGAGCGAGCTGGAGTCTCCCGGTGGTTACTTTGCCAGGTGCTTGAACGAAGGCAGGAGCCAGCCTGCTTCGGTGCAGGGATCCGGAGTGGGCTCTGGAGTGTTTGCCAGGGTCTTGACCGAGGGCAGGAGCCAGCCTGGATCAGTGCAGACACCGGGCGGGGGGCCCAGGAGTGTTTGTCATGGTATTGCCCGAGGGCAGGAGCCAGCCTGGTTTAGAGCAGGCACCGGGCGGTGGGCTCAGGAGTGTTTGTCAGGGTATTGCCCGAGGGCAGGGACCAGCCTGGTTCAGGGCAGGCACCGGGCGGTGGTCTCAGGAGTGTCTGTCGGCGCCGGGCATGGGCAGGACCCAGCCTCCTTCAGGGCAGACACAGAGATGGGGGCTCAGGAGTCTGTGCTGAGTGAATCGAACAAGGGCCAGACCTAGACCGGTTCAGGGCAGGGACAGAGATGCTGCTTCAGGAGTATTTCCTGGGGGTAGGACCCCGGCCAGGTTTAGCGCGGGGATCAAGATGCGGGCTCAGCAGCGTTTCCCGGGTGACTGAACGAGGGCACGGCCCACCCTGTCTCTGTGCGGGGACCGAGATGCTCCCTCAGGAGGGTTTCTCGAGGTCTGATCGTGGGCAGGACGCGCACGGCTTCAGGGCAGAGTGCGAGAGGAGGCCTCAGGAGGACGTGTTGAGGTAGCTCCCAAGGGCAGAACCTCGACTGGTTCAGTGCAGCGCCCGAGGGGCGGGCACAGGCGCATTTGCCGGTGGCTTCGGCAATTGCTTGCCGGAGCCCTGGCCGGGGCAGGGAAGGAGATGTTGGCACAGGGGCGTTGGGTGGCGCTGTGCAGCAAGGGAGGCCCCAGCCTAGGTGCGTGCCGTGGCCGCGAGGCAGGCTCAGGAGGGCCTGTCGGGGGACTGACACTGGGCGGGACCCAGCCTCGTCCCGAGCAGGGACCGAGGTGTTGGGTCAGGAGTGTTTGTCAGGGTCGGGAAGAAGTGCCGGGCACCGCCCAGTTGAGGGCAGTGACCGATGCAAGCTCAGGAGTGTTTGCCGGGGGTCGGGCCAAGGGCAGGACCTAGCCTGATTGAGGGCAGGCTACCCGATGTGGGCTCAGGAATGCTTCTCGGGGCTTGAACATGGGAAGGACCCAGCCTGCTTCGGGGCAGGGACTGAGATGCGCGCTCAGGATTATGTGTCCGGGACACGAATATGCAAAGTCCAACAAACGCCTGCTTGACTGCAGGGACCGAGAGGTGGGGTCGGGAGTCTGTGCTAAGGTCCCGCACAAGGGCAGGACCTCGACTGGTTCAGTTCAGTGACAGAGACGGGGCTCGGGAGATTAGACGTGCACTTCAGGAAGGGCGGAACCCAGCCTGGTTTGGTGCAGCGCGTGAGATGAGGGCGCAGCAGTGATTCTGAGGGGTTTGAACAAGGGGAGGCCTCACCGTCGTTCGGGGCCAGGGGGCCAGGTTTGGGCTCAGGATTGTTTGTCGGGGGCCTTGGCCAGACGCAGAAACCTCCGTGGTTGAGCTCAGGGACCGAGATGAACGCTCAGGAGTGTTTTGTGTGTGTGTGTGCGGGGAGGGGGTGTTGCTCAAGGGCAGCATCCATCCGAGTTCAGGGCGGGCACGCAGCTGTGGGCTCAGGAGTGTGTGTCACGAGAATCGAAGAAGGGCAGGCCCTAAACTGCTTCTTCAGTGCGCCGACCGAGATGCATTTCTCGGGGTGTTGAAGCAGGCCAAGCCCCCGGTGCGGGTTCAGTGCCGGGAGTGAGTTGCGGGATCAGGGCTTTGTCCCGGCGAGGGACCAAAGGCAGGACACAGCGACGTGGACGGGCACGGAGCGAGCTGGAGTCTCCCGGTGGTTACTTTGCCAGGTGCTTGCACGAAGGCAGGAGCCAGCCTGCTTCAGTGCAGAGACCCGGGGAGGTCACAGGAGTGTTTGTCAGGGTCTTGCCCTAGGGAGGGGGCCAGCCTGGTTCAGTGCAGGCACGGGGCGGTGGGCTCAGGAGTGTTTGTCCGGGTCTTGCCTGAGGGCAGGAGCCAGCCTGGTTCAATGCAGGCACCGGGCGGTGGGCTCAGGGGTGTTTGTCGGCGCCGGGCCGTGGGCGGGACCAAGCCTCCTTCAGGGCAGGCACAGAGATGGGGGCTCAGGAGCCTGTGATGTGCGTCCCGAACAAGGGCTAGACCTAGACCGGTTCAGGGCAGGGACCGAGATGCAGCTTCAGGAGTATTTCCTGGGGGTAGGAACCCGGCCAGGTTCACCGCGGGGACCAAGATGCGGGCTCTACCGTGTTTTTCGGGTGATTGAACGACGGCACGGCCCACCCTGTCTCTGTGCAGGGACCGAGATGCGCCCTCAGGAGGGTTTCTCGAGGTCGGACCGTGGGCAGGACGCGCACGCCTTCAGGGCAGAGAGCGAGAGGTCACCTCAGGAGGACGTGTTGAGGTAGCGCCCAAGGGCAGGACCTCGACTGGTTCAGAGCAGCGCCCGAGGGGTGGGTAAAGGCGCATTTGCCAATGGCTTCAGCAAGTGCTTGCTCAAGGGAGCCGCGGCCGGTGCAGGGAAGGAGATGTTGACTCAGGGGCGTTGCACGGCACAGTGCCCAACGGGAGGCCCCAGCCTAGGTGCGTGCCGTGGCCGCGAGGCAGGCTCAGGCGGGTCTGTCGGGGGACTGACGCCGGGTGGGACCCAGCCTCGTCCCGTGCAGGGACCGAGGTGTTGGCTCAGGAGTGTTGTCAGGGTCGGGAAGAAGTGCCGTGCACCGCCCAATTGAGGGAGCGACCGAGGCAGGCTCAGGAGTGCTTGCCGGGGGTCGGTCCAAGGGTAGGACCTAGCCTGATTGAGGGCAGGGAACCCGATGTGGGCTCGAGAGTGCTTCTCGGGGCTTGAACATGGGAAGGACCCAGCCTGCTTCGGGGCAGGCACTGAGAGGCGCGCTCAGGATGATGTTCCCGGGACTCGAACATGGAAAGTCCAAAGAACGCCTGCTTGACTGCAGGGACCAAGAGGTTTGGGTCGGGAGTCTGTGCTAGGGGCCCGCACAAAGGGCAGGACCTCGACTGGTTCAGTTCAGTGACCGAGACGGGGCCCAGGACTTTAGACGGGCACTTCAGGAAGGGCGGAACTCTGCGTGGTTTAGTGCAGCGCGTGAGATGAGGGCGCAGCAATGATTCCGGGCGTTTGAACAAGGGGAGGACTCACCGTCGTTCAGGGCCAGGGGGCCAGGTTTGGGCTCAGGATTGATTGTCGAGGGCCTTGGCCAGAGGCAGAAACCACCGTGGTTGAGCTCAGGGACCGAGATGAACGCTCAGGAGTGTTTTGTGTGAGTTTGGGGGCGGTGGGGGTGTTGCCCAAGGGCAGCATCCATCCGAATTCAGGGCGGGCACGCAGCTGTGGGCTCAGGAGTGTGTGTCACGGGAATCGAAGAAGGGCAGGCCCTAAACTGCTTCTTCAGTGCGCCGACCGAGATGTATTTCTCGGGGTCTTGAAGCAGTCCAAGCCCCCGAGGCGGGTTCAGTGCCGGGAGTGAGTTGCGGGATCAGGGCTTTGTCCCGGCGAGGGACCAAGGGCAGGACACAGCGAAGTGGACGGAAGGGAGCGAGCTGGAGTCTCCCGTGGTTTCTTTGCCAGGTGCTTGAAGGAAGGCAGGAGCCAGCCTACTTCAGTGCAGGGACCCGGGGTGGTCTCAGGAGTGTTTGTCAGGGTCTTGCCCGAGGGCAGGAGCCAGCCTGGTTCAGAGCAGGCACCGGGCGGTTGGCTCAGGAGTGTTTGTCAGGGTCTTGCCTGAGGGCAGGAGCCAGCCTGGGCCAGTGCAGGCACCGGGCGGCTGGCTCAGGAGTGTTCGTCAGGGTCTTGCCCGAGGGCAGGAGCCAGCCTGGTTCAGAGCAGGCACCGGGCGGTTGGCTCAGGAGTGTTTGTCAGGGTCTTGCCCGAGGGCTGGAGCCAGCCTGGTTCAGTGCAGGCACCGGGCGGTGGGCTCAGTTGTGTTTGTCGGGGCCGGGCCATGGGCGGGACCCAGCCTCCTTCAGGGCAGGCACAGAGATGGGGGCTCAGGAGTCTGTGCTGGGCGAATCGAACAAGGGCCAGACCTAAACCGGTTGAGCGCAGGGACCGAGATGCAGCTTCAGGAGGATTTCCAGGCGGTAGGAGCCCGGCCAGGTTCAGCGCAGGGACCGAGATGCGGGCTCAGCAGTGTTTCCCGGCTAATTGAACGAGGGCACGGCCCACCCTGTCTCTGTGCAGGGACCGAGATGCGCCCTCTGAAGGGTTTCTCGAGGTCGAAAAGTGGGCAGGACGCGCTCGGCTTCAGGTTAGAGAGCTAGATGTGACCTCAGGAGGACGTGTTGAGGTAGCTCCCAAGGGCCGGACCTCGACTGGTTCAGCGCAGCGCCCGAGGGGTGGGCACAGGCGCATTTGCCGGTGTCTTCAGCAAGTGCTTGCAGTAGCCGCGGCCGGTGCAGGGAAGGAGATGTGGGCTCGGGGGCGTTGCAGGGAGCCGTGCACAAAGGGAGGCCCCAGCCTCGGTGCAAGCCATGGCTGCGAGGCAGGCTCAGGAGGGTCTGTCGGCGGACTGTCGCCGGGCGGGACCCAGCCTCGTCCAGTGCAGGGACCCAGGTGTTGGCTCCGGAGTGTTTGTCAGGGTTCGGAAGAAGCGCCGTGCATCGCCCTGTTGAGGGCAGCGACCGATGCAGGCTCAGGAGTGTTTGCCGGGGGTCGGGCCAAGGGCAGGACCTAGCCTGATTGAAGGCAGGGAACCCGATGTGGGCTCAGGAGTGCTTCACGGGGTTTGAACATGGGAAGGACACAGCCTGCTTCGGGGCATGGACTCAGATGCGCTCTCAGGATTATGTTCCAGGGACTTGAACATGGAAAATCCAACGAACACGTTCTGGACTACAGGGACCAAGAGGTGGGGTCGGGAGTCTGTACTAGGCGCTCGCACAAGGGCAGGACCTCGACTGGTTCCGTTCAGTGACCGAGACGGGGCTCAGGAATTTAGACGGGCTCTTCTGGAAGGGCACGACCGTGCTTGGTTTAGTTCAGCGCGTGAGATGAGGGCACAGCAGTGATTCCGGGGGGTTGGAACAAGGGGAGGACTCACCATTGTTCGGGGCCAGGGGGCCAGGGGGCCAGGTTTGGGCTCAGGATTGTTTGTCGGGGGCCTTGGCCAGAGGCAGAAACCACCGTGGTTGAGCTCAGGGACCGAGATGAACGCTCAGGAGTGTTTGTGTGTTTGGTGGGGGGAGGAGGGTGGGGGGGTTGCCCAAGGGCAGCATCCATCCGAGTTCAGGGCGCGCACGCAGCTGTGGGCTCAGGAGTGTGTGTCGCGGGAATCGAAGAAGGCAGGCCCTAGACTGCTTCTTCAGTGCGCCGACCGAGATGTATTTCTCGGGGTCTTGAAGCAGGCCAAGCCCCAGAGGTGGCTTCAGTGCCGGGAGTGAGCTGCGGGATCACAGCTTTGTCCCGGAGAGGGACCAAATGCAGGACACAGCGAAGTGGACGGGCAGGGAGCGAGCTGGAGTCTCCCGGCGGTTACTTTGCCAGGTGCTTGAACGAAGGCAGGAGCCAGCCTGCTTCGGTGCAGGGATCCGGAGTGGGCTCTGGAGTGTTTGCCAGGGTCTTGACCGAGGGCAGGAGCCAGCCTGGATCAGTGCAGACACCGGGCGGGGGGCCCAGGAGTGTTTGTCATGGTATTGCCCGAGGGCAGGAGCCAGCCTGGTTTAGAGCAGGCACCGGGCGGTGGGCTCAGGAGTGTTTGTCAGGGTATTGCCCGAGGGCAGGGACCAGCCTGGTTCAGGGCAGGCCCCGGGCGGTGGTCTCAGGAGTGTCTGTCGGCGCCGGGCATGGGCAGGACCCAGCCTCCTTCAGGGCAGACACAGAGATGGGGGCTCAGGAGTCTGTGCTGAGTGAATCGAACAAGGGCCAGACCTAGACCGGTTCAGGGCAGGGACAGAGATGCTGCTTCAGGAGTATTTCCTGGGGGTAGGACCCCGGCCAGGTTTAGCGCGGGGATCAAGATGCGGGCTCAGCAGTGTTTCCCGGGTGACTGAACGAGGGCACGGCCCACCCTGTCTCTGTGCGGGGACCGAGATGCTCCCTCAGGAGGGTTTCTCGAGGTCTGATCGTGGGCAGGACGCGCACGGCTTCAGGGCAGAGTGCGAGAGGAGGCCTCAGGAGGACGTGTTGAGGTAGCTCCCAAGGGCAGAACCTCGACTGGTTCAGTGCAGCGCCCGAGGGGCGGGCACAGGCGCATTTGCCGGTGGCTTCGGCAATTGCTTGCCGGAGCCCTGGCCGGGGCAGGGAAGGAGATGTTGGCCCAGGGCCGTTGGGTGGCGCTGTGCAGCAGGGGAGGCCCCAGCCTAGGTGCGTGCCGTGGCCGCGAGGCAGGCTCAGGAGGGCCTGTCGGGGGACTGACACTGGGCGGGACCCAGCCTCGTCCCGAGCAGGGACCGAGGTGTTGGGTCAGGAGTGTTTGTCAGGGTCGGGAAGAAGTGCCGGGCACCGCCCAGTTGAGGGCAGCGACCGATGCAAGCTCAGGAGTGTTTGCCGGGGGTCGGGCCAAGGGCAGGACCTAGCCTGATTGAGGGCAGGCTACCCGATGTGGGCTCAGGAATGCTTCTCGGGGCTTGAACATGGGAAGGACCCAGCCTGCTTCGGGGCAGGGACTGAGATGCGCGCTCAGGATTATGTGTCCGGGACACGAATATGCAAAGTCCAACAAACGCCTGCTTGACTGCAGGGACCGAGAGGTGGGGTCGGGAGTCTGTGCTAAGGTCCCGCACAAGGGCAGGACCTCGACTGGTTCAGTTCAGTGACAGAGACGGGGCTCGGGAGATTAGACGTGCACTTCAGGAAGGGCGGAACCCAGCCTGGTTTGGTGCAGCGCGTGAGATGAGGGCGCAGCAGTGATTCTGAGGGGTTTGAACAAGGGGAGGCCTCACCGTCGTTCGGGGCCAGGGGGCCAGGTTTGGGCTCAGGATTGTTTGTCGGGGGCCTTGGCCAGACGCAGAAACCTCCGTGGTTGAGCTCAGGGACCGAGATGAACGCTCAGGAGTGTTTTGTGTGTGTGTGTGCGGGGAGGGGGTGTTGCTCAAGGGCAGCATCCATCCGAGTTCAGGGCGGGCACGCAGCTGTGGGCTCAGGAGTGTGTGTCACGAGAATCGAAGAAGGGCAGGCCCTAAACTGCTTCTTCAGTGCGCCGACCGAGATGCATTTCTCGGGGTGTTGAAGCAGGCCAAGCCCCCGTTGCGGGTTCAGTGCCGGGAGTGAGTTGCGGGATCAGGGCTTTGTCCCGGCGAGGGACCAAAGGCAGGACACAGCGACGTGGACGGGCACGGAGCGAGCTGGAGTCTCCCGGTGGTTACTTTGCCAGGTGCTTGCACGAAGGCAGGAGCCAGCCTGCTTCAGTGCAGAGACCCGGGGAGGTCACAGGAGTGTTTGTCAGGGTCTTGCCCTAGGGAGGGGGCCAGCCTGGTTCAGTGCAGGCACGGGGCGGTGGGCTCAGGAGTGTTTGTCCGGGTCTTGCCTGAGGGCAGGAGCCAGCCTGGTTCAATGCAGGCACCGGGCGGTGGGCTCAGGGGTGTTTGTCGGCGCCGGGCCGTGGGCGGGACCAAGCCTCCTTCAGGGCAGGCACAGAGATGGGGGCTCAGGAGCCTGTGATGTGCGTCCCGAACAAGGGCTAGACCTAGACCGGTTCAGGGCAGGGACCGAGATGCAGCTTCAGGAGTATTTCCTGGGGGTAGGAACCCGGCCAGGTTCACCGCGGGGACCAAGATGCGGGCTCTACCGTGTTTTTCGGGTGATTGAACGACGGCACGGCCCACCCTGTCTCTGTGCAGGGACCGAGATGCGCCCTCAGGAGGGTTTCTCGAGGTCGGACCGTGGGCAGGACGCGCACGCCTTCAGGGCAGAGAGCGAGAGGTCACCTCAGGAGGACGTGTTGAGGTAGCGCCCAAGGGCAGGACCTCGACTGGTTCAGAGCAGCGCCCGAGGGGTGGGTAAAGGCGCATTTGCCAATGGCTTCAGCAAGTGCTTGCTCAAGGGAGCCGCGGCCGGTGCAGGGAAGGAGATGTTGACTCAGGGGCGTTGCACGGCACAGTGCCCAACGGGAGGCCCCAGCCTAGGTGCGTGCCGTGGCCGCGAGGCAGGCTCAGGCGGGTCTGTCGGGGGACTGACGCCGGGTGGGACCCAGCCTCGTCCCGTGCAGGGACCGAGGTGTTGGCTCAGGAGTGTTGTCAGGGTCGGGAAGAAGTGCCGTGCACCGCCCAATTGAGGGAGCGACCGAGGCAGGCTCAGGAGTGCTTGCCGGGGGTCGGTCCAAGGGTAGGACCTAGCCTGATTGAGGGCAGGGAACCCGATGTGGGCTCGAGAGTGCTTCTCGGGGCTTGAACATGGGAAGGACCCAGCCTGCTTCGGGGCAGGCACTGAGAGGCGCGCTCAGGATGATGTTCCCGGGACTCGAACATGGAAAGTCCAAAGAACGCCTGCTTGACTGCAGGGACCGAGAGGTTTGGGTCGGGAGTCTGTGCTAGGGGCCCGCACAAAGGGCAGGACCTCGACTGGTTCAGTTCAGTGACCGAGACGGGGCCCAGGACTTTAGACGGGCACTTCAGGAAGGGCGGAACTCTGCGTGGTTTAGTGCAGCGCGTGAGATGAGGGCGCAGCAATGATTCCGGGCGTTTGAACAAGGGGAGGACTCACCGTCGTTCAGGGCCAGGGGGCCAGGTTTGGGCTCAGGATTGATTGTCGAGGGCCTTGGCCAGAGGCAGAAACCACCGTGGTTGAGCTCAGGGACCGAGATGAACGCTCAGGAGTGTTTTGTGTGAGTTTGGGGGCGGTGGGGGTGTTGCCCAAGGGCAGCATCCATCCGAATTCAGGGCGGGCACGCAGCTGTGGGCTCAGGAGTGTGTGTCACGGGAATCGAAGAAGGGCAGGCCCTAAACTGCTTCTTCAGTGCGCCGACCGAGATGTATTTCTCGGGGTCTTGAAGCAGTCCAAGCCCCCGAGGCGGGTTCAGTGCCGGGAGTGAGTTGCGGGATCAGGGCTTTGTCCCGGCGAGGGACCAAGGGCAGGACACAGCGAAGTGGACGGAAGGGAGCGAGCTGGAGTCTCCCGTGGTTTCTTTGCCAGGTGCTTGAAGGAAGGCAGGAGCCAGCCTACTTCAGTGCAGGGACCCGGGGTGGTCTCAGGAGTGTTTGTCAGGGTCTTGCCCGAGGGCAGGAGCCAGCCTGGTTCAGAGCAGGCACCGGGCGGTTGGCTCAGGAGTGTTTGTCAGGGTCTTGCCTGAGGGCAGGAGCCAGCCTGGGCCAGTGCAGGCACCGGGCGGCTGGCTCAGGAGTGTTCGTCAGGGTCTTGCCCGAGGGCAGGAGCCAGCCTGGTTCAGAGCAGGCACCGGGCGGTTGGCTCAGGAGTGTTTGTCAGGGTCTTGCCCGAGGGCTGGAGCCAGCCTGGTTCAGTGCAGGCACCGGGCGGTGGGCTCAGTTGTGTTTGTCGGGGCCGGGCCATGGGCGGGACCCAGCCTCCTTCAGGGCAGGCACAGAGATGGGGGCTCAGGAGTCTGTGCTGGGCGAATCGAACAAGGGCCAGACCTAAACCGGTTGAGCGCAGGGACCGAGATGCAGCTTCAGGAGGATTTCCAGGCGGTAGGAGCCCGGCCAGGTTCAGCGCAGGGACCGAGATGCGGGCTCAGCAGTGTTTCCCGGCTAATTGAACGAGGGCACGGCCCACCCTGTCTCTGTGCAGGGACCGAGATGCGCCCTCTGAAGGGTTTCTCGAGGTCGAAAAGTGGGCAGGACGCGCTCGGCTTCAGGTTAGAGAGCTAGATGTGACCTCAGGAGGACGTGTTGAGGTAGCTCCCAAGGGCCGGACCTCGACTGGTTCAGCGCAGCGCCCGAGGGGTGGGCACAGGCGCATTTGCCGGTGTCTTCAGCAAGTGCTTGCAGTAGCCGCGGCCGGTGCAGGGAAGGAGATGTGGGCTCGGGGGCGTTGCAGGGAGCCGTGCACAAAGGGAGGCCCCAGCCTCGGTGCAAGCCATGGCTGCGAGGCAGGCTCAGGAGGGTCTGTCGGCGGACTGTCGCCGGGCGGGACCCAGCCTCGTCCAGTGCAGGGACCCAGGTGTTGGCTCCGGAGTGTTTGTCAGGGTTCGGAAGAAGCGCCGTGCATCGCCCTGTTGAGGGCAGCGACCGATGCAGGCTCAGGAGTGTTTGCCGGGGGTCGGGCCAAGGGCAGGACCTAGCCTGATTGAAGGCAGGGAACCCGATGTGGGCTCAGGAGTGCTTCACGGGGTTTGAACATGGGAAGGACACAGCCTGCTTCGGGGCATGGACTCAGATGCGCTCTCAGGATTATGTTCCAGGGACTTGAACATGGAAAATCCAACGAACACGTTCTGGACTACAGGGACCAAGAGGTGGGGTCGGGAGTCTGTACTAGGCGCTCGCACAAGGGCAGGACCTCGACTGGTTCCGTTCAGTGACCGAGACGGGGCTCAGGAATTTAGACGGGCTCTTCTGGAAGGGCACGACCGTGCTTGGTTTAGTTCAGCGCGTGAGATGAGGGCACAGCAGTGATTCCGGGGGGTTGGAACAAGGGGAGGACTCACCATTGTTCGGGGCCAGGGGGCCAGGGGGCCAGGTTTGGGCTCAGGATTGTTTGTCGGGGGCCTTGGCCAGAGGCAGAAACCACCGTGGTTGAGCTCAGGGACCGAGATGAACGCTCAGGAGTGTTTGTGTGTTTGGTGGGGGGAGGAGGGTGGGGGGGTTGCCCAAGGGCAGCATCCATCCGAGTTCAGGGCGCGCACGCAGCTGTGGGCTCAGGAGTGTGTGTCGCGGGAATCGAAGAAGGCAGGCCCTAGACTGCTTCTTCAGTGCGCCGACCGAGATGTATTTCTCGGGGTCTTGAAGCAGGCCAAGCCCCAGAGGTGGCTTCAGTGCCGGGAGTGAGCTGCGGGATCACAGCTTTGTCCCGGAGAGGGACCAAATGCAGGACACAGCGAAGTGGACGGGCAGGGAGCGAGCTGGAGTCTCCCGGCGGTTACTTTGCCAGGTGCTTGAACGAAGGCAGGAGCCAGCCTGCTTCGGTGCAGGGATCCGGAGTGGGCTCTGGAGTGTTTGCCAGGGTCTTGACCGAGGGCAGGAGCCAGCCTGGATCAGTGCAGACACCGGGCGGGGGGCCCAGGAGTGTTTGTCATGGTATTGCCCGAGGGCAGGAGCCAGCCTGGTTTAGAGCAGGCACCGGGCGGTGGGCTCAGGAGTGTTTGTCAGGGTCTTGCCCGAGGGCAGGGACCAGCCTGGTTCAGGGCAGGCCCCGGGCGGTGGTCTCAGGAGTGTCTGTCGGCGCCGGGCATGGGCAGGACCCAGCCTCCTTCAGGGCAGACACAGAGATGGGGGCTCAGGAGTCTGTGCTGAGTGAATCGAACAAGGGCCAGACCTAGACCGGTTCAGGGCAGGGACAGAGATGCTGCTTCAGGAGTATTTCCTGGGGGTAGGACCCCGGCCAGGTTTAGCGCGGGGATCAAGATGCGGGCTCAGCAGTGTTTCCCGGGTGACTGAACGAGGGCACGGCCCACCCTGTCTCTGTGCGGGGACCGAGATGCTCCCTCAGGAGGGTTTCTCGAGGTCTGATCGTGGGCAGGACGCGCACGGCTTCAGGGCAGAGTGCGAGAGGAGGCCTCAGGAGGACGTGTTGAGGTAGCTCCCAAGGGCAGAACCTCGACTGGTTCAGTGCAGCGCCCGAGGGGCGGGCACAGGCGCATTTGCCGGTGGCTTCGGCAATTGCTTGCCGGAGCCCTGGCCGGGGCAGGGAAGGAGATGTTGGCCCAGGGCCGTTGGGTGGCGCTGTGCAGCAGGGGAGGCCCCAGCCTAGGTGCGTGCCGTGGCCGCGAGGCAGGCTCAGGAGGGCCTGTCGGGGGACTGACACTGGGCGGGACCCAGCCTCGTCCCGAGCAGGGACCGAGGTGTTGGGTCAGGAGTGTTTGTCAGGGTCGGGAAGAAGTGCCGGGCACCGCCCAGTTGAGGGCAGCGACCGATGCAAGCTCAGGAGTGTTTGCCGGGGGTCGGGCCAAGGGCAGGACCTAGCCTGATTGAGGGCAGGCTACCCGATGTGGGCTCAGGAATGCTTCTCGGGGCTTGAACATGGGAAGGACCCAGCCTGCTTCGGGGCAGGGACTGAGATGCGCGCTCAGGATTATGTGTCCGGGACACGAATATGCAAAGTCCAACAAACGCCTGCTTGACTGCAGGGACCGAGAGGTGGGGTCGGGAGTCTGTGCTAAGGTCCCGCACAAGGGCAGGACCTCGACTGGTTCAGTTCAGTGACAGAGACGGGGCTCGGGAGATTAGACGTGCACTTCAGGAAGGGCGGAACCCAGCCTGGTTTGGTGCAGCGCGTGAGATGAGGGCGCAGCAGTGATTCTGAGGGGTTTGAACAAGGGGAGGCCTCACCGTCGTTCGGGGCCAGGGGGCCAGGTTTGGGCTCAGGATTGTTTGTCGGGGGCCTTGGCCAGACGCAGAAACCTCCGTGGTTGAGCTCAGGGACCGAGATGAACGCTCAGGAGTGTTTTGTGTGTGTGTGTGCGGGGAGGGGGTGTTGCTCAAGGGCAGCATCCATCCGAGTTCAGGGCGGGCACGCAGCTGTGGGCTCAGGAGTGTGTGTCACGAGAATCGAAGAAGGGCAGGCCCTAAACTGCTTCTTCAGTGCGCCGACCGAGATGCATTTCTCGGGGTGTTGAAGCAGGCCAAGCCCCCGTTGCGGGTTCAGTGCCGGGAGTGAGTTGCGGGATCAGGGCTTTGTCCCGGCGAGGGACCAAAGGCAGGACACAGCGACGTGGACGGGCACGGAGCGAGCTGGAGTCTCCCGGTGGTTACTTTGCCAGGTGCTTGCACGAAGGCAGGAGCCAGCCTGCTTCAGTGCAGAGACCCGGGGAGGTCACAGGAGTGTTTGTCAGGGTCTTGCCCTAGGGAGGGGGCCAGCCTGGTTCAGTGCAGGCACGGGGCGGTGGGCTCAGGAGTGTTTGTCCGGGTCTTGCCTGAGGGCAGGAGCCAGCCTGGTTCAATGCAGGCACCGGGCGGTGGGCTCAGGGGTGTTTGTCGGCGCCGGGCCGTGGGCGGGACCAAGCCTCCTTCAGGGCAGGCACAGAGATGGGGGCTCAGGAGCCTGTGATGTGCGTCCCGAACAAGGGCTAGACCTAGACCGGTTCAGGGCAGGGACCGAGATGCAGCTTCAGGAGTATTTCCTGGGGGTAGGAACCCGGCCAGGTTCACCGCGGGGACCAAGATGCGGGCTCTACCGTGTTTTTCGGGTGATTGAACGACGGCACGGCCCACCCTGTCTCTGTGCAGGGACCGAGATGCGCCCTCAGGAGGGTTTCTCGAGGTCGGACCGTGGGCAGGACGCGCACGCCTTCAGGGCAGAGAGCGAGAGGTCACCTCAGGAGGACGTGTTGAGGTAGCGCCCAAGGGCAGGACCTCGACTGGTTCAGAGCAGCGCCCGAGGGGTGGGTAAAGGCGCATTTGCCAATGGCTTCAGCAAGTGCTTGCTCAAGGGAGCCGCGGCCGGTGCAGGGAAGGAGATGTTGACTCAGGGGCGTTGCACGGCACAGTGCCCAACGGGAGGCCCCAGCCTAGGTGCGTGCCGTGGCCGCGAGGCAGGCTCAGGCGGGTCTGTCGGGGGACTGACGCCGGGTGGGACCCAGCCTCGTCCCGTGCAGGGACCGAGGTGTTGGCTCAGGAGTGTTGTCAGGGTCGGGAAGAAGTGCCGTGCACCGCCCAATTGAGGGAGCGACCGAGGCAGGCTCAGGAGTGCTTGCCGGGGGTCGGTCCAAGGGTAGGACCTAGCCTGATTGAGGGCAGGGAACCCGATGTGGGCTCGAGAGTGCTTCTCGGGGCTTGAACATGGGAAGGACCCAGCCTGCTTCGGGGCAGGCACTGAGAGGCGCGCTCAGGATGATGTTCCCGGGACTCGAACATGGAAAGTCCAAAGAACGCCTGCTTGACTGCAGGGACCGAGAGGTTTGGGTCGGGAGTCTGTGCTAGGGGCCCGCACAAAGGGCAGGACCTCGACTGGTTCAGTTCAGTGACCGAGACGGGGCCCAGGACTTTAGACGGGCACTTCAGGAAGGGCGGAACTCTGCGTGGTTTAGTGCAGCGCGTGAGATGAGGGCGCAGCAATGATTCCGGGCGTTTGAACAAGGGGAGGACTCACCGTCGTTCAGGGCCAGGGGGCCAGGTTTGGGCTCAGGATTGATTGTCGAGGGCCTTGGCCAGAGGCAGAAACCACCGTGGTTGAGCTCAGGGACCGAGATGAACGCTCAGGAGTGTTTTGTGTGAGTTTGGGGGCGGTGGGGGTGTTGCCCAAGGGCAGCATCCATCCGAATTCAGGGCGGGCACGCAGCTGTGGGCTCAGGAGTGTGTGTCACGGGAATCGAAGAAGGGCAGGCCCTAAACTGCTTCTTCAGTGCGCCGACCGAGATGTATTTCTCGGGGTCTTGAAGCAGTCCAAGCCCCCGAGGCGGGTTCAGTGCCGGGAGTGAGTTGCGGGATCAGGGCTTTGTCCCGGCGAGGGACCAAGGGCAGGACACAGCGAAGTGGACGGAAGGGAGCGAGCTGGAGTCTCCCGTGGTTTCTTTGCCAGGTGCTTGAAGGAAGGCAGGAGCCAGCCTACTTCAGTGCAGGGACCCGGGGTGGTCTCAGGAGTGTTTGTCAGGGTCTTGCCCGAGGGCAGGAGCCAGCCTGGTTCAGAGCAGGCACCGGGCGGTTGGCTCAGGAGTGTTTGTCAGGGTCTTGCCTGAGGGCAGGAGCCAGCCTGGGCCAGTGCAGGCACCGGGCGGCTGGCTCAGGAGTGTTCGTCAGGGTCTTGCCCGAGGGCAGGAGCCAGCCTGGTTCAGAGCAGGCACCGGGCGGTTGGCTCAGGAGTGTTTGTCAGGGTCTTGCCCGAGGGCTGGAGCCAGCCTGGTTCAGTGCAGGCACCGGGCGGTGGGCTCAGTTGTGTTTGTCGGGGCCGGGCCATGGGCGGGACCCAGCCTCCTTCAGGGCAGGCACAGAGATGGGGGCTCAGGAGTCTGTGCTGGGCGAATCGAACAAGGGCCAGACCTAAACCGGTTGAGCGCAGGGACCGAGATGCAGCTTCAGGAGGATTTCCAGGCGGTAGGAGCCCGGCCAGGTTCAGCGCAGGGACCGAGATGCGGGCTCAGCAGTGTTTCCCGGCTAATTGAACGAGGGCACGGCCCACCCTGTCTCTGTGCAGGGACCGAGATGCGCCCTCTGAAGGGTTTCTCGAGGTCGAAAAGTGGGCAGGACGCGCTCGGCTTCAGGTTAGAGAGCTAGATGTGACCTCAGGAGGACGTGTTGAGGTAGCTCCCAAGGGCCGGACCTCGACTGGTTCAGCGCAGCGCCCGAGGGGTGGGCACAGGCGCATCTGCCGGTGTCTTCAGCAAGTGCTTGCAGTAGCCGCGGCCGGTGCAGGGAAGGAGATGTGGGCTCGGGGGCGTTGCAGGGAGCCGTGCACAAAGGGAGGCCCCAGCCTCGGTGCAAGCCATGGCTGCGAGGCAGGCTCAGGAGGGTCTGTCGGCGGACTGTCGCCGGGCGGGACCCAGCCTCGTCCAGTGCAGGGACCCAGGTGTTGGCTCCGGAGTGTTTGTCAGGGTTCGGAAGAAGCGCCGTGCATCGCCCTGTTGAGGGCAGCGACCGATGCAGGCTCAGGAGTGTTTGCCGGGGGTCGGGCCAAGGGCAGGACCTAGCCTGATTGAAGGCAGGGAACCCGATGTGGGCTCAGGAGTGCTTCACGGGGTTTGAACATGGGAAGGACACAGCCTGCTTCGGGGCATGGACTCAGATGCGCTCTCAGGATTATGTTCCAGGGACTTGAACATGGAAAATCCAACGAACACGTTCTGGACTACAGGGACCAAGAGGTGGGGTCGGGAGTCTGTACTAGGCGCTCGCACAAGGGCAGGACCTCGACTGGTTCCGTTCAGTGACCGAGACGGGGCTCAGGAATTTAGACGGGCTCTTCTGGAAGGGCACGACCGTGCTTGGTTTAGTTCAGCGCGTGAGATGAGGGCACAGCAGTGATTCCGGGGGGTTGGAACAAGGGGAGGACTCACCATTGTTCGGGGCCAGGGGGCCAGGGGGCCAGGTTTGGGCTCAGGATTGTTTGTCGGGGGCCTTGGCCAGAGGCAGAAACCACCGTGGTTGAGCTCAGGGACCGAGATGAACGCTCAGGAGTGTTTGTGTGTTTGGTGGGGGGAGGAGGGTGGGGGGGTTGCCCAAGGGCAGCATCCATCCGAGTTCAGGGCGCGCACGCAGCTGTGGGCTCAGGAGTGTGTGTCGCGGGAATCGAAGAAGGCAGGCCCTAGACTGCTTCTTCAGTGCGCCGACCGAGATGTATTTCTCGGGGTCTTGAAGCAGGCCAAGCCCCAGAGGTGGCTTCAGTGCCGGGAGTGAGCTGCGGGATCACAGCTTTGTCCCGGAGAGGGACCAAATGCAGGACACAGCGAAGTGGACGGGCAGGGAGCGAGCTGGAGTCTCCCGGCGGTTACTTTGCCAGGTGCTTGAACGAAGGCAGGAGCCAGCCTGCTTCGGTGCAGGGATCCGGAGTGGGCTCTGGAGTGTTTGCCAGGGTCTTGACCGAGGGCAGGAGCCAGCCTGGATCAGTGCAGACACCGGGCGGGGGGCCCAGGAGTGTTTGTCATGGTATTGCCCGAGGGCAGGAGCCAGCCTGGTTTAGAGCAGGCACCGGGCGGTGGGCTCAGGAGTGTTTGTCAGGGTCTTGCCCGAGGGCAGGGACCAGCCTGGTTCAGGGCAGGCCCCGGGCGGTGGTCTCAGGAGTGTCTGTCGGCGCCGGGCATGGGCAGGACCCAGCCTCCTTCAGGGCAGACACAGAGATGGGGGCTCAGGAGTCTGTGCTGAGTGAATCGAACAAGGGCCAGACCTAGACCGGTTCAGGGCAGGGACAGAGATGCTGCTTCAGGAGTATTTCCTGGGGGTAGGACCCCGGCCAGGTTTAGCGCGGGGATCAAGATGCGGGCTCAGCAGTGTTTCCCGGGTGACTGAACGAGGGCACGGCCCACCCTGTCTCTGTGCGGGGACCGAGATGCTCCCTCAGGAGGGTTTCTCGAGGTCTGATCGTGGGCAGGACGCGCACGGCTTCAGGGCAGAGTGCGAGAGGAGGCCTCAGGAGGACGTGTTGAGGTAGCTCCCAAGGGCAGAACCTCGACTGGTTCAGTGCAGCGCCCGAGGGGCGGGCACAGGCGCATTTGCCGGTGGCTTCGGCAATTGCTTGCCGGAGCCCTGGCCGGGGCAGGGAAGGAGATGTTGGCCCAGGGCCGTTGGGTGGCGCTGTGCAGCAGGGGAGGCCCCAGCCTAGGTGCGTGCCGTGGCCGCGAGGCAGGCTCAGGAGGGCCTGTCGGGGGACTGACACTGGGCGGGACCCAGCCTCGTCCCGAGCAGGGACCGAGGTGTTGGGTCAGGAGTGTTTGTCAGGGTCGGGAAGAAGTGCCGGGCACCGCCCAGTTGAGGGCAGCGACCGATGCAAGCTCAGGAGTGTTTGCCGGGGGTCGGGCCAAGGGCAGGACCTAGCCTGATTGAGGGCAGGCTACCCGATGTGGGCTCAGGAATGCTTCTCGGGGCTTGAACATGGGAAGGACCCAGCCTGCTTCGGGGCAGGGACTGAGATGCGCGCTCAGGATTATGTGTCCGGGACACGAATATGCAAAGTCCAACAAACGCCTGCTTGACTGCAGGGACCGAGAGGTGGGGTCGGGAGTCTGTGCTAAGGTCCCGCACAAGGGCAGGACCTCGACTGGTTCAGTTCAGTGACAGAGACGGGGCTCGGGAGATTAGACGTGCACTTCAGGAAGGGCGGAACCCAGCCTGGTTTGGTGCAGCGCGTGAGATGAGGGCGCAGCAGTGATTCTGAGGGGTTTGAACAAGGGGAGGCCTCACCGTCGTTCGGGGCCAGGGGGCCAGGTTTGGGCTCAGGATTGTTTGTCGGGGGCCTTGGCCAGACGCAGAAACCTCCGTGGTTGAGCTCAGGGACCGAGATGAACGCTCAGGAGTGTTTTGTGTGTGTGTGTGCGGGGAGGGGGTGTTGCTCAAGGGCAGCATCCATCCGAGTTCAGGGCGGGCACGCAGCTGTGGGCTCAGGAGTGTGTGTCACGAGAATCGAAGAAGGGCAGGCCCTAAACTGCTTCTTCAGTGCGCCGACCGAGATGCATTTCTCGGGGTGTTGAAGCAGGCCAAGCCCCCGTTGCGGGTTCAGTGCCGGGAGTGAGTTGCGGGATCAGGGCTTTGTCCCGGCGAGGGACCAAAGGCAGGACACAGCGACGTGGACGGGCACGGAGCGAGCTGGAGTCTCCCGGTGGTTACTTTGCCAGGTGCTTGCACGAAGGCAGGAGCCAGCCTGCTTCAGTGCAGAGACCCGGGGAGGTCACAGGAGTGTTTGTCAGGGTCTTGCCCTAGGGAGGGGGCCAGCCTGGTTCAGTGCAGGCACGGGGCGGTGGGCTCAGGAGTGTTTGTCCGGGTCTTGCCTGAGGGCAGGAGCCAGCCTGGTTCAATGCAGGCACCGGGCGGTGGGCTCAGGGGTGTTTGTCGGCGCCGGGCCGTGGGCGGGACCAAGCCTCCTTCAGGGCAGGCACAGAGATGGGGGCTCAGGAGCCTGTGATGTGCGTCCCGAACAAGGGCTAGACCTAGACCGGTTCAGGGCAGGGACCGAGATGCAGCTTCAGGAGTATTTCCTGGGGGTAGGAACCCGGCCAGGTTCACCGCGGGGACCAAGATGCGGGCTCTACCGTGTTTTTCGGGTGATTGAACGACGGCACGGCCCACCCTGTCTCTGTGCAGGGACCGAGATGCGCCCTCAGGAGGGTTTCTCGAGGTCGGACCGTGGGCAGGACGCGCACGCCTTCAGGGCAGAGAGCGAGAGGTCACCTCAGGAGGACGTGTTGAGGTAGCGCCCAAGGGCAGGACCTCGACTGGTTCAGAGCAGCGCCCGAGGGGTGGGTAAAGGCGCATTTGCCAATGGCTTCAGCAAGTGCTTGCTCAAGGGAGCCGCGGCCGGTGCAGGGAAGGAGATGTTGACTCAGGGGCGTTGCACGGCACAGTGCCCAACGGGAGGCCCCAGCCTAGGTGCGTGCCGTGGCCGCGAGGCAGGCTCAGGCGGGTCTGTCGGGGGACTGACGCCGGGTGGGACCCAGCCTCGTCCCGTGCAGGGACCGAGGTGTTGGCTCAGGAGTGTTGTCAGGGTCGGGAAGAAGTGCCGTGCACCGCCCAATTGAGGGAGCGACCGAGGCAGGCTCAGGAGTGCTTGCCGGGGGTCGGTCCAAGGGTAGGACCTAGCCTGATTGAGGGCAGGGAACCCGATGTGGGCTCGAGAGTGCTTCTCGGGGCTTGAACATGGGAAGGACCCAGCCTGCTTCGGGGCAGGCACTGAGAGGCGCGCTCAGGATGATGTTCCCGGGACTCGAACATGGAAAGTCCAAAGAACGCCTGCTTGACTGCAGGGACCGAGAGGTTTGGGTCGGGAGTCTGTGCTAGGGGCCCGCACAAAGGGCAGGACCTCGACTGGTTCAGTTCAGTGACCGAGACGGGGCCCAGGACTTTAGACGGGCACTTCAGGAAGGGCGGAACTCTGCGTGGTTTAGTGCAGCGCGTGAGATGAGGGCGCAGCAATGATTCCGGGCGTTTGAACAAGGGGAGGACTCACCGTCGTTCAGGGCCAGGGGGCCAGGTTTGGGCTCAGGATTGATTGTCGAGGGCCTTGGCCAGAGGCAGAAACCTCCGTGGTTGAGCTCAGGGACCGAGATGAACGCTCAGGAGTGTTTTGTGTGAGTTTGGGGGCGGTGGGGGTGTTGCCCAAGGGCAGCATCCATCCGAATTCAGGGCGGGCACGCAGCTGTGGGCTCAGGAGTGTGTGTCACGGGAATCGAAGAAGGGCAGGCCCTAAACTGCTTCTTCAGTGCGCCGACCGAGATGTATTTCTCGGGGTCTTGAAGCAGTCCAAGCCCCCGAGGCGGGTTCAGTGCCGGGAGTGAGTTGCGGGATCAGGGCTTTGTCCCGGCGAGGGACCAAGGGCAGGACACAGCGAAGTGGACGGAAGGGAGCGAGCTGGAGTCTCCCGTGGTTTCTTTGCCAGGTGCTTGAAGGAAGGCAGGAGCCAGCCTACTTCAGTGCAGGGACCCGGGGTGGTCTCAGGAGTGTTTGTCAGGGTCTTGCCCGAGGGCAGGAGCCAGCCTGGTTCAGAGCAGGCACCGGGCGGTTGGCTCAGGAGTGTTTGTCAGGGTCTTGCCTGAGGGCAGGAGCCAGCCTGGGCCAGTGCAGGCACCGGGCGGCTGGCTCAGGAGTGTTCGTCAGGGTCTTGCCCGAGGGCAGGAGCCAGCCTGGTTCAGAGCAGGCACCGGGCGGTTGGCTCAGGAGTGTTTGTCAGGGTCTTGCCCGAGGGCTGGAGCCAGCCTGGTTCAGTGCAGGCACCGGGCGGTGGGCTCAGTTGTGTTTGTCGGGGCCGGGCCATGGGCGGGACCCAGCCTCCTTCAGGGCAGGCACAGAGATGGGGGCTCAGGAGTCTGTGCTGGGCGAATCGAACAAGGGCCAGACCTAAACCGGTTGAGCGCAGGGACCGAGATGCAGCTTCAGGAGGATTTCCAGGCGGTAGGAGCCCGGCCAGGTTCAGCGCAGGGACCGAGATGCGGGCTCAGCAGTGTTTCCCGGCTAATTGAACGAGGGCACGGCCCACCCTGTCTCTGTGCAGGGACCGAGATGCGCCCTCTGAAGGGTTTCTCGAGGTCGAAAAGTGGGCAGGACGCGCTCGGCTTCAGGTTAGAGAGCTAGATGTGACCTCAGGAGGACGTGTTGAGGTAGCTCCCAAGGGCCGGACCTCGACTGGTTCAGCGCAGCGCCCGAGGGGTGGGCACAGGCGCATCTGCCGGTGTCTTCAGCAAGTGCTTGCAGTAGCCGCGGCCGGTGCAGGGAAGGAGATGTGGGCTCGGGGGCGTTGCAGGGAGCCGTGCACAAAGGGAGGCCCCAGCCTCGGTGCAAGCCATGGCTGCGAGGCAGGCTCAGGAGGGTCTGTCGGCGGACTGTCGCCGGGCGGGACCCAGCCTCGTCCAGTGCAGGGACCCAGGTGTTGGCTCCGGAGTGTTTGTCAGGGTTCGGAAGAAGCGCCGTGCATCGCCCTGTTGAGGGCAGCGACCGATGCAGGCTCAGGAGTGTTTGCCGGGGGTCGGGCCAAGGGCAGGACCTAGCCTGATTGAAGGCAGGGAACCCGATGTGGGCTCAGGAGTGCTTCACGGGGTTTGAACATGGGAAGGACACAGCCTGCTTCGGGGCATGGACTCAGATGCGCTCTCAGGATTATGTTCCAGGGACTTGAACATGGAAAATCCAACGAACACGTTCTGGACTACAGGGACCAAGAGGTGGGGTCGGGAGTCTGTACTAGGCGCTCGCACAAGGGCAGGACCTCGACTGGTTCCGTTCAGTGACCGAGACGGGGCTCAGGAATTTAGACGGGCTCTTCTGGAAGGGCACGACCGTGCTTGGTTTAGTTCAGCGCGTGAGATGAGGGCACAGCAGTGATTCCGGGGGGTTGGAACAAGGGGAGGACTCACCATTGTTCGGGGCCAGGGGGCCAGGGGGCCAGGTTTGGGCTCAGGATTGTTTGTCGGGGGCCTTGGCCAGAGGCAGAAACCACCGTGGTTGAGCTCAGGGACCGAGATGAACGCTCAGGAGTGTTTGTGTGTTTGGTGGGGGGAGGAGGGTGGGGGGGTTGCCCAAGGGCAGCATCCATCCGAGTTCAGGGCGCGCACGCAGCTGTGGGCTCAGGAGTGTGTGTCGCGGGAATCGAAGAAGGCAGGCCCTAGACTGCTTCTTCAGTGCGCCGACCGAGATGTATTTCTCGGGGTCTTGAAGCAGGCCAAGCCCCAGAGGTGGCTTCAGTGCCGGGAGTGAGCTGCGGGATCACAGCTTTGTCCCGGAGAGGGACCAAATGCAGGACACAGCGAAGTGGACGGGCAGGGAGCGAGCTGGAGTCTCCCGGCGGTTACTTTGCCAGGTGCTTGAACGAAGGCAGGAGCCAGCCTGCTTCGGTGCAGGGATCCGGAGTGGGCTCTGGAGTGTTTGCCAGGGTCTTGACCGAGGGCAGGAGCCAGCCTGGATCAGTGCAGACACCGGGCGGGGGGCCCAGGAGTGTTTGTCATGGTATTGCCCGAGGGCAGGAGCCAGCCTGGTTTAGAGCAGGCACCGGGCGGTGGGCTCAGGAGTGTTTGTCAGGGTCTTGCCCGAGGGCAGGGACCAGCCTGGTTCAGGGCAGGCCCCGGGCGGTGGTCTCAGGAGTGTCTGTCGGCGCCGGGCATGGGCAGGACCCAGCCTCCTTCAGGGCAGACACAGAGATGGGGGCTCAGGAGTCTGTGCTGAGTGAATCGAACAAGGGCCAGACCTAGACCGGTTCAGGGCAGGGACAGAGATGCTGCTTCAGGAGTATTTCCTGGGGGTAGGACCCCGGCCAGGTTTAGCGCGGGGATCAAGATGCGGGCTCAGCAGTGTTTCCCGGGTGACTGAACGAGGGCACGGCCCACCCTGTCTCTGTGCGGGGACCGAGATGCTCCCTCAGGAGGGTTTCTCGAGGTCTGATCGTGGGCAGGACGCGCACGGCTTCAGGGCAGAGTGCGAGAGGAGGCCTCAGGAGGACGTGTTGAGGTAGCTCCCAAGGGCAGAACCTCGACTGGTTCAGTGCAGCGCCCGAGGGGCGGGCACAGGCGCATTTGCCGGTGGCTTCGGCAATTGCTTGCCGGAGCCCTGGCCGGGGCAGGGAAGGAGATGTTGGCCCAGGGCCGTTGGGTGGCGCTGTGCAGCAGGGGAGGCCCCAGCCTAGGTGCGTGCCGTGGCCGCGAGGCAGGCTCAGGAGGGCCTGTCGGGGGACTGACACTGGGCGGGACCCAGCCTCGTCCCGAGCAGGGACCGAGGTGTTGGGTCAGGAGTGTTTGTCAGGGTCGGGAAGAAGTGCCGGGCACCGCCCAGTTGAGGGCAGCGACCGATGCAAGCTCAGGAGTGTTTGCCGGGGGTCGGGCCAAGGGCAGGACCTAGCCTGATTGAGGGCAGGCTACCCGATGTGGGCTCAGGAATGCTTCTCGGGGCTTGAACATGGGAAGGACCCAGCCTGCTTCGGGGCAGGGACTGAGATGCGCGCTCAGGATTATGTGTCCGGGACACGAATATGCAAAGTCCAACAAACGCCTGCTTGACTGCAGGGACCGAGAGGTGGGGTCGGGAGTCTGTGCTAAGGTCCCGCACAAGGGCAGGACCTCGACTGGTTCAGTTCAGTGACAGAGACGGGGCTCGGGAGATTAGACGTGCACTTCAGGAAGGGCGGAACCCAGCCTGGTTTGGTGCAGCGCGTGAGATGAGGGCGCAGCAGTGATTCTGAGGGGTTTGAACAAGGGGAGGCCTCACCGTCGTTCGGGGCCAGGGGGCCAGGTTTGGGCTCAGGATTGTTTGTCGGGGGCCTTGGCCAGACGCAGAAACCTCCGTGGTTGAGCTCAGGGACCGAGATGAACGCTCAGGAGTGTTTTGTGTGTGTGTGTGCGGGGAGGGGGTGTTGCTCAAGGGCAGCATCCATCCGAGTTCAGGGCGGGCACGCAGCTGTGGGCTCAGGAGTGTGTGTCACGAGAATCGAAGAAGGGCAGGCCCTAAACTGCTTCTTCAGTGCGCCGACCGAGATGCATTTCTCGGGGTGTTGAAGCAGGCCAAGCCCCCGTTGCGGGTTCAGTGCCGGGAGTGAGTTGCGGGATCAGGGCTTTGTCCCGGCGAGGGACCAAAGGCAGGACACAGCGACGTGGACGGGCACGGAGCGAGCTGGAGTCTCCCGGTGGTTACTTTGCCAGGTGCTTGCACGAAGGCAGGAGCCAGCCTGCTTCAGTGCAGAGACCCGGGGAGGTCACAGGAGTGTTTGTCAGGGTCTTGCCCTAGGGAGGGGGCCAGCCTGGTTCAGTGCAGGCACGGGGCGGTGGGCTCAGGAGTGTTTGTCCGGGTCTTGCCTGAGGGCAGGAGCCAGCCTGGTTCAATGCAGGCACCGGGCGGTGGGCTCAGGGGTGTTTGTCGGCGCCGGGCCGTGGGCGGGACCAAGCCTCCTTCAGGGCAGGCACAGAGATGGGGGCTCAGGAGCCTGTGATGTGCGTCCCGAACAAGGGCTAGACCTAGACCGGTTCAGGGCAGGGACCGAGATGCAGCTTCAGGAGTATTTCCTGGGGGTAGGAACCCGGCCAGGTTCACCGCGGGGACCAAGATGCGGGCTCTACCGTGTTTTTCGGGTGATTGAACGACGGCACGGCCCACCCTGTCTCTGTGCAGGGACCGAGATGCGCCCTCAGGAGGGTTTCTCGAGGTCGGACCGTGGGCAGGACGCGCACGCCTTCAGGGCAGAGAGCGAGAGGTCACCTCAGGAGGACGTGTTGAGGTAGCGCCCAAGGGCAGGACCTCGACTGGTTCAGAGCAGCGCCCGAGGGGTGGGTAAAGGCGCATTTGCCAATGGCTTCAGCAAGTGCTTGCTCAAGGGAGCCGCGGCCGGTGCAGGGAAGGAGATGTTGACTCAGGGGCGTTGCACGGCACAGTGCCCAACGGGAGGCCCCAGCCTAGGTGCGTGCCGTGGCCGCGAGGCAGGCTCAGGCGGGTCTGTCGGGGGACTGACGCCGGGTGGGACCCAGCCTCGTCCCGTGCAGGGACCGAGGTGTTGGCTCAGGAGTGTTGTCAGGGTCGGGAAGAAGTGCCGTGCACCGCCCAATTGAGGGAGCGACCGAGGCAGGCTCAGGAGTGCTTGCCGGGGGTCGGTCCAAGGGTAGGACCTAGCCTGATTGAGGGCAGGGAACCCGATGTGGGCTCGAGAGTGCTTCTCGGGGCTTGAACATGGGAAGGACCCAGCCTGCTTCGGGGCAGGCACTGAGAGGCGCGCTCAGGATGATGTTCCCGGGACTCGAACATGGAAAGTCCAAAGAACGCCTGCTTGACTGCAGGGACCGAGAGGTTTGGGTCGGGAGTCTGTGCTAGGGGCCCGCACAAAGGGCAGGACCTCGACTGGTTCAGTTCAGTGACCGAGACGGGGCCCAGGACTTTAGACGGGCACTTCAGGAAGGGCGGAACTCTGCGTGGTTTAGTGCAGCGCGTGAGATGAGGGCGCAGCAATGATTCCGGGCGTTTGAACAAGGGGAGGACTCACCGTCGTTCAGGGCCAGGGGGCCAGGTTTGGGCTCAGGATTGATTGTCGAGGGCCTTGGCCAGAGGCAGAAACCACCGTGGTTGAGCTCAGGGACCGAGATGAACGCTCAGGAGTGTTTTGTGTGAGTTTGGGGGCGGTGGGGGTGTTGCCCAAGGGCAGCATCCATCCGAATTCAGGGCGGGCACGCAGCTGTGGGCTCAGGAGTGTGTGTCACGGGAATCGAAGAAGGGCAGGCCCTAAACTGCTTCTTCAGTGCGCCGACCGAGATGTATTTCTCGGGGTC
Organism: Bos taurus; assembly: GCF_002263795.3. NCBI lineage: Eukaryota > Metazoa > Chordata > Mammalia > Artiodactyla > Bovidae > Bos > Bos taurus. The sequence continues at coordinate 16,559,423 of NC_082638.1, forward strand.
TTGAAGCAGTCCAAGCCCCCGAGGCGGGTTCAGTGCCGGGAGTGAGTTGCGGGATCAGGGCTTTGTCCCGGCGAGGGACCAAGGGCAGGACACAGCGAAGTGGACGGAAGGGAGCGAGCTGGAGTCTCCCGTGGTTTCTTTGCCAGGTGCTTGAAGGAAGGCAGGAGCCAGCCTACTTCAGTGCAGGGACCCGGGGTGGTCTCAGGAGTGTTTGTCAGGGTCTTGCCCGAGGGCAGGAGCCAGCCTGGTTCAGAGCAGGCACCGGGCGGTTGGCTCAGGAGTGTTTGTCAGGGTCTTGCCTGAGGGCAGGAGCCAGCCTGGGCCAGTGCAGGCACCGGGCGGCTGGCTCAGGAGTGTTCGTCAGGGTCTTGCCCGAGGGCAGGAGCCAGCCTGGTTCAGAGCAGGCACCGGGCGGTTGGCTCAGGAGTGTTTGTCAGGGTCTTGCCCGAGGGCTGGAGCCAGCCTGGTTCAGTGCAGGCACCGGGCGGTGGGCTCAGTTGTGTTTGTCGGGGCCGGGCCATGGGCGGGACCCAGCCTCCTTCAGGGCAGGCACAGAGATGGGGGCTCAGGAGTCTGTGCTGGGCGAATCGAACAAGGGCCAGACCTAAACCGGTTGAGCGCAGGGACCGAGATGCAGCTTCAGGAGGATTTCCAGGCGGTAGGAGCCCGGCCAGGTTCAGCGCAGGGACCGAGATGCGGGCTCAGCAGTGTTTCCCGGCTAATTGAACGAGGGCACGGCCCACCCTGTCTCTGTGCAGGGACCGAGATGCGCCCTCTGAAGGGTTTCTCGAGGTCGAAAAGTGGGCAGGACGCGCTCGGCTTCAGGTTAGAGAGCTAGATGTGACCTCAGGAGGACGTGTTGAGGTAGCTCCCAAGGGCCGGACCTCGACTGGTTCAGCGCAGCGCCCGAGGGGTGGGCACAGGCGCATCTGCCGGTGTCTTCAGCAAGTGCTTGCAGTAGCCGCGGCCGGTGCAGGGAAGGAGATGTGGGCTCGGGGGCGTTGCAGGGAGCCGTGCACAAAGGGAGGCCCCAGCCTCGGTGCAAGCCATGGCTGCGAGGCAGGCTCAGGAGGGTCTGTCGGCGGACTGTCGCCGGGCGGGACCCAGCCTCGTCCAGTGCAGGGACCCAGGTGTTGGCTCCGGAGTGTTTGTCAGGGTTCGGAAGAAGCGCCGTGCATCGCCCTGTTGAGGGCAGCGACCGATGCAGGCTCAGGAGTGTTTGCCGGGGGTCGGGCCAAGGGCAGGACCTAGCCTGATTGAAGGCAGGGAACCCGATGTGGGCTCAGGAGTGCTTCACGGGGTTTGAACATGGGAAGGACACAGCCTGCTTCGGGGCATGGACTCAGATGCGCTCTCAGGATTATGTTCCAGGGACTTGAACATGGAAAATCCAACGAACACGTTCTGGACTACAGGGACCAAGAGGTGGGGTCGGGAGTCTGTACTAGGCGCTCGCACAAGGGCAGGACCTCGACTGGTTCCGTTCAGTGACCGAGACGGGGCTCAGGAATTTAGACGGGCTCTTCTGGAAGGGCACGACCGTGCTTGGTTTAGTTCAGCGCGTGAGATGAGGGCACAGCAGTGATTCCGGGGGGTTGGAACAAGGGGAGGACTCACCATTGTTCGGGGCCAGGGGGCCAGGGGGCCAGGTTTGGGCTCAGGATTGTTTGTCGGGGGCCTTGGCCAGAGGCAGAAACCACCGTGGTTGAGCTCAGGGACCGAGATGAACGCTCAGGAGTGTTTGTGTGTTTGGTGGGGGGAGGAGGGTGGGGGGGTTGCCCAAGGGCAGCATCCATCCGAGTTCAGGGCGCGCACGCAGCTGTGGGCTCAGGAGTGTGTGTCGCGGGAATCGAAGAAGGCAGGCCCTAGACTGCTTCTTCAGTGCGCCGACCGAGATGTATTTCTCGGGGTCTTGAAGCAGGCCAAGCCCCAGAGGTGGCTTCAGTGCCGGGAGTGAGCTGCGGGATCACAGCTTTGTCCCGGAGAGGGACCAAATGCAGGACACAGCGAAGTGGACGGGCAGGGAGCGAGCTGGAGTCTCCCGGCGGTTACTTTGCCAGGTGCTTGAACGAAGGCAGGAGCCAGCCTGCTTCGGTGCAGGGATCCGGAGTGGGCTCTGGAGTGTTTGCCAGGGTCTTGACCGAGGGCAGGAGCCAGCCTGGATCAGTGCAGACACCGGGCGGGGGGCCCAGGAGTGTTTGTCATGGTATTGCCCGAGGGCAGGAGCCAGCCTGGTTTAGAGCAGGCACCGGGCGGTGGGCTCAGGAGTGTTTGTCAGGGTCTTGCCCGAGGGCAGGGACCAGCCTGGTTCAGGGCAGGCCCCGGGCGGTGGTCTCAGGAGTGTCTGTCGGCGCCGGGCATGGGCAGGACCCAGCCTCCTTCAGGGCAGACACAGAGATGGGGGCTCAGGAGTCTGTGCTGAGTGAATCGAACAAGGGCCAGACCTAGACCGGTTCAGGGCAGGGACAGAGATGCTGCTTCAGGAGTATTTCCTGGGGGTAGGACCCCGGCCAGGTTTAGCGCGGGGATCAAGATGCGGGCTCAGCAGTGTTTCCCGGGTGACTGAACGAGGGCACGGCCCACCCTGTCTCTGTGCGGGGACCGAGATGCTCCCTCAGGAGGGTTTCTCGAGGTCTGATCGTGGGCAGGACGCGCACGGCTTCAGGGCAGAGTGCGAGAGGAGGCCTCAGGAGGACGTGTTGAGGTAGCTCCCAAGGGCAGAACCTCGACTGGTTCAGTGCAGCGCCCGAGGGGCGGGCACAGGCGCATTTGCCGGTGGCTTCGGCAATTGCTTGCCGGAGCCCTGGCCGGGGCAGGGAAGGAGATGTTGGCCCAGGGCCGTTGGGTGGCGCTGTGCAGCAGGGGAGGCCCCAGCCTAGGTGCGTGCCGTGGCCGCGAGGCAGGCTCAGGAGGGCCTGTCGGGGGACTGACACTGGGCGGGACCCAGCCTCGTCCCGAGCAGGGACCGAGGTGTTGGGTCAGGAGTGTTTGTCAGGGTCGGGAAGAAGTGCCGGGCACCGCCCAGTTGAGGGCAGCGACCGATGCAAGCTCAGGAGTGTTTGCCGGGGGTCGGGCCAAGGGCAGGACCTAGCCTGATTGAGGGCAGGCTACCCGATGTGGGCTCAGGAATGCTTCTCGGGGCTTGAACATGGGAAGGACCCAGCCTGCTTCGGGGCAGGGACTGAGATGCGCGCTCAGGATTATGTGTCCGGGACACGAATATGCAAAGTCCAACAAACGCCTGCTTGACTGCAGGGACCGAGAGGTGGGGTCGGGAGTCTGTGCTAAGGTCCCGCACAAGGGCAGGACCTCGACTGGTTCAGTTCAGTGACAGAGACGGGGCTCGGGAGATTAGACGTGCACTTCAGGAAGGGCGGAACCCAGCCTGGTTTGGTGCAGCGCGTGAGATGAGGGCGCAGCAGTGATTCTGAGGGGTTTGAACAAGGGGAGGCCTCACCGTCGTTCGGGGCCAGGGGGCCAGGTTTGGGCTCAGGATTGTTTGTCGGGGGCCTTGGCCAGACGCAGAAACCTCCGTGGTTGAGCTCAGGGACCGAGATGAACGCTCAGGAGTGTTTTGTGTGTGTGTGTGCGGGGAGGGGGTGTTGCTCAAGGGCAGCATCCATCCGAGTTCAGGGCGGGCACGCAGCTGTGGGCTCAGGAGTGTGTGTCACGAGAATCGAAGAAGGGCAGGCCCTAAACTGCTTCTTCAGTGCGCCGACCGAGATGCATTTCTCGGGGTGTTGAAGCAGGCCAAGCCCCCGTTGCGGGTTCAGTGCCGGGAGTGAGTTGCGGGATCAGGGCTTTGTCCCGGCGAGGGACCAAAGGCAGGACACAGCGACGTGGACGGGCACGGAGCGAGCTGGAGTCTCCCGGTGGTTACTTTGCCAGGTGCTTGCACGAAGGCAGGAGCCAGCCTGCTTCAGTGCAGAGACCCGGGGAGGTCACAGGAGTGTTTGTCAGGGTCTTGCCCTAGGGAGGGGGCCAGCCTGGTTCAGTGCAGGCACGGGGCGGTGGGCTCAGGAGTGTTTGTCCGGGTCTTGCCTGAGGGCAGGAGCCAGCCTGGTTCAATGCAGGCACCGGGCGGTGGGCTCAGGGGTGTTTGTCGGCGCCGGGCCGTGGGCGGGACCAAGCCTCCTTCAGGGCAGGCACAGAGATGGGGGCTCAGGAGCCTGTGATGTGCGTCCCGAACAAGGGCTAGACCTAGACCGGTTCAGGGCAGGGACCGAGATGCAGCTTCAGGAGTATTTCCTGGGGGTAGGAACCCGGCCAGGTTCACCGCGGGGACCAAGATGCGGGCTCTACCGTGTTTTTCGGGTGATTGAACGACGGCACGGCCCACCCTGTCTCTGTGCAGGGACCGAGATGCGCCCTCAGGAGGGTTTCTCGAGGTCGGACCGTGGGCAGGACGCGCACGCCTTCAGGGCAGAGAGCGAGAGGTCACCTCAGGAGGACGTGTTGAGGTAGCGCCCAAGGGCAGGACCTCGACTGGTTCAGAGCAGCGCCCGAGGGGTGGGTAAAGGCGCATTTGCCAATGGCTTCAGCAAGTGCTTGCTCAAGGGAGCCGCGGCCGGTGCAGGGAAGGAGATGTTGACTCAGGGGCGTTGCACGGCACAGTGCCCAACGGGAGGCCCCAGCCTAGGTGCGTGCCGTGGCCGCGAGGCAGGCTCAGGCGGGTCTGTCGGGGGACTGACGCCGGGTGGGACCCAGCCTCGTCCCGTGCAGGGACCGAGGTGTTGGCTCAGGAGTGTTGTCAGGGTCGGGAAGAAGTGCCGTGCACCGCCCAATTGAGGGAGCGACCGAGGCAGGCTCAGGAGTGCTTGCCGGGGGTCGGTCCAAGGGTAGGACCTAGCCTGATTGAGGGCAGGGAACCCGATGTGGGCTCGAGAGTGCTTCTCGGGGCTTGAACATGGGAAGGACCCAGCCTGCTTCGGGGCAGGCACTGAGAGGCGCGCTCAGGATGATGTTCCCGGGACTCGAACATGGAAAGTCCAAAGAACGCCTGCTTGACTGCAGGGACCGAGAGGTTTGGGTCGGGAGTCTGTGCTAGGGGCCCGCACAAAGGGCAGGACCTCGACTGGTTCAGTTCAGTGACCGAGACGGGGCCCAGGACTTTAGACGGGCACTTCAGGAAGGGCGGAACTCTGCGTGGTTTAGTGCAGCGCGTGAGATGAGGGCGCAGCAATGATTCCGGGCGTTTGAACAAGGGGAGGACTCACCGTCGTTCAGGGCCAGGGGGCCAGGTTTGGGCTCAGGATTGATTGTCGAGGGCCTTGGCCAGAGGCAGAAACCACCGTGGTTGAGCTCAGGGACCGAGATGAACGCTCAGGAGTGTTTTGTGTGAGTTTGGGGGCGGTGGGGGTGTTGCCCAAGGGCAGCATCCATCCGAATTCAGGGCGGGCACGCAGCTGTGGGCTCAGGAGTGTGTGTCACGGGAATCGAAGAAGGGCAGGCCCTAAACTGCTTCTTCAGTGCGCCGACCGAGATGTATTTCTCGGGGTCTTGAAGCAGTCCAAGCCCCCGAGGCGGGTTCAGTGCCGGGAGTGAGTTGCGGGATCAGGGCTTTGTCCCGGCGAGGGACCAAGGGCAGGACACAGCGAAGTGGACGGAAGGGAGCGAGCTGGAGTCTCCCGTGGTTTCTTTGCCAGGTGCTTGAAGGAAGGCAGGAGCCAGCCTACTTCAGTGCAGGGACCCGGGGTGGTCTCAGGAGTGTTTGTCAGGGTCTTGCCCGAGGGCAGGAGCCAGCCTGGTTCAGAGCAGGCACCGGGCGGTTGGCTCAGGAGTGTTTGTCAGGGTCTTGCCTGAGGGCAGGAGCCAGCCTGGGCCAGTGCAGGCACCGGGCGGCTGGCTCAGGAGTGTTCGTCAGGGTCTTGCCCGAGGGCAGGAGCCAGCCTGGTTCAGAGCAGGCACCGGGCGGTTGGCTCAGGAGTGTTTGTCAGGGTCTTGCCCGAGGGCTGGAGCCAGCCTGGTTCAGTGCAGGCACCGGGCGGTGGGCTCAGTTGTGTTTGTCGGGGCCGGGCCATGGGCGGGACCCAGCCTCCTTCAGGGCAGGCACAGAGATGGGGGCTCAGGAGTCTGTGCTGGGCGAATCGAACAAGGGCCAGACCTAAACCGGTTGAGCGCAGGGACCGAGATGCAGCTTCAGGAGGATTTCCAGGCGGTAGGAGCCCGGCCAGGTTCAGCGCAGGGACCGAGATGCGGGCTCAGCAGTGTTTCCCGGCTAATTGAACGAGGGCACGGCCCACCCTGTCTCTGTGCAGGGACCGAGATGCGCCCTCTGAAGGGTTTCTCGAGGTCGAAAAGTGGGCAGGACGCGCTCGGCTTCAGGTTAGAGAGCTAGATGTGACCTCAGGAGGACGTGTTGAGGTAGCTCCCAAGGGCCGGACCTCGACTGGTTCAGCGCAGCGCCCGAGGGGTGGGCACAGGCGCATCTGCCGGTGTCTTCAGCAAGTGCTTGCAGTAGCCGCGGCCGGTGCAGGGAAGGAGATGTGGGCTCGGGGGCGTTGCAGGGAGCCGTGCACAAAGGGAGGCCCCAGCCTCGGTGCAAGCCATGGCTGCGAGGCAGGCTCAGGAGGGTCTGTCGGCGGACTGTCGCCGGGCGGGACCCAGCCTCGTCCAGTGCAGGGACCCAGGTGTTGGCTCCGGAGTGTTTGTCAGGGTTCGGAAGAAGCGCCGTGCATCGCCCTGTTGAGGGCAGCGACCGATGCAGGCTCAGGAGTGTTTGCCGGGGGTCGGGCCAAGGGCAGGACCTAGCCTGATTGAAGGCAGGGAACCCGATGTGGGCTCAGGAGTGCTTCACGGGGTTTGAACATGGGAAGGACACAGCCTGCTTCGGGGCATGGACTCAGATGCGCTCTCAGGATTATGTTCCAGGGACTTGAACATGGAAAATCCAACGAACACGTTCTGGACTACAGGGACCAAGAGGTGGGGTCGGGAGTCTGTACTAGGCGCTCGCACAAGGGCAGGACCTCGACTGGTTCCGTTCAGTGACCGAGACGGGGCTCAGGAATTTAGACGGGCTCTTCTGGAAGGGCACGACCGTGCTTGGTTTAGTTCAGCGCGTGAGATGAGGGCACAGCAGTGATTCCGGGGGGTTGGAACAAGGGGAGGACTCACCATTGTTCGGGGCCAGGGGGCCAGGGGGCCAGGTTTGGGCTCAGGATTGTTTGTCGGGGGCCTTGGCCAGAGGCAGAAACCACCGTGGTTGAGCTCAGGGACCGAGATGAACGCTCAGGAGTGTTTGTGTGTTTGGTGGGGGGAGGAGGGTGGGGGGGTTGCCCAAGGGCAGCATCCATCCGAGTTCAGGGCGCGCACGCAGCTGTGGGCTCAGGAGTGTGTGTCGCGGGAATCGAAGAAGGCAGGCCCTAGACTGCTTCTTCAGTGCGCCGACCGAGATGTATTTCTCGGGGTCTTGAAGCAGGCCAAGCCCCAGAGGTGGCTTCAGTGCCGGGAGTGAGCTGCGGGATCACAGCTTTGTCCCGGAGAGGGACCAAATGCAGGACACAGCGAAGTGGACGGGCAGGGAGCGAGCTGGAGTCTCCCGGCGGTTACTTTGCCAGGTGCTTGAACGAAGGCAGGAGCCAGCCTGCTTCGGTGCAGGGATCCGGAGTGGGCTCTGGAGTGTTTGCCAGGGTCTTGACCGAGGGCAGGAGCCAGCCTGGATCAGTGCAGACACCGGGCGGGGGGCCCAGGAGTGTTTGTCATGGTATTGCCCGAGGGCAGGAGCCAGCCTGGTTTAGAGCAGGCACCGGGCGGTGGGCTCAGGAGTGTTTGTCAGGGTCTTGCCCGAGGGCAGGGACCAGCCTGGTTCAGGGCAGGCCCCGGGCGGTGGTCTCAGGAGTGTCTGTCGGCGCCGGGCATGGGCAGGACCCAGCCTCCTTCAGGGCAGACACAGAGATGGGGGCTCAGGAGTCTGTGCTGAGTGAATCGAACAAGGGCCAGACCTAGACCGGTTCAGGGCAGGGACAGAGATGCTGCTTCAGGAGTATTTCCTGGGGGTAGGACCCCGGCCAGGTTTAGCGCGGGGATCAAGATGCGGGCTCAGCAGTGTTTCCCGGGTGACTGAACGAGGGCACGGCCCACCCTGTCTCTGTGCGGGGACCGAGATGCTCCCTCAGGAGGGTTTCTCGAGGTCTGATCGTGGGCAGGACGCGCACGGCTTCAGGGCAGAGTGCGAGAGGAGGCCTCAGGAGGACGTGTTGAGGTAGCTCCCAAGGGCAGAACCTCGACTGGTTCAGTGCAGCGCCCGAGGGGCGGGCACAGGCGCATTTGCCGGTGGCTTCGGCAATTGCTTGCCGGAGCCCTGGCCGGGGCAGGGAAGGAGATGTTGGCCCAGGGCCGTTGGGTGGCGCTGTGCAGCAGGGGAGGCCCCAGCCTAGGTGCGTGCCGTGGCCGCGAGGCAGGCTCAGGAGGGCCTGTCGGGGGACTGACACTGGGCGGGACCCAGCCTCGTCCCGAGCAGGGACCGAGGTGTTGGGTCAGGAGTGTTTGTCAGGGTCGGGAAGAAGTGCCGGGCACCGCCCAGTTGAGGGCAGCGACCGATGCAAGCTCAGGAGTGTTTGCCGGGGGTCGGGCCAAGGGCAGGACCTAGCCTGATTGAGGGCAGGCTACCCGATGTGGGCTCAGGAATGCTTCTCGGGGCTTGAACATGGGAAGGACCCAGCCTGCTTCGGGGCAGGGACTGAGATGCGCGCTCAGGATTATGTGTCCGGGACACGAATATGCAAAGTCCAACAAACGCCTGCTTGACTGCAGGGACCGAGAGGTGGGGTCGGGAGTCTGTGCTAAGGTCCCGCACAAGGGCAGGACCTCGACTGGTTCAGTTCAGTGACAGAGACGGGGCTCGGGAGATTAGACGTGCACTTCAGGAAGGGCGGAACCCAGCCTGGTTTGGTGCAGCGCGTGAGATGAGGGCGCAGCAGTGATTCTGAGGGGTTTGAACAAGGGGAGGCCTCACCGTCGTTCGGGGCCAGGGGGCCAGGTTTGGGCTCAGGATTGTTTGTCGGGGGCCTTGGCCAGACGCAGAAACCTCCGTGGTTGAGCTCAGGGACCGAGATGAACGCTCAGGAGTGTTTTGTGTGTGTGTGTGCGGGGAGGGGGTGTTGCTCAAGGGCAGCATCCATCCGAGTTCAGGGCGGGCACGCAGCTGTGGGCTCAGGAGTGTGTGTCACGAGAATCGAAGAAGGGCAGGCCCTAAACTGCTTCTTCAGTGCGCCGACCGAGATGCATTTCTCGGGGTGTTGAAGCAGGCCAAGCCCCCGTTGCGGGTTCAGTGCCGGGAGTGAGTTGCGGGATCAGGGCTTTGTCCCGGCGAGGGACCAAAGGCAGGACACAGCGACGTGGACGGGCACGGAGCGAGCTGGAGTCTCCCGGTGGTTACTTTGCCAGGTGCTTGCACGAAGGCAGGAGCCAGCCTGCTTCAGTGCAGAGACCCGGGGAGGTCACAGGAGTGTTTGTCAGGGTCTTGCCCTAGGGAGGGGGCCAGCCTGGTTCAGTGCAGGCACGGGGCGGTGGGCTCAGGAGTGTTTGTCCGGGTCTTGCCTGAGGGCAGGAGCCAGCCTGGTTCAATGCAGGCACCGGGCGGTGGGCTCAGGGGTGTTTGTCGGCGCCGGGCCGTGGGCGGGACCAAGCCTCCTTCAGGGCAGGCACAGAGATGGGGGCTCAGGAGCCTGTGATGTGCGTCCCGAACAAGGGCTAGACCTAGACCGGTTCAGGGCAGGGACCGAGATGCAGCTTCAGGAGTATTTCCTGGGGGTAGGAACCCGGCCAGGTTCACCGCGGGGACCAAGATGCGGGCTCTACCGTGTTTTTCGGGTGATTGAACGACGGCACGGCCCACCCTGTCTCTGTGCAGGGACCGAGATGCGCCCTCAGGAGGGTTTCTCGAGGTCGGACCGTGGGCAGGACGCGCACGCCTTCAGGGCAGAGAGCGAGAGGTCACCTCAGGAGGACGTGTTGAGGTAGCGCCCAAGGGCAGGACCTCGACTGGTTCAGAGCAGCGCCCGAGGGGTGGGTAAAGGCGCATTTGCCAATGGCTTCAGCAAGTGCTTGCTCAAGGGAGCCGCGGCCGGTGCAGGGAAGGAGATGTTGACTCAGGGGCGTTGCACGGCACAGTGCCCAACGGGAGGCCCCAGCCTAGGTGCGTGCCGTGGCCGCGAGGCAGGCTCAGGCGGGTCTGTCGGGGGACTGACGCCGGGTGGGACCCAGCCTCGTCCCGTGCAGGGACCGAGGTGTTGGCTCAGGAGTGTTGTCAGGGTCGGGAAGAAGTGCCGTGCACCGCCCAATTGAGGGAGCGACCGAGGCAGGCTCAGGAGTGCTTGCCGGGGGTCGGTCCAAGGGTAGGACCTAGCCTGATTGAGGGCAGGGAACCCGATGTGGGCTCGAGAGTGCTTCTCGGGGCTTGAACATGGGAAGGACCCAGCCTGCTTCGGGGCAGGCACTGAGAGGCGCGCTCAGGATGATGTTCCCGGGACTCGAACATGGAAAGTCCAAAGAACGCCTGCTTGACTGCAGGGACCGAGAGGTTTGGGTCGGGAGTCTGTGCTAGGGGCCCGCACAAAGGGCAGGACCTCGACTGGTTCAGTTCAGTGACCGAGACGGGGCCCAGGACTTTAGACGGGCACTTCAGGAAGGGCGGAACTCTGCGTGGTTTAGTGCAGCGCGTGAGATGAGGGCGCAGCAATGATTCCGGGCGTTTGAACAAGGGGAGGACTCACCGTCGTTCAGGGCCAGGGGGCCAGGTTTGGGCTCAGGATTGATTGTCGAGGGCCTTGGCCAGAGGCAGAAACCACCGTGGTTGAGCTCAGGGACCGAGATGAACGCTCAGGAGTGTTTTGTGTGAGTTTGGGGGCGGTGGGGGTGTTGCCCAAGGGCAGCATCCATCCGAATTCAGGGCGGGCACGCAGCTGTGGGCTCAGGAGTGTGTGTCACGGGAATCGAAGAAGGGCAGGCCCTAAACTGCTTCTTCAGTGCGCCGACCGAGATGTATTTCTCGGGGTCTTGAAGCAGTCCAAGCCCCCGAGGCGGGTTCAGTGCCGGGAGTGAGTTGCGGGATCAGGGCTTTGTCCCGGCGAGGGACCAAGGGCAGGACACAGCGAAGTGGACGGAAGGGAGCGAGCTGGAGTCTCCCGTGGTTTCTTTGCCAGGTGCTTGAAGGAAGGCAGGAGCCAGCCTACTTCAGTGCAGGGACCCGGGGTGGTCTCAGGAGTGTTTGTCAGGGTCTTGCCCGAGGGCAGGAGCCAGCCTGGTTCAGAGCAGGCACCGGGCGGTTGGCTCAGGAGTGTTTGTCAGGGTCTTGCCTGAGGGCAGGAGCCAGCCTGGGCCAGTGCAGGCACCGGGCGGCTGGCTCAGGAGTGTTCGTCAGGGTCTTGCCCGAGGGCAGGAGCCAGCCTGGTTCAGAGCAGGCACCGGGCGGTTGGCTCAGGAGTGTTTGTCAGGGTCTTGCCCGAGGGCTGGAGCCAGCCTGGTTCAGTGCAGGCACCGGGCGGTGGGCTCAGTTGTGTTTGTCGGGGCCGGGCCATGGGCGGGACCCAGCCTCCTTCAGGGCAGGCACAGAGATGGGGGCTCAGGAGTCTGTGCTGGGCGAATCGAACAAGGGCCAGACCTAAACCGGTTGAGCGCAGGGACCGAGATGCAGCTTCAGGAGGATTTCCAGGCGGTAGGAGCCCGGCCAGGTTCAGCGCAGGGACCGAGATGCGGGCTCAGCAGTGTTTCCCGGCTAATTGAACGAGGGCACGGCCCACCCTGTCTCTGTGCAGGGACCGAGATGCGCCCTCTGAAGGGTTTCTCGAGGTCGAAAAGTGGGCAGGACGCGCTCGGCTTCAGGTTAGAGAGCTAGATGTGACCTCAGGAGGACGTGTTGAGGTAGCTCCCAAGGGCCGGACCTCGACTGGTTCAGCGCAGCGCCCGAGGGGTGGGCACAGGCGCATCTGCCGGTGTCTTCAGCAAGTGCTTGCAGTAGCCGCGGCCGGTGCAGGGAAGGAGATGTGGGCTCGGGGGCGTTGCAGGGAGCCGTGCACAAAGGGAGGCCCCAGCCTCGGTGCAAGCCATGGCTGCGAGGCAGGCTCAGGAGGGTCTGTCGGCGGACTGTCGCCGGGCGGGACCCAGCCTCGTCCAGTGCAGGGACCCAGGTGTTGGCTCCGGAGTGTTTGTCAGGGTTCGGAAGAAGCGCCGTGCATCGCCCTGTTGAGGGCAGCGACCGATGCAGGCTCAGGAGTGTTTGCCGGGGGTCGGGCCAAGGGCAGGACCTAGCCTGATTGAAGGCAGGGAACCCGATGTGGGCTCAGGAGTGCTTCACGGGGTTTGAACATGGGAAGGACACAGCCTGCTTCGGGGCATGGACTCAGATGCGCTCTCAGGATTATGTTCCAGGGACTTGAACATGGAAAATCCAACGAACACGTTCTGGACTACAGGGACCAAGAGGTGGGGTCGGGAGTCTGTACTAGGCGCTCGCACAAGGGCAGGACCTCGACTGGTTCCGTTCAGTGACCGAGACGGGGCTCAGGAATTTAGACGGGCTCTTCTGGAAGGGCACGACCGTGCTTGGTTTAGTTCAGCGCGTGAGATGAGGGCACAGCAGTGATTCCGGGGGGTTGGAACAAGGGGAGGACTCACCATTGTTCGGGGCCAGGGGGCCAGGGGGCCAGGTTTGGGCTCAGGATTGTTTGTCGGGGGCCTTGGCCAGAGGCAGAAACCACCGTGGTTGAGCTCAGGGACCGAGATGAACGCTCAGGAGTGTTTGTGTGTTTGGTGGGGGGAGGAGGGTGGGGGGGTTGCCCAAGGGCAGCATCCATCCGAGTTCAGGGCGCGCACGCAGCTGTGGGCTCAGGAGTGTGTGTCGCGGGAATCGAAGAAGGCAGGCCCTAGACTGCTTCTTCAGTGCGCCGACCGAGATGTATTTCTCGGGGTCTTGAAGCAGGCCAAGCCCCAGAGGTGGCTTCAGTGCCGGGAGTGAGCTGCGGGATCACAGCTTTGTCCCGGAGAGGGACCAAATGCAGGACACAGCGAAGTGGACGGGCAGGGAGCGAGCTGGAGTCTCCCGGCGGTTACTTTGCCAGGTGCTTGAACGAAGGCAGGAGCCAGCCTGCTTCGGTGCAGGGATCCGGAGTGGGCTCTGGAGTGTTTGCCAGGGTCTTGACCGAGGGCAGGAGCCAGCCTGGATCAGTGCAGACACCGGGCGGGGGGCCCAGGAGTGTTTGTCATGGTATTGCCCGAGGGCAGGAGCCAGCCTGGTTTAGAGCAGGCACCGGGCGGTGGACTCAGGAGTGTTTGTCAGGGTCTTGCCCGAGGGCAGGGACCAGCCTGGTTCAGGGCAGGCCCCGGGCGGTGGTCTCAGGAGTGTCTGTCGGCGCCGGGCATGGGCAGGACCCAGCCTCCTTCAGGGCAGACACAGAGATGGGGGCTCAGGAGTCTGTGCTGAGTGAATCGAACAAGGGCCAGACCTAGACCGGTTCAGGGCAGGGACAGAGATGCTGCTTCAGGAGTATTTCCTGGGGGTAGGACCCCGGCCAGGTTTAGCGCGGGGATCAAGATGCGGGCTCAGCAGTGTTTCCCGGGTGACTGAACGAGGGCACGGCCCACCCTGTCTCTGTGCGGGGACCGAGATGCTCCCTCAGGAGGGTTTCTCGAGGTCTGATCGTGGGCAGGACGCGCACGGCTTCAGGGCAGAGTGCGAGAGGAGGCCTCAGGAGGACGTGTTGAGGTAGCTCCCAAGGGCAGAACCTCGACTGGTTCAGTGCAGCGCCCGAGGGGCGGGCACAGGCGCATTTGCCGGTGGCTTCGGCAATTGCTTGCCGGAGCCCTGGCCGGGGCAGGGAAGGAGATGTTGGCCCAGGGCCGTTGGGTGGCGCTGTGCAGCAGGGGAGGCCCCAGCCTAGGTGCGTGCCGTGGCCGCGAGGCAGGCTCAGGAGGGCCTGTCGGGGGACTGACACTGGGCGGGACCCAGCCTCGTCCCGAGCAGGGACCGAGGTGTTGGGTCAGGAGTGTTTGTCAGGGTCGGGAAGAAGTGCCGGGCACCGCCCAGTTGAGGGCAGCGACCGATGCAAGCTCAGGAGTGTTTGCCGGGGGTCGGGCCAAGGGCAGGACCTAGCCTGATTGAGGGCAGGCTACCCGATGTGGGCTCAGGAATGCTTCTCGGGGCTTGAACATGGGAAGGACCCAGCCTGCTTCGGGGCAGGGACTGAGATGCGCGCTCAGGATTATGTGTCCGGGACACGAATATGCAAAGTCCAACAAACGCCTGCTTGACTGCAGGGACCGAGAGGTGGGGTCGGGAGTCTGTGCTAAGGTCCCGCACAAGGGCAGGACCTCGACTGGTTCAGTTCAGTGACAGAGACGGGGCTCGGGAGATTAGACGTGCACTTCAGGAAGGGCGGAACCCAGCCTGGTTTGGTGCAGCGCGTGAGATGAGGGCACAGCAGTGATTCTGAGGGGTTTGAACAAGGGGAGGCCTCACCGTCGTTCGGGGCCAGGGGGCCAGGTTTGGGCTCAGGATTGTTTGTCGGGGGCCTTGGCCAGACGCAGAAACCTCCGTGGTTGAGCTCAGGGACCGAGATGAACGCTCAGGAGTGTTTTGTGTGTGTGTGTGCGGGGAGGGGGTGTTGCTCAAGGGCAGCATCCATCCGAGTTCAGGGCGGGCACGCAGCTGTGGGCTCAGGAGTGTGTGTCACGAGAATCGAAGAAGGGCAGGCCCTAAACTGCTTCTTCAGTGCGCCGACCGAGATGCATTTCTCGGGGTGTTGAAGCAGGCCAAGCCCCCGTTGCGGGTTCAGTGCCGGGAGTGAGTTGCGGGATCAGGGCTTTGTCCCGGCGAGGGACCAAAGGCAGGACACAGCGACGTGGACGGGCACGGAGCGAGCTGGAGTCTCCCGGTGGTTACTTTGCCAGGTGCTTGCACGAAGGCAGGAGCCAGCCTGCTTCAGTGCAGAGACCCGGGGAGGTCACAGGAGTGTTTGTCAGGGTCTTGCCCTAGGGAGGGGGCCAGCCTGGTTCAGTGCAGGCACGGGGCGGTGGGCTCAGGAGTGTTTGTCCGGGTCTTGCCTGAGGGCAGGAGCCAGCCTGGTTCAATGCAGGCACCGGGCGGTGGGCTCAGGGGTGTTTGTCGGCGCCGGGCCGTGGGCGGGACCAAGCCTCCTTCAGGGCAGGCACAGAGATGGGGGCTCAGGAGCCTGTGATGTGCGTCCCGAACAAGGGCTAGACCTAGACCGGTTCAGGGCAGGGACCGAGATGCAGCTTCAGGAGTATTTCCTGGGGGTAGGAACCCGGCCAGGTTCACCGCGGGGACCAAGATGCGGGCTCTACCGTGTTTTTCGGGTGATTGAACGACGGCACGGCCCACCCTGTCTCTGTGCAGGGACCGAGATGCGCCCTCAGGAGGGTTTCTCGAGGTCGGACCGTGGGCAGGACGCGCACGCCTTCAGGGCAGAGAGCGAGAGGTCACCTCAGGAGGACGTGTTGAGGTAGCGCCCAAGGGCAGGACCTCGACTGGTTCAGAGCAGCGCCCGAGGGGTGGGTAAAGGCGCATTTGCCAATGGCTTCAGCAAGTGCTTGCTCAAGGGAGCCGCGGCCGGTGCAGGGAAGGAGATGTTGACTCAGGGGCGTTGCACGGCACAGTGCCCAACGGGAGGCCCCAGCCTAGGTGCGTGCCGTGGCCGCGAGGCAGGCTCAGGCGGGTCTGTCGGGGGACTGACGCCGGGTGGGACCCAGCCTCGTCCCGTGCAGGGACCGAGGTGTTGGCTCAGGAGTGTTGTCAGGGTCGGGAAGAAGTGCCGTGCACCGCCCAATTGAGGGAGCGACCGAGGCAGGCTCAGGAGTGCTTGCCGGGGGTCGGTCCAAGGGTAGGACCTAGCCTGATTGAGGGCAGGGAACCCGATGTGGGCTCGAGAGTGCTTCTCGGGGCTTGAACATGGGAAGGACCCAGCCTGCTTCGGGGCAGGCACTGAGAGGCGCGCTCAGGATGATGTTCCCGGGACTCGAACATGGAAAGTCCAAAGAACGCCTGCTTGACTGCAGGGACCGAGAGGTTTGGGTCGGGAGTCTGTGCTAGGGGCCCGCACAAAGGGCAGGACCTCGACTGGTTCAGTTCAGTGACCGAGACGGGGCCCAGGACTTTAGACGGGCACTTCAGGAAGGGCGGAACTCTGCGTGGTTTAGTGCAGCGCGTGAGATGAGGGCGCAGCAATGATTCCGGGCGTTTGAACAAGGGGAGGACTCACCGTCGTTCAGGGCCAGGGGGCCAGGTTTGGGCTCAGGATTGATTGTCGAGGGCCTTGGCCAGAGGCAGAAACCACCGTGGTTGAGCTCAGGGACCGAGATGAACGCTCAGGAGTGTTTTGTGTGAGTTTGGGGGCGGTGGGGGTGTTGCCCAAGGGCAGCATCCATCCGAATTCAGGGCGGGCACGCAGCTGTGGGCTCAGGAGTGTGTGTCACGGGAATCGAAGAAGGGCAGGCCCTAAACTGCTTCTTCAGTGCGCCGACCGAGATGTATTTCTCGGGGTCTTGAAGCAGTCCAAGCCCCCGAGGCGGGTTCAGTGCCGGGAGTGAGTTGCGGGATCAGGGCTTTGTCCCGGCGAGGGACCAAGGGCAGGACACAGCGAAGTGGACGGAAGGGAGCGAGCTGGAGTCTCCCGTGGTTTCTTTGCCAGGTGCTTGAAGGAAGGCAGGAGCCAGCCTACTTCAGTGCAGGGACCCGGGGTGGTCTCAGGAGTGTTTGTCAGGGTCTTGCCCGAGGGCAGGAGCCAGCCTGGTTCAGAGCAGGCACCGGGCGGTTGGCTCAGGAGTGTTTGTCAGGGTCTTGCCTGAGGGCAGGAGCCAGCCTGGGCCAGTGCAGGCACCGGGCGGCTGGCTCAGGAGTGTTCGTCAGGGTCTTGCCCGAGGGCAGGAGCCAGCCTGGTTCAGAGCAGGCACCGGGCGGTTGGCTCAGGAGTGTTTGTCAGGGTCTTGCCCGAGGGCTGGAGCCAGCCTGGTTCAGTGCAGGCACCGGGCGGTGGGCTCAGTTGTGTTTGTCGGGGCCGGGCCATGGGCGGGACCCAGCCTCCTTCAGGGCAGGCACAGAGATGGGGGCTCAGGAGTCTGTGCTGGGCGAATCGAACAAGGGCCAGACCTAAACCGGTTGAGCGCAGGGACCGAGATGCAGCTTCAGGAGGATTTCCAGGCGGTAGGAGCCCGGCCAGGTTCAGCGCAGGGACCGAGATGCGGGCTCAGCAGTGTTTCCCGGCTAATTGAACGAGGGCACGGCCCACCCTGTCTCTGTGCAGGGACCGAGATGCGCCCTCTGAAGGGTTTCTCGAGGTCGAAAAGTGGGCAGGACGCGCTCGGCTTCAGGTTAGAGAGCTAGATGTGACCTCAGGAGGACGTGTTGAGGTAGCTCCCAAGGGCCGGACCTCGACTGGTTCAGCGCAGCGCCCGAGGGGTGGGCACAGGCGCATCTGCCGGTGTCTTCAGCAAGTGCTTGCAGTAGCCGCGGCCGGTGCAGGGAAGGAGATGTGGGCTCGGGGGCGTTGCAGGGAGCCGTGCACAAAGGGAGGCCCCAGCCTCGGTGCAAGCCATGGCTGCGAGGCAGGCTCAGGAGGGTCTGTCGGCGGACTGTCGCCAGGCGGGACCCAGCCTCGTCCAGTGCAGGGACCCAGGTGTTGGCTCCGGAGTGTTTGTCAGGGTTCGGAAGAAGCGCCGTGCATCGCCCTGTTGAGGGCAGCGACCGATGCAGGCTCAGGAGTGTTTGCCGGGGGTCGGGCCAAGGGCAGGACCTAGCCTGATTGAAGGCAGGGAACCCGATGTGGGCTCAGGAGTGCTTCACGGGGTTTGAACATGGGAAGGACACAGCCTGCTTCGGGGCATGGACTCAGATGCGCTCTCAGGATTATGTTCCAGGGACTTGAACATGGAAAATCCAACGAACACGTTCTGGACTACAGGGACCAAGAGGTGGGGTCGGGAGTCTGTACTAGGCGCTCGCACAAGGGCAGGACCTCGACTGGTTCCGTTCAGTGACCGAGACGGGGCTCAGGAATTTAGACGGGCTCTTCTGGAAGGGCACGACCGTGCTTGGTTTAGTTCAGCGCGTGAGATGAGGGCACAGCAGTGATTCCGGGGGGTTGGAACAAGGGGAGGACTCACCATTGTTCGGGGCCAGGGGGCCAGGGGGCCAGGTTTGGGCTCAGGATTGTTTGTCGGGGGCCTTGGCCAGAGGCAGAAACCACCGTGGTTGAGCTCAGGGACCGAGATGAACGCTCAGGAGTGTTTGTGTGTTTGGTGGGGGGAGGAGGGTGGGGGGGTTGCCCAAGGGCAGCATCCATCCGAGTTCAGGGCGCGCACGCAGCTGTGGGCTCAGGAGTGTGTGTCGCGGGAATCGAAGAAGGCAGGCCCTAGACTGCTTCTTCAGTGCGCCGACCGAGATGTATTTCTCGGGGTCTTGAAGCAGGCCAAGCCCCAGAGGTGGCTTCAGTGCCGGGAGTGAGCTGCGGGATCACAGCTTTGTCCCGGAGAGGGACCAAATGCAGGACACAGCGAAGTGGACGGGCAGGGAGCGAGCTGGAGTCTCCCGGCGGTTACTTTGCCAGGTGCTTGAACGAAGGCAGGAGCCAGCCTGCTTCGGTGCAGGGATCCGGAGTGGGCTCTGGAGTGTTTGCCAGGGTCTTGACCGAGGGCAGGAGCCAGCCTGGATCAGTGCAGACACCGGGCGGGGGGCCCAGGAGTGTTTGTCATGGTATTGCCCGAGGGCAGGAGCCAGCCTGGTTTAGAGCAGGCACCGGGCGGTGGGCTCAGGAGTGTTTGTCAGGGTCTTGCCCGAGGGCAGGGACCAGCCTGGTTCAGGGCAGGCCCCGGGCGGTGGTCTCAGGAGTGTCTGTCGGCGCCGGGCATGGGCAGGACCCAGCCTCCTTCAGGGCAGACACAGAGATGGGGGCTCAGGAGTCTGTGCTGAGTGAATCGAACAAGGGCCAGACCTAGACCGGTTCAGGGCAGGGACAGAGATGCTGCTTCAGGAGTATTTCCTGGGGGTAGGACCCCGGCCAGGTTTAGCGCGGGGATCAAGATGCGGGCTCAGCAGTGTTTCCCGGGTGACTGAACGAGGGCACGGCCCACCCTGTCTCTGTGCGGGGACCGAGATGCTCCCTCAGGAGGGTTTCTCGAGGTCTGATCGTGGGCAGGACGCGCACGGCTTCAGGGCAGAGTGCGAGAGGAGGCCTCAGGAGGACGTGTTGAGGTAGCTCCCAAGGGCAGAACCTCGACTGGTTCAGTGCAGCGCCCGAGGGGCGGGCACAGGCGCATTTGCCGGTGGCTTCGGCAATTGCTTGCCGGAGCCCTGGCCGGGGCAGGGAAGGAGATGTTGGCCCAGGGCCGTTGGGTGGCGCTGTGCAGCAGGGGAGGCCCCAGCCTAGGTGCGTGCCGTGGCCGCGAGGCAGGCTCAGGAGGGCCTGTCGGGGGACTGACACTGGGCGGGACCCAGCCTCGTCCCGAGCAGGGACCGAGGTGTTGGGTCAGGAGTGTTTGTCAGGGTCGGGAAGAAGTGCCGGGCACCGCCCAGTTGAGGGCAGCGACCGATGCAAGCTCAGGAGTGTTTGCCGGGGGTCGGGCCAAGGGCAGGACCTAGCCTGATTGAGGGCAGGCTACCCGATGTGGGCTCAGGAATGCTTCTCGGGGCTTGAACATGGGAAGGACCCAGCCTGCTTCGGGGCAGGGACTGAGATGCGCGCTCAGGATTATGTGTCCGGGACACGAATATGCAAAGTCCAACAAACGCCTGCTTGACTGCAGGGACCGAGAGGTGGGGTCGGGAGTCTGTGCTAAGGTCCCGCACAAGGGCAGGACCTCGACTGGTTCAGTTCAGTGACAGAGACGGGGCTCGGGAGATTAGACGTGCACTTCAGGAAGGGCGGAACCCAGCCTGGTTTGGTGCAGCGCGTGAGATGAGGGCGCAGCAGTGATTCTGAGGGGTTTGAACAAGGGGAGGCCTCACCGTCGTTCGGGGCCAGGGGGCCAGGTTTGGGCTCAGGATTGTTTGTCGGGGGCCTTGGCCAGACGCAGAAACCTCCGTGGTTGAGCTCAGGGACCGAGATGAACGCTCAGGAGTGTTTTGTGTGTGTGTGTGCGGGGAGGGGGTGTTGCTCAAGGGCAGCATCCATCCGAGTTCAGGGCGGGCACGCAGCTGTGGGCTCAGGAGTGTGTGTCACGAGAATCGAAGAAGGGCAGGCCCTAAACTGCTTCTTCAGTGCGCCGACCGAGATGCATTTCTCGGGGTGTTGAAGCAGGCCAAGCCCCCGTTGCGGGTTCAGTGCCGGGAGTGAGTTGCGGGATCAGGGCTTTGTCCCGGCGAGGGACCAAAGGCAGGACACAGCGACGTGGACGGGCACGGAGCGAGCTGGAGTCTCCCGGTGGTTACTTTGCCAGGTGCTTGCACGAAGGCAGGAGCCAGCCTGCTTCAGTGCAGAGACCCGGGGAGGTCACAGGAGTGTTTGTCAGGGTCTTGCCCTAGGGAGGGGGCCAGCCTGGTTCAGTGCAGGCACGGGGCGGTGGGCTCAGGAGTGTTTGTCCGGGTCTTGCCTGAGGGCAGGAGCCAGCCTGGTTCAATGCAGGCACCGGGCGGTGGGCTCAGGGGTGTTTGTCGGCGCCGGGCCGTGGGCGGGACCAAGCCTCCTTCAGGGCAGGCACAGAGATGGGGGCTCAGGAGCCTGTGATGTGCGTCCCGAACAAGGGCTAGACCTAGACCGGTTCAGGGCAGGGACCGAGATGCAGCTTCAGGAGTATTTCCTGGGGGTAGGAACCCGGCCAGGTTCACCGCGGGGACCAAGATGCGGGCTCTACCGTGTTTTTCGGGTGATTGAACGACGGCACGGCCCACCCTGTCTCTGTGCAGGGACCGAGATGCGCCCTCAGGAGGGTTTCTCGAGGTCGGACCGTGGGCAGGACGCGCACGCCTTCAGGGCAGAGAGCGAGAGGTCACCTCAGGAGGACGTGTTGAGGTAGCGCCCAAGGGCAGGACCTCGACTGGTTCAGAGCAGCGCCCGAGGGGTGGGTAAAGGCGCATTTGCCAATGGCTTCAGCAAGTGCTTGCTCAAGGGAGCCGCGGCCGGTGCAGGGAAGGAGATGTTGACTCAGGGGCGTTGCACGGCACAGTGCCCAACGGGAGGCCCCAGCCTAGGTGCGTGCCGTGGCCGCGAGGCAGGCTCAGGCGGGTCTGTCGGGGGACTGACGCCGGGTGGGACCCAGCCTCGTCCCGTGCAGGGACCGAGGTGTTGGCTCAGGAGTGTTGTCAGGGTCGGGAAGAAGTGCCGTGCACCGCCCAATTGAGGGAGCGACCGAGGCAGGCTCAGGAGTGCTTGCCGGGGGTCGGTCCAAGGGTAGGACCTAGCCTGATTGAGGGCAGGGAACCCGATGTGGGCTCGAGAGTGCTTCTCGGGGCTTGAACATGGGAAGGACCCAGCCTGCTTCGGGGCAGGCACTGAGAGGCGCGCTCAGGATGATGTTCCCGGGACTCGAACATGGAAAGTCCAAAGAACGCCTGCTTGACTGCAGGGACCGAGAGGTTTGGGTCGGGAGTCTGTGCTAGGGGCCCGCACAAAGGGCAGGACCTCGACTGGTTCAGTTCAGTGACCGAGACGGGGCCCAGGACTTTAGACGGGCACTTCAGGAAGGGCGGAACTCTGCGTGGTTTAGTGCAGCGCGTGAGATGAGGGCGCAGCAATGATTCCGGGCGTTTGAACAAGGGGAGGACTCACCGTCGTTCAGGGCCAGGGGGCCAGGTTTGGGCTCAGGATTGATTGTCGAGGGCCTTGGCCAGAGGCAGAAACCACCGTGGTTGAGCTCAGGGACCGAGATGAACGCTCAGGAGTGTTTTGTGTGAGTTTGGGGGCGGTGGGGGTGTTGCCCAAGGGCAGCATCCATCCGAATTCAGGGCGGGCACGCAGCTGTGGGCTCAGGAGTGTGTGTCACGGGAATCGAAGAAGGGCAGGCCCTAAACTGCTTCTTCAGTGCGCCGACCGAGATGTATTTCTCGGGGTCTTGAAGCAGTCCAAGCCCCCGAGGCGGGTTCAGTGCCGGGAGTGAGTTGCGGGATCAGGGCTTTGTCCCGGCGAGGGACCAAGGGCAGGACACAGCGAAGTGGACGGAAGGGAGCGAGCTGGAGTCTCCCGTGGTTTCTTTGCCAGGTGCTTGAAGGAAGGCAGGAGCCAGCCTACTTCAGTGCAGGGACCCGGGGTGGTCTCAGGAGTGTTTGTCAGGGTCTTGCCCGAGGGCAGGAGCCAGCCTGGTTCAGAGCAGGCACCGGGCGGTTGGCTCAGGAGTGTTCGTCAGGGTCTTGCCTGAGGGCAGGAGCCAGCCTGGGCCAGTGCAGGCACCGGGCGGCTGGCTCAGGAGTGTTCGTCAGGGTCTTGCCCGAGGGCAGGAGCCAGCCTGGTTCAGAGCAGGCACCGGGCGGTTGGCTCAGGAGTGTTTGTCAGGGTCTTGCCCGAGGGCTGGAGCCAGCCTGGTTCAGTGCAGGCACCGGGCGGTGGGCTCAGTTGTGTTTGTCGGGGCCGGGCCATGGGCGGGACCCAGCCTCCTTCAGGGCAGGCACAGAGATGGGGGCTCAGGAGTCTGTGCTGGGCGAATCGAACAAGGGCCAGACCTAAACCGGTTGAGCGCAGGGACCGAGATGCAGCTTCAGGAGGATTTCCAGGCGGTAGGAGCCCGGCCAGGTTCAGCGCAGGGACCGAGATGCGGGCTCAGCAGTGTTTCCCGGCTAATTGAACGAGGGCACGGCCCACCCTGTCTCTGTGCAGGGACCGAGATGCGCCCTCTGAAGGGTTTCTCGAGGTCGAAAAGTGGGCAGGACGCGCTCGGCTTCAGGTTAGAGAGCTAGATGTGACCTCAGGAGGACGTGTTGAGGTAGCTCCCAAGGGCCGGACCTCGACTGGTTCAGCGCAGCGCCCGAGGGGTGGGCACAGGCGCATCTGCCGGTGTCTTCAGCAAGTGCTTGCAGTAGCCGCGGCCGGTGCAGGGAAGGAGATGTGGGCTCGGGGGCGTTGCAGGGAGCCGTGCACAAAGGGAGGCCCCAGCCTCGGTGCAAGCCATGGCTGCGAGGCAGGCTCAGGAGGGTCTGTCGGCGGACTGTCGCCGGGCGGGACCCAGCCTCGTCCAGTGCAGGGACCCAGGTGTTGGCTCCGGAGTGTTTGTCAGGGTTCGGAAGAAGCGCCGTGCATCGCCCTGTTGAGGGCAGCGACCGATGCAGGCTCAGGAGTGTTTGCCGGGGGTCGGGCCAAGGGCAGGACCTAGCCTGATTGAAGGCAGGGAACCCGATGTGGGCTCAGGAGTGCTTCACGGGGTTTGAACATGGGAAGGACACAGCCTGCTTCGGGGCATGGACTCAGATGCGCTCTCAGGATTATGTTCCAGGGACTTGAACATGGAAAATCCAACGAACACGTTCTGGACTACAGGGACCAAGAGGTGGGGTCGGGAGTCTGTACTAGGCGCTCGCACAAGGGCAGGACCTCGACTGGTTCCGTTCAGTGACCGAGACGGGGCTCAGGAATTTAGACGGGCTCTTCTGGAAGGGCACGACCGTGCTTGGTTTAGTTCAGCGCGTGAGATGAGGGCACAGCAGTGATTCCGGGGGGTTGGAACAAGGGGAGGACTCACCATTGTTCGGGGCCAGGGGGCCAGGGGGCCAGGTTTGGGCTCAGGATTGTTTGTCGGGGGCCTTGGCCAGAGGCAGAAACCACCGTGGTTGAGCTCAGGGACCGAGATGAACGCTCAGGAGTGTTTGTGTGTTTGGTGGGGGGAGGAGGGTGGGGGGGTTGCCCAAGGGCAGCATCCATCCGAGTTCAGGGCGCGCACGCAGCTGTGGGCTCAGGAGTGTGTGTCGCGGGAATCGAAGAAGGCAGGCCCTAGACTGCTTCTTCAGTGCGCCGACCGAGATGTATTTCTCGGGGTCTTGAAGCAGGCCAAGCCCCAGAGGTGGCTTCAGTGCCGGGAGTGAGCTGCGGGATCACAGCTTTGTCCCGGAGAGGGACCAAATGCAGGACACAGCGAAGTGGACGGGCAGGGAGCGAGCTGGAGTCTCCCGGCGGTTACTTTGCCAGGTGCTTGAACGAAGGCAGGAGCCAGCCTGCTTCGGTGCAGGGATCCGGAGTGGGCTCTGGAGTGTTTGCCAGGGTCTTGACCGAGGGCAGGAGCCAGCCTGGATCAGTGCAGACACCGGGCGGGGGGCCCAGGAGTGTTTGTCATGGTATTGCCCGAGGGCAGGAGCCAGCCTGGTTTAGAGCAGGCACCGGGCGGTGGGCTCAGGAGTGTTTGTCAGGGTCTTGCCCGAGGGCAGGGACCAGCCTGGTTCAGGGCAGGCCCCGGGCGGTGGTCTCAGGAGTGTCTGTCGGCGCCGGGCATGGGCAGGACCCAGCCTCCTTCAGGGCAGACACAGAGATGGGGGCTCAGGAGTCTGTGCTGAGTGAATCGAACAAGGGCCAGACCTAGACCGGTTCAGGGCAGGGACAGAGATGCTGCTTCAGGAGTATTTCCTGGGGGTAGGACCCCGGCCAGGTTTAGCGCGGGGATCAAGATGCGGGCTCAGCAGTGTTTCCCGGGTGACTGAACGAGGGCACGGCCCACCCTGTCTCTGTGCGGGGACCGAGATGCTCCCTCAGGAGGGTTTCTCGAGGTCTGATCGTGGGCAGGACGCGCACGGCTTCAGGGCAGAGTGCGAGAGGAGGCCTCAGGAGGACGTGTTGAGGTAGCTCCCAAGGGCAGAACCTCGACTGGTTCAGTGCAGCGCCCGAGGGGCGGGCACAGGCGCATTTGCCGGTGGCTTCGGCAATTGCTTGCCGGAGCCCTGGCCGGGGCAGGGAAGGAGATGTTGGCCCAGGGCCGTTGGGTGGCGCTGTGCAGCAGGGGAGGCCCCAGCCTAGGTGCGTGCCGTGGCCGCGAGGCAGGCTCAGGAGGGCCTGTCGGGGGACTGACACTGGGCGGGACCCAGCCTCGTCCCGAGCAGGGACCGAGGTGTTGGGTCAGGAGTGTTTGTCAGGGTCGGGAAGAAGTGCCGGGCACCGCCCAGTTGAGGGCAGCGACCGATGCAAGCTCAGGAGTGTTTGCCGGGGGTCGGGCCAAGGGCAGGACCTAGCCTGATTGAGGGCAGGCTACCCGATGTGGGCTCAGGAATGCTTCTCGGGGCTTGAACATGGGAAGGACCCAGCCTGCTTCGGGGCAGGGACTGAGATGCGCGCTCAGGATTATGTGTCCGGGACACGAATATGCAAAGTCCAACAAACGCCTGCTTGACTGCAGGGACCGAGAGGTGGGGTCGGGAGTCTGTGCTAAGGTCCCGCACAAGGGCAGGACCTCGACTGGTTCAGTTCAGTGACAGAGACGGGGCTCGGGAGATTAGACGTGCACTTCAGGAAGGGCGGAACCCAGCCTGGTTTGGTGCAGCGCGTGAGATGAGGGCGCAGCAGTGATTCTGAGGGGTTTGAACAAGGGGAGGCCTCACCGTCGTTCGGGGCCAGGGGGCCAGGTTTGGGCTCAGGATTGTTTGTCGGGGGCCTTGGCCAGACGCAGAAACCTCCGTGGTTGAGCTCAGGGACCGAGATGAACGCTCAGGAGTGTTTTGTGTGTGTGTGTGCGGGGAGGGGGTGTTGCTCAAGGGCAGCATCCATCCGAGTTCAGGGCGGGCACGCAGCTGTGGGCTCAGGAGTGTGTGTCACGAGAATCGAAGAAGGGCAGGCCCTAAACTGCTTCTTCAGTGCGCCGACCGAGATGCATTTCTCGGGGTGTTGAAGCAGGCCAAGCCCCCGTTGCGGGTTCAGTGCCGGGAGTGAGTTGCGGGATCAGGGCTTTGTCCCGGCGAGGGACCAAAGGCAGGACACAGCGACGTGGACGGGCACGGAGCGAGCTGGAGTCTCCCGGTGGTTACTTTGCCAGGTGCTTGCACGAAGGCAGGAGCCAGCCTGCTTCAGTGCAGAGACCCGGGGAGGTCACAGGAGTGTTTGTCAGGGTCTTGCCCTAGGGAGGGGGCCAGCCTGGTTCAGTGCAGGCACGGGGCGGTGGGCTCAGGAGTGTTTGTCCGGGTCTTGCCTGAGGGCAGGAGCCAGCCTGGTTCAATGCAGGCACCGGGCGGTGGGCTCAGGGGTGTTTGTCGGCGCCGGGCCGTGGGCGGGACCAAGCCTCCTTCAGGGCAGGCACAGAGATGGGGGCTCAGGAGCCTGTGATGTGCGTCCCGAACAAGGGCTAGACCTAGACCGGTTCAGGGCAGGGACCGAGATGCAGCTTCAGGAGTATTTCCTGGGGGTAGGAACCCGGCCAGGTTCACCGCGGGGACCAAGATGCGGGCTCTACCGTGTTTTTCGGGTGATTGAACGACGGCACGGCCCACCCTGTCTCTGTGCAGGGACCGAGATGCGCCCTCAGGAGGGTTTCTCGAGGTCGGACCGTGGGCAGGACGCGCACGCCTTCAGGGCAGAGAGCGAGAGGTCACCTCAGGAGGACGTGTTGAGGTAGCGCCCAAGGGCAGGACCTCGACTGGTTCAGAGCAGCGCCCGAGGGGTGGGTAAAGGCGCATTTGCCAATGGCTTCAGCAAGTGCTTGCTCAAGGGAGCCGCGGCCGGTGCAGGGAAGGAGATGTTGACTCAGGGGCGTTGCACGGCACAGTGCCCAACGGGAGGCCCCAGCCTAGGTGCGTGCCGTGGCCGCGAGGCAGGCTCAGGCGGGTCTGTCGGGGGACTGACGCCGGGTGGGACCCAGCCTCGTCCCGTGCAGGGACCGAGGTGTTGGCTCAGGAGTGTTGTCAGGGTCGGGAAGAAGTGCCGTGCACCGCCCAATTGAGGGAGCGACCGAGGCAGGCTCAGGAGTGCTTGCCGGGGGTCGGTCCAAGGGTAGGACCTAGCCTGATTGAGGGCAGGGAACCCGATGTGGGCTCGAGAGTGCTTCTCGGGGCTTGAACATGGGAAGGACCCAGCCTGCTTCGGGGCAGGCACTGAGAGGCGCGCTCAGGATGATGTTCCCGGGACTCGAACATGGAAAGTCCAAAGAACGCCTGCTTGACTGCAGGGACCGAGAGGTTTGGGTCGGGAGTCTGTGCTAGGGGCCCGCACAAAGGGCAGGACCTCGACTGGTTCAGTTCAGTGACCGAGACGGGGCCCAGGACTTTAGACGGGCACTTCAGGAAGGGCGGAACTCTGCGTGGTTTAGTGCAGCGCGTGAGATGAGGGCGCAGCAATGATTCCGGGCGTTTGAACAAGGGGAGGACTCACCGTCGTTCAGGGCCAGGGGGCCAGGTTTGGGCTCAGGATTGATTGTCGAGGGCCTTGGCCAGAGGCAGAAACCACCGTGGTTGAGCTCAGGGACCGAGATGAACGCTCAGGAGTGTTTTGTGTGAGTTTGGGGGCGGTGGGGGTGTTGCCCAAGGGCAGCATCCATCCGAATTCAGGGCGGGCACGCAGCTGTGGGCTCAGGAGTGTGTGTCACGGGAATCGAAGAAGGGCAGGCCCTAAACTGCTTCTTCAGTGCGCCGACCGAGATGTATTTCTCGGGGTCTTGAAGCAGTCCAAGCCCCCGAGGCGGGTTCAGTGCCGGGAGTGAGTTGCGGGATCAGGGCTTTGTCCCGGCGAGGGACCAAGGGCAGGACACAGCGAAGTGGACGGAAGGGAGCGAGCTGGAGTCTCCCGTGGTTTCTTTGCCAGGTGCTTGAAGGAAGGCAGGAGCCAGCCTACTTCAGTGCAGGGACCCGGGGTGGTCTCAGGAGTGTTTGTCAGGGTCTTGCCCGAGGGCAGGAGCCAGCCTGGTTCAGAGCAGGCACCGGGCGGTTGGCTCAGGAGTGTTCGTCAGGGTCTTGCCTGAGGGCAGGAGCCAGCCTGGGCCAGTGCAGGCACCGGGCGGCTGGCTCAGGAGTGTTCGTCAGGGTCTTGCCCGAGGGCAGGAGCCAGCCTGGTTCAGAGCAGGCACCGGGCGGTTGGCTCAGGAGTGTTTGTCAGGGTCTTGCCCGAGGGCTGGAGCCAGCCTGGTTCAGTGCAGGCACCGGGCGGTGGGCTCAGTTGTGTTTGTCGGGGCCGGGCCATGGGCGGGACCCAGCCTCCTTCAGGGCAGGCACAGAGATGGGGGCTCAGGAGTCTGTGCTGGGCGAATCGAACAAGGGCCAGACCTAAACCGGTTGAGCGCAGGGACCGAGATGCAGCTTCAGGAGGATTTCCAGGCGGTAGGAGCCCGGCCAGGTTCAGCGCAGGGACCGAGATGCGGGCTCAGCAGTGTTTCCCGGCTAATTGAACGAGGGCACGGCCCACCCTGTCTCTGTGCAGGGACCGAGATGCGCCCTCTGAAGGGTTTCTCGAGGTCGAAAAGTGGGCAGGACGCGCTCGGCTTCAGGTTAGAGAGCTAGATGTGACCTCAGGAGGACGTGTTGAGGTAGCTCCCAAGGGCCGGACCTCGACTGGTTCAGCGCAGCGCCCGAGGGGTGGGCACAGGCGCATCTGCCGGTGTCTTCAGCAAGTGCTTGCAGTAGCCGCGGCCGGTGCAGGGAAGGAGATGTGGGCTCGGGGGCGTTGCAGGGAGCCGTGCACAAAGGGAGGCCCCAGCCTCGGTGCAAGCCATGGCTGCGAGGCAGGCTCAGGAGGGTCTGTCGGCGGACTGTCGCCGGGCGGGACCCAGCCTCGTCCAGTGCAGGGACCCAGGTGTTGGCTCCGGAGTGTTTGTCAGGGTTCGGAAGAAGCGCCGTGCATCGCCCTGTTGAGGGCAGCGACCGATGCAGGCTCAGGAGTGTTTGCCGGGGGTCGGGCCAAGGGCAGGACCTAGCCTGATTGAAGGCAGGGAACCCGATGTGGGCTCAGGAGTGCTTCACGGGGTTTGAACATGGGAAGGACACAGCCTGCTTCGGGGCATGGACTCAGATGCGCTCTCAGGATTATGTTCCAGGGACTTGAACATGGAAAATCCAACGAACACGTTCTGGACTACAGGGACCAAGAGGTGGGGTCGGGAGTCTGTACTAGGCGCTCGCACAAGGGCAGGACCTCGACTGGTTCCGTTCAGTGACCGAGACGGGGCTCAGGAATTTAGACGGGCTCTTCTGGAAGGGCACGACCGTGCTTGGTTTAGTTCAGCGCGTGAGATGAGGGCACAGCAGTGATTCCGGGGGGTTGGAACAAGGGGAGGACTCACCATTGTTCGGGGCCAGGGGGCCAGGGGGCCAGGTTTGGGCTCAGGATTGTTTGTCGGGGGCCTTGGCCAGAGGCAGAAACCACCGTGGTTGAGCTCAGGGACCGAGATGAACGCTCAGGAGTGTTTGTGTGTTTGGTGGGGGGAGGAGGGTGGGGGGGTTGCCCAAGGGCAGCATCCATCCGAGTTCAGGGCGCGCACGCAGCTGTGGGCTCAGGAGTGTGTGTCGCGGGAATCGAAGAAGGCAGGCCCTAGACTGCTTCTTCAGTGCGCCGACCGAGATGTATTTCTCGGGGTCTTGAAGCAGGCCAAGCCCCAGAGGTGGCTTCAGTGCCGGGAGTGAGCTGCGGGATCACAGCTTTGTCCCGGAGAGGGACCAAATGCAGGACACAGCGAAGTGGACGGGCAGGGAGCGAGCTGGAGTCTCCCGGCGGTTACTTTGCCAGGTGCTTGAACGAAGGCAGGAGCCAGCCTGCTTCGGTGCAGGGATCCGGAGTGGGCTCTGGAGTGTTTGCCAGGGTCTTGACCGAGGGCAGGAGCCAGCCTGGATCAGTGCAGACACCGGGCGGGGGGCCCAGGAGTGTTTGTCATGGTATTGCCCGAGGGCAGGAGCCAGCCTGGTTTAGAGCAGGCACCGGGCGGTGGGCTCAGGAGTGTTTGTCAGGGTCTTGCCCGAGGGCAGGGACCAGCCTGGTTCAGGGCAGGCCCCGGGCGGTGGTCTCAGGAGTGTCTGTCGGCGCCGGGCATGGGCAGGACCCAGCCTCCTTCAGGGCAGACACAGAGATGGGGGCTCAGGAGTCTGTGCTGAGTGAATCGAACAAGGGCCAGACCTAGACCGGTTCAGGGCAGGGACAGAGATGCTGCTTCAGGAGTATTTCCTGGGGGTAGGACCCCGGCCAGGTTTAGCGCGGGGATCAAGATGCGGGCTCAGCAGTGTTTCCCGGGTGACTGAACGAGGGCACGGCCCACCCTGTCTCTGTGCGGGGACCGAGATGCTCCCTCAGGAGGGTTTCTCGAGGTCTGATCGTGGGCAGGACGCGCACGGCTTCAGGGCAGAGTGCGAGAGGAGGCCTCAGGAGGACGTGTTGAGGTAGCTCCCAAGGGCAGAACCTCGACTGGTTCAGTGCAGCGCCCGAGGGGCGGGCACAGGCGCATTTGCCGGTGGCTTCGGCAATTGCTTGCCGGAGCCCTGGCCGGGGCAGGGAAGGAGATGTTGGCCCAGGGCCGTTGGGTGGCGCTGTGCAGCAGGGGAGGCCCCAGCCTAGGTGCGTGCCGTGGCCGCGAGGCAGGCTCAGGAGGGCCTGTCGGGGGACTGACACTGGGCGGGACCCAGCCTCGTCCCGAGCAGGGACCGAGGTGTTGGGTCAGGAGTGTTTGTCAGGGTCGGGAAGAAGTGCCGGGCACCGCCCAGTTGAGGGCAGCGACCGATGCAAGCTCAGGAGTGTTTGCCGGGGGTCGGGCCAAGGGCAGGACCTAGCCTGATTGAGGGCAGGCTACCCGATGTGGGCTCAGGAATGCTTCTCGGGGCTTGAACATGGGAAGGACCCAGCCTGCTTCGGGGCAGGGACTGAGATGCGCGCTCAGGATTATGTGTCCGGGACACGAATATGCAAAGTCCAACAAACGCCTGCTTGACTGCAGGGACCGAGAGGTGGGGTCGGGAGTCTGTGCTAAGGTCCCGCACAAGGGCAGGACCTCGACTGGTTCAGTTCAGTGACAGAGACGGGGCTCGGGAGATTAGACGTGCACTTCAGGAAGGGCGGAACCCAGCCTGGTTTGGTGCAGCGCGTGAGATGAGGGCGCAGCAGTGATTCTGAGGGGTTTGAACAAGGGGAGGCCTCACCGTCGTTCGGGGCCAGGGGGCCAGGTTTGGGCTCAGGATTGTTTGTCGGGGGCCTTGGCCAGACGCAGAAACCTCCGTGGTTGAGCTCAGGGACCGAGATGAACGCTCAGGAGTGTTTTGTGTGTGTGTGTGCGGGGAGGGGGTGTTGCTCAAGGGCAGCATCCATCCGAGTTCAGGGCGGGCACGCAGCTGTGGGCTCAGGAGTGTGTGTCACGAGAATCGAAGAAGGGCAGGCCCTAAACTGCTTCTTCAGTGCGCCGACCGAGATGCATTTCTCGGGGTGTTGAAGCAGGCCAAGCCCCCGTTGCGGGTTCAGTGCCGGGAGTGAGTTGCGGGATCAGGGCTTTGTCCCGGCGAGGGACCAAAGGCAGGACACAGCGACGTGGACGGGCACGGAGCGAGCTGGAGTCTCCCGGTGGTTACTTTGCCAGGTGCTTGCACGAAGGCAGGAGCCAGCCTGCTTCAGTGCAGAGACCCGGGGAGGTCACAGGAGTGTTTGTCAGGGTCTTGCCCTAGGGAGGGGGCCAGCCTGGTTCAGTGCAGGCACGGGGCGGTGGGCTCAGGAGTGTTTGTCCGGGTCTTGCCTGAGGGCAGGAGCCAGCCTGGTTCAATGCAGGCACCGGGCGGTGGGCTCAGGGGTGTTTGTCGGCGCCGGGCCGTGGGCGGGACCAAGCCTCCTTCAGGGCAGGCACAGAGATGGGGGCTCAGGAGCCTGTGATGTGCGTCCCGAACAAGGGCTAGACCTAGACCGGTTCAGGGCAGGGACCGAGATGCAGCTTCAGGAGTATTTCCTGGGGGTAGGAACCCGGCCAGGTTCACCGCGGGGACCAAGATGCGGGCTCTACCGTGTTTTTCGGGTGATTGAACGACGGCACGGCCCACCCTGTCTCTGTGCAGGGACCGAGATGCGCCCTCAGGAGGGTTTCTCGAGGTCGGACCGTGGGCAGGACGCGCACGCCTTCAGGGCAGAGAGCGAGAGGTCACCTCAGGAGGACGTGTTGAGGTAGCGCCCAAGGGCAGGACCTCGACTGGTTCAGAGCAGCGCCCGAGGGGTGGGTAAAGGCGCATTTGCCAATGGCTTCAGCAAGTGCTTGCTCAAGGGAGCCGCGGCCGGTGCAGGGAAGGAGATGTTGACTCAGGGGCGTTGCACGGCACAGTGCCCAACGGGAGGCCCCAGCCTAGGTGCGTGCCGTGGCCGCGAGGCAGGCTCAGGCGGGTCTGTCGGGGGACTGACGCCGGGTGGGACCCAGCCTCGTCCCGTGCAGGGACCGAGGTGTTGGCTCAGGAGTGTTGTCAGGGTCGGGAAGAAGTGCCGTGCACCGCCCAATTGAGGGAGCGACCGAGGCAGGCTCAGGAGTGCTTGCCGGGGGTCGGTCCAAGGGTAGGACCTAGCCTGATTGAGGGCAGGGAACCCGATGTGGGCTCGAGAGTGCTTCTCGGGGCTTGAACATGGGAAGGACCCAGCCTGCTTCGGGGCAGGCACTGAGAGGCGCGCTCAGGATGATGTTCCCGGGACTCGAACATGGAAAGTCCAAAGAACGCCTGCTTGACTGCAGGGACCGAGAGGTTTGGGTCGGGAGTCTGTGCTAGGGGCCCGCACAAAGGGCAGGACCTCGACTGGTTCAGTTCAGTGACCGAGACGGGGCCCAGGACTTTAGACGGGCACTTCAGGAAGGGCGGAACTCTGCGTGGTTTAGTGCAGCGCGTGAGATGAGGGCGCAGCAATGATTCCGGGCGTTTGAACAAGGGGAGGACTCACCGTCGTTCAGGGCCAGGGGGCCAGGTTTGGGCTCAGGATTGATTGTCGAGGGCCTTGGCCAGAGGCAGAAACCACCGTGGTTGAGCTCAGGGACCGAGATGAACGCTCAGGAGTGTTTTGTGTGAGTTTGGGGGCGGTGGGGGTGTTGCCCAAGGGCAGCATCCATCCGAATTCAGGGCGGGCACGCAGCTGTGGGCTCAGGAGTGTGTGTCACGGGAATCGAAGAAGGGCAGGCCCTAAACTGCTTCTTCAGTGCGCCGACCGAGATGTATTTCTCGGGGTCTTGAAGCAGTCCAAGCCCCCGAGGCGGGTTCAGTGCCGGGAGTGAGTTGCGGGATCAGGGCTTTGTCCCGGCGAGGGACCAAGGGCAGGACACAGCGAAGTGGACGGAAGGGAGCGAGCTGGAGTCTCCCGTGGTTTCTTTGCCAGGTGCTTGAAGGAAGGCAGGAGCCAGCCTACTTCAGTGCAGGGACCCGGGGTGGTCTCAGGAGTGTTTGTCAGGGTCTTGCCCGAGGGCAGGAGCCAGCCTGGTTCAGAGCAGGCACCGGGCGGTTGGCTCAGGAGTGTTCGTCAGGGTCTTGCCTGAGGGCAGGAGCCAGCCTGGGCCAGTGCAGGCACCGGGCGGCTGGCTCAGGAGTGTTCGTCAGGGTCTTGCCCGAGGGCAGGAGCCAGCCTGGTTCAGAGCAGGCACCGGGCGGTTGGCTCAGGAGTGTTTGTCAGGGTCTTGCCCGAGGGCTGGAGCCAGCCTGGTTCAGTGCAGGCACCGGGCGGTGGGCTCAGTTGTGTTTGTCGGGGCCGGGCCATGGGCGGGACCCAGCCTCCTTCAGGGCAGGCACAGAGATGGGGGCTCAGGAGTCTGTGCTGGGCGAATCGAACAAGGGCCAGACCTAAACCGGTTGAGCGCAGGGACCGAGATGCAGCTTCAGGAGGATTTCCAGGCGGTAGGAGCCCGGCCAGGTTCAGCGCAGGGACCGAGATGCGGGCTCAGCAGTGTTTCCCGGCTAATTGAACGAGGGCACGGCCCACCCTGTCTCTGTGCAGGGACCGAGATGCGCCCTCTGAAGGGTTTCTCGAGGTCGAAAAGTGGGCAGGACGCGCTCGGCTTCAGGTTAGAGAGCTAGATGTGACCTCAGGAGGACGTGTTGAGGTAGCTCCCAAGGGCCGGACCTCGACTGGTTCAGCGCAGCGCCCGAGGGGTGGGCACAGGCGCATCTGCCGGTGTCTTCAGCAAGTGCTTGCAGTAGCCGCGGCCGGTGCAGGGAAGGAGATGTGGGCTCGGGGGCGTTGCAGGGAGCCGTGCACAAAGGGAGGCCCCAGCCTCGGTGCAAGCCATGGCTGCGAGGCAGGCTCAGGAGGGTCTGTCGGCGGACTGTCGCCGGGCGGGACCCAGCCTCGTCCAGTGCAGGGACCCAGGTGTTGGCTCCGGAGTGTTTGTCAGGGTTCGGAAGAAGCGCCGTGCATCGCCCTGTTGAGGGCAGCGACCGATGCAGGCTCAGGAGTGTTTGCCGGGGGTCGGGCCAAGGGCAGGACCTAGCCTGATTGAAGGCAGGGAACCCGATGTGGGCTCAGGAGTGCTTCACGGGGTTTGAACATGGGAAGGACACAGCCTGCTTCGGGGCATGGACTCAGATGCGCTCTCAGGATTATGTTCCAGGGACTTGAACATGGAAAATCCAACGAACACGTTCTGGACTACAGGGACCAAGAGGTGGGGTCGGGAGTCTGTACTAGGCGCTCGCACAAGGGCAGGACCTCGACTGGTTCCGTTCAGTGACCGAGACGGGGCTCAGGAATTTAGACGGGCTCTTCTGGAAGGGCACGACCGTGCTTGGTTTAGTTCAGCGCGTGAGATGAGGGCACAGCAGTGATTCCGGGGGGTTGGAACAAGGGGAGGACTCACCATTGTTCGGGGCCAGGGGGCCAGGGGGCCAGGTTTGGGCTCAGGATTGTTTGTCGGGGGCCTTGGCCAGAGGCAGAAACCACCGTGGTTGAGCTCAGGGACCGAGATGAACGCTCAGGAGTGTTTGTGTGTTTGGTGGGGGGAGGAGGGTGGGGGGGTTGCCCAAGGGCAGCATCCATCCGAGTTCAGGGCGCGCACGCAGCTGTGGGCTCAGGAGTGTGTGTCGCGGGAATCGAAGAAGGCAGGCCCTAGACTGCTTCTTCAGTGCGCCGACCGAGATGTATTTCTCGGGGTCTTGAAGCAGGCCAAGCCCCAGAGGTGGCTTCAGTGCCGGGAGTGAGCTGCGGGATCACAGCTTTGTCCCGGAGAGGGACCAAATGCAGGACACAGCGAAGTGGACGGGCAGGGAGCGAGCTGGAGTCTCCCGGCGGTTACTTTGCCAGGTGCTTGAACGAAGGCAGGAGCCAGCCTGCTTCGGTGCAGGGATCCGGAGTGGGCTCTGGAGTGTTTGCCAGGGTCTTGACCGAGGGCAGGAGCCAGCCTGGATCAGTGCAGACACCGGGCGGGGGGCCCAGGAGTGTTTGTCATGGTATTGCCCGAGGGCAGGAGCCAGCCTGGTTTAGAGCAGGCACCGGGCGGTGGGCTCAGGAGTGTTTGTCAGGGTCTTGCCCGAGGGCAGGGACCAGCCTGGTTCAGGGCAGGCCCCGGGCGGTGGTCTCAGGAGTGTCTGTCGGCGCCGGGCATGGGCAGGACCCAGCCTCCTTCAGGGCAGACACAGAGATGGGGGCTCAGGAGTCTGTGCTGAGTGAATCGAACAAGGGCCAGACCTAGACCGGTTCAGGGCAGGGACAGAGATGCTGCTTCAGGAGTATTTCCTGGGGGTAGGACCCCGGCCAGGTTTAGCGCGGGGATCAAGATGCGGGCTCAGCAGTGTTTCCCGGGTGACTGAACGAGGGCACGGCCCACCCTGTCTCTGTGCGGGGACCGAGATGCTCCCTCAGGAGGGTTTCTCGAGGTCTGATCGTGGGCAGGACGCGCACGGCTTCAGGGCAGAGTGCGAGAGGAGGCCTCAGGAGGACGTGTTGAGGTAGCTCCCAAGGGCAGAACCTCGACTGGTTCAGTGCAGCGCCCGAGGGGCGGGCACAGGCGCATTTGCCGGTGGCTTCGGCAATTGCTTGCCGGAGCCCTGGCCGGGGCAGGGAAGGAGATGTTGGCCCAGGGCCGTTGGGTGGCGCTGTGCAGCAGGGGAGGCCCCAGCCTAGGTGCGTGCCGTGGCCGCGAGGCAGGCTCAGGAGGGCCTGTCGGGGGACTGACACTGGGCGGGACCCAGCCTCGTCCCGAGCAGGGACCGAGGTGTTGGGTCAGGAGTGTTTGTCAGGGTCGGGAAGAAGTGCCGGGCACCGCCCAGTTGAGGGCAGCGACCGATGCAAGCTCAGGAGTGTTTGCCGGGGGTCGGGCCAAGGGCAGGACCTAGCCTGATTGAGGGCAGGCTACCCGATGTGGGCTCAGGAATGCTTCTCGGGGCTTGAACATGGGAAGGACCCAGCCTGCTTCGGGGCAGGGACTGAGATGCGCGCTCAGGATTATGTGTCCGGGACACGAATATGCAAAGTCCAACAAACGCCTGCTTGACTGCAGGGACCGAGAGGTGGGGTCGGGAGTCTGTGCTAAGGTCCCGCACAAGGGCAGGACCTCGACTGGTTCAGTTCAGTGACAGAGACGGGGCTCGGGAGATTAGACGTGCACTTCAGGAAGGGCGGAACCCAGCCTGGTTTGGTGCAGTGCGTGAGATGAGGGCGCAGCAGTGATTCTGAGGGGTTTGAACAAGGGGAGGCCTCACCGTCGTTCGGGGCCAGGGGGCCAGGTTTGGGCTCAGGATTGTTTGTCGGGGGCCTTGGCCAGACGCAGAAACCTCCGTGGTTGAGCTCAGGGACCGAGATGAACGCTCAGGAGTGTTTTGTGTGTGTGTGTGCGGGGAGGGGGTGTTGCTCAAGGGCAGCATCCATCCGAGTTCAGGGCGGGCACGCAGCTGTGGGCTCAGGAGTGTGTGTCACGAGAATCGAAGAAGGGCAGGCCCTAAACTGCTTCTTCAGTGCGCCGACCGAGATGCATTTCTCGGGGTGTTGAAGCAGGCCAAGCCCCCGTTGCGGGTTCAGTGCCGGGAGTGAGTTGCGGGATCAGGGCTTTGTCCCGGCGAGGGACCAAAGGCAGGACACAGCGACGTGGACGGGCACGGAGCGAGCTGGAGTCTCCCGGTGGTTACTTTGCCAGGTGCTTGCACGAAGGCAGGAGCCAGCCTGCTTCAGTGCAGAGACCTGGGGAGGTCACAGGAGTGTTTGTCAGGGTCTTGCCCTAGGGAGGGGGCCAGCCTGGTTCAGTGCAGGCACGGGGCGGTGGGCTCAGGAGTGTTTGTCCGGGTCTTGCCTGAGGGCAGGAGCCAGCCTGGTTCAATGCAGGCACCGGGCGGTGGGCTCAGGGGTGTTTGTCGGCGCCGGGCCGTGGGCGGGACCAAGCCTCCTTCAGGGCAGGCACAGAGATGGGGGCTCAGGAGCCTGTGATGTGCGTCCCGAACAAGGGCTAGACCTAGACCGGTTCAGGGCAGGGACCGAGATGCAGCTTCAGGAGTATTTCCTGGGGGTAGGAACCCGGCCAGGTTCACCGCGGGGACCAAGATGCGGGCTCTACCGTGTTTTTCGGGTGATTGAACGACGGCACGGCCCACCCTGTCTCTGTGCAGGGACCGAGATGCGCCCTCAGGAGGGTTTCTCGAGGTCGGACCGTGGGCAGGACGCGCACGCCTTCAGGGCAGAGAGCGAGAGGTCACCTCAGGAGGACGTGTTGAGGTAGCGCCCAAGGGCAGGACCTCGACTGGTTCAGAGCAGCGCCCGAGGGGTGGGTAAAGGCGCATTTGCCAATGGCTTCAGCAAGTGCTTGCTCAAGGGAGCCGCGGCCGGTGCAGGGAAGGAGATGTTGACTCAGGGGCGTTGCACGGCACAGTGCCCAACGGGAGGCCCCAGCCTAGGTGCGTGCCGTGGCCGCGAGGCAGGCTCAGGCGGGTCTGTCGGGGGACTGACGCCGGGTGGGACCCAGCCTCGTCCCGTGCAGGGACCGAGGTGTTGGCTCAGGAGTGTTGTCAGGGTCGGGAAGAAGTGCCGTGCACCGCCCAATTGAGGGAGCGACCGAGGCAGGCTCAGGAGTGCTTGCCGGGGGTCGGTCCAAGGGTAGGACCTAGCCTGATTGAGGGCAGGGAACCCGATGTGGGCTCGAGAGTGCTTCTCGGGGCTTGAACATGGGAAGGACCCAGCCTGCTTCGGGGCAGGCACTGAGAGGCGCGCTCAGGATGATGTTCCCGGGACTCGAACATGGAAAGTCCAAAGAACGCCTGCTTGACTGCAGGGACCGAGAGGTTTGGGTCGGGAGTCTGTGCTAGGGGCCCGCACAAAGGGCAGGACCTCGACTGGTTCAGTTCAGTGACCGAGACGGGGCCCAGGACTTTAGACGGGCACTTCAGGAAGGGCGGAACTCTGCGTGGTTTAGTGCAGCGCGTGAGATGAGGGCGCAGCAATGATTCCGGGCGTTTGAACAAGGGGAGGACTCACCGTCGTTCAGGGCCAGGGGGCCAGGTTTGGGCTCAGGATTGATTGTCGAGGGCCTTGGCCAGAGGCAGAAACCACCGTGGTTGAGCTCAGGGACCGAGATGAACGCTCAGGAGTGTTTTGTGTGAGTTTGGGGGCGGTGGGGGTGTTGCCCAAGGGCAGCATCCATCCGAATTCAGGGCGGGCACGCAGCTGTGGGCTCAGGAGTGTGTGTCACGGGAATCGAAGAAGGGCAGGCCCTAAACTGCTTCTTCAGTGCGCCGACCGAGATGTATTTCTCGGGGTCTTGAAGCAGTCCAAGCCCCCGAGGCGGGTTCAGTGCCGGGAGTGAGTTGCGGGATCAGGGCTTTGTCCCGGCGAGGGACCAAGGGCAGGACACAGCGAAGTGGACGGAAGGGAGCGAGCTGGAGTCTCCCGTGGTTTCTTTGCCAGGTGCTTGAAGGAAGGCAGGAGCCAGCCTACTTCAGTGCAGGGACCCGGGGTGGTCTCAGGAGTGTTTGTCAGGGTCTTGCCCGAAGGCAGGAGCCAGCCTGGTTCAGAGCAGGCACCGGGCGGTTGGCTCAGGAGTGTTCGTCAGGGTCTTGCCTGAGGGCAGGAGCCAGCCTGGGCCAGTGCAGGCACCGGGCGGCTGGCTCAGGAGTGTTCGTCAGGGTCTTGCCCGAGGGCAGGAGCCAGCCTGGTTCAGAGCAGGCACCGGGCGGTTGGCTCAGGAGTGTTTGTCAGGGTCTTGCCCGAGGGCTGGAGCCAGCCTGGTTCAGTGCAGGCACCGGGCGGTGGGCTCAGTTGTGTTTGTCGGGGCCGGGCCATGGGCGGGACCCAGCCTCCTTCAGGGCAGGCACAGAGATGGGGGCTCAGGAGTCTGTGCTGGGCGAATCGAACAAGGGCCAGACCTAAACCGGTTGAGCGCAGGGACCGAGATGCAGCTTCAGGAGGATTTCCAGGCGGTAGGAGCCCGGCCAGGTTCAGCGCAGGGACCGAGATGCGGGCTCAGCAGTGTTTCCCGGCTAATTGAACGAGGGCACGGCCCACCCTGTCTCTGTGCAGGGACCGAGATGCGCCCTCTGAAGGGTTTCTCGAGGTCGAAAAGTGGGCAGGACGCGCTCGGCTTCAGGTTAGAGAGCTAGATGTGACCTCAGGAGGACGTGTTGAGGTAGCTCCCAAGGGCCGGACCTCGACTGGTTCAGCGCAGCGCCCGAGGGGTGGGCACAGGCGCATCTGCCGGTGTCTTCAGCAAGTGCTTGCAGTAGCCGCGGCCGGTGCAGGGAAGGAGATGTGGGCTCGGGGGCGTTGCAGGGAGCCGTGCACAAAGGGAGGCCCCAGCCTCGGTGCAAGCCATGGCTGCGAGGCAGGCTCAGGAGGGTCTGTCGGCGGACTGTCGCCGGGCGGGACCCAGCCTCGTCCAGTGCAGGGACCCAGGTGTTGGCTCCGGAGTGTTTGTCAGGGTTCGGAAGAAGCGCCGTGCATCGCCCTGTTGAGGGCAGCGACCGATGCAGGCTCAGGAGTGTTTGCCGGGGGTCGGGCCAAGGGCAGGACCTAGCCTGATTGAAGGCAGGGAACCCGATGTGGGCTCAGGAGTGCTTCACGGGGTTTGAACATGGGAAGGACACAGCCTGCTTCGGGGCATGGACTCAGATGCGCTCTCAGGATTATGTTCCAGGGACTTGAACATGGAAAATCCAACGAACACGTTCTGGACTACAGGGACCAAGAGGTGGGGTCGGGAGTCTGTACTAGGCGCTCGCACAAGGGCAGGACCTCGACTGGTTCCGTTCAGTGACCGAGACGGGGCTCAGGAATTTAGACGGGCTCTTCTGGAAGGGCACGACCGTGCTTGGTTTAGTTCAGCGCGTGAGATGAGGGCACAGCAGTGATTCCGGGGGGTTGGAACAAGGGGAGGACTCACCATTGTTCGGGGCCAGGGGGCCAGGGGGCCAGGTTTGGGCTCAGGATTGTTTGTCGGGGGCCTTGGCCAGAGGCAGAAACCACCGTGGTTGAGCTCAGGGACCGAGATGAACGCTCAGGAGTGTTTGTGTGTTTGGTGGGGGGAGGAGGGTGGGGGGGTTGCCCAAGGGCAGCATCCATCCGAGTTCAGGGCGCGCACGCAGCTGTGGGCTCAGGAGTGTGTGTCGCGGGAATCGAAGAAGGCAGGCCCTAGACTGCTTCTTCAGTGCGCCGACCGAGATGTATTTCTCGGGGTCTTGAAGCAGGCCAAGCCCCAGAGGTGGCTTCAGTGCCGGGAGTGAGCTGCGGGATCACAGCTTTGTCCCGGAGAGGGACCAAATGCAGGACACAGCGAAGTGGACGGGCAGGGAGCGAGCTGGAGTCTCCCGGCGGTTACTTTGCCAGGTGCTTGAACGAAGGCAGGAGCCAGCCTGCTTCGGTGCAGGGATCCGGAGTGGGCTCTGGAGTGTTTGCCAGGGTCTTGACCGAGGGCAGGAGCCAGCCTGGATCAGTGCAGACACCGGGCGGGGGGCCCAGGAGTGTTTGTCATGGTATTGCCCGAGGGCAGGAGCCAGCCTGGTTTAGAGCAGGCACCGGGCGGTGGGCTCAGGAGTGTTTGTCAGGGTATTGCCCGAGGGCAGGGACCAGCCTGGTTCAGGGCAGGCCCCGGGCGGTGGTCTCAGGAGTGTCTGTCGGCGCCGGGCATGGGCAGGACCCAGCCTCCTTCAGGGCAGACACAGAGATGGGGGCTCAGGAGTCTGTGCTGAGTGAATCGAACAAGGGCCAGACCTAGACCGGTTCAGGGCAGGGACAGAGATGCTGCTTCAGGAGTATTTCCTGGGGGTAGGACCCCGGCCAGGTTTAGCGCGGGGATCAAGATGCGGGCTCAGCAGTGTTTCCCGGGTGACTGAACGAGGGCACGGCCCACCCTGTCTCTGTGCGGGGACCGAGATGCTCCCTCAGGAGGGTTTCTCGAGGTCTGATCGTGGGCAGGACGCGCACGGCTTCAGGGCAGAGTGCGAGAGGAGGCCTCAGGAGGACGTGTTGAGGTAGCTCCCAAGGGCAGAACCTCGACTGGTTCAGTGCAGCGCCCGAGGGGCGGGCACAGGCGCATTTGCCGGTGGCTTCGGCAATTGCTTGCCGGAGCCCTGGCCGGGGCAGGGAAGGAGATGTTGGCCCAGGGCCGTTGGGTGGCGCTGTGCAGCAGGGGAGGCCCCAGCCTAGGTGCGTGCCGTGGCCGCGAGGCAGGCTCAGGAGGGCCTGTCGGGGGACTGACACTGGGCGGGACCCAGCCTCGTCCCGAGCAGGGACCGAGGTGTTGGGTCAGGAGTGTTTGTCAGGGTCGGGAAGAAGTGCCGGGCACCGCCCAGTTGAGGGCAGCGACCGATGCAAGCTCAGGAGTGTTTGCCGGGGGTCGGGCCAAGGGCAGGACCTAGCCTGATTGAGGGCAGGCTACCCGATGTGGGCTCAGGAATGCTTCTCGGGGCTTGAACATGGGAAGGACCCAGCCTGCTTCGGGGCAGGGACTGAGATGCGCGCTCAGGATTATGTGTCCGGGACACGAATATGCAAAGTCCAACAAACGCCTGCTTGACTGCAGGGACCGAGAGGTGGGGTCGGGAGTCTGTGCTAAGGTCCCGCACAAGGGCAGGACCTCGACTGGTTCAGTTCAGTGACAGAGACGGGGCTCGGGAGATTAGACGTGCACTTCAGGAAGGGCGGAACCCAGCCTGGTTTGGTGCAGCGCGTGAGATGAGGGCGCAGCAGTGATTCTGAGGGGTTTGAACAAGGGGAGGCCTCACCGTCGTTCGGGGCCAGGGGGCCAGGTTTGGGCTCAGGATTGTTTGTCGGGGGCCTTGGCCAGACGCAGAAACCTCCGTGGTTGAGCTCAGGGACCGAGATGAACGCTCAGGAGTGTTTTGTGTGTGTGTGTGCGGGGAGGGGGTGTTGCTCAAGGGCAGCATCCATCCGAGTTCAGGGCGGGCACGCAGCTGTGGGCTCAGGAGTGTGTGTCACGAGAATCGAAGAAGGGCAGGCCCTAAACTGCTTCTTCAGTGCGCCGACCGAGATGCATTTCTCGGGGTGTTGAAGCAGGCCAAGCCCCCGTTGCGGGTTCAGTGCCGGGAGTGAGTTGCGGGATCAGGGCTTTGTCCCGGCGAGGGACCAAAGGCAGGACACAGCGACGTGGACGGGCACGGAGCGAGCTGGAGTCTCCCGGTGGTTACTTTGCCAGGTGCTTGCACGAAGGCAGGAGCCAGCCTGCTTCAGTGCAGAGACCCGGGGAGGTCACAGGAGTGTTTGTCAGGGTCTTGCCCTAGGGAGGGGGCCAGCCTGGTTCAGTGCAGGCACGGGGCGGTGGGCTCAGGAGTGTTTGTCCGGGTCTTGCCTGAGGGCAGGAGCCAGCCTGGTTCAATGCAGGCACCGGGCGGTGGGCTCAGGGGTGTTTGTCGGCGCCGGGCCGTGGGCGGGACCAAGCCTCCTTCAGGGCAGGCACAGAGATGGGGGCTCAGGAGCCTGTGATGTGCGTCCCGAACAAGGGCTAGACCTAGACCGGTTCAGGGCAGGGACCGAGATGCAGCTTCAGGAGTATTTCCTGGGGGTAGGAACCCGGCCAGGTTCACCGCGGGGACCAAGATGCGGGCTCTACCGTGTTTTTCGGGTGATTGAACGACGGCACGGCCCACCCTGTCTCTGTGCAGGGACCGAGATGCGCCCTCAGGAGGGTTTCTCGAGGTCGGACCGTGGGCAGGACGCGCACGCCTTCAGGGCAGAGAGCGAGAGGTCACCTCAGGAGGACGTGTTGAGGTAGCGCCCAAGGGCAGGACCTCGACTGGTTCAGAGCAGCGCCCGAGGGGTGGGTAAAGGCGCATTTGCCAATGGCTTCAGCAAGTGCTTGCTCAAGGGAGCCGCGGCCGGTGCAGGGAAGGAGATGTTGACTCAGGGGCGTTGCACGGCACAGTGCCCAACGGGAGGCCCCAGCCTAGGTGCGTGCCGTGGCCGCGAGGCAGGCTCAGGCGGGTCTGTCGGGGGACTGACGCCGGGTGGGACCCAGCCTCGTCCCGTGCAGGGACCGAGGTGTTGGCTCAGGAGTGTTGTCAGGGTCGGGAAGAAGTGCCGTGCACCGCCCAATTGAGGGAGCGACCGAGGCAGGCTCAGGAGTGCTTGCCGGGGGTCGGTCCAAGGGTAGGACCTAGCCTGATTGAGGGCAGGGAACCCGATGTGGGCTCGAGAGTGCTTCTCGGGGCTTGAACATGGGAAGGACCCAGCCTGCTTCGGGGCAGGCACTGAGAGGCGCGCTCAGGATGATGTTCCCGGGACTCGAACATGGAAAGTCCAAAGAACGCCTGCTTGACTGCAGGGACCGAGAGGTTTGGGTCGGGAGTCTGTGCTAGGGGCCCGCACAAAGGGCAGGACCTCGACTGGTTCAGTTCAGTGACCGAGACGGGGCCCAGGACTTTAGACGGGCACTTCAGGAAGGGCGGAACTCTGCGTGGTTTAGTGCAGCGCGTGAGATGAGGGCGCAGCAATGATTCCGGGCGTTTGAACAAGGGGAGGACTCACTGTCGTTCAGGGCCAGGGGGCCAGGTTTGGGCTCAGGATTGATTGTCGAGGGCCTTGGCCAGAGGCAGAAACCACCGTGGTTGAGCTCAGGGACCGAGATGAACGCTCAGGAGTGTTTTGTGTGAGTTTGGGGGCGGTGGGGGTGTTGCCCAAGGGCAGCATCCATCCGAATTCAGGGCGGGCACGCAGCTGTGGGCTCAGGAGTGTGTGTCACGGGAATCGAAGAAGGGCAGGCCCTAAACTGCTTCTTCAGTGCGCCGACCGAGATGTATTTCTCGGGGTCTTGAAGCAGTCCAAGCCCCCGAGGCGGGTTCAGTGCCGGGAGTGAGTTGCGGGATCAGGGCTTTGTCCCGGCGAGGGACCAAGGGCAGGACACAGCGAAGTGGACGGAAGGGAGCGAGCTGGAGTCTCCCGTGGTTTCTTTGCCAGGTGCTTGAAGGAAGGCAGGAGCCAGCCTACTTCAGTGCAGGGACCCGGGGTGGTCTCAGGAGTGTTTGTCAGGGTCTTGCCCGAGGGCAGGAGCCAGCCTGGTTCAGAGCAGGCACCGGGCGGTTGGCTCAGGAGTGTTCGTCAGGGTCTTGCCTGAGGGCAGGAGCCAGCCTGGGCCAGTGCAGGCAC
This sequence comes from Bos taurus, assembly GCF_002263795.3. Taxonomy (NCBI): domain Eukaryota; kingdom Metazoa; phylum Chordata; class Mammalia; order Artiodactyla; family Bovidae; genus Bos; species Bos taurus. The sequence goes on from NC_082638.1 coordinate 16,603,750, forward strand.
CGGGCGGCTGGCTCAGGAGTGTTCGTCAGGGTCTTGCCCGAGGGCAGGAGCCAGCCTGGTTCAGAGCAGGCACCGGGCGGTTGGCTCAGGAGTGTTTGTCAGGGTCTTGCCCGAGGGCTGGAGCCAGCCTGGTTCAGTGCAGGCACCGGGCGGTGGGCTCAGTTGTGTTTGTCGGGGCCGGGCCATGGGCGGGACCCAGCCTCCTTCAGGGCAGGCACAGAGATGGGGGCTCAGGAGTCTGTGCTGGGCGAATCGAACAAGGGCCAGACCTAAACCGGTTGAGCGCAGGGACCGAGATGCAGCTTCAGGAGGATTTCCAGGCGGTAGGAGCCCGGCCAGGTTCAGCGCAGGGACCGAGATGCGGGCTCAGCAGTGTTTCCCGGCTAATTGAACGAGGGCACGGCCCACCCTGTCTCTGTGCAGGGACCGAGATGCGCCCTCTGAAGGGTTTCTCGAGGTCGAAAAGTGGGCAGGACGCGCTCGGCTTCAGGTTAGAGAGCTAGATGTGACCTCAGGAGGACGTGTTGAGGTAGCTCCCAAGGGCCGGACCTCGACTGGTTCAGCGCAGCGCCCGAGGGGTGGGCACAGGCGCATCTGCCGGTGTCTTCAGCAAGTGCTTGCAGTAGCCGCGGCCGGTGCAGGGAAGGAGATGTGGGCTCGGGGGCGTTGCAGGGAGCCGTGCACAAAGGGAGGCCCCAGCCTCGGTGCAAGCCATGGCTGCGAGGCAGGCTCAGGAGGGTCTGTCGGCGGACTGTCGCCGGGCGGGACCCAGCCTCGTCCAGTGCAGGGACCCAGGTGTTGGCTCCGGAGTGTTTGTCAGGGTTCGGAAGAAGCGCCGTGCATCGCCCTGTTGAGGGCAGCGACCGATGCAGGCTCAGGAGTGTTTGCCGGGGGTCGGGCCAAGGGCAGGACCTAGCCTGATTGAAGGCAGGGAACCCGATGTGGGCTCAGGAGTGCTTCACGGGGTTTGAACATGGGAAGGACACAGCCTGCTTCGGGGCATGGACTCAGATGCGCTCTCAGGATTATGTTCCAGGGACTTGAACATGGAAAATCCAACGAACACGTTCTGGACTACAGGGACCAAGAGGTGGGGTCGGGAGTCTGTACTAGGCGCTCGCACAAGGGCAGGACCTCGACTGGTTCCGTTCAGTGACCGAGACGGGGCTCAGGAATTTAGACGGGCTCTTCTGGAAGGGCACGACCGTGCTTGGTTTAGTTCAGCGCGTGAGATGAGGGCACAGCAGTGATTCCGGGGGGTTGGAACAAGGGGAGGACTCACCATTGTTCGGGGCCAGGGGGCCAGGGGGCCAGGTTTGGGCTCAGGATTGTTTGTCGGGGGCCTTGGCCAGAGGCAGAAACCACCGTGGTTGAGCTCAGGGACCGAGATGAACGCTCAGGAGTGTTTGTGTGTTTGGTGGGGGGAGGAGGGTGGGGGGGTTGCCCAAGGGCAGCATCCATCCGAGTTCAGGGCGCGCACGCAGCTGTGGGCTCAGGAGTGTGTGTCGCGGGAATCGAAGAAGGCAGGCCCTAGACTGCTTCTTCAGTGCGCCGACCGAGATGTATTTCTCGGGGTCTTGAAGCAGGCCAAGCCCCAGAGGTGGCTTCAGTGCCGGGAGTGAGCTGCGGGATCACAGCTTTGTCCCGGAGAGGGACCAAATGCAGGACACAGCGAAGTGGACGGGCAGGGAGCGAGCTGGAGTCTCCCGGCGGTTACTTTGCCAGGTGCTTGAACGAAGGCAGGAGCCAGCCTGCTTCGGTGCAGGGATCCGGAGTGGGCTCTGGAGTGTTTGCCAGGGTCTTGACCGAGGGCAGGAGCCAGCCTGGATCAGTGCAGACACCGGGCGGGGGGCCCAGGAGTGTTTGTCATGGTATTGCCCGAGGGCAGGAGCCAGCCTGGTTTAGAGCAGGCACCGGGCGGTGGGCTCAGGAGTGTTTGTCAGGGTATTGCCCGAGGGCAGGGACCAGCCTGGTTCAGGGCAGGCCCCGGGCGGTGGTCTCAGGAGTGTCTGTCGGCGCCGGGCATGGGCAGGACCCAGCCTCCTTCAGGGCAGACACAGAGATGGGGGCTCAGGAGTCTGTGCTGAGTGAATCGAACAAGGGCCAGACCTAGACCGGTTCAGGGCAGGGACAGAGATGCTGCTTCAGGAGTATTTCCTGGGGGTAGGACCCCGGCCAGGTTTAGCGCGGGGATCAAGATGCGGGCTCAGCAGTGTTTCCCGGGTGACTGAACGAGGGCACGGCCCACCCTGTCTCTGTGCGGGGACCGAGATGCTCCCTCAGGAGGGTTTCTCGAGGTCTGATCGTGGGCAGGACGCGCACGGCTTCAGGGCAGAGTGCGAGAGGAGGCCTCAGGAGGACGTGTTGAGGTAGCTCCCAAGGGCAGAACCTCGACTGGTTCAGTGCAGCGCCCGAGGGGCGGGCACAGGCGCATTTGCCGGTGGCTTCGGCAATTGCTTGCCGGAGCCCTGGCCGGGGCAGGGAAGGAGATGTTGGCCCAGGGCCGTTGGGTGGCGCTGTGCAGCAGGGGAGGCCCCAGCCTAGGTGCGTGCCGTGGCCGCGAGGCAGGCTCAGGAGGGCCTGTCGGGGGACTGACACTGGGCGGGACCCAGCCTCGTCCCGAGCAGGGACCGAGGTGTTGGGTCAGGAGTGTTTGTCAGGGTCGGGAAGAAGTGCCGGGCACCGCCCAGTTGAGGGCAGCGACCGATGCAAGCTCAGGAGTGTTTGCCGGGGGTCGGGCCAAGGGCAGGACCTAGCCTGATTGAGGGCAGGCTACCCGATGTGGGCTCAGGAATGCTTCTCGGGGCTTGAACATGGGAAGGACCCAGCCTGCTTCGGGGCAGGGACTGAGATGCGCGCTCAGGATTATGTGTCCGGGACACGAATATGCAAAGTCCAACAAACGCCTGCTTGACTGCAGGGACCGAGAGGTGGGGTCGGGAGTCTGTGCTAAGGTCCCGCACAAGGGCAGGACCTCGACTGGTTCAGTTCAGTGACAGAGACGGGGCTCGGGAGATTAGACGTGCACTTCAGGAAGGGCGGAACCCAGCCTGGTTTGGTGCAGCGCGTGAGATGAGGGCGCAGCAGTGATTCTGAGGGGTTTGAACAAGGGGAGGCCTCACCGTCGTTCGGGGCCAGGGGGCCAGGTTTGGGCTCAGGATTGTTTGTCGGGGGCCTTGGCCAGACGCAGAAACCTCCGTGGTTGAGCTCAGGGACCGAGATGAACGCTCAGGAGTGTTTTGTGTGTGTGTGTGCGGGGAGGGGGTGTTGCTCAAGGGCAGCATCCATCCGAGTTCAGGGCGGGCACGCAGCTGTGGGCTCAGGAGTGTGTGTCACGAGAATCGAAGAAGGGCAGGCCCTAAACTGCTTCTTCAGTGCGCCGACCGAGATGCATTTCTCGGGGTGTTGAAGCAGGCCAAGCCCCCGTTGCGGGTTCAGTGCCGGGAGTGAGTTGCGGGATCAGGGCTTTGTCCCGGCGAGGGACCAAAGGCAGGACACAGCGACGTGGACGGGCACGGAGCGAGCTGGAGTCTCCCGGTGGTTACTTTGCCAGGTGCTTGCACGAAGGCAGGAGCCAGCCTGCTTCAGTGCAGAGACCCGGGGAGGTCACAGGAGTGTTTGTCAGGGTCTTGCCCTAGGGAGGGGGCCAGCCTGGTTCAGTGCAGGCACGGGGCGGTGGGCTCAGGAGTGTTTGTCCGGGTCTTGCCTGAGGGCAGGAGCCAGCCTGGTTCAATGCAGGCACCGGGCGGTGGGCTCAGGGGTGTTTGTCGGCGCCGGGCCGTGGGCGGGACCAAGCCTCCTTCAGGGCAGGCACAGAGATGGGGGCTCAGGAGCCTGTGATGTGCGTCCCGAACAAGGGCTAGACCTAGACCGGTTCAGGGCAGGGACCGAGATGCAGCTTCAGGAGTATTTCCTGGGGGTAGGAACCCGGCCAGGTTCACCGCGGGGACCAAGATGCGGGCTCTACCGTGTTTTTCGGGTGATTGAACGACGGCACGGCCCACCCTGTCTCTGTGCAGGGACCGAGATGCGCCCTCAGGAGGGTTTCTCGAGGTCGGACCGTGGGCAGGACGCGCACGCCTTCAGGGCAGAGAGCGAGAGGTCACCTCAGGAGGACGTGTTGAGGTAGCGCCCAAGGGCAGGACCTCGACTGGTTCAGAGCAGCGCCCGAGGGGTGGGTAAAGGCGCATTTGCCAATGGCTTCAGCAAGTGCTTGCTGGAGCCGCGGCCGGTGCAGGGAAGGAGATGTTGACTCAGGGGCGTTGCACGGCACAGTGCCCAACGGGAGGCCCCAGCCTAGGTGCGTGCCGTGGCCGCGAGGCAGGCTCAGGCGGGTCTGTCGGGGGACTGACGCCGGGTGGGACCCAGCCTCGTCCCGTGCAGGGACCGAGGTGTTGGCTCAGGAGTGTTGTCAGGGTCGGGAAGAAGTGCCGTGCACCGCCCAATTGAGGGAGCGACCGAGGCAGGCTCAGGAGTGCTTGCCGGGGGTCGGTCCAAGGGTAGGACCTAGCCTGATTGAGGGCAGGGAACCCGATGTGGGCTCGAGAGTGCTTCTCGGGGCTTGAACATGGGAAGGACCCAGCCTGCTTCGGGGCAGGCACTGAGAGGCGCGCTCAGGATGATGTTCCCGGGACTCGAACATGGAAAGTCCAAAGAACGCCTGCTTGACTGCAGGGACCGAGAGGTTTGGGTCGGGAGTCTGTGCTAGGGGCCCGCACAAAGGGCAGGACCTCGACTGGTTCAGTTCAGTGACCGAGACGGGGCCCAGGACTTTAGACGGGCACTTCAGGAAGGGCGGAACTCTGCGTGGTTTAGTGCAGCGCGTGAGATGAGGGCGCAGCAATGATTCCGGGCGTTTGAACAAGGGGAGGACTCACCGTCGTTCAGGGCCAGGGGGCCAGGTTTGGGCTCAGGATTGATTGTCGAGGGCCTTGGCCAGAGGCAGAAACCACCGTGGTTGAGCTCAGGGACCGAGATGAACGCTCAGGAGTGTTTTGTGTGAGTTTGGGGGCGGTGGGGGTGTTGCCCAAGGGCAGCATCCATCCGAATTCAGGGCGGGCACGCAGCTGTGGGCTCAGGAGTGTGTGTCACGGGAATCGAAGAAGGGCAGGCCCTAAACTGCTTCTTCAGTGCGCCGACCGAGATGTATTTCTCGGGGTCTTGAAGCAGTCCAAGCCCCCGAGGCGGGTTCAGTGCCGGGAGTGAGTTGCGGGATCAGGGCTTTGTCCCGGCGAGGGACCAAGGGCAGGACACAGCGAAGTGGACGGAAGGGAGCGAGCTGGAGTCTCCCGTGGTTTCTTTGCCAGGTGCTTGAAGGAAGGCAGGAGCCAGCCTACTTCAGTGCAGGGACCCGGGGTGGTCTCAGGAGTGTTTGTCAGGGTCTTGCCCGAGGGCAGGAGCCAGCCTGGTTCAGAGCAGGCACCGGGCGGTTGGCTCAGGAGTGTTTGTCAGGGTCTTGCCTGAGGGCAGGAGCCAGCCTGGGCCAGTGCAGGCACCGGGCGGCTGGCTCAGGAGTGTTCGTCAGGGTCTTGCCCGAGGGCAGGAGCCAGCCTGGTTCAGAGCAGGCACCGGGCGGTTGGCTCAGGAGTGTTTGTCAGGGTCTTGCCCGAGGGCTGGAGCCAGCCTGGTTCAGTGCAGGCACCGGGCGGTGGGCTCAGTTGTGTTTGTCGGGGCCGGGCCATGGGCGGGACCCAGCCTCCTTCAGGGCAGGCACAGAGATGGGGGCTCAGGAGTCTGTGCTGGGCGAATCGAACAAGGGCCAGACCTAAACCGGTTGAGCGCAGGGACCGAGATGCAGCTTCAGGAGGATTTCCAGGCGGTAGGAGCCCGGCCAGGTTCAGCGCAGGGACCGAGATGCGGGCTCAGCAGTGTTTCCCGGCTAATTGAACGAGGGCACGGCCCACCCTGTCTCTGTGCAGGGACCGAGATGCGCCCTCTGAAGGGTTTCTCGAGGTCGAAAAGTGGGCAGGACGCGCTCGGCTTCAGGTTAGAGAGCTAGATGTGACCTCAGGAGGACGTGTTGAGGTAGCTCCCAAGGGCCGGACCTCGACTGGTTCAGCGCAGCGCCCGAGGGGTGGGCACAGGCGCATCTGCCGGTGTCTTCAGCAAGTGCTTGCAGTAGCCGCGGCCGGTGCAGGGAAGGAGATGTGGGCTCGGGGGCATTGCAGGGAGCCGTGCACAAAGGGAGGCCCCAGCCTCGGTGCAAGCCATGGCTGCGAGGCAGGCTCAGGAGGGTCTGTCGGCGGACTGTCGCCGGGCGGGACCCAGCCTCGTCCAGTGCAGGGACCCAGGTGTTGGCTCCGGAGTGTTTGTCAGGGTTCGGAAGAAGCGCCGTGCATCGCCCTGTTGAGGGCAGCGACCGATGCAGGCTCAGGAGTGTTTGCCGGGGGTCGGGCCAAGGGCAGGACCTAGCCTGATTGAAGGCAGGGAACCCGATGTGGGCTCAGGAGTGCTTCACGGGGTTTGAACATGGGAAGGACACAGCCTGCTTCGGGGCATGGACTCAGATGCGCTCTCAGGATTATGTTCCAGGGACTTGAACATGGAAAATCCAACGAACACGTTCTGGACTACAGGGACCAAGAGGTGGGGTCGGGAGTCTGTACTAGGCGCTCGCACAAGGGCAGGACCTCGACTGGTTCCGTTCAGTGACCGAGACGGGGCTCAGGAATTTAGACGGGCTCTTCTGGAAGGGCACGACCGTGCTTGGTTTAGTTCAGCGCGTGAGATGAGGGCACAGCAGTGATTCCGGGGGGTTGGAACAAGGGGAGGACTCACCATTGTTCGGGGCCAGGGGGCCAGGGGGCCAGGTTTGGGCTCAGGATTGTTTGTCGGGGGCCTTGGCCAGAGGCAGAAACCACCGTGGTTGAGCTCAGGGACCGAGATGAACGCTCAGGAGTGTTTGTGTGTTTGGTGGGGGGAGGAGGGTGGGGGGGTTGCCCAAGGGCAGCATCCATCCGAGTTCAGGGCGCGCACGCAGCTGTGGGCTCAGGAGTGTGTGTCGCGGGAATCGAAGAAGGCAGGCCCTAGACTGCTTCTTCAGTGCGCCGACCGAGATGTATTTCTCGGGGTCTTGAAGCAGGCCAAGCCCCAGAGGTGGCTTCAGTGCCGGGAGTGAGCTGCGGGATCACAGCTTTGTCCCGGAGAGGGACCAAATGCAGGACACAGCGAAGTGGACGGGCAGGGAGCGAGCTGGAGTCTCCCGGCGGTTACTTTGCCAGGTGCTTGAACGAAGGCAGGAGCCAGCCTGCTTCGGTGCAGGGATCCGGAGTGGGCTCTGGAGTGTTTGCCAGGGTCTTGACCGAGGGCAGGAGCCAGCCTGGATCAGTGCAGACACCGGGCGGGGGGCCCAGGAGTGTTTGTCATGGTATTGCCCGAGGGCAGGAGCCAGCCTGGTTTAGAGCAGGCACCGGGCGGTGGGCTCAGGAGTGTTTGTCAGGGTCTTGCCCGAGGGCAGGGACCAGCCTGGTTCAGGGCAGGCCCCGGGCGGTGGTCTCAGGAGTGTCTGTCGGCGCCGGGCATGGGCAGGACCCAGCCTCCTTCAGGGCAGACACAGAGATGGGGGCTCAGGAGTCTGTGCTGAGTGAATCGAACAAGGGCCAGACCTAGACCGGTTCAGGGCAGGGACAGAGATGCTGCTTCAGGAGTATTTCCTGGGGGTAGGACCCCGGCCAGGTTTAGCGCGGGGATCAAGATGCGGGCTCAGCAGTGTTTCCCGGGTGACTGAACGAGGGCACGGCCCACCCTGTCTCTGTGCGGGGACCGAGATGCTCCCTCAGGAGGGTTTCTCGAGGTCTGATCGTGGGCAGGACGCGCACGGCTTCAGGGCAGAGTGCGAGAGGAGGCCTCAGGAGGACGTGTTGAGGTAGCTCCCAAGGGCAGAACCTCGACTGGTTCAGTGCAGCGCCCGAGGGGCGGGCACAGGCGCATTTGCCGGTGGCTTCGGCAATTGCTTGCCGGAGCCCTGGCCGGGGCAGGGAAGGAGATGTTGGCCCAGGGCCGTTGGGTGGCGCTGTGCAGCAGGGGAGGCCCCAGCCTAGGTGCGTGCCGTGGCCGCGAGGCAGGCTCAGGAGGGCCTGTCGGGGGACTGACACTGGGCGGGACCCAGCCTCGTCCCGAGCAGGGACCGAGGTGTTGGGTCAGGAGTGTTTGTCAGGGTCGGGAAGAAGTGCCGGGCACCGCCCAGTTGAGGGCAGCGACCGATGCAAGCTCAGGAGTGTTTGCCGGGGGTCGGGCCAAGGGCAGGACCTAGCCTGATTGAGGGCAGGCTACCCGATGTGGGCTCAGGAATGCTTCTCGGGGCTTGAACATGGGAAGGACCCAGCCTGCTTCGGGGCAGGGACTGAGATGCGCGCTCAGGATTATGTGTCCGGGACACGAATATGCAAAGTCCAACAAACGCCTGCTTGACTGCAGGGACCGAGAGGTGGGGTCGGGAGTCTGTGCTAAGGTCCCGCACAAGGGCAGGACCTCGACTGGTTCAGTTCAGTGACAGAGACGGGGCTCGGGAGATTAGACGTGCACTTCAGGAAGGGCGGAACCCAGCCTGGTTTGGTGCAGCGCGTGAGATGAGGGCGCAGCAGTGATTCTGAGGGGTTTGAACAAGGGGAGGCCTCACCGTCGTTCGGGGCCAGGGGGCCAGGTTTGGGCTCAGGATTGTTTGTCGGGGGCCTTGGCCAGACGCAGAAACCTCCGTGGTTGAGCTCAGGGACCGAGATGAACGCTCAGGAGTGTTTTGTGTGTGTGTGTGCGGGGAGGGGGTGTTGCTCAAGGGCAGCATCCATCCGAGTTCAGGGCGGGCACGCAGCTGTGGGCTCAGGAGTGTGTGTCACGAGAATCGAAGAAGGGCAGGCCCTAAACTGCTTCTTCAGTGCGCCGACCGAGATGCATTTCTCGGGGTGTTGAAGCAGGCCAAGCCCCCGTTGCGGGTTCAGTGCCGGGAGTGAGTTGCGGGATCAGGGCTTTGTCCCGGCGAGGGACCAAAGGCAGGACACAGCGACGTGGACGGGCACGGAGCGAGCTGGAGTCTCCCGGTGGTTACTTTGCCAGGTGCTTGCACGAAGGCAGGAGCCAGCCTGCTTCAGTGCAGAGACCCGGGGAGGTCACAGGAGTGTTTGTCAGGGTCTTGCCCTAGGGAGGGGGCCAGCCTGGTTCAGTGCAGGCACGGGGCGGTGGGCTCAGGAGTGTTTGTCCGGGTCTTGCCTGAGGGCAGGAGCCAGCCTGGTTCAATGCAGGCACCGGGCGGTGGGCTCAGGGGTGTTTGTCGGCGCCGGGCCGTGGGCGGGACCAAGCCTCCTTCAGGGCAGGCACAGAGATGGGGGCTCAGGAGCCTGTGATGTGCGTCCCGAACAAGGGCTAGACCTAGACCGGTTCAGGGCAGGGACCGAGATGCAGCTTCAGGAGTATTTCCTGGGGGTAGGAACCCGGCCAGGTTCACCGCGGGGACCAAGATGCGGGCTCTACCGTGTTTTTCGGGTGATTGAACGACGGCACGGCCCACCCTGTCTCTGTGCAGGGACCGAGATGCGCCCTCAGGAGGGTTTCTCGAGGTCGGACCGTGGGCAGGACGCGCACGCCTTCAGGGCAGAGAGCGAGAGGTCACCTCAGGAGGACGTGTTGAGGTAGCGCCCAAGGGCAGGACCTCGACTGGTTCAGAGCAGCGCCCGAGGGGTGGGTAAAGGCGCATTTGCCAATGGCTTCAGCAAGTGCTTGCTCAAGGGAGCCGCGGCCGGTGCAGGGAAGGAGATGTTGACTCAGGGGCGTTGCACGGCACAGTGCCCAACGGGAGGCCCCAGCCTAGGTGCGTGCCGTGGCCGCGAGGCAGGCTCAGGCGGGTCTGTCGGGGGACTGACGCCGGGTGGGACCCAGCCTCGTCCCGTGCAGGGACCGAGGTGTTGGCTCAGGAGTGTTGTCAGGGTCGGGAAGAAGTGCCGTGCACCGCCCAATTGAGGGAGCGACCGAGGCAGGCTCAGGAGTGCTTGCCGGGGGTCGGTCCAAGGGTAGGACCTAGCCTGATTGAGGGCAGGGAACCCGATGTGGGCTCGAGAGTGCTTCTCGGGGCTTGAACATGGGAAGGACCCAGCCTGCTTCGGGGCAGGCACTGAGAGGCGCGCTCAGGATGATGTTCCCGGGACTCGAACATGGAAAGTCCAAAGAACGCCTGCTTGACTGCAGGGACCGAGAGGTTTGGGTCGGGAGTCTGTGCTAGGGGCCCGCACAAAGGGCAGGACCTCGACTGGTTCAGTTCAGTGACCGAGACGGGGCCCAGGACTTTAGACGGGCACTTCAGGAAGGGCGGAACTCTGCGTGGTTTAGTGCAGCGCGTGAGATGAGGGCGCAGCAATGATTCCGGGCGTTTGAACAAGGGGAGGACTCACCGTCGTTCAGGGCCAGGGGGCCAGGTTTGGGCTCAGGATTGATTGTCGAGGGCCTTGGCCAGAGGCAGAAACCACCGTGGTTGAGCTCAGGGACCGAGATGAACGCTCAGGAGTGTTTTGTGTGAGTTTGGGGGCGGTGGGGGTGTTGCCCAAGGGCAGCATCCATCCGAATTCAGGGCGGGCACGCAGCTGTGGGCTCAGGAGTGTGTGTCACGGGAATCGAAGAAGGGCAGGCCCTAAACTGCTTCTTCAGTGCGCCGACCGAGATGTATTTCTCGGGGTCTTGAAGCAGTCCAAGCCCCCGAGGCGGGTTCAGTGCCGGGAGTGAGTTGCGGGATCAGGGCTTTGTCCCGGCGAGGGACCAAGGGCAGGACACAGCGAAGTGGACGGAAGGGAGCGAGCTGGAGTCTCCCGTGGTTTCTTTGCCAGGTGCTTGAAGGAAGGCAGGAGCCAGCCTACTTCAGTGCAGGGACCCGGGGTGGTCTCAGGAGTGTTTGTCAGGGTCTTGCCCGAGGGCAGGAGCCAGCCTGGTTCAGAGCAGGCACCGGGCGGTTGGCTCAGGAGTGTTTGTCAGGGTCTTGCCTGAGGGCAGGAGCCAGCCTGGGCCAGTGCAGGCACCGGGCGGCTGGCTCAGGAGTGTTCGTCAGGGTCTTGCCCGAGGGCAGGAGCCAGCCTGGTTCAGAGCAGGCACCGGGCGGTTGGCTCAGGAGTGTTTGTCAGGGTCTTGCCCGAGGGCTGGAGCCAGCCTGGTTCAGTGCAGGCACCGGGCGGTGGGCTCAGTTGTGTTTGTCGGGGCCGGGCCATGGGCGGGACCCAGCCTCCTTCAGGGCAGGCACAGAGATGGGGGCTCAGGAGTCTGTGCTGGGCGAATCGAACAAGGGCCAGACCTAAACCGGTTGAGCGCAGGGACCGAGATGCAGCTTCAGGAGGATTTCCAGGCGGTAGGAGCCCGGCCAGGTTCAGCGCAGGGACCGAGATGCGGGCTCAGCAGTGTTTCCCGGCTAATTGAACGAGGGCACGGCCCACCCTGTCTCTGTGCAGGGACCGAGATGCGCCCTCTGAAGGGTTTCTCGAGGTCGAAAAGTGGGCAGGACGCGCTCGGCTTCAGGTTAGAGAGCTAGATGTGACCTCAGGAGGACGTGTTGAGGTAGCTCCCAAGGGCCGGACCTCGACTGGTTCAGCGCAGCGCCCGAGGGGTGGGCACAGGCGCATCTGCCGGTGTCTTCAGCAAGTGCTTGCAGTAGCCGCGGCCGGTGCAGGGAAGGAGATGTGGGCTCGGGGGCGTTGCAGGGAGCCGTGCACAAAGGGAGGCCCCAGCCTCGGTGCAAGCCATGGCTGCGAGGCAGGCTCAGGAGGGTCTGTCGGCGGACTGTCGCCGGGCGGGACCCAGCCTCGTCCAGTGCAGGGACCCAGGTGTTGGCTCCGGAGTGTTTGTCAGGGTTCGGAAGAAGCGCCGTGCATCGCCCTGTTGAGGGCAGCGACCGATGCAGGCTCAGGAGTGTTTGCCGGGGGTCGGGCCAAGGGCAGGACCTAGCCTGATTGAAGGCAGGGAACCCGATGTGGGCTCAGGAGTGCTTCACGGGGTTTGAACATGGGAAGGACACAGCCTGCTTCGGGGCATGGACTCAGATGCGCTCTCAGGATTATGTTCCAGGGACTTGAACATGGAAAATCCAACGAACACGTTCTGGACTACAGGGACCAAGAGGTGGGGTCGGGAGTCTGTACTAGGCGCTCGCACAAGGGCAGGACCTCGACTGGTTCCGTTCAGTGACCGAGACGGGGCTCAGGAATTTAGACGGGCTCTTCTGGAAGGGCACGACCGTGCTTGGTTTAGTTCAGCGCGTGAGATGAGGGCACAGCAGTGATTCCGGGGGGTTGGAACAAGGGGAGGACTCACCATTGTTCGGGGCCAGGGGGCCAGGGGGCCAGGTTTGGGCTCAGGATTGTTTGTCGGGGGCCTTGGCCAGAGGCAGAAACCACCGTGGTTGAGCTCAGGGACCGAGATGAACGCTCAGGAGTGTTTGTGTGTTTGGTGGGGGGAGGAGGGTGGGGGGGTTGCCCAAGGGCAGCATCCATCCGAGTTCAGGGCGCGCACGCAGCTGTGGGCTCAGGAGTGTGTGTCGCGGGAATCGAAGAAGGCAGGCCCTAGACTGCTTCTTCAGTGCGCCGACCGAGATGTATTTCTCGGGGTCTTGAAGCAGGCCAAGCCCCAGAGGTGGCTTCAGTGCCGGGAGTGAGCTGCGGGATCACAGCTTTGTCCCGGAGAGGGACCAAATGCAGGACACAGCGAAGTGGACGGGCAGGGAGCGAGCTGGAGTCTCCCGGCGGTTACTTTGCCAGGTGCTTGAACGAAGGCAGGAGCCAGCCTGCTTCGGTGCAGGGATCCGGAGTGGGCTCTGGAGTGTTTGCCAGGGTCTTGACCGAGGGCAGGAGCCAGCCTGGATCAGTGCAGACACCGGGCGGGGGGCCCAGGAGTGTTTGTCATGGTATTGCCCGAGGGCAGGAGCCAGCCTGGTTTAGAGCAGGCACCGGGCGGTGGGCTCAGGAGTGTTTGTCAGGGTATTGCCCGAGGGCAGGGACCAGCCTGGTTCAGGGCAGGCCCCGGGCGGTGGTCTCAGGAGTGTCTGTCGGCGCCGGGCATGGGCAGGACCCAGCCTCCTTCAGGGCAGACACAGAGATGGGGGCTCAGGAGTCTGTGCTGAGTGAATCGAACAAGGGCCAGACCTAGACCGGTTCAGGGCAGGGACAGAGATGCTGCTTCAGGAGTATTTCCTGGGGGTAGGACCCCGGCCAGGTTTAGCGCGGGGATCAAGATGCGGGCTCAGCAGTGTTTCCCGGGTGACTGAACGAGGGCACGGCCCACCCTGTCTCTGTGCGGGGACCGAGATGCTCCCTCAGGAGGGTTTCTCGAGGTCTGATCGTGGGCAGGACGCGCACGGCTTCAGGGCAGAGTGCGAGAGGAGGCCTCAGGAGGACGTGTTGAGGTAGCTCCCAAGGGCAGAACCTCGACTGGTTCAGTGCAGCGCCCGAGGGGCGGGCACAGGCGCATTTGCCGGTGGCTTCGGCAATTGCTTGCCGGAGCCCTGGCCGGGGCAGGGAAGGAGATGTTGGCCCAGGGCCGTTGGGTGGCGCTGTGCAGCAGGGGAGGCCCCAGCCTAGGTGCGTGCCGTGGCCGCGAGGCAGGCTCAGGAGGGCCTGTCGGGGGACTGACACTGGGCGGGACCCAGCCTCGTCCCGAGCAGGGACCGAGGTGTTGGGTCAGGAGTGTTTGTCAGGGTCGGGAAGAAGTGCCGGGCACCGCCCAGTTGAGGGCAGCGACCGATGCAAGCTCAGGAGTGTTTGCCGGGGGTCGGGCCAAGGGCAGGACCTAGCCTGATTGAGGGCAGGCTACCCGATGTGGGCTCAGGAATGCTTCTCGGGGCTTGAACATGGGAAGGACCCAGCCTGCTTCGGGGCAGGGACTGAGATGCGCGCTCAGGATTATGTGTCCGGGACACGAATATGCAAAGTCCAACAAACGCCTGCTTGACTGCAGGGACCGAGAGGTGGGGTCGGGAGTCTGTGCTAAGGTCCCGCACAAGGGCAGGACCTCGACTGGTTCAGTTCAGTGACAGAGACGGGGCTCGGGAGATTAGACGTGCACTTCAGGAAGGGCGGAACCCAGCCTGGTTTGGTGCAGCGCGTGAGATGAGGGCGCAGCAGTGATTCTGAGGGGTTTGAACAAGGGGAGGCCTCACCGTCGTTCGGGGCCAGGGGGCCAGGTTTGGGCTCAGGATTGTTTGTCGGGGGCCTTGGCCAGACGCAGAAACCTCCGTGGTTGAGCTCAGGGACCGAGATGAACGCTCAGGAGTGTTTTGTGTGTGTGTGTGCGGGGAGGGGGTGTTGCTCAAGGGCAGCATCCATCCGAGTTCAGGGCGGGCACGCAGCTGTGGGCTCAGGAGTGTGTGTCACGAGAATCGAAGAAGGGCAGGCCCTAAACTGCTTCTTCAGTGCGCCGACCGAGATGCATTTCTCGGGGTGTTGAAGCAGGCCAAGCCCCCGTTGCGGGTTCAGTGCCGGGAGTGAGTTGCGGGATCAGGGCTTTGTCCCGGCGAGGGACCAAAGGCAGGACACAGCGACGTGGACGGGCACGGAGCGAGCTGGAGTCTCCCGGTGGTTACTTTGCCAGGTGCTTGCACGAAGGCAGGAGCCAGCCTGCTTCAGTGCAGAGACCCGGGGAGGTCACAGGAGTGTTTGTCAGGGTCTTGCCCTAGGGAGGGGGCCAGCCTGGTTCAGTGCAGGCACGGGGCGGTGGGCTCAGGAGTGTTTGTCCGGGTCTTGCCTGAGGGCAGGAGCCAGCCTGGTTCAATGCAGGCACCGGGCGGTGGGCTCAGGGGTGTTTGTCGGCGCCGGGCCGTGGGCGGGACCAAGCCTCCTTCAGGGCAGGCACAGAGATGGGGGCTCAGGAGCCTGTGATGTGCGTCCCGAACAAGGGCTAGACCTAGACCGGTTCAGGGCAGGGACCGAGATGCAGCTTCAGGAGTATTTCCTGGGGGTAGGAACCCGGCCAGGTTCACCGCGGGGACCAAGATGCGGGCTCTACCGTGTTTTTCGGGTGATTGAACGACGGCACGGCCCACCCTGTCTCTGTGCAGGGACCGAGATGCGCCCTCAGGAGGGTTTCTCGAGGTCGGACCGTGGGCAGGACGCGCACGCCTTCAGGGCAGAGAGCGAGAGGTCACCTCAGGAGGACGTGTTGAGGTAGCGCCCAAGGGCAGGACCTCGACTGGTTCAGAGCAGCGCCCGAGGGGTGGGTAAAGGCGCATTTGCCAATGGCTTCAGCAAGTGCTTGCTCAAGGGAGCCGCGGCCGGTGCAGGGAAGGAGATGTTGACTCAGGGGCGTTGCACGGCACAGTGCCCAACGGGAGGCCCCAGCCTAGGTGCGTGCCGTGGCCGCGAGGCAGGCTCAGGCGGGTCTGTCGGGGGACTGACGCCGGGTGGGACCCAGCCTCGTCCCGTGCAGGGACCGAGGTGTTGGCTCAGGAGTGTTGTCAGGGTCGGGAAGAAGTGCCGTGCACCGCCCAATTGAGGGAGCGACCGAGGCAGGCTCAGGAGTGCTTGCCGGGGGTCGGTCCAAGGGTAGGACCTAGCCTGATTGAGGGCAGGGAACCCGATGTGGGCTCGAGAGTGCTTCTCGGGGCTTGAACATGGGAAGGACCCAGCCTGCTTCGGGGCAGGCACTGAGAGGCGCGCTCAGGATGATGTTCCCGGGACTCGAACATGG
Organism: Bos taurus; assembly: GCF_002263795.3. Lineage (NCBI taxonomy): Eukaryota > Metazoa > Chordata > Mammalia > Artiodactyla > Bovidae > Bos > Bos taurus. Next base: position 16,619,392 of record NC_082638.1, read on the forward strand.
AAAGTCCAAAGAACGCCTGCTTGACTGCAGGGACCGAGAGGTTTGGGTCGGGAGTCTGTGCTAGGGGCCCGCACAAAGGGCAGGACCTCGACTGGTTCAGTTCAGTGACCGAGACGGGGCCCAGGACTTTAGACGGGCACTTCAGGAAGGGCGGAACTCTGCGTGGTTTAGTGCAGCGCGTGAGATGAGGGCGCAGCAATGATTCCGGGCGTTTGAACAAGGGGAGGACTCACCGTCGTTCAGGGCCAGGGGGCCAGGTTTGGGCTCAGGATTGATTGTCGAGGGCCTTGGCCAGAGGCAGAAACCACCGTGGTTGAGCTCAGGGACCGAGATGAACGCTCAGGAGTGTTTTGTGTGAGTTTGGGGGCGGTGGGGGTGTTGCCCAAGGGCAGCATCCATCCGAATTCAGGGCGGGCACGCAGCTGTGGGCTCAGGAGTGTGTGTCACGGGAATCGAAGAAGGGCAGGCCCTAAACTGCTTCTTCAGTGCGCCGACCGAGATGTATTTCTCGGGGTCTTGAAGCAGTCCAAGCCCCCGAGGCGGGTTCAGTGCCGGGAGTGAGTTGCGGGATCAGGGCTTTGTCCCGGCGAGGGACCAAGGGCAGGACACAGCGAAGTGGACGGAAGGGAGCGAGCTGGAGTCTCCCGTGGTTTCTTTGCCAGGTGCTTGAAGGAAGGCAGGAGCCAGCCTACTTCAGTGCAGGGACCCGGGGTGGTCTCAGGAGTGTTTGTCAGGGTCTTGCCCGAGGGCAGGAGCCAGCCTGGTTCAGAGCAGGCACCGGGCGGTTGGCTCAGGAGTGTTCGTCAGGGTCTTGCCTGAGGGCAGGAGCCAGCCTGGGCCAGTGCAGGCACCGGGCGGCTGGCTCAGGAGTGTTCGTCAGGGTCTTGCCCGAGGGCAGGAGCCAGCCTGGTTCAGAGCAGGCACCGGGCGGTTGGCTCAGGAGTGTTTGTCAGGGTCTTGCCCGAGGGCTGGAGCCAGCCTGGTTCAGTGCAGGCACCGGGCGGTGGGCTCAGTTGTGTTTGTCGGGGCCGGGCCATGGGCGGGACCCAGCCTCCTTCAGGGCAGGCACAGAGATGGGGGCTCAGGAGTCTGTGCTGGGCGAATCGAACAAGGGCCAGACCTAAACCGGTTGAGCGCAGGGACCGAGATGCAGCTTCAGGAGGATTTCCAGGCGGTAGGAGCCCGGCCAGGTTCAGCGCAGGGACCGAGATGCGGGCTCAGCAGTGTTTCCCGGCTAATTGAACGAGGGCACGGCCCACCCTGTCTCTGTGCAGGGACCGAGATGCGCCCTCTGAAGGGTTTCTCGAGGTCGAAAAGTGGGCAGGACGCGCTCGGCTTCAGGTTAGAGAGCTAGATGTGACCTCAGGAGGACGTGTTGAGGTAGCTCCCAAGGGCCGGACCTCGACTGGTTCAGCGCAGCGCCCGAGGGGTGGGCACAGGCGCATCTGCCGGTGTCTTCAGCAAGTGCTTGCAGTAGCCGCGGCCGGTGCAGGGAAGGAGATGTGGGCTCGGGGGCGTTGCAGGGAGCCGTGCACAAAGGGAGGCCCCAGCCTCGGTGCAAGCCATGGCTGCGAGGCAGGCTCAGGAGGGTCTGTCGGCGGACTGTCGCCGGGCGGGACCCAGCCTCGTCCAGTGCAGGGACCCAGGTGTTGGCTCCGGAGTGTTTGTCAGGGTTCGGAAGAAGCGCCGTGCATCGCCCTGTTGAGGGCAGCGACCGATGCAGGCTCAGGAGTGTTTGCCGGGGGTCGGGCCAAGGGCAGGACCTAGCCTGATTGAAGGCAGGGAACCCGATGTGGGCTCAGGAGTGCTTCACGGGGTTTGAACATGGGAAGGACACAGCCTGCTTCGGGGCATGGACTCAGATGCGCTCTCAGGATTATGTTCCAGGGACTTGAACATGGAAAATCCAACGAACACGTTCTGGACTACAGGGACCAAGAGGTGGGGTCGGGAGTCTGTACTAGGCGCTCGCACAAGGGCAGGACCTCGACTGGTTCCGTTCAGTGACCGAGACGGGGCTCAGGAATTTAGACGGGCTCTTCTGGAAGGGCACGACCGTGCTTGGTTTAGTTCAGCGCGTGAGATGAGGGCACAGCAGTGATTCCGGGGGGTTGGAACAAGGGGAGGACTCACCATTGTTCGGGGCCAGGGGGCCAGGGGGCCAGGTTTGGGCTCAGGATTGTTTGTCGGGGGCCTTGGCCAGAGGCAGAAACCACCGTGGTTGAGCTCAGGGACCGAGATGAACGCTCAGGAGTGTTTGTGTGTTTGGTGGGGGGAGGAGGGTGGGGGGGTTGCCCAAGGGCAGCATCCATCCGAGTTCAGGGCGCGCACGCAGCTGTGGGCTCAGGAGTGTGTGTCGCGGGAATCGAAGAAGGCAGGCCCTAGACTGCTTCTTCAGTGCGCCGACCGAGATGTATTTCTCGGGGTCTTGAAGCAGGCCAAGCCCCAGAGGTGGCTTCAGTGCCGGGAGTGAGCTGCGGGATCACAGCTTTGTCCCGGAGAGGGACCAAATGCAGGACACAGCGAAGTGGACGGGCAGGGAGCGAGCTGGAGTCTCCCGGCGGTTACTTTGCCAGGTGCTTGAACGAAGGCAGGAGCCAGCCTGCTTCGGTGCAGGGATCCGGAGTGGGCTCTGGAGTGTTTGCCAGGGTCTTGACCGAGGGCAGGAGCCAGCCTGGATCAGTGCAGACACCGGGCGGGGGGCCCAGGAGTGTTTGTCATGGTATTGCCCGAGGGCAGGAGCCAGCCTGGTTTAGAGCAGGCACCGGGCGGTGGGCTCAGGAGTGTTTGTCAGGGTCTTGCCCGAGGGCAGGGACCAGCCTGGTTCAGGGCAGGCCCCGGGCGGTGGTCTCAGGAGTGTCTGTCGGCGCCGGGCATGGGCAGGACCCAGCCTCCTTCAGGGCAGACACAGAGATGGGGGCTCAGGAGTCTGTGCTGAGTGAATCGAACAAGGGCCAGACCTAGACCGGTTCAGGGCAGGGACAGAGATGCTGCTTCAGGAGTATTTCCTGGGGGTAGGACCCCGGCCAGGTTTAGCGCGGGGATCAAGATGCGGGCTCAGCAGTGTTTCCCGGGTGACTGAACGAGGGCACGGCCCACCCTGTCTCTGTGCGGGGACCGAGATGCTCCCTCAGGAGGGTTTCTCGAGGTCTGATCGTGGGCAGGACGCGCACGGCTTCAGGGCAGAGTGCGAGAGGAGGCCTCAGGAGGACGTGTTGAGGTAGCTCCCAAGGGCAGAACCTCGACTGGTTCAGTGCAGCGCCCGAGGGGCGGGCACAGGCGCATTTGCCGGTGGCTTCGGCAATTGCTTGCCGGAGCCCTGGCCGGGGCAGGGAAGGAGATGTTGGCCCAGGGCCGTTGGGTGGCGCTGTGCAGCAGGGGAGGCCCCAGCCTAGGTGCGTGCCGTGGCCGCGAGGCAGGCTCAGGAGGGCCTGTCGGGGGACTGACACTGGGCGGGACCCAGCCTCGTCCCGAGCAGGGACCGAGGTGTTGGGTCAGGAGTGTTTGTCAGGGTCGGGAAGAAGTGCCGGGCACCGCCCAGTTGAGGGCAGCGACCGATGCAAGCTCAGGAGTGTTTGCCGGGGGTCGGGCCAAGGGCAGGACCTAGCCTGATTGAGGGCAGGCTACCCGATGTGGGCTCAGGAATGCTTCTCGGGGCTTGAACATGGGAAGGACCCAGCCTGCTTCGGGGCAGGGACTGAGATGCGCGCTCAGGATTATGTGTCCGGGACACGAATATGCAAAGTCCAACAAACGCCTGCTTGACTGCAGGGACCGAGAGGTGGGGTCGGGAGTCTGTGCTAAGGTCCCGCACAAGGGCAGGACCTCGACTGGTTCAGTTCAGTGACAGAGACGGGGCTCGGGAGATTAGACGTGCACTTCAGGAAGGGCGGAACCCAGCCTGGTTTGGTGCAGCGCGTGAGATGAGGGCGCAGCAGTGATTCTGAGGGGTTTGAACAAGGGGAGGCCTCACCGTCGTTCGGGGCCAGGGGGCCAGGTTTGGGCTCAGGATTGTTTGTCGGGGGCCTTGGCCAGACGCAGAAACCTCCGTGGTTGAGCTCAGGGACCGAGATGAACGCTCAGGAGTGTTTTGTGTGTGTGTGTGCGGGGAGGGGGTGTTGCTCAAGGGCAGCATCCATCCGAGTTCAGGGCGGGCACGCAGCTGTGGGCTCAGGAGTGTGTGTCACGAGAATCGAAGAAGGGCAGGCCCTAAACTGCTTCTTCAGTGCGCCGACCGAGATGCATTTCTCGGGGTGTTGAAGCAGGCCAAGCCCCCGTTGCGGGTTCAGTGCCGGGAGTGAGTTGCGGGATCAGGGCTTTGTCCCGGCGAGGGACCAAAGGCAGGACACAGCGACGTGGACGGGCACGGAGCGAGCTGGAGTCTCCCGGTGGTTACTTTGCCAGGTGCTTGCACGAAGGCAGGAGCCAGCCTGCTTCAGTGCAGAGACCCGGGGAGGTCACAGGAGTGTTTGTCAGGGTCTTGCCCTAGGGAGGGGGCCAGCCTGGTTCAGTGCAGGCACGGGGCGGTGGGCTCAGGAGTGTTTGTCCGGGTCTTGCCTGAGGGCAGGAGCCAGCCTGGTTCAATGCAGGCACCGGGCGGTGGGCTCAGGGGTGTTTGTCGGCGCCGGGCCGTGGGCGGGACCAAGCCTCCTTCAGGGCAGGCACAGAGATGGGGGCTCAGGAGCCTGTGATGTGCGTCCCGAACAAGGGCTAGACCTAGACCGGTTCAGGGCAGGGACCGAGATGCAGCTTCAGGAGTATTTCCTGGGGGTAGGAACCCGGCCAGGTTCACCGCGGGGACCAAGATGCGGGCTCTACCGTGTTTTTCGGGTGATTGAACGACGGCACGGCCCACCCTGTCTCTGTGCAGGGACCGAGATGCGCCCTCAGGAGGGTTTCTCGAGGTCGGACCGTGGGCAGGACGCGCACGCCTTCAGGGCAGAGAGCGAGAGGTCACCTCAGGAGGACGTGTTGAGGTAGCGCCCAAGGGCAGGACCTCGACTGGTTCAGAGCAGCGCCCGAGGGGTGGGTAAAGGCGCATTTGCCAATGGCTTCAGCAAGTGCTTGCTCAAGGGAGCCGCGGCCGGTGCAGGGAAGGAGATGTTGACTCAGGGGCGTTGCACGGCACAGTGCCCAACGGGAGGCCCCAGCCTAGGTGCGTGCCGTGGCCGCGAGGCAGGCTCAGGCGGGTCTGTCGGGGGACTGACGCCGGGTGGGACCCAGCCTCGTCCCGTGCAGGGACCGAGGTGTTGGCTCAGGAGTGTTGTCAGGGTCGGGAAGAAGTGCCGTGCACCGCCCAATTGAGGGAGCGACCGAGGCAGGCTCAGGAGTGCTTGCCGGGGGTCGGTCCAAGGGTAGGACCTAGCCTGATTGAGGGCAGGGAACCCGATGTGGGCTCGAGAGTGCTTCTCGGGGCTTGAACATGGGAAGGACCCAGCCTGCTTCGGGGCAGGCACTGAGAGGCGCGCTCAGGATGATGTTCCCGGGACTCGAACATGGAAAGTCCAAAGAACGCCTGCTTGACTGCAGGGACCGAGAGGTTTGGGTCGGGAGTCTGTGCTAGGGGCCCGCACAAAGGGCAGGACCTCGACTGGTTCAGTTCAGTGACCGAGACGGGGCCCAGGACTTTAGACGGGCACTTCAGGAAGGGCGGAACTCTGCGTGGTTTAGTGCAGCGCGTGAGATGAGGGCGCAGCAATGATTCCGGGCGTTTGAACAAGGGGAGGACTCACCGTCGTTCAGGGCCAGGGGGCCAGGTTTGGGCTCAGGATTGATTGTCGAGGGCCTTGGCCAGAGGCAGAAACCACCGTGGTTGAGCTCAGGGACCGAGATGAACGCTCAGGAGTGTTTTGTGTGAGTTTGGGGGCGGTGGGGGTGTTGCCCAAGGGCAGCATCCATCCGAATTCAGGGCGGGCACGCAGCTGTGGGCTCAGGAGTGTGTGTCACGGGAATCGAAGAAGGGCAGGCCCTAAACTGCTTCTTCAGTGCGCCGACCGAGATGTATTTCTCGGGGTCTTGAAGCAGTCCAAGCCCCCGAGGCGGGTTCAGTGCCGGGAGTGAGTTGCGGGATCAGGGCTTTGTCCCGGCGAGGGACCAAGGGCAGGACACAGCGAAGTGGACGGAAGGGAGCGAGCTGGAGTCTCCCGTGGTTTCTTTGCCAGGTGCTTGAAGGAAGGCAGGAGCCAGCCTACTTCAGTGCAGGGACCCGGGGTGGTCTCAGGAGTGTTTGTCAGGGTCTTGCCCGAGGGCAGGAGCCAGCCTGGTTCAGAGCAGGCACCGGGCGGTTGGCTCAGGAGTGTTCGTCAGGGTCTTGCCTGAGGGCAGGAGCCAGCCTGGGCCAGTGCAGGCACCGGGCGGCTGGCTCAGGAGTGTTCGTCAGGGTCTTGCCCGAGGGCAGGAGCCAGCCTGGTTCAGAGCAGGCACCGGGCGGTTGGCTCAGGAGTGTTTGTCAGGGTCTTGCCCGAGGGCTGGAGCCAGCCTGGTTCAGTGCAGGCACCGGGCGGTGGGCTCAGTTGTGTTTGTCGGGGCCGGGCCATGGGCGGGACCCAGCCTCCTTCAGGGCAGGCACAGAGATGGGGGCTCAGGAGTCTGTGCTGGGCGAATCGAACAAGGGCCAGACCTAAACCGGTTGAGCGCAGGGACCGAGATGCAGCTTCAGGAGGATTTCCAGGCGGTAGGAGCCCGGCCAGGTTCAGCGCAGGGACCGAGATGCGGGCTCAGCAGTGTTTCCCGGCTAATTGAACGAGGGCACGGCCCACCCTGTCTCTGTGCAGGGACCGAGATGCGCCCTCTGAAGGGTTTCTCGAGGTCGAAAAGTGGGCAGGACGCGCTCGGCTTCAGGTTAGAGAGCTAGATGTGACCTCAGGAGGACGTGTTGAGGTAGCTCCCAAGGGCCGGACCTCGACTGGTTCAGCGCAGCGCCCGAGGGGTGGGCACAGGCGCATCTGCCGGTGTCTTCAGCAAGTGCTTGCAGTAGCCGCGGCCGGTGCAGGGAAGGAGATGTGGGCTCGGGGGCGTTGCAGGGAGCCGTGCACAAAGGGAGGCCCCAGCCTCGGTGCAAGCCATGGCTGCGAGGCAGGCTCAGGAGGGTCTGTCGGCGGACTGTCGCCGGGCGGGACCCAGCCTCGTCCAGTGCAGGGACCCAGGTGTTGGCTCCGGAGTGTTTGTCAGGGTTCGGAAGAAGCGCCGTGCATCGCCCTGTTGAGGGCAGCGACCGATGCAGGCTCAGGAGTGTTTGCCGGGGGTCGGGCCAAGGGCAGGACCTAGCCTGATTGAAGGCAGGGAACCCGATGTGGGCTCAGGAGTGCTTCACGGGGTTTGAACATGGGAAGGACACAGCCTGCTTCGGGGCATGGACTCAGATGCGCTCTCAGGATTATGTTCCAGGGACTTGAACATGGAAAATCCAACGAACACGTTCTGGACTACAGGGACCAAGAGGTGGGGTCGGGAGTCTGTACTAGGCGCTCGCACAAGGGCAGGACCTCGACTGGTTCCGTTCAGTGACCGAGACGGGGCTCAGGAATTTAGACGGGCTCTTCTGGAAGGGCACGACCGTGCTTGGTTTAGTTCAGCGCGTGAGATGAGGGCACAGCAGTGATTCCGGGGGGTTGGAACAAGGGGAGGACTCACCATTGTTCGGGGCCAGGGGGCCAGGGGGCCAGGTTTGGGCTCAGGATTGTTTGTCGGGGGCCTTGGCCAGAGGCAGAAACCACCGTGGTTGAGCTCAGGGACCGAGATGAACGCTCAGGAGTGTTTGTGTGTTTGGTGGGGGGAGGAGGGTGGGGGGGTTGCCCAAGGGCAGCATCCATCCGAGTTCAGGGCGCGCACGCAGCTGTGGGCTCAGGAGTGTGTGTCGCGGGAATCGAAGAAGGCAGGCCCTAGACTGCTTCTTCAGTGCGCCGACCGAGATGTATTTCTCGGGGTCTTGAAGCAGGCCAAGCCCCAGAGGTGGCTTCAGTGCCGGGAGTGAGCTGCGGGATCACAGCTTTGTCCCGGAGAGGGACCAAATGCAGGACACAGCGAAGTGGACGGGCAGGGAGCGAGCTGGAGTCTCCCGGCGGTTACTTTGCCAGGTGCTTGAACGAAGGCAGGAGCCAGCCTGCTTCGGTGCAGGGATCCGGAGTGGGCTCTGGAGTGTTTGCCAGGGTCTTGACCGAGGGCAGGAGCCAGCCTGGATCAGTGCAGACACCGGGCGGGGGGCCCAGGAGTGTTTGTCATGGTATTGCCCGAGGGCAGGAGCCAGCCTGGTTTAGAGCAGGCACCGGGCGGTGGGCTCAGGAGTGTTTGTCAGGGTCTTGCCCGAGGGCAGGGACCAGCCTGGTTCAGGGCAGGCCCCGGGCGGTGGTCTCAGGAGTGTCTGTCGGCGCCGGGCATGGGCAGGACCCAGCCTCCTTCAGGGCAGACACAGAGATGGGGGCTCAGGAGTCTGTGCTGAGTGAATCGAACAAGGGCCAGACCTAGACCGGTTCAGGGCAGGGACAGAGATGCTGCTTCAGGAGTATTTCCTGGGGGTAGGACCCCGGCCAGGTTTAGCGCGGGGATCAAGATGCGGGCTCAGCAGTGTTTCCCGGGTGACTGAACGAGGGCACGGCCCACCCTGTCTCTGTGCGGGGACCGAGATGCTCCCTCAGGAGGGTTTCTCGAGGTCTGATCGTGGGCAGGACGCGCACGGCTTCAGGGCAGAGTGCGAGAGGAGGCCTCAGGAGGACGTGTTGAGGTAGCTCCCAAGGGCAGAACCTCGACTGGTTCAGTGCAGCGCCCGAGGGGCGGGCACAGGCGCATTTGCCGGTGGCTTCGGCAATTGCTTGCCGGAGCCCTGGCCGGGGCAGGGAAGGAGATGTTGGCCCAGGGCCGTTGGGTGGCGCTGTGCAGCAGGGGAGGCCCCAGCCTAGGTGCGTGCCGTGGCCGCGAGGCAGGCTCAGGAGGGCCTGTCGGGGGACTGACACTGGGCGGGACCCAGCCTCGTCCCGAGCAGGGACCGAGGTGTTGGGTCAGGAGTGTTTGTCAGGGTCGGGAAGAAGTGCCGGGCACCGCCCAGTTGAGGGCAGCGACCGATGCAAGCTCAGGAGTGTTTGCCGGGGGTCGGGCCAAGGGCAGGACCTAGCCTGATTGAGGGCAGGCTACCCGATGTGGGCTCAGGAATGCTTCTCGGGGCTTGAACATGGGAAGGACCCAGCCTGCTTCGGGGCAGGGACTGAGATGCGCGCTCAGGATTATGTGTCCGGGACACGAATATGCAAAGTCCAACAAACGCCTGCTTGACTGCAGGGACCGAGAGGTGGGGTCGGGAGTCTGTGCTAAGGTCCCGCACAAGGGCAGGACCTCGACTGGTTCAGTTCAGTGACAGAGACGGGGCTCGGGAGATTAGACGTGCACTTCAGGAAGGGCGGAACCCAGCCTGGTTTGGTGCAGCGCGTGAGATGAGGGCGCAGCAGTGATTCTGAGGGGTTTGAACAAGGGGAGGCCTCACCGTCGTTCGGGGCCAGGGGGCCAGGTTTGGGCTCAGGATTGTTTGTCGGGGGCCTTGGCCAGACGCAGAAACCTCCGTGGTTGAGCTCAGGGACCGAGATGAACGCTCAGGAGTGTTTTGTGTGTGTGTGTGCGGGGAGGGGGTGTTGCTCAAGGGCAGCATCCATCCGAGTTCAGGGCGGGCACGCAGCTGTGGGCTCAGGAGTGTGTGTCACGAGAATCGAAGAAGGGCAGGCCCTAAACTGCTTCTTCAGTGCGCCGACCGAGATGCATTTCTCGGGGTGTTGAAGCAGGCCAAGCCCCCGTTGCGGGTTCAGTGCCGGGAGTGAGTTGCGGGATCAGGGCTTTGTCCCGGCGAGGGACCAAAGGCAGGACACAGCGACGTGGACGGGCACGGAGCGAGCTGGAGTCTCCCGGTGGTTACTTTGCCAGGTGCTTGCACGAAGGCAGGAGCCAGCCTGCTTCAGTGCAGAGACCCGGGGAGGTCACAGGAGTGTTTGTCAGGGTCTTGCCCTAGGGAGGGGGCCAGCCTGGTTCAGTGCAGGCACGGGGCGGTGGGCTCAGGAGTGTTTGTCCGGGTCTTGCCTGAGGGCAGGAGCCAGCCTGGTTCAATGCAGGCACCGGGCGGTGGGCTCAGGGGTGTTTGTCGGCGCCGGGCCGTGGGCGGGACCAAGCCTCCTTCAGGGCAGGCACAGAGATGGGGGCTCAGGAGCCTGTGATGTGCGTCCCGAACAAGGGCTAGACCTAGACCGGTTCAGGGCAGGGACCGAGATGCAGCTTCAGGAGTATTTCCTGGGGGTAGGAACCCGGCCAGGTTCACCGCGGGGACCAAGATGCGGGCTCTACCGTGTTTTTCGGGTGATTGAACGACGGCACGGCCCACCCTGTCTCTGTGCAGGGACCGAGATGCGCCCTCAGGAGGGTTTCTCGAGGTCGGACCGTGGGCAGGACGCGCACGCCTTCAGGGCAGAGAGCGAGAGGTCACCTCAGGAGGACGTGTTGAGGTAGCGCCCAAGGGCAGGACCTCGACTGGTTCAGAGCAGCGCCCGAGGGGTGGGTAAAGGCGCATTTGCCAATGGCTTCAGCAAGTGCTTGCTCAAGGGAGCCGCGGCCGGTGCAGGGAAGGAGATGTTGACTCAGGGGCGTTGCACGGCACAGTGCCCAACGGGAGGCCCCAGCCTAGGTGCGTGCCGTGGCCGCGAGGCAGGCTCAGGCGGGTCTGTCGGGGGACTGACGCCGGGTGGGACCCAGCCTCGTCCCGTGCAGGGACCGAGGTGTTGGCTCAGGAGTGTTGTCAGGGTCGGGAAGAAGTGCCGTGCACCGCCCAATTGAGGGAGCGACCGAGGCAGGCTCAGGAGTGCTTGCCGGGGGTCGGTCCAAGGGTAGGACCTAGCCTGATTGAGGGCAGGGAACCCGATGTGGGCTCGAGAGTGCTTCTCGGGGCTTGAACATGGGAAGGACCCAGCCTGCTTCGGGGCAGGCACTGAGAGGCGCGCTCAGGATGATGTTCCCGGGACTCGAACATGGAAAGTCCAAAGAACGCCTGCTTGACTGCAGGGACCGAGAGGTTTGGGTCGGGAGTCTGTGCTAGGGGCCCGCACAAAGGGCAGGACCTCGACTGGTTCAGTTCAGTGACCGAGACGGGGCCCAGGACTTTAGACGGGCACTTCAGGAAGGGCGGAACTCTGCGTGGTTTAGTGCAGCGCGTGAGATGAGGGCGCAGCAATGATTCCGGGCGTTTGAACAAGGGGAGGACTCACCGTCGTTCAGGGCCAGGGGGCCAGGTTTGGGCTCAGGATTGATTGTCGAGGGCCTTGGCCAGAGGCAGAAACCACCGTGGTTGAGCTCAGGGACCGAGATGAACGCTCAGGAGTGTTTTGTGTGAGTTTGGGGGCGGTGGGGGTGTTGCCCAAGGGCAGCATCCATCCGAATTCAGGGCGGGCACGCAGCTGTGGGCTCAGGAGTGTGTGTCACGGGAATCGAAGAAGGGCAGGCCCTAAACTGCTTCTTCAGTGCGCCGACCGAGATGTATTTCTCGGGGTCTTGAAGCAGTCCAAGCCCCCGAGGCGGGTTCAGTGCCGGGAGTGAGTTGCGGGATCAGGGCTTTGTCCCGGCGAGGGACCAAGGGCAGGACACAGCGAAGTGGACGGAAGGGAGCGAGCTGGAGTCTCCCGTGGTTTCTTTGCCAGGTGCTTGAAGGAAGGCAGGAGCCAGCCTACTTCAGTGCAGGGACCCGGGGTGGTCTCAGGAGTGTTTGTCAGGGTCTTGCCCGAAGGCAGGAGCCAGCCTGGTTCAGAGCAGGCACCGGGCGGTTGGCTCAGGAGTGTTCGTCAGGGTCTTGCCTGAGGGCAGGAGCCAGCCTGGGCCAGTGCAGGCACCGGGCGGCTGGCTCAGGAGTGTTCGTCAGGGTCTTGCCCGAGGGCAGGAGCCAGCCTGGTTCAGAGCAGGCACCGGGCGGTTGGCTCAGGAGTGTTTGTCAGGGTCTTGCCCGAGGGCTGGAGCCAGCCTGGTTCAGTGCAGGCACCGGGCGGTGGGCTCAGTTGTGTTTGTCGGGGCCGGGCCATGGGCGGGACCCAGCCTCCTTCAGGGCAGGCACAGAGATGGGGGCTCAGGAGTCTGTGCTGGGCGAATCGAACAAGGGCCAGACCTAAACCGGTTGAGCGCAGGGACCGAGATGCAGCTTCAGGAGGATTTCCAGGCGGTAGGAGCCCGGCCAGGTTCAGCGCAGGGACCGAGATGCGGGCTCAGCAGTGTTTCCCGGCTAATTGAACGAGGGCACGGCCCACCCTGTCTCTGTGCAGGGACCGAGATGCGCCCTCTGAAGGGTTTCTCGAGGTCGAAAAGTGGGCAGGACGCGCTCGGCTTCAGGTTAGAGAGCTAGATGTGACCTCAGGAGGACGTGTTGAGGTAGCTCCCAAGGGCCGGACCTCGACTGGTTCAGCGCAGCGCCCGAGGGGTGGGCACAGGCGCATCTGCCGGTGTCTTCAGCAAGTGCTTGCAGTAGCCGCGGCCGGTGCAGGGAAGGAGATGTGGGCTCGGGGGCGTTGCAGGGAGCCGTGCACAAAGGGAGGCCCCAGCCTCGGTGCAAGCCATGGCTGCGAGGCAGGCTCAGGAGGGTCTGTCGGCGGACTGTCGCCGGGCGGGACCCAGCCTCGTCCAGTGCAGGGACCCAGGTGTTGGCTCCGGAGTGTTTGTCAGGGTTCGGAAGAAGCGCCGTGCATCGCCCTGTTGAGGGCAGCGACCGATGCAGGCTCAGGAGTGTTTGCCGGGGGTCGGGCCAAGGGCAGGACCTAGCCTGATTGAAGGCAGGGAACCCGATGTGGGCTCAGGAGTGCTTCACGGGGTTTGAACATGGGAAGGACACAGCCTGCTTCGGGGCATGGACTCAGATGCGCTCTCAGGATTATGTTCCAGGGACTTGAACATGGAAAATCCAACGAACACGTTCTGGACTACAGGGACCAAGAGGTGGGGTCGGGAGTCTGTACTAGGCGCTCGCACAAGGGCAGGACCTCGACTGGTTCCGTTCAGTGACCGAGACGGGGCTCAGGAATTTAGACGGGCTCTTCTGGAAGGGCACGACCGTGCTTGGTTTAGTTCAGCGCGTGAGATGAGGGCACAGCAGTGATTCCGGGGGGTTGGAACAAGGGGAGGACTCACCATTGTTCGGGGCCAGGGGGCCAGGGGGCCAGGTTTGGGCTCAGGATTGTTTGTCGGGGGCCTTGGCCAGAGGCAGAAACCACCGTGGTTGAGCTCAGGGACCGAGATGAACGCTCAGGAGTGTTTGTGTGTTTGGTGGGGGGAGGAGGGTGGGGGGGTTGCCCAAGGGCAGCATCCATCCGAGTTCAGGGCGCGCACGCAGCTGTGGGCTCAGGAGTGTGTGTCGCGGGAATCGAAGAAGGCAGGCCCTAGACTGCTTCTTCAGTGCGCCGACCGAGATGTATTTCTCGGGGTCTTGAAGCAGGCCAAGCCCCAGAGGTGGCTTCAGTGCCGGGAGTGAGCTGCGGGATCACAGCTTTGTCCCGGAGAGGGACCAAATGCAGGACACAGCGAAGTGGACGGGCAGGGAGCGAGCTGGAGTCTCCCGGCGGTTACTTTGCCAGGTGCTTGAACGAAGGCAGGAGCCAGCCTGCTTCGGTGCAGGGATCCGGAGTGGGCTCTGGAGTGTTTGCCAGGGTCTTGACCGAGGGCAGGAGCCAGCCTGGATCAGTGCAGACACCGGGCGGGGGGCCCAGGAGTGTTTGTCATGGTATTGCCCGAGGGCAGGAGCCAGCCTGGTTTAGAGCAGGCACCGGGCGGTGGGCTCAGGAGTGTTTGTCAGGGTATTGCCCGAGGGCAGGGACCAGCCTGGTTCAGGGCAGGCCCCGGGCGGTGGTCTCAGGAGTGTCTGTCGGCGCCGGGCATGGGCAGGACCCAGCCTCCTTCAGGGCAGACACAGAGATGGGGGCTCAGGAGTCTGTGCTGAGTGAATCGAACAAGGGCCAGACCTAGACCGGTTCAGGGCAGGGACAGAGATGCTGCTTCAGGAGTATTTCCTGGGGGTAGGACCCCGGCCAGGTTTAGCGCGGGGATCAAGATGCGGGCTCAGCAGTGTTTCCCGGGTGACTGAACGAGGGCACGGCCCACCCTGTCTCTGTGCGGGGACCGAGATGCTCCCTCAGGAGGGTTTCTCGAGGTCTGATCGTGGGCAGGACGCGCACGGCTTCAGGGCAGAGTGCGAGAGGAGGCCTCAGGAGGACGTGTTGAGGTAGCTCCCAAGGGCAGAACCTCGACTGGTTCAGTGCAGCGCCCGAGGGGCGGGCACAGGCGCATTTGCCGGTGGCTTCGGCAATTGCTTGCCGGAGCCCTGGCCGGGGCAGGGAAGGAGATGTTGGCCCAGGGCCGTTGGGTGGCGCTGTGCAGCAGGGGAGGCCCCAGCCTAGGTGCGTGCCGTGGCCGCGAGGCAGGCTCAGGAGGGCCTGTCGGGGGACTGACACTGGGCGGGACCCAGCCTCGTCCCGAGCAGGGACCGAGGTGTTGGGTCAGGAGTGTTTGTCAGGGTCGGGAAGAAGTGCCGGGCACCGCCCAGTTGAGGGCAGCGACCGATGCAAGCTCAGGAGTGTTTGCCGGGGGTCGGGCCAAGGGCAGGACCTAGCCTGATTGAGGGCAGGCTACCCGATGTGGGCTCAGGAATGCTTCTCGGGGCTTGAACATGGGAAGGACCCAGCCTGCTTCGGGGCAGGGACTGAGATGCGCGCTCAGGATTATGTGTCCGGGACACGAATATGCAAAGTCCAACAAACGCCTGCTTGACTGCAGGGACCGAGAGGTGGGGTCGGGAGTCTGTGCTAAGGTCCCGCACAAGGGCAGGACCTCGACTGGTTCAGTTCAGTGACAGAGACGGGGCTCGGGAGATTAGACGTGCACTTCAGGAAGGGCGGAACCCAGCCTGGTTTGGTGCAGCGCGTGAGATGAGGGCGCAGCAGTGATTCTGAGGGGTTTGAACAAGGGGAGGCCTCACCGTCGTTCGGGGCCAGGGGGCCAGGTTTGGGCTCAGGATTGTTTGTCGGGGGCCTTGGCCAGACGCAGAAACCTCCGTGGTTGAGCTCAGGGACCGAGATGAACGCTCAGGAGTGTTTTGTGTGTGTGTGTGCGGGGAGGGGGTGTTGCTCAAGGGCAGCATCCATCCGAGTTCAGGGCGGGCACGCAGCTGTGGGCTCAGGAGTGTGTGTCACGAGAATCGAAGAAGGGCAGGCCCTAAACTGCTTCTTCAGTGCGCCGACCGAGATGCATTTCTCGGGGTGTTGAAGCAGGCCAAGCCCCCGTTGCGGGTTCAGTGCCGGGAGTGAGTTGCGGGATCAGGGCTTTGTCCCGGCGAGGGACCAAAGGCAGGACACAGCGACGTGGACGGGCACGGAGCGAGCTGGAGTCTCCCGGTGGTTACTTTGCCAGGTGCTTGCACGAAGGCAGGAGCCAGCCTGCTTCAGTGCAGAGACCCGGGGAGGTCACAGGAGTGTTTGTCAGGGTCTTGCCCTAGGGAGGGGGCCAGCCTGGTTCAGTGCAGGCACGGGGCGGTGGGCTCAGGAGTGTTTGTCCGGGTCTTGCCTGAGGGCAGGAGCCAGCCTGGTTCAATGCAGGCACCGGGCGGTGGGCTCAGGGGTGTTTGTCGGCGCCGGGCCGTGGGCGGGACCAAGCCTCCTTCAGGGCAGGCACAGAGATGGGGGCTCAGGAGCCTGTGATGTGCGTCCCGAACAAGGGCTAGACCTAGACCGGTTCAGGGCAGGGACCGAGATGCAGCTTCAGGAGTATTTCCTGGGGGTAGGAACCCGGCCAGGTTCACCGCGGGGACCAAGATGCGGGCTCTACCGTGTTTTTCGGGTGATTGAACGACGGCACGGCCCACCCTGTCTCTGTGCAGGGACCGAGATGCGCCCTCAGGAGGGTTTCTCGAGGTCGGACCGTGGGCAGGACGCGCACGCCTTCAGGGCAGAGAGCGAGAGGTCACCTCAGGAGGACGTGTTGAGGTAGCGCCCAAGGGCAGGACCTCGACTGGTTCAGAGCAGCGCCCGAGGGGTGGGTAAAGGCGCATTTGCCAATGGCTTCAGCAAGTGCTTGCTCAAGGGAGCCGCGGCCGGTGCAGGGAAGGAGATGTTGACTCAGGGGCGTTGCACGGCACAGTGCCCAACGGGAGGCCCCAGCCTAGGTGCGTGCCGTGGCCGCGAGGCAGGCTCAGGCGGGTCTGTCGGGGGACTGACGCCGGGTGGGACCCAGCCTCGTCCCGTGCAGGGACCGAGGTGTTGGCTCAGGAGTGTTGTCAGGGTCGGGAAGAAGTGCCGTGCACCGCCCAATTGAGGGAGCGACCGAGGCAGGCTCAGGAGTGCTTGCCGGGGGTCGGTCCAAGGGTAGGACCTAGCCTGATTGAGGGCAGGGAACCCGATGTGGGCTCGAGAGTGCTTCTCGGGGCTTGAACATGGGAAGGACCCAGCCTGCTTCGGGGCAGGCACTGAGAGGCGCGCTCAGGATGATGTTCCCGGGACTCGAACATGGAAAGTCCAAAGAACGCCTGCTTGACTGCAGGGACCGAGAGGTTTGGGTCGGGAGTCTGTGCTAGGGGCCCGCACAAAGGGCAGGACCTCGACTGGTTCAGTTCAGTGACCGAGACGGGGCCCAGGACTTTAGACGGGCACTTCAGGAAGGGCGGAACTCTGCGTGGTTTAGTGCAGCGCGTGAGATGAGGGCGCAGCAATGATTCCGGGCGTTTGAACAAGGGGAGGACTCACTGTCGTTCAGGGCCAGGGGGCCAGGTTTGGGCTCAGGATTGATTGTCGAGGGCCTTGGCCAGAGGCAGAAACCACCGTGGTTGAGCTCAGGGACCGAGATGAACGCTCAGGAGTGTTTTGTGTGAGTTTGGGGGCGGTGGGGGTGTTGCCCAAGGGCAGCATCCATCCGAATTCAGGGCGGGCACGCAGCTGTGGGCTCAGGAGTGTGTGTCACGGGAATCGAAGAAGGGCAGGCCCTAAACTGCTTCTTCAGTGCGCCGACCGAGATGTATTTCTCGGGGTCTTGAAGCAGTCCAAGCCCCCGAGGCGGGTTCAGTGCCGGGAGTGAGTTGCGGGATCAGGGCTTTGTCCCGGCGAGGGACCAAGGGCAGGACACAGCGAAGTGGACGGAAGGGAGCGAGCTGGAGTCTCCCGTGGTTTCTTTGCCAGGTGCTTGAAGGAAGGCAGGAGCCAGCCTACTTCAGTGCAGGGACCCGGGGTGGTCTCAGGAGTGTTTGTCAGGGTCTTGCCCGAGGGCAGGAGCCAGCCTGGTTCAGAGCAGGCACCGGGCGGTTGGCTCAGGAGTGTTCGTCAGGGTCTTGCCTGAGGGCAGGAGCCAGCCTGGGCCAGTGCAGGCACCGGGCGGCTGGCTCAGGAGTGTTCGTCAGGGTCTTGCCCGAGGGCAGGAGCCAGCCTGGTTCAGAGCAGGCACCGGGCGGTTGGCTCAGGAGTGTTTGTCAGGGTCTTGCCCGAGGGCTGGAGCCAGCCTGGTTCAGTGCAGGCACCGGGCGGTGGGCTCAGTTGTGTTTGTCGGGGCCGGGCCATGGGCGGGACCCAGCCTCCTTCAGGGCAGGCACAGAGATGGGGGCTCAGGAGTCTGTGCTGGGCGAATCGAACAAGGGCCAGACCTAAACCGGTTGAGCGCAGGGACCGAGATGCAGCTTCAGGAGGATTTCCAGGCGGTAGGAGCCCGGCCAGGTTCAGCGCAGGGACCGAGATGCGGGCTCAGCAGTGTTTCCCGGCTAATTGAACGAGGGCACGGCCCACCCTGTCTCTGTGCAGGGACCGAGATGCGCCCTCTGAAGGGTTTCTCGAGGTCGAAAAGTGGGCAGGACGCGCTCGGCTTCAGGTTAGAGAGCTAGATGTGACCTCAGGAGGACGTGTTGAGGTAGCTCCCAAGGGCCGGACCTCGACTGGTTCAGCGCAGCGCCCGAGGGGTGGGCACAGGCGCATCTGCCGGTGTCTTCAGCAAGTGCTTGCAGTAGCCGCGGCCGGTGCAGGGAAGGAGATGTGGGCTCGGGGGCGTTGCAGGGAGCCGTGCACAAAGGGAGGCCCCAGCCTCGGTGCAAGCCATGGCTGCGAGGCAGGCTCAGGAGGGTCTGTCGGCGGACTGTCGCCGGGCGGGACCCAGCCTCGTCCAGTGCAGGGACCCAGGTGTTGGCTCCGGAGTGTTTGTCAGGGTTCGGAAGAAGCGCCGTGCATCGCCCTGTTGAGGGCAGCGACCGATGCAGGCTCAGGAGTGTTTGCCGGGGGTCGGGCCAAGGGCAGGACCTAGCCTGATTGAAGGCAGGGAACCCGATGTGGGCTCAGGAGTGCTTCACGGGGTTTGAACATGGGAAGGACACAGCCTGCTTCGGGGCATGGACTCAGATGCGCTCTCAGGATTATGTTCCAGGGACTTGAACATGGAAAATCCAACGAACACGTTCTGGACTACAGGGACCAAGAGGTGGGGTCGGGAGTCTGTACTAGGCGCTCGCACAAGGGCAGGACCTCGACTGGTTCCGTTCAGTGACCGAGACGGGGCTCAGGAATTTAGACGGGCTCTTCTGGAAGGGCACGACCGTGCTTGGTTTAGTTCAGCGCGTGAGATGAGGGCACAGCAGTGATTCCGGGGGGTTGGAACAAGGGGAGGACTCACCATTGTTCGGGGCCAGGGGGCCAGGGGGCCAGGTTTGGGCTCAGGATTGTTTGTCGGGGGCCTTGGCCAGAGGCAGAAACCACCGTGGTTGAGCTCAGGGACCGAGATGAACGCTCAGGAGTGTTTGTGTGTTTGGTGGGGGGAGGAGGGTGGGGGGGTTGCCCAAGGGCAGCATCCATCCGAGTTCAGGGCGCGCACGCAGCTGTGGGCTCAGGAGTGTGTGTCGCGGGAATCGAAGAAGGCAGGCCCTAGACTGCTTCTTCAGTGCGCCGACCGAGATGTATTTCTCGGGGTCTTGAAGCAGGCCAAGCCCCAGAGGTGGCTTCAGTGCCGGGAGTGAGCTGCGGGATCACAGCTTTGTCCCGGAGAGGGACCAAATGCAGGACACAGCGAAGTGGACGGGCAGGGAGCGAGCTGGAGTCTCCCGGCGGTTACTTTGCCAGGTGCTTGAACGAAGGCAGGAGCCAGCCTGCTTCGGTGCAGGGATCCGGAGTGGGCTCTGGAGTGTTTGCCAGGGTCTTGACCGAGGGCAGGAGCCAGCCTGGATCAGTGCAGACACCGGGCGGGGGGCCCAGGAGTGTTTGTCATGGTATTGCCCGAGGGCAGGAGCCAGCCTGGTTTAGAGCAGGCACCGGGCGGTGGGCTCAGGAGTGTTTGTCAGGGTATTGCCCGAGGGCAGGGACCAGCCTGGTTCAGGGCAGGCCCCGGGCGGTGGTCTCAGGAGTGTCTGTCGGCGCCGGGCATGGGCAGGACCCAGCCTCCTTCAGGGCAGACACAGAGATGGGGGCTCAGGAGTCTGTGCTGAGTGAATCGAACAAGGGCCAGACCTAGACCGGTTCAGGGCAGGGACAGAGATGCTGCTTCAGGAGTATTTCCTGGGGGTAGGACCCCGGCCAGGTTTAGCGCGGGGATCAAGATGCGGGCTCAGCAGTGTTTCCCGGGTGACTGAACGAGGGCACGGCCCACCCTGTCTCTGTGCGGGGACCGAGATGCTCCCTCAGGAGGGTTTCTCGAGGTCTGATCGTGGGCAGGACGCGCACGGCTTCAGGGCAGAGTGCGAGAGGAGGCCTCAGGAGGACGTGTTGAGGTAGCTCCCAAGGGCAGAACCTCGACTGGTTCAGTGCAGCGCCCGAGGGGCGGGCACAGGCGCATTTGCCGGTGGCTTCGGCAATTGCTTGCCGGAGCCCTGGCCGGGGCAGGGAAGGAGATGTTGGCCCAGGGCCGTTGGGTGGCGCTGTGCAGCAGGGGAGGCCCCAGCCTAGGTGCGTGCCGTGGCCGCGAGGCAGGCTCAGGAGGGCCTGTCGGGGGACTGACACTGGGCGGGACCCAGCCTCGTCCCGAGCAGGGACCGAGGTGTTGGGTCAGGAGTGTTTGTCAGGGTCGGGAAGAAGTGCCGGGCACCGCCCAGTTGAGGGCAGCGACCGATGCAAGCTCAGGAGTGTTTGCCGGGGGTCGGGCCAAGGGCAGGACCTAGCCTGATTGAGGGCAGGCTACCCGATGTGGGCTCAGGAATGCTTCTCGGGGCTTGAACATGGGAAGGACCCAGCCTGCTTCGGGGCAGGGACTGAGATGCGCGCTCAGGATTATGTGTCCGGGACACGAATATGCAAAGTCCAACAAACGCCTGCTTGACTGCAGGGACCGAGAGGTGGGGTCGGGAGTCTGTGCTAAGGTCCCGCACAAGGGCAGGACCTCGACTGGTTCAGTTCAGTGACAGAGACGGGGCTCGGGAGATTAGACGTGCACTTCAGGAAGGGCGGAACCCAGCCTGGTTTGGTGCAGCGCGTGAGATGAGGGCGCAGCAGTGATTCTGAGGGGTTTGAACAAGGGGAGGCCTCACCGTCGTTCGGGGCCAGGGGGCCAGGTTTGGGCTCAGGATTGTTTGTCGGGGGCCTTGGCCAGACGCAGAAACCTCCGTGGTTGAGCTCAGGGACCGAGATGAACGCTCAGGAGTGTTTTGTGTGTGTGTGTGCGGGGAGGGGGTGTTGCTCAAGGGCAGCATCCATCCGAGTTCAGGGCGGGCACGCAGCTGTGGGCTCAGGAGTGTGTGTCACGAGAATCGAAGAAGGGCAGGCCCTAAACTGCTTCTTCAGTGCGCCGACCGAGATGCATTTCTCGGGGTGTTGAAGCAGGCCAAGCCCCCGTTGCGGGTTCAGTGCCGGGAGTGAGTTGCGGGATCAGGGCTTTGTCCCGGCGAGGGACCAAAGGCAGGACACAGCGACGTGGACGGGCACGGAGCGAGCTGGAGTCTCCCGGTGGTTACTTTGCCAGGTGCTTGCACGAAGGCAGGAGCCAGCCTGCTTCAGTGCAGAGACCCGGGGAGGTCACAGGAGTGTTTGTCAGGGTCTTGCCCTAGGGAGGGGGCCAGCCTGGTTCAGTGCAGGCACGGGGCGGTGGGCTCAGGAGTGTTTGTCCGGGTCTTGCCTGAGGGCAGGAGCCAGCCTGGTTCAATGCAGGCACCGGGCGGTGGGCTCAGGGGTGTTTGTCGGCGCCGGGCCGTGGGCGGGACCAAGCCTCCTTCAGGGCAGGCACAGAGATGGGGGCTCAGGAGCCTGTGATGTGCGTCCCGAACAAGGGCTAGACCTAGACCGGTTCAGGGCAGGGACCGAGATGCAGCTTCAGGAGTATTTCCTGGGGGTAGGAACCCGGCCAGGTTCACCGCGGGGACCAAGATGCGGGCTCTACCGTGTTTTTCGGGTGATTGAACGACGGCACGGCCCACCCTGTCTCTGTGCAGGGACCGAGATGCGCCCTCAGGAGGGTTTCTCGAGGTCGGACCGTGGGCAGGACGCGCACGCCTTCAGGGCAGAGAGCGAGAGGTCACCTCAGGAGGACGTGTTGAGGTAGCGCCCAAGGGCAGGACCTCGACTGGTTCAGAGCAGCGCCCGAGGGGTGGGTAAAGGCGCATTTGCCAATGGCTTCAGCAAGTGCTTGCTGGAGCCGCGGCCGGTGCAGGGAAGGAGATGTTGACTCAGGGGCGTTGCACGGCACAGTGCCCAACGGGAGGCCCCAGCCTAGGTGCGTGCCGTGGCCGCGAGGCAGGCTCAGGCGGGTCTGTCGGGGGACTGACGCCGGGTGGGACCCAGCCTCGTCCCGTGCAGGGACCGAGGTGTTGGCTCAGGAGTGTTGTCAGGGTCGGGAAGAAGTGCCGTGCACCGCCCAATTGAGGGAGCGACCGAGGCAGGCTCAGGAGTGCTTGCCGGGGGTCGGTCCAAGGGTAGGACCTAGCCTGATTGAGGGCAGGGAACCCGATGTGGGCTCGAGAGTGCTTCTCGGGGCTTGAACATGGGAAGGACCCAGCCTGCTTCGGGGCAGGCACTGAGAGGCGCGCTCAGGATGATGTTCCCGGGACTCGAACATGGAAAGTCCAAAGAACGCCTGCTTGACTGCAGGGACCGAGAGGTTTGGGTCGGGAGTCTGTGCTAGGGGCCCGCACAAAGGGCAGGACCTCGACTGGTTCAGTTCAGTGACCGAGACGGGGCCCAGGACTTTAGACGGGCACTTCAGGAAGGGCGGAACTCTGCGTGGTTTAGTGCAGCGCGTGAGATGAGGGCGCAGCAATGATTCCGGGCGTTTGAACAAGGGGAGGACTCACCGTCGTTCAGGGCCAGGGGGCCAGGTTTGGGCTCAGGATTGATTGTCGAGGGCCTTGGCCAGAGGCAGAAACCACCGTGGTTGAGCTCAGGGACCGAGATGAACGCTCAGGAGTGTTTTGTGTGAGTTTGGGGGCGGTGGGGGTGTTGCCCAAGGGCAGCATCCATCCGAATTCAGGGCGGGCACGCAGCTGTGGGCTCAGGAGTGTGTGTCACGGGAATCGAAGAAGGGCAGGCCCTAAACTGCTTCTTCAGTGCGCCGACCGAGATGTATTTCTCGGGGTCTTGAAGCAGTCCAAGCCCCCGAGGCGGGTTCAGTGCCGGGAGTGAGTTGCGGGATCAGGGCTTTGTCCCGGCGAGGGACCAAGGGCAGGACACAGCGAAGTGGACGGAAGGGAGCGAGCTGGAGTCTCCCGTGGTTTCTTTGCCAGGTGCTTGAAGGAAGGCAGGAGCCAGCCTACTTCAGTGCAGGGACCCGGGGTGGTCTCAGGAGTGTTTGTCAGGGTCTTGCCCGAGGGCAGGAGCCAGCCTGGTTCAGAGCAGGCACCGGGCGGTTGGCTCAGGAGTGTTTGTCAGGGTCTTGCCTGAGGGCAGGAGCCAGCCTGGGCCAGTGCAGGCACCGGGCGGCTGGCTCAGGAGTGTTCGTCAGGGTCTTGCCCGAGGGCAGGAGCCAGCCTGGTTCAGAGCAGGCACCGGGCGGTTGGCTCAGGAGTGTTTGTCAGGGTCTTGCCCGAGGGCTGGAGCCAGCCTGGTTCAGTGCAGGCACCGGGCGGTGGGCTCAGTTGTGTTTGTCGGGGCCGGGCCATGGGCGGGACCCAGCCTCCTTCAGGGCAGGCACAGAGATGGGGGCTCAGGAGTCTGTGCTGGGCGAATCGAACAAGGGCCAGACCTAAACCGGTTGAGCGCAGGGACCGAGATGCAGCTTCAGGAGGATTTCCAGGCGGTAGGAGCCCGGCCAGGTTCAGCGCAGGGACCGAGATGCGGGCTCAGCAGTGTTTCCCGGCTAATTGAACGAGGGCACGGCCCACCCTGTCTCTGTGCAGGGACCGAGATGCGCCCTCTGAAGGGTTTCTCGAGGTCGAAAAGTGGGCAGGACGCGCTCGGCTTCAGGTTAGAGAGCTAGATGTGACCTCAGGAGGACGTGTTGAGGTAGCTCCCAAGGGCCGGACCTCGACTGGTTCAGCGCAGCGCCCGAGGGGTGGGCACAGGCGCATCTGCCGGTGTCTTCAGCAAGTGCTTGCAGTAGCCGCGGCCGGTGCAGGGAAGGAGATGTGGGCTCGGGGGCGTTGCAGGGAGCCGTGCACAAAGGGAGGCCCCAGCCTCGGTGCAAGCCATGGCTGCGAGGCAGGCTCAGGAGGGTCTGTCGGCGGACTGTCGCCGGGCGGGACCCAGCCTCGTCCAGTGCAGGGACCCAGGTGTTGGCTCCGGAGTGTTTGTCAGGGTTCGGAAGAAGCGCCGTGCATCGCCCTGTTGAGGGCAGCGACCGATGCAGGCTCAGGAGTGTTTGCCGGGGGTCGGGCCAAGGGCAGGACCTAGCCTGATTGAAGGCAGGGAACCCGATGTGGGCTCAGGAGTGCTTCACGGGGTTTGAACATGGGAAGGACACAGCCTGCTTCGGGGCATGGACTCAGATGCGCTCTCAGGATTATGTTCCAGGGACTTGAACATGGAAAATCCAACGAACACGTTCTGGACTACAGGGACCAAGAGGTGGGGTCGGGAGTCTGTACTAGGCGCTCGCACAAGGGCAGGACCTCGACTGGTTCCGTTCAGTGACCGAGACGGGGCTCAGGAATTTAGACGGGCTCTTCTGGAAGGGCACGACCGTGCTTGGTTTAGTTCAGCGCGTGAGATGAGGGCACAGCAGTGATTCCGGGGGGTTGGAACAAGGGGAGGACTCACCATTGTTCGGGGCCAGGGGGCCAGGGGGCCAGGTTTGGGCTCAGGATTGTTTGTCGGGGGCCTTGGCCAGAGGCAGAAACCACCGTGGTTGAGCTCAGGGACCGAGATGAACGCTCAGGAGTGTTTGTGTGTTTGGTGGGGGGAGGAGGGTGGGGGGGTTGCCCAAGGGCAGCATCCATCCGAGTTCAGGGCGCGCACGCAGCTGTGGGCTCAGGAGTGTGTGTCGCGGGAATCGAAGAAGGCAGGCCCTAGACTGCTTCTTCAGTGCGCCGACCGAGATGTATTTCTCGGGGTCTTGAAGCAGGCCAAGCCCCAGAGGTGGCTTCAGTGCCGGGAGTGAGCTGCGGGATCACAGCTTTGTCCCGGAGAGGGACCAAATGCAGGACACAGCGAAGTGGACGGGCAGGGAGCGAGCTGGAGTCTCCCGGCGGTTACTTTGCCAGGTGCTTGAACGAAGGCAGGAGCCAGCCTGCTTCGGTGCAGGGATCCGGAGTGGGCTCTGGAGTGTTTGCCAGGGTCTTGACCGAGGGCAGGAGCCAGCCTGGATCAGTGCAGACACCGGGCGGGGGGCCCAGGAGTGTTTGTCATGGTATTGCCCGAGGGCAGGAGCCAGCCTGGTTTAGAGCAGGCACCGGGCGGTGGGCTCAGGAGTGTTTGTCAGGGTCTTGCCCGAGGGCAGGGACCAGCCTGGTTCAGGGCAGGCCCCGGGCGGTGGTCTCAGGAGTGTCTGTCGGCGCCGGGCATGGGCAGGACCCAGCCTCCTTCAGGGCAGACACAGAGATGGGGGCTCAGGAGTCTGTGCTGAGTGAATCGAACAAGGGCCAGACCTAGACCGGTTCAGGGCAGGGACAGAGATGCTGCTTCAGGAGTATTTCCTGGGGGTAGGACCCCGGCCAGGTTTAGCGCGGGGATCAAGATGCGGGCTCAGCAGTGTTTCCCGGGTGACTGAACGAGGGCACGGCCCACCCTGTCTCTGTGCGGGGACCGAGATGCTCCCTCAGGAGGGTTTCTCGAGGTCTGATCGTGGGCAGGACGCGCACGGCTTCAGGGCAGAGTGCGAGAGGAGGCCTCAGGAGGACGTGTTGAGGTAGCTCCCAAGGGCAGAACCTCGACTGGTTCAGTGCAGCGCCCGAGGGGCGGGCACAGGCGCATTTGCCGGTGGCTTCGGCAATTGCTTGCCGGAGCCCTGGCCGGGGCAGGGAAGGAGATGTTGGCCCAGGGCCGTTGGGTGGCGCTGTGCAGCAGGGGAGGCCCCAGCCTAGGTGCGTGCCGTGGCCGCGAGGCAGGCTCAGGAGGGCCTGTCGGGGGACTGACACTGGGCGGGACCCAGCCTCGTCCCGAGCAGGGACCGAGGTGTTGGGTCAGGAGTGTTTGTCAGGGTCGGGAAGAAGTGCCGGGCACCGCCCAGTTGAGGGCAGCGACCGATGCAAGCTCAGGAGTGTTTGCCGGGGGTCGGGCCAAGGGCAGGACCTAGCCTGATTGAGGGCAGGCTACCCGATGTGGGCTCAGGAATGCTTCTCGGGGCTTGAACATGGGAAGGACCCAGCCTGCTTCGGGGCAGGGACTGAGATGCGCGCTCAGGATTATGTGTCCGGGACACGAATATGCAAAGTCCAACAAACGCCTGCTTGACTGCAGGGACCGAGAGGTGGGGTCGGGAGTCTGTGCTAAGGTCCCGCACAAGGGCAGGACCTCGACTGGTTCAGTTCAGTGACAGAGACGGGGCTCGGGAGATTAGACGTGCACTTCAGGAAGGGCGGAACCCAGCCTGGTTTGGTGCAGCGCGTGAGATGAGGGCGCAGCAGTGATTCTGAGGGGTTTGAACAAGGGGAGGCCTCACCGTCGTTCGGGGCCAGGGGGCCAGGTTTGGGCTCAGGATTGTTTGTCGGGGGCCTTGGCCAGACGCAGAAACCTCCGTGGTTGAGCTCAGGGACCGAGATGAACGCTCAGGAGTGTTTTGTGTGTGTGTGTGCGGGGAGGGGGTGTTGCTCAAGGGCAGCATCCATCCGAGTTCAGGGCGGGCACGCAGCTGTGGGCTCAGGAGTGTGTGTCACGAGAATCGAAGAAGGGCAGGCCCTAAACTGCTTCTTCAGTGCGCCGACCGAGATGCATTTCTCGGGGTGTTGAAGCAGGCCAAGCCCCCGTTGCGGGTTCAGTGCCGGGAGTGAGTTGCGGGATCAGGGCTTTGTCCCGGCGAGGGACCAAAGGCAGGACACAGCGACGTGGACGGGCACGGAGCGAGCTGGAGTCTCCCGGTGGTTACTTTGCCAGGTGCTTGCACGAAGGCAGGAGCCAGCCTGCTTCAGTGCAGAGACCCGGGGAGGTCACAGGAGTGTTTGTCAGGGTCTTGCCCTAGGGAGGGGGCCAGCCTGGTTCAGTGCAGGCACGGGGCGGTGGGCTCAGGAGTGTTTGTCCGGGTCTTGCCTGAGGGCAGGAGCCAGCCTGGTTCAATGCAGGCACCGGGCGGTGGGCTCAGGGGTGTTTGTCGGCGCCGGGCCGTGGGCGGGACCAAGCCTCCTTCAGGGCAGGCACAGAGATGGGGGCTCAGGAGCCTGTGATGTGCGTCCCGAACAAGGGCTAGACCTAGACCGGTTCAGGGCAGGGACCGAGATGCAGCTTCAGGAGTATTTCCTGGGGGTAGGAACCCGGCCAGGTTCACCGCGGGGACCAAGATGCGGGCTCTACCGTGTTTTTCGGGTGATTGAACGACGGCACGGCCCACCCTGTCTCTGTGCAGGGACCGAGATGCGCCCTCAGGAGGGTTTCTCGAGGTCGGACCGTGGGCAGGACGCGCACGCCTTCAGGGCAGAGAGCGAGAGGTCACCTCAGGAGGACGTGTTGAGGTAGCGCCCAAGGGCAGGACCTCGACTGGTTCAGAGCAGCGCCCGAGGGGTGGGTAAAGGCGCATTTGCCAATGGCTTCAGCAAGTGCTTGCTCAAGGGAGCCGCGGCCGGTGCAGGGAAGGAGATGTTGACTCAGGGGCGTTGCACGGCACAGTGCCCAACGGGAGGCCCCAGCCTAGGTGCGTGCCGTGGCCGCGAGGCAGGCTCAGGCGGGTCTGTCGGGGGACTGACGCCGGGTGGGACCCAGCCTCGTCCCGTGCAGGGACCGAGGTGTTGGCTCAGGAGTGTTGTCAGGGTCGGGAAGAAGTGCCGTGCACCGCCCAATTGAGGGAGCGACCGAGGCAGGCTCAGGAGTGCTTGCCGGGGGTCGGTCCAAGGGTAGGACCTAGCCTGATTGAGGGCAGGGAACCCGATGTGGGCTCGAGAGTGCTTCTCGGGGCTTGAACATGGGAAGGACCCAGCCTGCTTCGGGGCAGGCACTGAGAGGCGCGCTCAGGATGATGTTCCCGGGACTCGAACATGGAAAGTCCAAAGAACGCCTGCTTGACTGCAGGGACCGAGAGGTTTGGGTCGGGAGTCTGTGCTAGGGGCCCGCACAAAGGGCAGGACCTCGACTGGTTCAGTTCAGTGACCGAGACGGGGCCCAGGACTTTAGACGGGCACTTCAGGAAGGGCGGAACTCTGCGTGGTTTAGTGCAGCGCGTGAGATGAGGGCGCAGCAATGATTCCGGGCGTTTGAACAAGGGGAGGACTCACCGTCGTTCAGGGCCAGGGGGCCAGGTTTGGGCTCAGGATTGATTGTCGAGGGCCTTGGCCAGAGGCAGAAACCACCGTGGTTGAGCTCAGGGACCGAGATGAACGCTCAGGAGTGTTTTGTGTGAGTTTGGGGGCGGTGGGGGTGTTGCCCAAGGGCAGCATCCATCCGAATTCAGGGCGGGCACGCAGCTGTGGGCTCAGGAGTGTGTGTCACGGGAATCGAAGAAGGGCAGGCCCTAAACTGCTTCTTCAGTGCGCCGACCGAGATGTATTTCTCGGGGTCTTGAAGCAGTCCAAGCCCCCGAGGCGGGTTCAGTGCCGGGAGTGAGTTGCGGGATCAGGGCTTTGTCCCGGCGAGGGACCAAGGGCAGGACACAGCGAAGTGGACGGAAGGGAGCGAGCTGGAGTCTCCCGTGGTTTCTTTGCCAGGTGCTTGAAGGAAGGCAGGAGCCAGCCTACTTCAGTGCAGGGACCCGGGGTGGTCTCAGGAGTGTTTGTCAGGGTCTTGCCCGAGGGCAGGAGCCAGCCTGGTTCAGAGCAGGCACCGGGCGGTTGGCTCAGGAGTGTTTGTCAGGGTCTTGCCTGAGGGCAGGAGCCAGCCTGGGCCAGTGCAGGCACCGGGCGGCTGGCTCAGGAGTGTTCGTCAGGGTCTTGCCCGAGGGCAGGAGCCAGCCTGGTTCAGAGCAGGCACCGGGCGGTTGGCTCAGGAGTGTTTGTCAGGGTCTTGCCCGAGGGCTGGAGCCAGCCTGGTTCAGTGCAGGCACCGGGCGGTGGGCTCAGTTGTGTTTGTCGGGGCCGGGCCATGGGCGGGACCCAGCCTCCTTCAGGGCAGGCACAGAGATGGGGGCTCAGGAGTCTGTGCTGGGCGAATCGAACAAGGGCCAGACCTAAACCGGTTGAGCGCAGGGACCGAGATGCAGCTTCAGGAGGATTTCCAGGCGGTAGGAGCCCGGCCAGGTTCAGCGCAGGGACCGAGATGCGGGCTCAGCAGTGTTTCCCGGCTAATTGAACGAGGGCACGGCCCACCCTGTCTCTGTGCAGGGACCGAGATGCGCCCTCTGAAGGGTTTCTCGAGGTCGAAAAGTGGGCAGGACGCGCTCGGCTTCAGGTTAGAGAGCTAGATGTGACCTCAGGAGGACGTGTTGAGGTAGCTCCCAAGGGCCGGACCTCGACTGGTTCAGCGCAGCGCCCGAGGGGTGGGCACAGGCGCATCTGCCGGTGTCTTCAGCAAGTGCTTGCAGTAGCCGCGGCCGGTGCAGGGAAGGAGATGTGGGCTCGGGGGCGTTGCAGGGAGCCGTGCACAAAGGGAGGCCCCAGCCTCGGTGCAAGCCATGGCTGCGAGGCAGGCTCAGGAGGGTCTGTCGGCGGACTGTCGCCGGGCGGGACCCAGCCTCGTCCAGTGCAGGGACCCAGGTGTTGGCTCCGGAGTGTTTGTCAGGGTTCGGAAGAAGCGCCGTGCATCGCCCTGTTGAGGGCAGCGACCGATGCAGGCTCAGGAGTGTTTGCCGGGGGTCGGGCCAAGGGCAGGACCTAGCCTGATTGAAGGCAGGGAACCCGATGTGGGCTCAGGAGTGCTTCACGGGGTTTGAACATGGGAAGGACACAGCCTGCTTCGGGGCATGGACTCAGATGCGCTCTCAGGATTATGTTCCAGGGACTTGAACATGGAAAATCCAACGAACACGTTCTGGACTACAGGGACCAAGAGGTGGGGTCGGGAGTCTGTACTAGGCGCTCGCACAAGGGCAGGACCTCGACTGGTTCCGTTCAGTGACCGAGACGGGGCTCAGGAATTTAGACGGGCTCTTCTGGAAGGGCACGACCGTGCTTGGTTTAGTTCAGCGCGTGAGATGAGGGCACAGCAGTGATTCCGGGGGGTTGGAACAAGGGGAGGACTCACCATTGTTCGGGGCCAGGGGGCCAGGGGGCCAGGTTTGGGCTCAGGATTGTTTGTCGGGGGCCTTGGCCAGAGGCAGAAACCACCGTGGTTGAGCTCAGGGACCGAGATGAACGCTCAGGAGTGTTTGTGTGTTTGGTGGGGGGAGGAGGGTGGGGGGGTTGCCCAAGGGCAGCATCCATCCGAGTTCAGGGCGCGCACGCAGCTGTGGGCTCAGGAGTGTGTGTCGCGGGAATCGAAGAAGGCAGGCCCTAGACTGCTTCTTCAGTGCGCCGACCGAGATGTATTTCTCGGGGTCTTGAAGCAGGCCAAGCCCCAGAGGTGGCTTCAGTGCCGGGAGTGAGCTGCGGGATCACAGCTTTGTCCCGGAGAGGGACCAAATGCAGGACACAGCGAAGTGGACGGGCAGGGAGCGAGCTGGAGTCTCCCGGCGGTTACTTTGCCAGGTGCTTGAACGAAGGCAGGAGCCAGCCTGCTTCGGTGCAGGGATCCGGAGTGGGCTCTGGAGTGTTTGCCAGGGTCTTGACCGAGGGCAGGAGCCAGCCTGGATCAGTGCAGACACCGGGCGGGGGGCCCAGGAGTGTTTGTCATGGTATTGCCCGAGGGCAGGAGCCAGCCTGGTTTAGAGCAGGCACCGGGCGGTGGGCTCAGGAGTGTTTGTCAGGGTATTGCCCGAGGGCAGGGACCAGCCTGGTTCAGGGCAGGCCCCGGGCGGTGGTCTCAGGAGTGTCTGTCGGCGCCGGGCATGGGCAGGACCCAGCCTCCTTCAGGGCAGACACAGAGATGGGGGCTCAGGAGTCTGTGCTGAGTGAATCGAACAAGGGCCAGACCTAGACCGGTTCAGGGCAGGGACAGAGATGCTGCTTCAGGAGTATTTCCTGGGGGTAGGACCCCGGCCAGGTTTAGCGCGGGGATCAAGATGCGGGCTCAGCAGTGTTTCCCGGGTGACTGAACGAGGGCACGGCCCACCCTGTCTCTGTGCGGGGACCGAGATGCTCCCTCAGGAGGGTTTCTCGAGGTCTGATCGTGGGCAGGACGCGCACGGCTTCAGGGCAGAGTGCGAGAGGAGGCCTCAGGAGGACGTGTTGAGGTAGCTCCCAAGGGCAGAACCTCGACTGGTTCAGTGCAGCGCCCGAGGGGCGGGCACAGGCGCATTTGCCGGTGGCTTCGGCAATTGCTTGCCGGAGCCCTGGCCGGGGCAGGGAAGGAGATGTTGGCCCAGGGCCGTTGGGTGGCGCTGTGCAGCAGGGGAGGCCCCAGCCTAGGTGCGTGCCGTGGCCGCGAGGCAGGCTCAGGAGGGCCTGTCGGGGGACTGACACTGGGCGGGACCCAGCCTCGTCCCGAGCAGGGACCGAGGTGTTGGGTCAGGAGTGTTTGTCAGGGTCGGGAAGAAGTGCCGGGCACCGCCCAGTTGAGGGCAGCGACCGATGCAAGCTCAGGAGTGTTTGCCGGGGGTCGGGCCAAGGGCAGGACCTAGCCTGATTGAGGGCAGGCTACCCGATGTGGGCTCAGGAATGCTTCTCGGGGCTTGAACATGGGAAGGACCCAGCCTGCTTCGGGGCAGGGACTGAGATGCGCGCTCAGGATTATGTGTCCGGGACACGAATATGCAAAGTCCAACAAACGCCTGCTTGACTGCAGGGACCGAGAGGTGGGGTCGGGAGTCTGTGCTAAGGTCCCGCACAAGGGCAGGACCTCGACTGGTTCAGTTCAGTGACAGAGACGGGGCTCGGGAGATTAGACGTGCACTTCAGGAAGGGCGGAACCCAGCCTGGTTTGGTGCAGCGCGTGAGATGAGGGCGCAGCAGTGATTCTGAGGGGTTTGAACAAGGGGAGGCCTCACCGTCGTTCGGGGCCAGGGGGCCAGGTTTGGGCTCAGGATTGTTTGTCGGGGGCCTTGGCCAGACGCAGAAACCTCCGTGGTTGAGCTCAGGGACCGAGATGAACGCTCAGGAGTGTTTTGTGTGTGTGTGTGCGGGGAGGGGGTGTTGCTCAAGGGCAGCATCCATCCGAGTTCAGGGCGGGCACGCAGCTGTGGGCTCAGGAGTGTGTGTCACGAGAATCGAAGAAGGGCAGGCCCTAAACTGCTTCTTCAGTGCGCCGACCGAGATGCATTTCTCGGGGTGTTGAAGCAGGCCAAGCCCCCGTTGCGGGTTCAGTGCCGGGAGTGAGTTGCGGGATCAGGGCTTTGTCCCGGCGAGGGACCAAAGGCAGGACACAGCGACGTGGACGGGCACGGAGCGAGCTGGAGTCTCCCGGTGGTTACTTTGCCAGGTGCTTGCACGAAGGCAGGAGCCAGCCTGCTTCAGTGCAGAGACCCGGGGAGGTCACAGGAGTGTTTGTCAGGGTCTTGCCCTAGGGAGGGGGCCAGCCTGGTTCAGTGCAGGCACGGGGCGGTGGGCTCAGGAGTGTTTGTCCGGGTCTTGCCTGAGGGCAGGAGCCAGCCTGGTTCAATGCAGGCACCGGGCGGTGGGCTCAGGGGTGTTTGTCGGCGCCGGGCCGTGGGCGGGACCAAGCCTCCTTCAGGGCAGGCACAGAGATGGGGGCTCAGGAGCCTGTGATGTGCGTCCCGAACAAGGGCTAGACCTAGACCGGTTCAGGGCAGGGACCGAGATGCAGCTTCAGGAGTATTTCCTGGGGGTAGGAACCCGGCCAGGTTCACCGCGGGGACCAAGATGCGGGCTCTACCGTGTTTTTCGGGTGATTGAACGACGGCACGGCCCACCCTGTCTCTGTGCAGGGACCGAGATGCGCCCTCAGGAGGGTTTCTCGAGGTCGGACCGTGGGCAGGACGCGCACGCCTTCAGGGCAGAGAGCGAGAGGTCACCTCAGGAGGACGTGTTGAGGTAGCGCCCAAGGGCAGGACCTCGACTGGTTCAGAGCAGCGCCCGAGGGGTGGGTAAAGGCGCATTTGCCAATGGCTTCAGCAAGTGCTTGCTGGAGCCGCGGCCGGTGCAGGGAAGGAGATGTTGACTCAGGGGCGTTGCACGGCACAGTGCCCAACGGGAGGCCCCAGCCTAGGTGCGTGCCGTGGCCGCGAGGCAGGCTCAGGCGGGTCTGTCGGGGGACTGACGCCGGGTGGGACCCAGCCTCGTCCCGTGCAGGGACCGAGGTGTTGGCTCAGGAGTGTTGTCAGGGTCGGGAAGAAGTGCCGTGCACCGCCCAATTGAGGGAGCGACCGAGGCAGGCTCAGGAGTGCTTGCCGGGGGTCGGTCCAAGGGTAGGACCTAGCCTGATTGAGGGCAGGGAACCCGATGTGGGCTCGAGAGTGCTTCTCGGGGCTTGAACATGGGAAGGACCCAGCCTGCTTCGGGGCAGGCACTGAGAGGCGCGCTCAGGATGATGTTCCCGGGACTCGAACATGGAAAGTCCAAAGAACGCCTGCTTGACTGCAGGGACCGAGAGGTTTGGGTCGGGAGTCTGTGCTAGGGGCCCGCACAAAGGGCAGGACCTCGACTGGTTCAGTTCAGTGACCGAGACGGGGCCCAGGACTTTAGACGGGCACTTCAGGAAGGGCGGAACTCTGCGTGGTTTAGTGCAGCGCGTGAGATGAGGGCGCAGCAATGATTCCGGGCGTTTGAACAAGGGGAGGACTCACCGTCGTTCAGGGCCAGGGGGCCAGGTTTGGGCTCAGGATTGATTGTCGAGGGCCTTGGCCAGAGGCAGAAACCACCGTGGTTGAGCTCAGGGACCGAGATGAACGCTCAGGAGTGTTTTGTGTGAGTTTGGGGGCGGTGGGGGTGTTGCCCAAGGGCAGCATCCATCCGAATTCAGGGCGGGCACGCAGCTGTGGGCTCAGGAGTGTGTGTCACGGGAATCGAAGAAGGGCAGGCCCTAAACTGCTTCTTCAGTGCGCCGACCGAGATGTATTTCTCGGGGTCTTGAAGCAGTCCAAGCCCCCGAGGCGGGTTCAGTGCCGGGAGTGAGTTGCGGGATCAGGGCTTTGTCCCGGCGAGGGACCAAGGGCAGGACACAGCGAAGTGGACGGAAGGGAGCGAGCTGGAGTCTCCCGTGGTTTCTTTGCCAGGTGCTTGAAGGAAGGCAGGAGCCAGCCTACTTCAGTGCAGGGACCCGGGGTGGTCTCAGGAGTGTTTGTCAGGGTCTTGCCCGAGGGCAGGAGCCAGCCTGGTTCAGAGCAGGCACCGGGCGGTTGGCTCAGGAGTGTTTGTCAGGGTCTTGCCTGAGGGCAGGAGCCAGCCTGGGCCAGTGCAGGCACCGGGCGGCTGGCTCAGGAGTGTTCGTCAGGGTCTTGCCCGAGGGCAGGAGCCAGCCTGGTTCAGAGCAGGCACCGGGCGGTTGGCTCAGGAGTGTTTGTCAGGGTCTTGCCCGAGGGCTGGAGCCAGCCTGGTTCAGTGCAGGCACCGGGCGGTGGGCTCAGTTGTGTTTGTCGGGGCCGGGCCATGGGCGGGACCCAGCCTCCTTCAGGGCAGGCACAGAGATGGGGGCTCAGGAGTCTGTGCTGGGCGAATCGAACAAGGGCCAGACCTAAACCGGTTGAGCGCAGGGACCGAGATGCAGCTTCAGGAGGATTTCCAGGCGGTAGGAGCCCGGCCAGGTTCAGCGCAGGGACCGAGATGCGGGCTCAGCAGTGTTTCCCGGCTAATTGAACGAGGGCACGGCCCACCCTGTCTCTGTGCAGGGACCGAGATGCGCCCTCTGAAGGGTTTCTCGAGGTCGAAAAGTGGGCAGGACGCGCTCGGCTTCAGGTTAGAGAGCTAGATGTGACCTCAGGAGGACGTGTTGAGGTAGCTCCCAAGGGCCGGACCTCGACTGGTTCAGCGCAGCGCCCGAGGGGTGGGCACAGGCGCATCTGCCGGTGTCTTCAGCAAGTGCTTGCAGTAGCCGCGGCCGGTGCAGGGAAGGAGATGTGGGCTCGGGGGCGTTGCAGGGAGCCGTGCACAAAGGGAGGCCCCAGCCTCGGTGCAAGCCATGGCTGCGAGGCAGGCTCAGGAGGGTCTGTCGGCGGACTGTCGCCGGGCGGGACCCAGCCTCGTCCAGTGCAGGGACCCAGGTGTTGGCTCCGGAGTGTTTGTCAGGGTTCGGAAGAAGCGCCGTGCATCGCCCTGTTGAGGGCAGCGACCGATGCAGGCTCAGGAGTGTTTGCCGGGGGTCGGGCCAAGGGCAGGACCTAGCCTGATTGAAGGCAGGGAACCCGATGTGGGCTCAGGAGTGCTTCACGGGGTTTGAACATGGGAAGGACACAGCCTGCTTCGGGGCATGGACTCAGATGCGCTCTCAGGATTATGTTCCAGGGACTTGAACATGGAAAATCCAACGAACACGTTCTGGACTACAGGGACCAAGAGGTGGGGTCGGGAGTCTGTACTAGGCGCTCGCACAAGGGCAGGACCTCGACTGGTTCCGTTCAGTGACCGAGACGGGGCTCAGGAATTTAGACGGGCTCTTCTGGAAGGGCACGACCGTGCTTGGTTTAGTTCAGCGCGTGAGATGAGGGCACAGCAGTGATTCCGGGGGGTTGGAACAAGGGGAGGACTCACCATTGTTCGGGGCCAGGGGGCCAGGGGGCCAGGTTTGGGCTCAGGATTGTTTGTCGGGGGCCTTGGCCAGAGGCAGAAACCACCGTGGTTGAGCTCAGGGACCGAGATGAACGCTCAGGAGTGTTTGTGTGTTTGGTGGGGGGAGGAGGGTGGGGGGGTTGCCCAAGGGCAGCATCCATCCGAGTTCAGGGCGCGCACGCAGCTGTGGGCTCAGGAGTGTGTGTCGCGGGAATCGAAGAAGGCAGGCCCTAGACTGCTTCTTCAGTGCGCCGACCGAGATGTATTTCTCGGGGTCTTGAAGCAGGCCAAGCCCCAGAGGTGGCTTCAGTGCCGGGAGTGAGCTGCGGGATCACAGCTTTGTCCCGGAGAGGGACCAAATGCAGGACACAGCGAAGTGGACGGGCAGGGAGCGAGCTGGAGTCTCCCGGCGGTTACTTTGCCAGGTGCTTGAACGAAGGCAGGAGCCAGCCTGCTTCGGTGCAGGGATCCGGAGTGGGCTCTGGAGTGTTTGCCAGGGTCTTGACCGAGGGCAGGAGCCAGCCTGGATCAGTGCAGACACCGGGCGGGGGGCCCAGGAGTGTTTGTCATGGTATTGCCCGAGGGCAGGAGCCAGCCTGGTTTAGAGCAGGCACCGGGCGGTGGGCTCAGGAGTGTTTGTCAGGGTCTTGCCCGAGGGCAGGGACCAGCCTGGTTCAGGGCAGGCCCCGGGCGGTGGTCTCAGGAGTGTCTGTCGGCGCCGGGCATGGGCAGGACCCAGCCTCCTTCAGGGCAGACACAGAGATGGGGGCTCAGGAGTCTGTGCTGAGTGAATCGAACAAGGGCCAGACCTAGACCGGTTCAGGGCAGGGACAGAGATGCTGCTTCAGGAGTATTTCCTGGGGGTAGGACCCCGGCCAGGTTTAGCGCGGGGATCAAGATGCGGGCTCAGCAGTGTTTCCCGGGTGACTGAACGAGGGCACGGCCCACCCTGTCTCTGTGCGGGGACCGAGATGCTCCCTCAGGAGGGTTTCTCGAGGTCTGATCGTGGGCAGGACGCGCACGGCTTCAGGGCAGAGTGCGAGAGGAGGCCTCAGGAGGACGTGTTGAGGTAGCTCCCAAGGGCAGAACCTCGACTGGTTCAGTGCAGCGCCCGAGGGGCGGGCACAGGCGCATTTGCCGGTGGCTTCGGCAATTGCTTGCCGGAGCCCTGGCCGGGGCAGGGAAGGAGATGTTGGCCCAGGGCCGTTGGGTGGCGCTGTGCAGCAGGGGAGGCCCCAGCCTAGGTGCGTGCCGTGGCCGCGAGGCAGGCTCAGGAGGGCCTGTCGGGGGACTGACACTGGGCGGGACCCAGCCTCGTCCCGAGCAGGGACCGAGGTGTTGGGTCAGGAGTGTTTGTCAGGGTCGGGAAGAAGTGCCGGGCACCGCCCAGTTGAGGGCAGCGACCGATGCAAGCTCAGGAGTGTTTGCCGGGGGTCGGGCCAAGGGCAGGACCTAGCCTGATTGAGGGCAGGCTACCCGATGTGGGCTCAGGAATGCTTCTCGGGGCTTGAACATGGGAAGGACCCAGCCTGCTTCGGGGCAGGGACTGAGATGCGCGCTCAGGATTATGTGTCCGGGACACGAATATGCAAAGTCCAACAAACGCCTGCTTGACTGCAGGGACCGAGAGGTGGGGTCGGGAGTCTGTGCTAAGGTCCCGCACAAGGGCAGGACCTCGACTGGTTCAGTTCAGTGACAGAGACGGGGCTCGGGAGATTAGACGTGCACTTCAGGAAGGGCGGAACCCAGCCTGGTTTGGTGCAGCGCGTGAGATGAGGGCGCAGCAGTGATTCTGAGGGGTTTGAACAAGGGGAGGCCTCACCGTCGTTCGGGGCCAGGGGGCCAGGTTTGGGCTCAGGATTGTTTGTCGGGGGCCTTGGCCAGACGCAGAAACCTCCGTGGTTGAGCTCAGGGACCGAGATGAACGCTCAGGAGTGTTTTGTGTGTGTGTGTGCGGGGAGGGGGTGTTGCTCAAGGGCAGCATCCATCCGAGTTCAGGGCGGGCACGCAGCTGTGGGCTCAGGAGTGTGTGTCACGAGAATCGAAGAAGGGCAGGCCCTAAACTGCTTCTTCAGTGCGCCGACCGAGATGCATTTCTCGGGGTGTTGAAGCAGGCCAAGCCCCCGTTGCGGGTTCAGTGCCGGGAGTGAGTTGCGGGATCAGGGCTTTGTCCCGGCGAGGGACCAAAGGCAGGACACAGCGACGTGGACGGGCACGGAGCGAGCTGGAGTCTCCCGGTGGTTACTTTGCCAGGTGCTTGCACGAAGGCAGGAGCCAGCCTGCTTCAGTGCAGAGACCCGGGGAGGTCACAGGAGTGTTTGTCAGGGTCTTGCCCTAGGGAGGGGGCCAGCCTGGTTCAGTGCAGGCACGGGGCGGTGGGCTCAGGAGTGTTTGTCCGGGTCTTGCCTGAGGGCAGGAGCCAGCCTGGTTCAATGCAGGCACCGGGCGGTGGGCTCAGGGGTGTTTGTCGGCGCCGGGCCGTGGGCGGGACCAAGCCTCCTTCAGGGCAGGCACAGAGATGGGGGCTCAGGAGCCTGTGATGTGCGTCCCGAACAAGGGCTAGACCTAGACCGGTTCAGGGCAGGGACCGAGATGCAGCTTCAGGAGTATTTCCTGGGGGTAGGAACCCGGCCAGGTTCACCGCGGGGACCAAGATGCGGGCTCTACCGTGTTTTTCGGGTGATTGAACGACGGCACGGCCCACCCTGTCTCTGTGCAGGGACCGAGATGCGCCCTCAGGAGGGTTTCTCGAGGTCGGACCGTGGGCAGGACGCGCACGCCTTCAGGGCAGAGAGCGAGAGGTCACCTCAGGAGGACGTGTTGAGGTAGCGCCCAAGGGCAGGACCTCGACTGGTTCAGAGCAGCGCCCGAGGGGTGGGTAAAGGCGCATTTGCCAATGGCTTCAGCAAGTGCTTGCTCAAGGGAGCCGCGGCCGGTGCAGGGAAGGAGATGTTGACTCAGGGGCGTTGCACGGCACAGTGCCCAACGGGAGGCCCCAGCCTAGGTGCGTGCCGTGGCCGCGAGGCAGGCTCAGGCGGGTCTGTCGGGGGACTGACGCCGGGTGGGACCCAGCCTCGTCCCGTGCAGGGACCGAGGTGTTGGCTCAGGAGTGTTGTCAGGGTCGGGAAGAAGTGCCGTGCACCGCCCAATTGAGGGAGCGACCGAGGCAGGCTCAGGAGTGCTTGCCGGGGGTCGGTCCAAGGGTAGGACCTAGCCTGATTGAGGGCAGGGAACCCGATGTGGGCTCGAGAGTGCTTCTCGGGGCTTGAACATGGGAAGGACCCAGCCTGCTTCGGGGCAGGCACTGAGAGGCGCGCTCAGGATGATGTTCCCGGGACTCGAACATGGAAAGTCCAAAGAACGCCTGCTTGACTGCAGGGACCGAGAGGTTTGGGTCGGGAGTCTGTGCTAGGGGCCCGCACAAAGGGCAGGACCTCGACTGGTTCAGTTCAGTGACCGAGACGGGGCCCAGGACTTTAGACGGGCACTTCAGGAAGGGCGGAACTCTGCGTGGTTTAGTGCAGCGCGTGAGATGAGGGCGCAGCAATGATTCCGGGCGTTTGAACAAGGGGAGGACTCACCGTCGTTCAGGGCCAGGGGGCCAGGTTTGGGCTCAGGATTGATTGTCGAGGGCCTTGGCCAGAGGCAGAAACCACCGTGGTTGAGCTCAGGGACCGAGATGAACGCTCAGGAGTGTTTTGTGTGAGTTTGGGGGCGGTGGGGGTGTTGCCCAAGGGCAGCATCCATCCGAATTCAGGGCGGGCACGCAGCTGTGGGCTCAGGAGTGTGTGTCACGGGAATCGAAGAAGGGCAGGCCCTAAACTGCTTCTTCAGTGCGCCGACCGAGATGTATTTCTCGGGGTCTTGAAGCAGTCCAAGCCCCCGAGGCGGGTTCAGTGCCGGGAGTGAGTTGCGGGATCAGGGCTTTGTCCCGGCGAGGGACCAAGGGCAGGACACAGCGAAGTGGACGGAAGGGAGCGAGCTGGAGTCTCCCGTGGTTTCTTTGCCAGGTGCTTGAAGGAAGGCAGGAGCCAGCCTACTTCAGTGCAGGGACCCGGGGTGGTCTCAGGAGTGTTTGTCAGGGTCTTGCCCGAGGGCAGGAGCCAGCCTGGTTCAGAGCAGGCACCGGGCGGTTGGCTCAGGAGTGTTTGTCAGGGTCTTGCCTGAGGGCAGGAGCCAGCCTGGGCCAGTGCAGGCACCGGGCGGCTGGCTCAGGAGTGTTCGTCAGGGTCTTGCCCGAGGGCAGGAGCCAGCCTGGTTCAGAGCAGGCACCGGGCGGTTGGCTCAGGAGTGTTTGTCAGGGTCTTGCCCGAGGGCTGGAGCCAGCCTGGTTCAGTGCAGGCACCGGGCGGTGGGCTCAGTTGTGTTTGTCGGGGCCGGGCCATGGGCGGGACCCAGCCTCCTTCAGGGCAGGCACAGAGATGGGGGCTCAGGAGTCTGTGCTGGGCGAATCGAACAAGGGCCAGACCTAAACCGGTTGAGCGCAGGGACCGAGATGCAGCTTCAGGAGGATTTCCAGGCGGTAGGAGCCCGGCCAGGTTCAGCGCAGGGACCGAGATGCGGGCTCAGCAGTGTTTCCCGGCTAATTGAACGAGGGCACGGCCCACCCTGTCTCTGTGCAGGGACCGAGATGCGCCC
Organism: Bos taurus; assembly: GCF_002263795.3. NCBI lineage: Eukaryota > Metazoa > Chordata > Mammalia > Artiodactyla > Bovidae > Bos > Bos taurus. The sequence goes on from NC_082638.1 coordinate 16,659,167, forward strand.
TCTGAAGGGTTTCTCGAGGTCGAAAAGTGGGCAGGACGCGCTCGGCTTCAGGTTAGAGAGCTAGATGTGACCTCAGGAGGACGTGTTGAGGTAGCTCCCAAGGGCCGGACCTCGACTGGTTCAGCGCAGCGCCCGAGGGGTGGGCACAGGCGCATTTGCCGGTGTCTTCAGCAAGTGCTTGCAGTAGCCGCGGCCGGTGCAGGGAAGGAGATGTGGGCTCGGGGGCGTTGCAGGGAGCCGTGCACAAAGGGAGGCCCCAGCCTCGGTGCAAGCCATGGCTGCGAGGCAGGCTCAGGAGGGTCTGTCGGCGGACTGTCGCCGGGCGGGACCCAGCCTCGTCCAGTGCAGGGACCCAGGTGTTGGCTCCGGAGTGTTTGTCAGGGTTCGGAAGAAGCGCCGTGCATCGCCCTGTTGAGGGCAGCGACCGATGCAGGCTCAGGAGTGTTTGCCGGGGGTCGGGCCAAGGGCAGGACCTAGCCTGATTGAAGGCAGGGAACCCGATGTGGGCTCAGGAGTGCTTCACGGGGTTTGAACATGGGAAGGACACAGCCTGCTTCGGGGCATGGACTCAGATGCGCTCTCAGGATTATGTTCCAGGGACTTGAACATGGAAAATCCAACGAACACGTTCTGGACTACAGGGACCAAGAGGTGGGGTCGGGAGTCTGTACTAGGCGCTCGCACAAGGGCAGGACCTCGACTGGTTCCGTTCAGTGACCGAGACGGGGCTCAGGAATTTAGACGGGCTCTTCTGGAAGGGCACGACCGTGCTTGGTTTAGTTCAGCACGTGAGATGAGGGCACAGCAGTGATTCCGGGGGGTTGGAACAAGGGGAGGACTCACCATTGTTCGGGGCCAGGGGGCCAGGGGGCCAGGTTTGGGCTCAGGATTGTTTGTCGGGGGCCTTGGCCAGAGGCAGAAACCACCGTGGTTGAGCTCAGGGACCGAGATGAACGCTCAGGAGTGTTTGTGTGTTTGGTGGGGGGAGGAGGGTGGGGGGGTTGCCCAAGGGCAGCATCCATCCGAGTTCAGGGCGCGCACGCAGCTGTGGGCTCAGGAGTGTGTGTCGCGGGAATCGAAGAAGGGCCGGCCCTAAACTGCTTCTTCAGTGCGCCGCCCGAGATGTATTTCTCGGGGTCTTGAAGCAGGCCAAGCCCCCGAGGCGGGTTCAGTGCCGGGAGTGAGCTGCGGGATCAGGGATTTGTCCTGGCGAGAGACCCAGGGCAGGACACAGCGAAGTGGACGGGCAGGGAGCGAGCTGGAGTCTCCCGGTGGTTACTTTGGCAGGTGCTTGAACGAAGGCCGGAGCCAGCCTGCTTCAGTGCAGGGACCCGTGGTGGCCTCAGGAGTGTTTGTCAGGGTCCTGCCCGAGGGCAGGTGCCAGCCTAGTTCAGTGCAGGCACCGGGCAGTGGGCTCAGGAGTGTTTGTCAGGGTCTTGCCCGAGGGCAGGAGCCAGCCTGGTTCAGTGCAGGGACCCGGGGTTGTCTCAGGAATGTTTGTCAGGGTCCTGCCAGAGGGCAGGAGCCAGCCTGGTTCAGGGCAGGCGTCGGGCGGTGGGCTCAGGACGGTTTGTTGGCGCCTGGCCATGGCGGGGTCCAGCCTCCTTCAGGGCAGGCACAGAGATGGGGGCTCAGGAGTCTGTGCTGGGCGAATCGAACAAGGGCCAGACCTAAACCGGTTGAGCGCAGGGACCGAGATGCAGCTTCAGGAGTATTTCCAGGCGGTAGGAACCCGGCCAGGTTCAGCGCGGGGACCAAGATGCGGGCTCAGCAGTGTTTCCCGGGTGATTGAACAAGGGCACGGCCCACCCTGTCTCCGTGCGGGGACCGAGATGCGCCCTTAGGAGGGTTTCTCGAGGTTGGACCGTGGTCAGGATGCGCACGGCTTCAGGGCAGAGAGCGAAAGGTGGCCTCAGGAGGACGTGTTGAGGTAGCTCCCAAGGGCCGGACCTCGACTGGTTCAGCGCAGCGCCCGAGGGGTGGGCACAGGCACATTTGCCGGTGGCTTCAGCAAGTGCTTGCTGGAGCCGCGGCCGGTGCATGGAAGGAGATGTTGTCTCGGGGGCGTTGGACGGGGACGTGCACCAGGGGAGGCCCTAGCCTAGGTGCGTGCCGTGGCCGTGAGGCCGGCTCCCGAGGGTCTGTCGGGGGATTGTCGCCGGGCGGGACCCAGCCTCGTCCCGTGCAGGGACGGAGGTGTTGGCTCAGGAGTGTTTTTCAGGGTCGGGAAGAAGCGCCGTGAATCGCCCAGTTGAGGGCAGCGACCAATGCAGACTCAGGAGTGTTTGCCGGGGGTCGGGCCAAGGGCAGGACCTAGCCTGATTGAGGGCAGGGAACCCGATGTGGGTTCAGGAGTGCTTCACGGGGCTTGAACATGGGAAGGACCCAGCCTGCTTCGGGGCAGGGCCTGAGACGCGCTCTCAGGATTATGTTCCCGGGACTCGAACATGGATAATCCAACGAACACGTTCTTGACTGCAGGGACCGAGAGGTGGGGTCGGGAGTCTGTACTAGGCGCTCGCACAAGGGCAGGACCTCGACTGGTTCCGTTCAGTGACCGAGACGGGGCTCAGGAATTTAGACGGGCTCTTCTGGAAGGGCACGACCGTGCTTGGTTTAGTTCAGCGCGTGAGATGAGGGCACAGCAGTGATTCCGGGGGGTTGGAACAAGGGGAGGACTCACCATTGTTCGGGGCCAGGGGGCCAGGGGGCCAGGTTTGGGCTCAGGATTGTTTGTCGGGGGCCTTGGCCAGAGGCAGAAACCACCGTGGTTGAGCTCAGGGACCGAGATGAACGCTCAGGAGTGTTTGTGTGTTTGGTGGGGGGAGGAGGGTGGGGGGGTTGCCCAAGGGCAGCATCCATCCGAGTTCAGGGCGCGCACGCAGCTGTGGGCTCAGGAGTGTGTGTCGCGGGAATCGAAGAAGGGCCGGCCCTAAACTGCTTCTTCAGTGCGCCGCCCGAGATGTATTTCTCGGGGTCTTGAAGCAGGCCAAGCCCCCGAGGCGGGTTCAGTGCCGGGAGTGAGCTGCGGGATCAGGGATTTGTCCTGGCGAGAGACCCAGGGCAGGACACAGCGAAGTGGACGGGCAGGGAGCGAGCTGGAGTCTCCCGGTGGTTACTTTGGCAGGTGCTTGAACGAAGGCCGGAGCCAGCCTGCTTCAGTGCAGGGACCCGTGGTGGCCTCAGGAGTGTTTGTCAGGGTCCTGCCCGAGGGCAGGTGCCAGCCTAGTTCAGTGCAGGCACCGGGCAGTGGGCTCAGGAGTGTTTGTCAGGGTCTTGCCCGAGGGCAGGAGCCAGCCTGGTTCAGTGCAGGGACCCGGGGTTGTCTCAGGAATGTTTGTCAGGGTCCTGCCAGAGGGCAGGAGCCAGCCTGGTTCAGGGCAGGCGTCGGGCGGTGGGCTCAGGACGGTTTGTTGGCGCCTGGCCATGGCGGGGTCCAGCCTCCTTCAGGGCAGGCACAGAGATGGGGGCTCAGGAGTCTGTGCTGGGCGAATCGAACAAGGGCCAGACCTAAACCGGTTGAGCGCAGGGACCGAGATGCAGCTTCAGGAGTATTTCCAGGCGGTAGGAACCCGGCCAGGTTCAGCGCGGGGACCAAGATGCGGGCTCAGCAGTGTTTCCCGGGTGATTGAACAAGGGCACGGCCCACCCTGTCTCCGTGCGGGGACCGAGATGCGCCCTTAGGAGGGTTTCTCGAGGTTGGACCGTGGTCAGGATGCGCACGGCTTCAGGGCAGAGAGCGAAAGGTGGCCTCAGGAGGACGTGTTGAGGTAGCTCCCAAGGGCCGGACCTCGACTGGTTCAGCGCAGCGCCCGAGGGGTGGGCACAGGCACATTTGCCGGTGGCTTCAGCAAGTGCTTGCTGGAGCCGCGGCCGGTGCATGGAAGGAGATGTTGTCTCGGGGGCGTTGGACGGGGACGTGCACCAGGGGAGGCCCTAGCCTAGGTGCGTGCCGTGGCCGTGAGGCCGGCTCCCGAGGGTCTGTCGGGGGATTGTCGCCGGGCGGGACCCAGCCTCGTCCCGTGCAGGGACGGAGGTGTTGGCTCAGGAGTGTTTTTCAGGGTCGGGAAGAAGCGCCGTGAATCGCCCAGTTGAGGGCAGCGACCAATGCAGACTCAGGAGTGTTTGCCGGGGGTCGGGCCAAGGGCAGGACCTAGCCTGATTGAGGGCAGGGAACCCGATGTGGGTTCAGGAGTGCTTCACGGGGCTTGAACATGGGAAGGACCCAGCCTGCTTCGGGGCAGGGCCTGAGACGCGCTCTCAGGATTATGTTCCCGGGACTCGAACATGGATAATCCAACGAACACGTTCTTGACTGCAGGGACCGAGAGGTGGGGTCGGGAGTCTGTACTAGGCGCTCGCACAAGGGCAGGACCTCGACTGGTTCCGTTCAGTGACCGAGACGGGGCTCAGGAATTTAGACGGGCTCTTCTGGAAGGGCACGACCGTGCTTGGTTTAGTTCAGCGCGTGAGATGAGGGCACAGCAGTGATTCCGGGGGGTTGGAACAAGGGGAGGACTCACCATTGTTCGGGGCCAGGGGGCCAGGGGGCCAGGTTTGGGCTCAGGATTGTTTGTCGGGGGCCTTGGCCAGAGGCAGAAACCACCGTGGTTGAGCTCAGGGACCGAGATGAACGCTCAGGAGTGTTTGTGTGTTTGGTGGGGGGAGGAGGGTGGGGGGGTTGCCCAAGGGCAGCATCCATCCGAGTTCAGGGCGCGCACGCAGCTGTGGGCTCAGGAGTGTGTGTCGCGGGAATCAAAGAAGGGCAGGCCCTAAACTGCTTCTTCAGTGCGCCGCCCGAGATGTATTTCTCGGGGTCTTGAAGCAGGCCAAGCCCCCGAGGCGGGTTCAGTGCCGGGAGTGAGCTGCGGGATCAGGGATTTGTCCTGGCGAGAGACCCAGGGCAGGACACAGCGAAGTGGACGGGCAGGGAGCGAGCTGGAGTCTCCCGGTGGTTACTTTGGCAGGTGCTTGAACGAAGGCCGGAGCCAGCCTGCTTCAGTGCAGGGACCCGTGGTGGCCTCAGGAGTGTTTGTCAGGGTCCTGCCCGAGGGCAGGTGCCAGCCTAGTTCAGTGCAGGCACCGGGCAGTGGGCTCAGGAGTGTTTGTCAGGGTCTTGCCCGAGGGCAGGAGCCAGCCTGGTTCAGTGCAGGGACCCGGGGTTGTCTCAGGAATGTTTGTCAGGGTCCTGCCAGAGGGCAGGAGCCAGCCTGGTTCAGGGCAGGCGTCGGGCGGTGGGCTCAGGACGGTTTGTTGGCGCCTGGCCATGGCGGGGCCCAGCCTCCTTCAGGGCAGGCACAGAGATGGGGGCTCAGGAGTCTGTGCTGGGCGAATCGAACAAGGGCCAGACCTAAACCGGTTGAGCGCAGGGACCGAGATGCAGCTTCAGGAGTATTTCCAGGCGGTAGGAACCCGGCCAGGTTCAGCGCGGGGACCAAGATGCGGGCTCAGCAGTGTTTCCCGGGTGATTGAACGAGGGCACGGCCCACCCTGTCTCTGTGCGGGGACCGAGATGCGCCCTTAGGAGGGTTTCTCGAGGTCTGATCGTGGTCAGGATGCGCACGGCTTCAGGGCAGAGTGCGAGAGGAGGCCTCAGGAGGACGTGTTGAGGTAGCTCCCAAGGGCCGGACCTCGACTGGTTCAGTGCAGCGCCCGAGGGGCGGGCACAGGCGCATTTGCCGGTGGCTTCGGCAATTGCTTGCCGGAGCCCTGGCCGGGGCAGGGAAGGAGATGTTGGCCCAGGGCCGTTGGGTGGCGCTGTGCAGCAGGGGAGGCCCCAGCCTAGGTGCGTGCCGTGGCCGCGAGGCAGGCTCAGGAGGGCCTGTCGGGGGACTGACACTGGGCGGGACCCAGCCTCGTCCCGAGCAGGGACCGAGGTGTTGGGTCAGGAGTGTTTGTCAGGGTCGGGAAGAAGTGCCGGGCACCGCCCAGTTGAGGGCAGCGACCGATGCAAGCTCAGGAGTGTTTGCCGGGGGTCGGGCCAAGGGCAGGACCTAGCCTGATTGAGGGCAGGCTACCCGATGTGGGCTCAGGAATGCTTCTCGGGGCTTGAACATGGGAAGGACCCAGCCTGCTTCGGGGCAGGGACTGAGATGCGCGCTCAGGATTATGTGTCCGGGACACGAATATGCAAAGTCCAACAAACGCCTGCTTGACTGCAGGGACCGAGAGGTGGGGTCGGGAGTCTGTGCTAAGGTCCCGCACAAGGGCAGGACCTCGACTGGTTCAGTTCAGTGACAGAGACGGGGCTCGGGAGATTAGACGTGCACTTCAGGAAGGGCGGAACCCAGCCTGGTTTGGTGCAGCGCGTGAGATGAGGGCGCAGCAGTGATTCTGAGGGGTTTGAACAAGGGGAGGCCTCACCGTCGTTCGGGGCCAGGGGGCCAGGTTTGGGCTCAGGATTGTTTGTCGGGGGCCTTGGCCAGACGCAGAAACCTCCGTGGTTGAGCTCAGGGACCGAGATGAACGCTCAGGAGTGTTTTGTGTGTGTGTGTGCGGGGAGGGGGTGTTGCTCAAGGGCAGCATCCATCCGAGTTCAGGGCGGGCACGCAGCTGTGGGCTCAGGAGTGTGTGTCACGAGAATCGAAGAAGGGCAGGCCCTAAACTGCTTCTTCAGTGCGCCGACCGAGATGTATTTCTCGGGGTGTTGAAGCAGGCCAATCCCCCGTTGCGGGTTCAGTGCCGGGAGTGAGTTGCAGGATCAGGGCTTTGTCCCGGCGAGGGACCAAAGGCAGAACACAGTGACGTGGACGGGCACGGAGCGAGCTGGAGTCTCCCGGTGGTTACTTTGCCAGGTGCTTGCACGAAGGCAGGAGCCAGCCTGCTTCAGTGCAGAAACCCGGGGAGGTCACAGGAGTGTTTGTCAGGGTCTTGCCCTAGGGAGGGGGCCAGCCTGGTTCAGTGCAGGCACGGGGCGGTGGGCTCAGGAGTGTTTGTCCGGGTCTTGCCTGAGGGCAGGAGCCAGCCTGGTTCAATGCAGGCACCGGGCGGTTGGCTCAGGGGTGTTTGTCGGCGCCGGGCCGTGGGCGGGACCAAGCCTCCTTCAGGGCAGACACAGAGATGGGGGCTCAGGAGTCTGTGCTGGGCGAATCGAACAAGGGCCAGACCTAGACCTGTTCAGAGCACGGGCCGAGATGCAGCTTCGGGAGTATTTCCTGGGGGTAGGAACGCAGCCAGGATCAGCTTGGGGACCAAGATGCGTGCTGAGCAGTGTTTCCCGGGTGATTGAACAAGGGCACGGCCCAGCCTGTCTCTGTGCAGGGACTGAGATGCGCCCTCAGCAGGGTTTATCGAGGTCGGACCTTTGGCAGGACGCGCACGGCTTCAGGGCAGAGAGCGAGAGGAGGCCTCAGGAGGACGTGTTGAGGTGGCTCACATGGGCAGGACCTCTACTGGTTCAGCACAGCGCCAATGGGGTGGGCAAAGGCGCATTTGCCGGTGGCTTCAGCAAGTGCTTGTCGGAGCCGCAGCCAGTGCAGCGAAGGAGATTTTGGCTCGTGTGCGTTGGACGGCGCCGTGCAGCAGGGGAGGCCCCAGCTGAGGTGCGTGCCATGGCCGCGAGTCAGGTTCAAGAGGGTCTGTCCGGTACCGACGCCGGGCTGGACCCAGCCTCGTCCCGTGCAGGAACCGAGATTTTGGCTCAGGAGTGTTTGTCAGGGTCGGGAAGAAGTGGAGGGCACTGCCCAGTTGAGAGCAACGACCGATGCAGGCTCAGGAGTGTTTGCTGGGCCTTTGTCCAAGAGCAGGACCTAGCCTGATTGAGGACAGGGAACCCCATGTGGGCTCAGGAGTGCTTCCTGGGGCTTGAACATGGGAAAGACCCAGCCTGTTTCGGGGCAAGGACGGAAACGCGCTCTCCGGATTATTTTCCTGGGACTCGAACATGGAAAGTCCAATGAACACATGCTTGACTTCAGTGACCGAGAGGTGGGTCGGGAGTCTGTTTTAGGGACACGCACAAGGGCAGGACCTCGACTGGTTCAGTTCAGTGACCGAGATGGAGCTCAGGGTTTAGACGGGCACTTCAGGAAGGGAACGACCCTGCCTCGTTTAGTGCAGCACAGCGCGTGAGATGAGGGCACAGCAGTGATTCCGGGGGGTTTGAACAAGGGGAGAACTCACCGTCGTTCGGGGCCAGGGGGCCAATTTTGGGCTCAGGATTGTTTTTCGGGGGCCTTTGCCAGAGGCAGAAACCACCGTGGTTGAGATCAGGGACCGAGATGAACGCTCAGGAGTGTTTTGTAAGTGTGTGCGTGGGGTGAGGGAGTTGTCCAAGGGCAACATCCATCCGAGTTCATGGCGGGCACGCAGCTGTGGGCTCAGGAGTGTATGTCGCGGGAATAGAAGAAGGGCAGGCCCTAGACTGCTTCTTCAGTGCGCCGTCCGAGATGTATTTCTGGGGATCTTGAAGCAGGCGAAGCCCCCGAGGTGGGTTCAGTGCCGGGAGTGAGTTGCGGGATCAGGGCTTTGTCCCGGCGAGGGACCAAGGGCAGAACACAGCGAAGTGGACGGGCAGGGAGCGAGCTGGACTCTCCCGGTGGTTACTTTCGCAGGTGCTTGAATGAAGGCAGGAGCCAGCCTGCTTCATTGCAGGGACCCGGGGTGGGGTCTGGAATGTTTCTCAGGGTCCTGCCCGAGGGCAGAAGCCAGCCTGCTCCAGTGCAGGGACCTGGCGTGGTCTCAGGAGTGTTTGTCAGGGTCTTGCCGGAGGGCAGGAGCCAGCCTGGTTCGGTGCAGGCACCTGGCGTGGGCTCAGGAGTGTGTGTCGGTGCTGGGCCATGGCCGGAACCCAGCCTCCTTCAGGGCAGGCACAGAGATGGGGGCTCAGGAGTCTGGGCTGGTTGAGTCGAACAAGGGTCAGACCTAGACTGGTTCAGGGCGGGGACAGAGATGTAGCTTCAGGAGTATTTCCTGGGGGTAAGAACCAGCCAGGTTCAGCGGGGGGACCAAGATGCGGGCTCAGCAGTGTTTCCTGGGTGATTGAACGAGGGCATGGCCCACCCTGTCTCTGTACAGGGACCGAGATGCGCCCTTAGGAGTGTTTCTCGAGATCTGACATTGGGCAGGACGTGCACGGCTTCAGTGTAGAGAGCAAGAGGTGGCCTCAGGAGGACGTGTTGAGGTAGCTCCCAAGGGCCAGACCTCGACTGGTTCAGCGCAGCGCCCGAGGGGCGGGCACAGGCGCATTTGCCGGTGGCTTCAGCAAGTGCTTGCTGGAGCCGCGGCCGGTGCAGGGAAGGAGATGTTGGCTCGCGGCGTTGGACGGGGCCGTGCACCAGGGGAGGCCACAGCCTAGGTACGTGCTGTGGCCGCAAGGCAGGCTCATGAGGGTCTGTCGGGGGACTGACGCCATGCGGGACCCAGCCTCGTCCCGTGCAAGATCGGAGGTGTTGGCTCAGGAATGTTTGCTAGGGTCGGGAAGAAGCGCTGGGCACTGCCCAGTTGAGGGTAGCGACCCATGCAGGCTCAGGAGTATTTGCCGGGGGTCGGTCCAAGGGCAGGCCTAGCCTGATTGAGGGCAGGGAACCCGATGTTAACTCAGGAGTGCTTCTCGGGGCTTGAACATGGGAAGGACCAAGCCTGCTTCGGGGCAGGAACTGAGACGCGCCCTGAGGATTATGTTCCCAGGACTCGATCATGCAAAGTCCAGCGAAAGCCTGCTTGACTGCAGGGACCGAGAGGTGGGGTCGGGAGTCTGTGCTAGGGGCCCGCACAAAGGCAGGACCTCGACTGTTCAGTTCAGTGACCGAGACGGCGCTCAGGAGTTTAGACGGGCACTTCAGGTAGGGCGGGACCCAGCCTGGTTTAGTGCAGCGCGTGAGATGAGGGCGTAGCAGTGATTCCAGAGGGTTTGAACAAGGGGAAGACTCACCGTCGTTCGGGGCCAGGGGGCCAGGTTTGGGCTCAGGATTGTTTGTCGGGGGCCTTGGCCAGAGGCATAAACCATCGTGGTTGAGCAAAGGGACCGAGATGAACGCTCAGGAGTGTGTTGTGTGTGTATGGGGGGGGGGTGGGGGAGGGGCGGAGAGGTTGCCCAAGGGCAGATTCCATCCTATTTCAGGGCGGGCACGCAGCTGTGGGCTCAGGAGTGTGTGTCGCGGGAATCGAAGAAGGGCAGGCCCTAGACTTCTTCTTCAGTGCGCCGACCGAGATGTATTTCTCGGGGTCTTGAAGTAGGCCAAGCCCCCGAGGCGGGTTCAGTGCCGGGAGTGAGGTGGTGGATCAGGGCTTTGTCCTGGCGAGGGACCAAGGGCAGGACACAGCGAAGTGGACGGGCAGGGAGCGAGCTGGAGTCTCACTTGGTTACTTTGCCAGGTGCTTGAACGAAAGCAGGAGCCAGCCTGCTTCAGTGCAGGGACCCGGGGTGGTCTCAGGAGTGTTTGTTAGGGTCTTGCCCGTGAGTAAGAGCCAGCCTGGTTCAGTGCAGGCACGGGGTGGTGGGCTCAGGAGTGTTTGTCGGCGCTGGGCTGTTGGCGGCACCCAGCCCCATTCAGGGCAGGCACAGAGATGGGGGCTCCGGAGTCTGTGCTGGGCGAATCGAACAAGGGCCAGAGCTAGACCAGTTCAGGACAGGGACCGAGATGCAGCTTCCGGAGTATTTCCTGGGGGTAGGATCCCGGACAGGTTCAGCGCGGGGACCAAGATGCGGGCTCAGCAGAGTTCCCCGGGTGATTGAACGAGGGCACGGCCCATCCTGTCTCTGCAGGGACCGAGATGCGCCCTCAGGAGGGTTTCTCGAGGTCTGACCATGGGCAGCACGCACACGGCTTCAGGGCAGAGAGCGAGAGGTGGCCTCAGGAGGACGTGTTGAGGTAGGTGCCAAGGGCAAGACCTCGACTGGTTCAGCGCAGTGTCCGAGGGGTGGGCACAGGCGCATTTGCCGGTGGCTTCAGCAAGTGCTTTCCGGAGCCGCGGCTGGTGCAGGGAAGGAGATGTTGGCTCGGGGGCGTTGGACGGCGCCGTGCACAAGGGGAGGCCCCTGTCTAGGTGCGTGCCATGGCCGCCAGGCAAGCTCAGGAGGGTCTGTCGGGGGACTGACGCCGGCAGGACCCAGCGTCGTCCCGTGCAGGGACCGAGGTGTTGGCTCAGGAGTGTTTGTTAGGGTCGGGAAGAAGCGCCGGACACCGCCCAGTAGAAGGTAGCGACCGATGCAGGCTCAGGAGTGTTTTCCAGGTGGTGGTCCAATGGCAGGACCTAGCCTGATTGAGGGCGGGGAACCCGATGTGGGCTCAGGAGTGCTTCTCAGGACTTGAACATGGGAAGGACTCAGCCTGCTTCGGGGCAGGGACTGAAATGCGCGCTCAGGGATATGTTCCCGGGACTTGAACATGCAAAGTCCAATGAACGTCTGCTTGACTGAAGGGACCGAGAGGTGGGTTGGAAGTCTGTGCTAGGGGCCCGCAGAAGGGCAGGACGTCGACTGGTTCAGTTCAGTGACTGAGACGGGGCTCAGGAGTTTAGGAAGGGCGGGACCCAGCCTGGTTTAGTGCAGCGCGTGAAATGAGTGCGCAGCAGTGTTTCCGGGGGGTTTGAACAAGAGGAGGACTCACCGTCGTCCGGGGCCAGGGGGCCAGGTTTCGACTCAGGATTGTTAGTCTTGGCCAGAGGCAGAAACCACCTTGGTTGATCTCAGGGACCGAGATGAACGCTCAGGTGTGTTTTGTGGGGAAGTGGTTGGGTTGCCCAAGGGCAGCATCCATCCGAGTTCAGGGCGGGCTCGCTGCTCTGGGCTCAGTAGTGTGTGTCGCGGGAATCGAAGAAGGGCAGGCCCTAGACTGCTTCTTCAGTGTGCCGACCGAGATATATTTCTCGGGGTCTTGAACCAGGCCAAGCCCCCGAGGCGGGTTCAGTGCCGGGAGTGACCTGCGGGATCAGGCCTTTATCCCGGCGAGGGACCAAGGGCAGGACACAGGGAAGTGGACGGGCAAGGAGCGAGCTGGAGGCTCCCGGTGGTTTCTTTGCCAGGTGCTTGAACGAAGGCGGGAGCCAGCCTGCTTCAGTGCAGGGACCCGGGGTGGGTTCAGGAGTGTTTGTCAGGGTCTTGCCCGAGGGCTGGAGCCAGCCTGGTTCAGTGCAGGCACTGGGCGGTGGGCTAAGGAGTGTTTGTCGGCACTGGGCCATGGGCGGGACCCAGCCTCCTTCAGGGCAGGCACAGAGAGGGGGGCTCAGGGGTCTGTGCTGGGCAAATCTAACAAGGGCCAGACCTAGACAGGTTCAGGGCAAAGACCGAGATGCAGCTTCAAGAGTATTTCCTGGGGGTGGTACCCGGCCAGGTTCAGCGCGGGGACCAAGATGCGGGCTCAGCAGTGTTTCCCGGGTGATTGAACGAGGGCACAGCCCACCCTGTCTCTGTGCAGGGACCGAGATGCGTCCTCAGGAGGGTTTCTCGAGTTCTGACTGTGGTCAGGACGCGGATGGCTTCAGGGCAGAGAGCGAGAGGTGGCCTCAGGAGGACGTGTTGAGGTAGCTCCCAAAGGCAGGACCTCGACTGGTTCAGCGCAGCGCCCGAGGGGTGGGCACAGGCGCATTTGCTTGTGGCTTCAGCAAGTGCTTGCCTAAGCCGCGGCTGGTGCAGGGAAGGAGATGTTGGATCGGGAGCGTAGGACGGCGCTATGCACAACGGGAGGCCTCAGCCTAGGTGCGTGCTGTGGCCGCGAGGCAGGCTCAGGAGGGTCTGTCGGGGGACTGACGCCGGTCGGGACCCAGCCTCGTCCCGTGCAGGGACCGAGGTGTTGGCTCAGGAGTGTTTGTTAGGGTTGGGAACAAGTGCCGGACATCGCCCCGTTGAGGGCAGCACCGGATGCAGGCCCAGGAGTTTTTGCAGCTGGTCGGTCCAAGAGCAGGACCTAGCCTGATTGAGGGCAGGGAACCCAATTCGGCTCAGGAGTGCCTCTCAGGGCTTGAACATGGGAAGGACCTAGCCTGCTTCAGGGCAGGGACTGAGACGCGCGCTCAGGATTTTGTTCCCGGGACTCGAACATGGAATGTCCAATGAACGCCTGCTTGACGGCAGGGACCGAGAGGTGGGGTTGGGAGTCTGTGCTAGGGGCCCGCAGAAGGACAGGGCCTCGACTTGTTCAGTTCAGTGACAGAGACAGGGCTCAGGAGTTTAGGTGGCCATTCCTGGAAGGGCAGGACCCAGCCTGGTTTAGTGCAGCGCCTGAGATGAGTGCGCAGAAGTGTTTCTGGGGGGTTTGAACAAGGGCAGGACTCACCATCGTTCGGGGACAGGGAGCGAGGTTTTGGCTCAGGATTGTTTGTCGGGGGCTTGTCCAGAGGCAGAAATCACCGTGGGTGAGTGCAGTGACCTTGATGAATGCTCAGGAGTGTTTTGTGGGGCGGGTTGCCCAAGGACAGGATCTATCCGAGTTCAGGGCGGGCACGCAGCTGTGGGCTCAGGAGTGTGTGTCGCGGGAATCCTGAAGGGCAGGACTTAAACTGCTTCATGGGCTGACCAAGATGTAGGTTGAGGGGTATTTCTCGGGTCTTCAACCAGGCCAAGCCCGAGGCGGGTTCAGTGCTGGGAGTGTACTGTGGGATCAGGGCTTTTCCTGGTGAGGGACCAAGGGCAGAACCTACCGAAGTTGACGGGCCGAAACGGAGCTGGAGGCTCCCGTTGTTTTGTTTGCCAGGTGCTTGAATGAAGGCAGGAGCCAGCATGCTTCAGTTCAGGGACCCAGTGTGGGCTCACGAGTGTTTGTCAGGGTCTTGCCTGAGGGCAACCGCAAGCCTGGTTCAGTGCAGGCATCGGGCGGTGGGTTCAGGAGTGTTTGTAGGGTCTGGACCATGAGCGGGACCCAGCCTCCTTCAGGGCAGGGACAGAGATTGGGGCTCAGGGGTGTGTGTTGGGGGGTCGAACAAGGGCCAGACCTAGACCAGTTCAGGGCAGGGACCGTGATGCAGCTTCAGAAGTATTTCCTGGGGGGTAGGAACCCGGCCAGGTTCAGCACGGGGACCTAGATGTGGGCTAAGCTGTGTTTCGCTGGTGACTCAATGAGGGCACGACCCACCCTGTCTGTGTGCAGGGACTGAGATGTGCCCTCAGGAGGCTTTCTTGAGGTTTGACCATGGTAAGGACGCGGACTTCTTCTGGGCAGAGAGCGAGAGGTGGCCTCAGGAGGATGTGTTGCGGTAGGTCCCTTGACTGGTTCAGCGCAGCGACCAAGGTGTGGGCCCAGGCGCATTTGCTGGTGGCTTCAGCAAGTGCTTGAGGAAGCCTCAGCTGCTGCAGGGAAGGAGATTTTGTCTTAGTGGTGTTGATCAGCGCCATATACAAGGGTAGGAACCAGCCTAGGTGCATGCCACGGCCGTGAGGCAGGCTCAGGATGGTCTGTCGTAGGATTGAATCCGGGCAGGGCCCAGCCTCGTCCCGTGCAGGGCCCGAGGTGTTGTCTCAGGAGTGTTTTTTAGGGTCAGGAAAAGCGCAGGATACCACCCAGTTGAGGGCAGTGACCGATGCTGGCTCAGAAGTGTTTTCCGGTTGTTTCTCCAAGGGCAGGACCTAGCCTAATTGAAGGCAGGGAACCCGATGTGGGCTCATGAATGCTGCTCGGGGCTTGAACATGGGAAGGATCCACCACGCTTCAGGGCAGGGACTGAACGTGGGCTCAGATTTATGTTCTGTTGTCTTGAACATGAAAAGTCCAATGCTTGCTTGACTGCAGGGACCGAGTTGTGGGCTCAGGAGTCTGTGTTAGGGGACCTAATAAGGGCAGGACCTAGACTTTTTCAGTTCAATGACCGAGACGGGGCTCAGGAGTTTAGACGGTCATTTCAGGGAGGGCAGGATCCAGCCTGATTTAGTGCAGTGCGTGAGATGAGGGCGCAGCAGTGTTTCCGGGGGGGTTGAACAAGGGGAGGACTCACCTTAATTCAGGGACAGGGAGCTAGTTTTTGGCTAAGGATTGTTTGTCTGGGGCTTGACCAGAGCCAGAAACCACCGTGGTTGAGTGCAGGGACCGAGATGAAAACTCAGGAGGGTTTGTGGGGGGTTGCCCAAGGGCAGAATCCATCCGAGTTCAGGGCAGGGACCCAGATGTGGGCTCAGGATGGTGTGTCGTCAGAATCTAAGAAGGGCAGAACACAGACTGCTTCAGTGCAATAACCGAAATGCAGGTTGAGGAGTATTTCTAGGGGTCTTGAACAAGGGCAAGCCCAAGGCGTGTTCAGTGCTGGGAGTGAGATGCGGGATCAGGGCTTTTTCCTAGAGAGTGAATAAGGACAGGACACACCGAAGTTCATGGGCAGGGAGCGAGTTGTAGGCTCACGATGGTTTGTTTGCCAGGTGCTTGAACAAAGGCAGGAGCCAGCCTGCTTCAGTGCAGGGACCCAGGGTGGGCTCAGGAGTGTTTGCCAGGGTCCTGCCCAAGGGCAGGAGCCAGCCTGGTTCAGTGCAGTCATCCTGCGGTGAGCTCAGGAGTATTTGTCGGGGCTGGACCATGGGCAGGACCCAGGTTCTTTCAGGGCAGGGACAGAGATGGGGGCTCAGGAGTATGTGTTGGGGGATCGAACAAGGGCCAAACCTAGACTGGTTCAGTGCAGGGACGGAGATGCAGCTTCAGGAGTATTTCCTGGGGCAGGAACCCAGCCAGTTTAAGTTCGGGGACCAAGATGCAGGCTTAGCAGTGTTTTCCGGGTGATTGAATGAGGGCACGGCCCACCTTATCTCAGTTCAGGGACCAAGATGTGCCCTCAGAAGGGTTTCTGGAGGTTTGAACATGGGAAGGACGCAGACTGCCACAGGGCAGAGAGCGAGAGGTGACCTCAGGAGGATGTGTTCAGGTAGCTACCAGGGGCAGGACCTCGACTGGTTCAGTGCAGCGACCGAGGGGTGGCCACAGGGGAATTTGCTAGTGGCTTCAGCAAGTGCTTGACGAAGCCTTGGCCAGTGCAGTGAATGAGATGTTGGCTAGGGGGTGTTTGACGGCGCCGTGTACAAGGGTAGGACCCAGCCTAGTTGCGTGCAGTAGCCACGAGGCAGGCTCAAGAGTGTCTGTCGGGGGATTGAACCCGGGCAGGACCTACCCTCTTCCCATGCAGTGACCGAGATGTTGGCTTAGGGGTGTTTGTTAGTGTTGGGAACAAGCGCTAGACACAGCCCAGTTCAGGGCAGGGACCGATGCAGGCTCAGGAGTGTTTGCCGGGGGTTTGTCCAAGGGCAGGGCCTAGCCTAATTGAGGGCAGGGAACCCGATGTGGGCTCAGGAGTGCTTCTCGGGGCTTGAACATGGGAAGGATCCAGCCTGCTTCAGGGCAGGGACTGAAACGTGCGCTCAGGATTGTTTTTCCTTGACTTGAACATGGAAAGTCCCCAGCCTGCTTGAGTGCAGGGACCGAGATGTGGGGTCAGGAGTATGTGTTAGGGCACCTAACAAGGGCAGGACCTAGACTCGTTCAGTGCAGTGACCGAGACGGGTTCAGGAGTTTTCACAGGCATTTTGGTAAGGCCAGGACCCAGCCTGCTTTAGTGTAGCTCATGAGATGAGGGCGCAGTAGTGTTTCTGGGGGGTTTGAACAAGGGGAGGACTCTACTTAGTTCAGGGACAGGGAGCGAGTTTTTGGCTCAGAATTGTTTGTCAGGGCTTGACCAGACGCACAAACCACCGTGGTTGAGTGCAGGGACCGAGGGGAAAGCTCAGGAGTGTTTGTGGGGGTTTGACCAAGGGCAGGATCCATCCGAGTTCAGGGCAGGGCCCCAGATGTGGGCTCAGGAGTGTGTGTCGTGGGAATCTAAAAAAGGCAGGACCTAGACTGCTTCAGTGCGATGACCGAGATGTAGGTTGAGGAGTATTTCTCGGGGTCTTGAACAAGGGCAAGCCCGAGGCAGGTTCAGTGCCGGGAGTGAGCTGCGGGGTCAGGGCTTTTTCCTGGCGAGTGAACAAAGGCACGGCACACCGAAGTTCATGGGCAGGGAGCCAGTTGTAGGCTCACGATGGTTTGTTTACTAGGTGCTTGAACAAAGGCAGGAGCCAGCTTGTTTCAGTGCAGGGACTCAATGTGGGCTCACGAGTGTTTTTCAGGGTGTTGCCCAAGGGCAGGAGCCAGCCTGGTTCAGTTCAGGCATCATGAGGTGGGCTCAGGAGTATTTGTCGGGGCTATACCATGGGCAGGACCCAGCCTCTTTCAGGGCAGAACAGAGATGGGGGCTCAGGAGTATATGTTGGGGGATCGAACAAGGGCCAGACCTAGACTGGTTCAGTGCAGGGACCGAGATGCAGCTTCAGGAGTATTTCCTGGTGTTAGGAACCCAGCCAGGTTCAGTGCGGGGACCAAGATGCGGGCTCAGCAGTGTTTCACGGGTGATTGATCAAGGGCAGGACCCACCCTATCTCGGTTTAGGAACCGAGATGTGCCCTCAGGTGTTTTTCTCAAGGTAGGATGTCTGGCTCTAGGTGAGTCAACATTCTATCATGATTATCTGGGTCATGAAGATCTTTTTGTACAGTTTTTCTGTGTATTCTTGCCACTTCTTCTTAGCATCTTCTTTTAGGTCCATACCATTTCTATCCTTTGTTGTGCACATCTTTGCATTAAATATTCCCTTAGTATCTGTAATTTTCTTGTAGATATGTCTAGTCTTTTCCATTCTACTGTTTTCCTCTATTTCTTTGCACTCTTTCCTGACTAAGTCTTTCTTGTCTTCCTTGATATTCTTTCCTTTTGTCCTTTGCTTTTCGATTCTCTTCTTTTCACAGTTTTGTGAGGCCTCTTCAGACAACCATTTTGCTTTTTCCCATTTATTTTTCTTGGGGATGGTCTTGATTACTGGGTCTTTTACAATATCACAGAACTCCATAGTTCATCATGCACTCTGTCTATCAGATCCAGTCCCTTAAGTCTATTTCTCACTTCCACTGTATCATCGTCAGGGATTTGATTTAGGTTGTACCTTAATGGTCAAGGAGCAGGCACCTTTTAATCATGGCTGCAGTGGCTATCACTTTGATGTTAGTCTCTTAGTAAAAAAATTAGTAATGTAGAGGTTTTATACTAGCTACCTGTTTCTTTCTCTTTATTCTGATGTCTGCCTTTGTCATTTAAGTCAAGAAGAATCATCCCATAGTGGCTAATGCTTATGTCAATATTTTCTAGTGACAGTAGATTCAGGTGTCCTCTTGACAATTAGATATAATTGTTTTTAAACATTTGACGCTTTGTCTTGAAATACAATTTTAAGAACGTTGGAATAAGCATCAACGTGTTCTCAAGCAAAAGTTTGTTAATTATCAAACTACTATTTATTATCAATAGAGTTAATGAGGGAAAGGAGAGCCACAACTTGATGAATACTCAGCGTGAGAGGTGGCTAAGTCAGCATTGAGGGTGCAATTTGAAATGAGCCGCTTTGATGTCCAAAGGTAAAGACTAAGACTGAATTTTCTTCTCAAATTAGTGGATAACTTAAATATTCCCAGTAGCAGATAGATTTTCGTGGTAATAACATTTGTGATTTTGGATTAACAGCTTCACTTTTGTTGACTTTTACTTGCTCTAACAATAAGGGGGTAAATACATAAGTATAGCTGAAAGACACTATAGAAATTGTTTGAGAGATTAAGAGCCCTCTCATTTTCACGGAAAAAAATAATATATGTCACCTTGAGACAGCTCTCATTTGTTATAGTACTTGACCTTTTTTCTTTTTTTTTAAATCATTGTTTGGTCTAAAAGTAGCATTGAAACTGAAGTTACCAACATAATAAAAAATGTTACATTTTAAGAAAAATCAAACAGTATCTTACAGTTTTGTTTTGCTTTTTTTTTTTCTTTTTTGCCTCTTCTGAATAATATGCTCAAGTAACCAAAATGTTGAGAAATGCACGATTGGAAGCAATATGTTTTGATGATGTGACAAGGATATGTCATATCTGAGGAAGCTTGAGACAAAAGGTCAGTGTGGAGATATATTTTACTTTAATATGCAAGTTACCTTTAAAAATTAACCTGTACTTCCAAGTGACTGACTTTGTGAATTCTTGAAAACTTCAAAAATAGTGATTTATGTGGCAATGAAAATGCATAAAATAAGAAAATCCTTCATAACTTTCATAATAAGATTTATATTTAGAAAGAATGATTTGTGACACCTAGGCTGCACTTATGCCAGATATGTTCCCACTTGAGGAAACAGACAAATTCTGTGTATGAAACAAATGGCCTAGAATCTTAAAAATATTAAGCCATGAAAGACAGAAAGAAAAAGCCCTAAAAATTATTTTTAAGGTAAAAGGAGTCTAACTGCTAATTAAATATAGTGTGTGGTCCTGGATAAGACTTTGATTTGTGGGAACAGCTGTAGGAGGTGTTAGGAACATTTGAAATTGGAACACAATAGACCATCTTATTTAGTAATTTTGGCACTTTTTTTTTAATCATATTGTTTAAAATTTCCCTCAAGCCTAATTTTGCATTAAAAATAGTTTTTTCCTCTTGAGTCATTCTTTTCCAGTTAGTTATTTTGGGCCTGAATTGATGTAGATTTGTAATTCAATTCAGTTCAGTCACTCAGTCGTGTCCGAGTCTTTGCGACCCCATGAATTGCAGCACGCCAGGCCTCCCTGTCCATCACCATCTCCCGGAGTTCACTCAAACTCACGTCCATCGAGTTGGTGATGCCATCCAGCCATCTCATCCTATGTCATCCCCTTCTCCTCCTGCCCCCAATTCCTCCCAGCATCAGAATCTTTTCAAATGAGTGAACTGTTCGCAAGAGGTGGCCAAAGTACTGGAGTTTCAGCTTTAGCATCATTCCTTCCAAAGAACACTCAGCGCTGATCTCCTTCAGAATGGACTAGTTGGATCTCCTTGCAGTCCAAGGGACTCTCAAGAGTCTTCTCCAACACCACAGTTCAAAAGCATCAATTCTTCAGTGCTCAGCTTTCTTCACAGTCCAACTCTACATCTGTACACGACCACTGGAAAAGCCATAGCCTTGACTAGATGGACCTTTGTTGGCAAAGTAATGTCTCTGCTTTTGAATATGCTGTCTAGTTTGGTCATAATTTTTCTTCCAAGGAGTAACCGTCTTTTAATTTCATGGCTGCAATCACCATTTGCAGTGATTTTGGAGCCCAGAAAAATTAAGTCTGACACATTTCCACTGTTTCCCCATCTATTTCCCGTGAAGTGATGGGACCAGATGCCATGATCTTAGTTTTGTGAATGTTGAGCTTTAAGCCAACTTTTTCACTCTCACTTTCATCAAGAGGTTTTTTAGTTCCTCTTCACTTTGTGCCATAATATTTGTAACTAGATGGATGTATTTGTGTAGATTACTGCTAAGTCGCCTCAGTCGTGTCCGACTCTGTGTGACCCCATAGACGGCAGCTGGCCAGGCTTCCCTGCCCCTGGAATTCTCCAGGCAAGAACACTGGAGTGGGTTGCCATTTCTTTCTCCAATGCATGAAAGTGAAAAGTGAAAGTGAAGTCGCTCAGTCGTGTCCGACCCTCAGCAATCCCACGGACCGCAGCTTTGCAGGCTCCTCCGTCCATGGGATTTTCCAGGCAAGAGTACTGGAGTGGGGTGCCATTGCCTCCTCCAAAGGTGTAGATTACTTATTTTCATTTGTTTAAAATAACTAAAAATTCCCAGAGAGATTTGTGTATGAAAGTAATTTACCTGACAAAGAACTATGCTTTTGTAATTTTAAAACCCTTTAGTTGAAGTAAAACTATTGTATACTCTAATATACTAAATTAGAAAATTTGACCCAAATTGAACTGCCTAACTTTAGTTTATGCTTAATATACTGTAACTATCTAAACTAGACTGTCTCATAGGCATGTGCACACACACACATCATACACACATACCTGCACACACATAAGACACACACACACACACACACTCATCTGTACTTTTCCCCTAATTCTTAGCAGATACTTTTCACACACTGAGTGAATTGTATTTTTTGTATCCCATTAAATATGGCTTAACTTCAAACACTATTGTTTGTTTGCATTTTAAATATAATATACTGTGAGTTTTCTTTTATAGATTTGGATAAATACTTCAGATATTATATTGATTGGTCTTTGAGACTATCAGGTAACAATTACACTTAAATTTATAATGTTTGAATTTAGGAATCATTAATATCAGTATTTCAGTGATGCAATAAATTGCATTTGACCTGTTCTAGCCAGTTATGATTCTCATCCTTCTGGCATCATAATTTGTTATGATCCACTTACGTTTAAGATGATAGGATCCTGGCTGACTGATGGTATATGTTTTCTGTGGGAAGACTGGTTGTTTCTTTTCTGATTATAAATATAACATGAAATAAATATTCTCTCATACTTTTGGATAAATACTATAGCTCATCCTTCTGTCCTCCTTTGAAGTCCAGGTGTATTCAAGGCTCTGTGCTAGTTTTTCAGGGATTATGCTGCAGGCTGACATTTTCAGTGTTCTGTAATAAAACGAGAAGATATCTTTGTATTTTATCATATATATTTCACAGAGTTAGATTATTCATTTTCCTTCCATTTTTTTTCTTTAATTTTTGATGGCACTGCAGGATGTGGAATCTTAGATCCCCAGTCAGGGACTGAACCCAGAACACTGCTATGAAAGCCCTGAATCCTAATCACTGGACCACCAGAGAACTCCCTCCAGTTTTGCTTTTTAAATATTTTTGAAAAATGACCTTTGCTGAAATAAGAACAGTAGCATATGACAGTGATTTTCATTAGTATTCTCACTCATCAAAAGAAAACATTTAGTAAGTTTATATTGGGTTCTCAGTTATGATTTTTAAATTTAAAGGTCTCAGATCCAAATCTGAGAAACCACTGCTGTAGATGATGCAATTAAATAAGGCAAAACCTCTATCTCCAAAAAAGGGTTTTGTTTTTTTTTTTTTTTGGGGGGGGGGTTGGCGCTTATAAGAGAAAGGTAAGACATAGACTAGGTCTGTTAAAGTGTAAGTTATAAATCTGAGATGAATACTTAGAGAACTACTTGAGAGTTGCCCACTATTATCTCAATGTTTGGAATATGACTGTGAGACAGAAACAGAAATCCTTTTGATTTTTTTTTTCCTTTTGATTTCTGTGTCAAAAACATTGCCTGTGTTTCATTAAATTTTGAGTGAAATAATGGCTGTCTCTCTCTATTCTGTTATCAGGTCATGTTTTCTGTAAATGCCTAAGACTTTCTGATTTGTAAAAGTTTCACTCTTCTGTTTCCTTGTTGATTTTTTGGTGTGATTATTCTATTAGTGATTTAAAGAGACAGTTCGAAGTCAGCCACTCCACTTTTCATCCCCACTGGTTTCCTCTGAAAGAATCTGTATGTCTTGATTCTCTAGTGAAATATTCTTGATAATTAAAAAAAAAATTATACACACTGTTTCTTGTATTCTTTTTATTTATACTACCTGATGTAAAGTCTCTGTTAAGTTCAGGTTTTAGGCTTTCTGAGAGGAAAACAACAGAATGGGAAAGACTAGAGATCTCTTCAAGAAAATTAGAGATACAAAGGGAATATTTCATGCAAAGATGGACTCCATAAAGGACAGAAATGGTATGGACCTAACAAAAGCAAAAGATATTAAGAAGAGGTGGCAAGAATACACAGAACTGTACAAAAAAGATCTTCATGACCCAGATAATCACGATGATGTGATCACTGACCTAGAGCCAGACATCTGGAATGTGAAGTCAAGTGGGCCTTAGAAATCATCACTACGAACAAAGCTAGTGAAGGTGATGGAATTCTAGTTGAGCTATTCCAAATCCTGAAAGATGATGCTGTGAAAGTGATGCACTCAATATGCCAGCAAATTTGGAAAACTCAGCAGTGGCCACAGGACTGGAAAAAGTGAGTTTTTGTTCCAATCCCAAAGAAAGGCAATGCCAAAGAATATTCAAACTACCACCCAATTGCACTCATCTCACATGCTAGTAAAGTAATGCTCAAAATTCTCCAAACCAGGCTTCGGCAATATGTGAACCGTGAACTTCCTGATGTTCAAGCTGCTTTTAGAAAATGCAGAGGAACCAGAGATCAAATTGCCAACATCTGCTGGATCATGGAAAAAGAAAGAGAGTTGCAGAAAAACATCTATTTCTGCTTTATTGACAATACCAAAGCCTTTGACTGTGTGGATCACAATAAACTGTGGAAAATTCTGAAAGAGATGGGAATACCAGACCACCTGACCTGCCTCTTGAGAAATTTGTATGCAGGTCAGGAAGCAACAGTTAGAACTGGACATGGAACAACAGACTGGTTCCAAATAGGAAAAGGAGTATGTCAAGCTTGTATACTGTCACCCTGCTTATTTAACTTCTGTGCAGAGTACATCATGAAAAACGCTGGACTGGAAGAAGCACAAGCTGGAATCAAGATTGCTGGGAGAAACATCAATCACCTCAGATATGCAAATAACACCACCCTTATGGCAGAAAGTGAAAAGGAACTAAAAAGCCTCTTGATGAAAGTGAAACAGGAGAGTGAAAAAGTTGGCTTAAAGCTCAACATTCAGAAAACTAAGATCATGGCATCCAGTCCCACCACTTCATGGGAAATAGATGGTGAAACAGTGGAAACAGTGTCAGACTTTATTTTTGGGGGCTCCAAAATTACTGCAGATGACTGCAGCCATGAAAATAAAAGATGATTACTCCTTGAAGGAAAGTTATGACCAACCTAGATAGCATATTCAAAAGCAGAGACATTACTTTACCAACAAATGCCTGTCTAGTCAAGACTATAGTTTTTCCTGTGGTCATGCATGGATGTGAGAGTTGGACTATGAAGAAAGCTGAGCACCGAAGAATTGATGCTTTTGAACTGTGGTGTTGGAGAAGACTCTTGAGAGTCTCTTGGACTTCCAAGAGATCCAACCAGTCCATTCTGAAGGAGATCAGCCCTGGGATTTCTTTGGAACAACAATGCTAAGCTGAAACTCCAGTACTTTGGCCACCTCATGCGAAGAGTTGACTCATTGGAAAAGACTCTGATGCTGGGAGGGATTGGGGGCAGGAGGAGAAGGGGACAACGGAGGATGAGATGGCTGGAAGGCATCACGGACTCAATGGACGTGAGTTTCAGTGAATCCCGGAGTTTGTGATGGACAGGGAGGCCTGGAGTGCAGCAGTTCATGAGGTTGCAAAGAGTCAGACACGGCTGAGGGACTGAACTGAACTGAATGGAAAGGCACAGCAGAGTAGAGTCTGGTTAGGGCCACAGCTGTAAGTTCGCAGCCACCACTTGGGATGTCTCTTGCAGGCCTGATCTGAGGAGGAACAGCACTCGAGGCCTCTAGGTCAGGAATGACCAGAGACAATACACCAGAGCAGCCTCGGCCATTGTTATTGTAAATGTGGATGATACTGGGAAATAGCTGAGCCATGGAAGTCATGCACACATACAAACACACACACACAGATAGCACCCCTTGCTTTCTGACACGTTTTTTAACAAGGACTGCAATTCCTGACCATTTAAGCAGTGACGTGCTGCTACCCAGCTCATAGGTCAGGGGAGGACAGTAGCAGTCAGAAACAGCCCCTGCTTGGGGAATGCAGATCACTTCAGATGCACAACATCATAAGCCACCCAGAGCCATGAGCCTGTCTGAAGGTACAGCAGGGCCTGAGGCCATCCAGTGGTGGCCGTCCAAGGGGGAGTGCCCAGCATCCTTGCAGATGTCTGTTCCAGTGTCCTTCTTCCATTCCAGACTAGGACTGATGCTCCTGGCTTTTCTTGGCCCGGCATGTGTCCTGAATGGCTCCTTGACCTAAAGCAGATTATGAACCATCCTCTAGCATCCATCATGATCAGCGACAAAGATGAAGACTTTCTTAGCTACATGATCAAAAAGAAGGTCAATGAGGGAGACTGCAATTGGGTGGGTAGGGGACTGAGTCTCACCACCACCACAGATGCTGTGCTGGAAGTGGCTTAAGGCTGCCTTGGGAAAATACAGAAGAGCTGGGGGAGGAGGTGGCCAGAGAGCCCCATGAGCAAGACTTGGTTCCTAATGACACCATCTCCAACATTGCAGGACATGGGCATCTTCAGCTTCTCTTACACCTGTATCCCCTATTTGTGTTTCTGTCCCCATGCCGAGCATGTGTATACACGTGTGAGCTTGTGTCGCCTGTGTTTATGTGTGTCTGTGTGTGTGTCTGGCCCAGGGCAGATGCAGAGATGAAAGCAACAGGAAAGGATGTGCTGAGAACCAGAAGAGGAGGCAAGAGGCGTCCCCAGTCTGAGGGTGGTTGGTCGACATATTCCACAGTGACCCTGTCCAAGATGGGAATGAGCAAAGGATGGCCAGTGATAACTCTGGACCATGACTCCAGAAATCAGCAATTAGACCAAACACAAAACACGCTCACCATTTCTACAGTGTTGTTGTGTGTGTTTGGACCGGTAAGAGGGGGTACATTGTCTGAGGATTCACACAGAGCAAATCAGGTGGCGTGAGGTTTTGAAACCACTGCCTGTGTACCCCATAGTCTGTGGGGACATGGGCCAGCCAGTTGAAATAGTGGATGTGGCTATGGCACACCTGGGATGGTGAGGAGGCCAAGGTCTTGAAGTGAAGGGCAGAGACCCAAAGGACAAAGTGGCACAGAGAGTCTGCTGCACTGGAGACTTGTTCCACACATGTCATTAGGAGACCTGGGAAGGTCCTGGGCCGGTGCTGCCCAGGATCAGCCCGTCAGCCAGCATGATCTCTTCCTGAGGGTGGCACACACTGGCATGATGTGACACAAAATGTGAGACACGCTAAGGTAGGCTGTCCGTGCAAAACCCCAGGCATTCTAGGACAGGTTGTGAGCATGGCAAGCCTCCAGGCACTTCCCGCCTACCTGGTAGTGCAGAAAGCTGATGAAAGCCTCTGGGTTGTGTGTATGTTTTTGCCTCTCTTCCGGAGTGTGCTTCTTAGGGAGCTAACAGAGAGGAAGCAAGAATGTGGGCTGTTTGCATGCAGAGACCTTGGTTCTTGAGAGACATGGTATGGAGCCAGTGCCCCTGGGGGTCAGTTCAGAAATGGCTGGTATTCATTTCATGGACTTGGTAACAGTGGTCCTTCTGAAGATGCCCCATTCATTGCTCACCTTGATAGTCCTGATGTGAATTCTTTGCTTTCTCTGGAGTCTCGTCCTTGGCAGTGTGTATGACTCTTGAGTGATTCACGAGCTGATTGACATGAAGGCTAAGAAGTGGGGACGTATTTCTGTTCAGTGCATAGCCCCTTTCTACATGTATACATTTCAAGTTACAAAAAAAATGAAGCATTAAGTAAATCAGTAGTAGTAGCCTCAGTTCAAGTGCTAAACAGCCACATGAGGTTTCAGGGCTACAGTACTGAGCAACAGAACTATTTGTGCAGACAGATTTACAATGCTGGGCTAGAAAATATGGACATATGAGAGTGGAGGAAAGAGAAGAATACAGTTTCTAGACAACCTTCAAAGACCAGGATGATGGAAACAGTGGATAAATGTTAGCGTCTTCAGTGATGTAGAGCAAGTATGATGTAAAAGTGCCTATCCTGTGGAAACTTCTCCATTTAAACTCAACAGCTAGCACTGCCACTCAGGAAGATACCGGTGGTAAAGAAAATCTGCTCCTTATGCCCAAGGCTTTGCTGGGAACAAAAAGAACATATGGGAGAACCGAGGTCACCCAGCAGATTAATAGTATGGCCACAAAGAGTCAAGGACATACACGGTATCTGGCTTGCAGCTGGCCCAGACACCATCTTAGATTTTGACAGGCCTGTCTGGTTCATGGACTGGCTGAGCTGTTCCCAATACCCAGCTGTGAGTGGAGAATAAGGCATATTTCCAAGTGATGTATAAGAACAAGGGTTTTACATATCTGGGTGACATACAGAGGGTATGAGTAGCTACCTTTAACCACCCAAGTTGGTACCAGAGGCTAAGGAAGAGATATGGTGGCAGCCGAAAACACTCGATTCTTCAGCTATCTGGACAGTATGCCTAGTGTGCTCAACAATGCTTGTGTAGCCACTGTTGGTACCCTTACAGTTCATCTAGGAGATAAAACCCTTTAAGACTTCCCAGTCTGCTGATACTCAAGGGAAAAACAGGGAGACCCAGAGATGAGGGAAACAGGGTCCAACACAAAAGGACTTTTCTTCTCTAGTCAGTACATTCCTCATGAGTGTACATTTTAAGTCCATGAAACCTCAGGTAAGTAGAACTTAAGATCAGGCTCCTGCACAGCAAAAATGCATGGTTGTAAACCATCTGAGTGCAAGTAAGCTAGCAGAGGACCAAGATCTAGGACTCAGAGAAGCTAAAGTAAATTCTCAATGAAAAAAAAAAAAAAAAGTATCATGTGCAGTACTGCTTTCAACACTTAGAGGTATTAATTAAATCTTTTTATTCTTCCAAACAACTCTTCATCCGATCATTCAAGAGATGAAACAAACAATATTCACACAGGCAAGATTCAGAATTCAGACCCATAATCCAGACCCAGAGTCTACCACCTTGCAAACTGTCATTGCAAGATACTTGCAGGAAGGGAAGATAGTAGATCTTGAATCAGATTTAACACACATGGTAATGCTAGAAGGCAATGGCAACCCATTCCAGTACTCTTGCATAGCAAATCCCAAGGACGGAGGAGCCTGGTTGGCTGCATTCCATGGGGTCGCTAGGAGTTGGACACAACTGGGCAACTTCACTTCCACTTTTCACTTTCATGCATTGGAGAAGGAAACGGCAACCCCCTCCAGTGTTCTTGCCTGGAGAATCCCAGGGATGGGGGAGCCTGGTGAGCTGCCCTCTCTGGGGTCGCACAGAGTCGGACATGACTGAAGTGCCTTGGCAGCAGCAGCAGCAGCAGCAGCAAGGCTAGATATGTATGCTCTACATCTAACCTACAAATGTCTTTATTTCTCTGTAAGCAGAGGACAGGAGGAAAATGATGCAAGACAAGCATCTGGCAGAACTGGATTTAATCTGATCTGATAACCCTGGATTTGAGAGAAATTCCATGCTGGTGCAGTGTGGAACCTTTTGCATTAATATGCGAACCTGCTTCTTCCAAAGACAATTGGGTTCAGGCCTTTGCCCAAGGAAGGATATGACACACTGGGATTAATGCCTCTTTATTAAGAATTCCAATGCTGAACACAGAAAGCAGCAACAAGAAATTACGTCCAAAAGGATGTAATGCTCAGCTTTTGCCAGAAAGTTGAGATGACTGGAAACATGGAAGAGGAACATAAAGGAATTAGCAAATGCTGTATCATACATAGGGAACCTCCACATCTTCACCATCCTCATCATTGTAGGACAGCTCAGGCACCAATGCTTGCATGTGGTGTCCCAGCTTTTGCTTTGATACTTGACTCACAATTTCTGTCATCCTAGTATGAGGAATAACAGGGTCAGGCAAGTAGAAAAAGAGGAAAGGATATAAAGGGGCATATAAGTAAACGTGAGTTGCACAGATAGCTGATGCTTCCTAGCCGAGACAGGACCTCTTTCTCCCTGCCCAGTGAGTCCAACTCACGGTTGATCCATCCGTTCCTTCAGCTTGCTGGGTGGCATTAAAAAGGAGTAGAGCATGGATATACCGTGGGATAGCATGATGATCTCCAATTTGTGCTCTGTCGGAAGACATTAGAAAGGAGGGGCCACAGTGTCTCTAGGATGGACTATACCAGGGACCTGGGCAAGCACTACCCTAGGTGTAGTAAGTGAAGAAAGGGCCTTACCTTAAAGTGGTCAGGGAACTGCTTGAGGGTCATCTCTTTACCATTAGGCTGCAGTCCCTGGACCTCAAAGTGATCCCAAAGTGTACACTCTTGGCTATAAAACTGTAGGATAAAGCACAGTAGATTAAATCAGGGGATAAGCCCCTGTTAGACTCTCTCCTTTAAATCACAAATATGACAGTTTCATTTCCACAGTGCACAGGTTCAAACAATGAACACAGGGTGCACAAAATTAAACTTCCAGAATGATGAAAAGCAGAGCCAGTTATCCAAGGTAAGATACATATACTGTCTACTCATATACATACACAGTATCACTCACTGATGTGTACTACCAAATGTTTCCACAAAAAGCAAGACTTTACCTGGTGGTGGGGTGGGGCAAGGGGCCCAGAGAAGCAGAAAAAGGGCAGGGCCAAGTTGATGAAGCTATTCTTATAGGACTCAAGCTGTTGGTGTCCCTGTACCACTTTGTACAGCTCCAGACATACAAGGCCAACTATAGCTGCTGTGGTTGTAGCAATGGCTGGGATGATCTTCCCTTCAATCAGCTTGCTCTAGGACACAGAATGTGATGAGCAGAGGTGGTTGTTAAGAGAGGTTGAGGGCCCACTGAAAAGGTCCTATGTGGCAGATTCAAATTTGCAAGGGGTTCAAGGTTAGATGCAAATTTTTGTTACCTTATGCCGGTCTGCAGGGGGAATGTTATACTTCTCTGCCCGGAGGTTGGATGCAGCCACAATGAAATCCATGTGAAAGTTGGTCTCATCATCCTATTGTTGAGTGGAGACAGAGGAAGAATAGAGGAAGCAGATTAGGAACCAGAGGTTTTTAGATAGTATGGACTGACATCTATTCTCCTCCATTACCTGCCAGTCCAGCCAAAGATGTCCCAGAATGCAAAATAACTAGGCCATATGGTAAGCGTGTAAACCCCACAAAAGCTAAAGATGGCTCAGCCCATCCTCCTATCCTGCTGAGGGTACCCCCCTCCTAAGCACCTTCTCAAAGTTGATTGGGTACATCTTGAACCCAGAAAGGCTCTGTGGGTTGGGCAGCATAGCTATGAGCTCCTGCATGTGGGTATCATCTGCAGAAAGGAGGTACTACATGCCAGTCCTCAGATACACATTAGATTCCAGACCAGGGTCTGAAGTGAGAGCAGGAGTCCATAGTATGGCAGAGAAATTCACACAGATAAAGGATTTAAAATGGAGAGACATCATGGGAAAGAGTCAAATGAAGCACGAAAGGTAAGGCAGAAACACCCCAAAGAAAAAACAAGTAGAACGGTGTGTGGGACTTGAAAAGGAGTATATCTAGAGACACTGAGGGAAAAGACTGAGGCACTAAGAAAGGTTTAGTCAGTTATACTATTTGTAATAAAGATGGAAACAACCCACCTTGCTCAGGGATGGATGAATGGATACAAAAACATGGTCGATCCATTCAGGGAAACATTCAGTTCAGTTCAGTTCAGTCGCTCAGTCGTGTATGACTCTTTGCAACTCCATGAATCGCAGCACACCCAGCCTCCCTGTCCATCACAAACTCCCGGAGTTCACCCAGACTCACGTCCATCGAGTCAGTGATGCCATCCAGCCATCTCATCCTCTGTCATCCCCTTCTCCTCCTGCCCTCAATCCCTCCCAGCATCAGAGTCTTTTCCAATGAGTCAACTCTTCGCATGAGGTGGCCA
Source organism: Bos taurus (assembly GCF_002263795.3). Taxonomy (NCBI): domain Eukaryota; kingdom Metazoa; phylum Chordata; class Mammalia; order Artiodactyla; family Bovidae; genus Bos; species Bos taurus. The sequence continues at coordinate 16,689,583 of NC_082638.1, forward strand.
AAGTACTGGAGTTTCAGCTTTAACATCATTCCTTCCAAAGAAATCCCAGGGCTGATCTCCTTCAAAATGGACTGGTTGGATCTCCTTGCAGTCAAAGGGACTCTCAAGAGTCTTCTCCAACACCACATTTCAAAGGCATCAATTCTTTGGCACTCAGCCTTCTTCAAACTCCAACTCTCACATCCATACATGACCACATGAAAAAGCATAGCCTTGACTAGACTAACCTTTGTTGGCAAAGTAATGTCTGTGCTTTTGAATATGCTACCTAGGTTGGTCATAACTTTCCTTCCAAGGAGTAAGCGTCTTTTAATTTCATGGCTGCAGTCACCACCTGCAGTGATTTTTGGATCCCAAAAAGATAAAGTCTGACACTGTTTCCACTGTTTCACCATCTATTTCCCAAGAAGTGATGGGAACGGATGCCATGATCTTAGTTTTCTGAATGTTGAGCTTTAAGCCAACTTTTTCACTCTCCACTTTCACTTTCATCAAGAGGCTTTTTAGTTCCTTTTCACTTTCTGCCATAAAGGTGGTGTCATCTGCATATCTGAGGTTATTGATATTTCTCCCAGCAATCTTGATTCCAGCTTGTATTTCTTCCAGTCCAGCGTTTCTCATGATGTACTCTGCATAGAAGTTAAATAAGCAGGGTGACAATATACAGCCTTGACATACTCCTTTTCCTATCTGGAACCAGTCTGTTGTTCCATGTCCAGTTCTAACTGTTGCTTCCTGACCTGCATACAAATTTCTCAAGAGGCAGGTCAGGTGGTCTGGTATTCCCATCTCTTTCAGAATTTTCCACAGTTTATTGTGATCCACACAGTCAAAGGCTTTGGTATTGTCAATAAAGCAGAAATAGATGTTTTTCTGCAACTCTTTTTCTTTTTCCATGATCCAGCGGATGTTGGCAATTTGATCTCTGGTTCCTCTGCGTTTTCTAAAACCAGTTTGCACATCAGGAAGTTCACGGTTCACACACTGCTGAAGCCTGGCTGGGAGAATTTTGAGCATTACTTTACTAGCATGTGAGATGAGTGCAATTGTGTGGTAGTTTGAGCATTCTTTGGCATTGTCTTTCTCTGGGATTGGAATGAAAACTGACGTTTTCCAGTCCTGTGGCCACTGCTGAGTTTTCCAAATTTGCTGGCATATTGAGTGCATCACTTTCACAGCATCATCTTTCAGGATTTGGAATAGCTCAACTGGAATTCCATCACCTCCACTAGCTTTGTTCGGAGTGATGCTTTCTAAGACCCACTTGACTTCACATTCCAGGATGTCTGGCTCTAGGTCAGTGATTACATCATCGTGATTATCTGGGTCATGAAGCTCTTTTTTGTACAGTTCTTCTGTGTATTCTTGCTATCTCTTCTTAATATATTCTGCTTCTATTAGGTCCATACCATTTCTGTCTCTTATTGAGCCCATCTTTGCATGAAATGTTCCCTTGGTATCTCTAATTTTCTTGAAGAGATCTCTAGTCTTTCCCATTCTGTTGTTTTCCTCTATTTCTTTGCATTGATCGCTGAAGGTTTTCTTATCTCTTCTTGCTATTCTTTGGAACTCTGCATTCAGATGCTTATATCTTTCCTTTTCTCCTTTGCTTTTCGCTTCTCTTCTTTTCACAGATATTTGTAAGGCCTCCCCAGACAGCCATTATGCTTTTTTGCATTTCTTTTCCATGGGTATGGTCTTGATCCTTGTCTCCTGTACAATGTCACGAACTTCATTCCATAGTTCATCAGGCACTCTATCTATCAGATCTAGGCCCTTAAATCTATTTCTCACTTCCACTGTATAATCATAAGGGATATGATTTAGGTCATACCTGAATGGTCTAGTGGTTTTCCCTACTTTCTTCAATTTAAGTCTGAATTTGGCAATAAGGAGTTCATTATCTGAGCCACAGTCAGCTCCTGGTCAAGCCTATGCCCCAACCAGTAACGCTGAAGAAGCTGAAGTTGAACGGTTCTATGAAGACTTACAAGACCTTTTAGAACTAACACCCAAAAAGGATGTCCTTTTCATTATAGGGGACTGGAATGCAAAAGTAGGAAGTCAAGAAACACCTGGAGTAACAGGTAAATTTGGCCTTGGAATACAGAATGAAGCAGGGAAAAGACTAATAAGAGTTTTGCCGAAAAAAATGCACTGGTCATAACAAACACCCTCTTCCAACAACACAAGAGAAGACTCTATATACATGGACATCAACAGATGGTCAACACTGAACTCAGACTGATTATATTCTTTGCAGCCAAAGATAGAGAAGCTCTATACAGTCAGCTCTACACAGTGAAACATTAAGCCTCCTTAAAAAGGAACATTTGAAATCCTTGCTGTTTAATAGCATAAATGGACTCAGAACTACATGCTTAGCCAGAGACAGAAAGACAGTTATTGCATAAGGTACCTAAAAGTCAAAATCATAGAGATGGAATATACATTATTGTCTGCCAGAGGTATAGGGGAAGGGGACTGGGGTGCTACTGTTGGATGGGTTTAGGGTTTAAGATTTGCAATTTAGGTTCTAGAAATTTCCTGTACAATGTAACTGTATTTAGTCAAGGCTATGGTTTTTCCAGTAGTCATATATGGATGGGAGAGCTGGGCTGGGAAGAAAGCTGAGTGCCAAAGAATTCATGCTTTTGAGCTGTGGTGTTGGAGAAGATGCTTGAGAGTCCCTTGGACTACAGGGAGATCCAACCAGTCCATTCTAAAGGAGATCAGTCCTGGGTGACCTTTGGAAGGAATGATGCTAAAGATGAAACGCCAGTACTTTGGCCACTTCATGTGAAGATTGACTTATTGGAAAAGACTCTGATGCTGGGAGGGATTGGGGGCAGGAGGAAAAGGGGACGACGGAGGATGAGATGGCTGGATGGCATCACTGACTCGATGGACGTGAGTCTGAGTGAACCCCAGCGTTGGTGATGGACAGGGAGGCCTGGCATGCTGCAACTCATGGAGTCGCAAAGAGTAGGACACGGCTGAGCGACTGAACTGAACTGAAATATATTTTTTAGAAAATGATTTAAGATGGAAAATCTCTTGTGTTTTTTACCAAAATCTTAAACAAACAAACACAGGATGTCAATGAAAACATAAATATAAGGCATCTTAAAGCAGACAGACAGAGACAAGAGGAGATAAGGAGTAAGACACTAGTGCAAACAAGAGACCAGGGCATAACAGATACAGACGGAATATATTGCGGGGAAAAGCACTAAGAGAAAGAAGAGAGCAGTGAAATGAGGTAAACAGGACCTATCTGAGAATGAAGGAGGTGAAAACCAGTGCAGATTAAACAAATGTACAGGAAAGAAGATAGTAGAAAGTACCTGAAGGGGAGACATCTCTCTGAAAGGGAGATGCCTAAAGAGAAATATATACAAAGAGGCATCTGAGAGAGTGGCTATTTCAGACAAAAAATGCAAGAGATATAAGAGGAGAGGACAGATATTCAAAGGAAGAAGTTGAGGGATACATTCAAAGAAGATAAAATGTAGACAGGGATTTATAGAACATGAGAAGGGTAAGGGTGACCTGGAATTTTGAGTTAAGGGACAGTTACACATGGAGCAATGAGGCATATCTTGAGAGAGAGATGAGGAAAGATATACGCACAGATTAATAACAGGTTAATGATACATATTAAAGAGAAGTAAGGATGTAGATGAGGAGATCTGTCAAGAGGAACCAGAGAAGAAATCAGACAGAGAGACTACTGGTAGAAATCATATCCATTTCTACCCTCAGAAGAACACAAGAAGTATAGGAAATAGCATAAAAAAAAAGAAGAAGAAAAGAAAAAACACACAAAGAAAAGACAACCTGGTCTTCCTGAGAGAAGGAGAAGAAAGAAGCAGTACGAGAGAAAATTTGTCTCAGTCAAATGCTACTGGAAACTGAAGAAGCAAGGAAAAATGGCAGTGGGTAAATCTCTGACAGGAGATCTCAGAGCAGAGCCAGGGGCAAAACACGAGTGCACAAGAGGCTTGCATGGACATGGGCTACAGTAGTGTGGTGGCTGCAGCCCAACGAAAATGCTCTCACCAATGGAGGAACTGGTTTGCAGCTCCTCATTAGAAACTTGGATCCTGATGCCAGACTTTGGGGTGAACTCAGGGACCTGCATAGACTGAATGAGTATGGTGACAGCACTCCAGTCCTGAGAGCCCATCAACCCATAGGTCTGGGCAAAGAGGTTGGCAGCAGCTATCACGTAGTCCAGATGCAGGGGCTAAGAGAAGGCAAGGTAAGGAGGGGTAAGAACATCAGTACTCCCCTACAGAGGCTCGGCCTCCTTACCACCTGTTTAGTGACTTTCTACCCAACTGCAGGAGACCCAGGAGAGTAGACTTACACTGTTGACATCAAAGATGAGTGGGTGTGGGCAGCATTTGGGGCAAGACCAGAAAGGGGCTCCTGAACCTGTAATCTAGAAAACAGAAAGATTTAGGGGAGCAGAACCTGCCACAAGAAGTCTCTCTGATAACCACAACTCCTCACTTTCAGTCCTGGAGGGCCCAATTCACTATATTTTGACACTTGCTTTCTGCCAGATACAGAGATACTGATGAAACTTTTACGGACTGCCAGCCACTGTGTTCTTGTTGTTCAAATGCTAAGTCATGTCCAACTCTTTGAGACCCTGTGGACTACAGCACACCAGGCTCCTCTGTCCATGGGAATCTCCAGACAAGAATATTGGTGTGAGGAGCCATTCCCTTCTCCGGGGGATCATCCTGACCCAGGGATCGAACCCAGGTCTCCTGCACTTCAGGCAGATTCTTTACCACTGAGCCAGCAGGGAAGCCCTCCAGGCACTGTGCTAACAAATTAACTTACTAACTTAATAAAGAGAAATTAACCTTCACAAAACTCTCATGAAATTAGGTCACCATTATGACCTAATTCCATGATGACTATGCTGAGGTGAAGAGAGGAACTGCATAACTAGTTCCAAGAGGACACAGCTAGATTCGATGCCATCAACTCTGAATTTTTTCTTCTACACTTTGTACAGTCCTGACTGGGAATCTAGAATGACATATCCTATGTCTAAAGGAAATTGATACCAAGCATCTCAGGGCTAGAGGAAACAGTAACTGGGGATTAGAGGAGAACAGTGGCAGTCTTTGACCTCAAAACTCATTGGTTTATTTGTTTTAAGAGCTCTCAAAGCCTTGCTGAGCTTGCCACAACTGGATTAACTGTAATGAATCATGTCAAAAGCATGGCAGAAGCCCACAATAGTGGCTTACACAATTACAACAATACACAATTACACAATTACAACAAATAGTGGCTTACACTTACACAATAGTGGCAATACACAATAGTGTAAAGCAACTACCCTCCATTTAAAAATACTAACGCATATATATAGAATTTAGAAAGACGGTAACAATAACCCTGTGTACGAGACAGCAAAAGAGACACTGATGTATAGATCAGTCTTATGGACTCTGTGGGAGAGGGAGAGGGTGGGGAGATTTGGGAGAATGACATTGAAACATGTATAATATCATGTATGAAATGAGTTGCCAGTCCAGGTTCGATGCATGATACTGGATGCTTAGGGCTGGTGCACTGGGACGACCTAGAGGGAGGGTGTGGGGAGGGAGGAGGGAGGAGGGTTCAGGATGGGGAACACAGGTATACCTGTGGTGGATTCATTTCGATATTTGGCAAAACTAATACAATTATGTAAAGTTTACAAATAAAATAAAATTTAAAAAAAACACATAAGATAGGGTATATGACAGTAAAATTTTTGGCAAAACTAATACAATTATGTAAAGTTTAAAAATAAAATAAAATTTTAAAAAAAAACAAAAAAAATAAACAAAATAAAAATAAATAAAAAGTAAATTAAACAAGGCTAGGGCAGACTGTTCCCAGTAGACCTATTCTGACAAATGGTCCCTGTAACAGTGTTACTACCTGGTTAGGAGGAAAGTTATGCAGCAGCTGTCTGATGTTGTTGGAGTACTGGGTATGCCAGTGGTAGTATGCCCAGGTCACACAGTCAGCTCATGATTGTGGCCGCTGCAGCACTAAGCTGCACTGCACAGTCTCCAGCACCTCCAGAGGTTGGGTGCCTACCAGGCACAGCGTTCGTTCCACAAACTTGGGGTCTCTATCAAGAATCAGACGGGAAACCAATGCAGAATTACAAAGTGATCTTAGCAGTAAGCTTATGTCTGTGGAGAGTCAGTCCTGTCTTCCAAAAGTATAAGGCCCGAGCAACCATTAATTTATTCAGAAAGTAGACCAGGGAATTCCCTGGGTACCACTAACTGTGCTTCTACCACAGGGAGTATGGTTTCCATCCCTGACTATGGAACTAAGTGTCCATACACCACTGGTGTGATTCTTGGTGTGTCCCCCAAACCCCTAAAAAAAAAAAAGTACAGTAGGTCCTAACTGTTAAATGGTTACAGAGTACTTTGACTGACAGGCCAGAGGCAGGGTGAGCAGGCATTTGCACCAAAGTACTCACGTAAGATACTGGTTGACATTTTCTGCTGGCTTCTTGAAAAGACCTTCAAACTCATCCTGAGCCCACTGAAGACAGAGCAGAAAACATTACGTGAGATACAGGAAACAAGTTTCCTGCAGGCATTAGAGAGACCATCAGGAAAATACAGAAACAGGGAAGAGCATGTCTGCTATGGGAAAACAGAGGAATGACGCCCTACCAATGGGACTCCTCAAACTTTTGAACCCCCCACCATTCCAAATAAAAATCAATCTCTTGGGCAGAGATTACTGCCAAGCCTAAGTTTGTGGAAAACTTCTTCTGAGGTTGTACATGCTAGCCTAGGTATGTCATGCCTCAATTACAGAAAAAAGTTCACATGAAGAATAAAGCAGGAACGATCCTGCCACAGTGATTTTCTGCGGACTGGGCAGAAGATAATAGCACTTTGCCCCTTGAGAACTAAAGAGATAAATAAATACAGTCCCAGGCAAAGTGATGTGAAGCATCCTGTTGGTGGAGATCCAGATTCAAATGCCAGCTCTGCCACACTTTTGTGACCTTCAGGCACATCTTGTCTTTTCTATCCTCATTTCAAAACTCTACATCACTAATATCTATACCTCAAGAGGTTAATATCAAAGAACCACCACACAGGTATGTATTTTAAACTTATTGTGAATGTCACAAGGACATACCAAATGTAAATGCTTCACAAAAGTCCTGTCAGATTGACAAGTTTCATTTCCATTTTACAGATAAGGGGATCTGAAGCATGAAGAGCTTAAGTCCAAGTGTCAAACAGGTATTTGTTTCAAAAGCCCTTTTACTGGCCTCTCTGTATGTTAGTCGAAAGAAACAGAGTAATGGAACCATAATCTTGCAAAGGTTTTACATATTCAGAGAAACAGACAGACACACACACACACACCAACACATCTTACTACCTCTCCCTCTGTCTCTGACTATAAACATATACATACACACACAAACATGGAAGGCATGGACAGGCAGAGAGACACATGCATACTGAATCCCTAAGTATAAACTCATCCCGAAAGGAAAAGTGACAGATACAACTGTTTCTTCTCATTTTCTTTTTACTATTCCCATACTTCCTAAACATACTCAAAACTGCATTAAGAAATATTTTCATAAAATGATGGTTATTTGGGGACCGAAAAGGACACAGGAATTAGGAGTAGGCTCTGAGTGCCAGTTAACAGAAGGCTTTTACGTTGTCAATCTAGATGAAAGATATGTGCTTCTATACATAAATATATATACGCATTATATAAAAAGAATTATTCTGACAAGCTGCTAAATATATTTTGGACATAAATCAGAAAGCTATACTCAAAACTATGTACTCAGTGTTAGAGAGGCCTTTAAATATATATATGCATTATATAAACAGAATTATTCTGACAAGCTGCTAAATGTTTTTTGGACAAAAATCAGAAAGCTATATTCAAAACTATGTACTCAGTGTTAGAAAGGCCTTTAAATAACAAGCAGAGCTGATATTAAGAAGATGATTTTGTTTAGCAAGAGAACAATATCCTGTATATTAAGAAAAACATCTTCACTTGTTAGATATACATTTCTTATGTAAAATAGTTTACATAGTATACATAATACTTCCCTGTATGTTTGCAAACTAAAATTCACAAGTTAAGAAAAAGCATTCCAAAAAGTTTAGGGTACTAGGTGTAAGTGAATGAAGGAGATTTGAAGGCAGGGCACATTTTATATACACTGAGGTGCGCATCACTGGAATCAAAAGAGCTTGGCACTGTCCAGATGCCTACTGTTCCACCTCTTTCTACCCCCACAGCTGATCACCTGCAAAGTGTGCTCGATGGCTTTTGGGAAGTGCTTCAGCGTGCAGATAGGGATGGGCTTCTCAGGAGGGTCCTGGCTGGAGCTGTATGCCTCTGCCCTTGGTTCCCAGTGTGCCTGACTTCAGAAGTGGCTTATGGTGGTAAACACAGTGGCAGTCCATGTACCTGCCTGTGGAAAAGAGTCAGCAGATGAAGGGGAGGTAACCATCAGTACATGAGATGGTGACACTGCCTCCTGAAAACACATACATCGCTCTGGCCATCTTCTCACCCATCCAGAACACTTACGGGTGTCCACACTGTCCAGGGCATTGGCTACACCATCCAGGTTTTGGAAGAAGTCATCATCATACACATGCTCTGTCTCAGGGCCCACACAGTTCTGATGGCTTATAACCTGGATGTGTGGATTTATTTGGCTCTGTTAGACCTCTAAACAGAGAATGGTTAAATAATATTAGCCTGTTTAAGACTAGGATAATTCCATTATATAGTAAAATCATGGAGAAAAACTGTACTATTAGACAGGGATCGAGTGTATTTATGGTTTTGCAAATTTCTCTTAAGCTATTTTAGAAGACAGATGACTTTTCACAACTACTGCAATATATATTTTGTTTAAAAGAACATAAGGGATATTCAGCCTTACCAAAAAAATGTTTCAGGAACAGTTTTAGGTGATATTAAAAAAAATACATAACACTTGACAAGTGACTACAAATGTAGTTGCAAGGTGAAATGTGGAATCCATATCAACATCCACTGTTTTTCAACACATTTTGAATGGATCTTTCCTTAATGTACAATTAAGGAAATTGTACCATCATACATTGATCTAGTCATTTGGAAAACACCGTGTCCTTTTCAGACAGCTTTCAAAAGTAGAGAGGAAGATTCCCCATTCCACTGGTGAAATGAGAATAAAAAGAAAATAACATCCTCGTAAGTCTTGACACATCTGTGGACCTGAGGAAAGAGTGCTGTCTACTTCCATTGAATTTTGAGAATCTCTCCATCTTTTAGCATTGCATCAGAAAAAACCAGAAATTCTCTATTTTCTTAATTTCTCAACTATCAAAGTACTGCCTAGTACCTGCATGATAAAAGTAAAGGGAGACACTAAGCAAGCAAAAAATAACCCTGACTTTTATATAAGCCTTTCACCTATAGCCCAGTTTCTGTAACCTCATGTAAGCAGTAACTAAAAATCAGAGGAAAAAAAGAGTAGGGAGAGATGTAAAATGCCAAATGCAAGATGTAAGTACTCAGTGAATATCTGCTGAAAGACTGAACTGTAGAGAAAAATTGAGGAACTGAAGGAAATGGGGAAACAAAAAAGACCTAAGTCAGTATGACAGATAAGAAGAAAAAGGAGAAAAATGCAACAACTTAACCCTGTCCATCTCATTCACTGTGATATCCCAAGGACGGAACAGAAACTGTCAGTTCAAATTTGACTTCTCAATGATGTCCATGTCTGTAACTGTGATTGACCCACCATCCTCACAGCCTAGCACAATCATGGAAAAGTTCTTGAGCAGTTCACAGCCAATGGCCCCTGCACCCACCTGAGAGGCAGTCAAGAAGAGAGAGAGGTAATGTTTAGGGGCACTCGGGTAACAATGCCACCCCTCAGTCCTTATTCCTCCTGGAGGCTGTAAGAGAGTGTTGGGCCAGAGAATCTAGTATTGAAGTTAAGTCCCAGGAGCATAAAAATGCATGGTCATCAGGAAAGAGGCAGAAGACCAGGAACAAAGGACCTGGTATGAAAAAAATAAAATGGTACACAGAAGGGATTAAGGTACAGTCAAACACCCTCCCTTCCAAGGCAACAGGATACTTCAGAAGAGGTGGCCCAAACTAGAATAAATAAAAGTAGCTTTTGCCCAATAGGAGTTCTCACCAAGAAGTATATCTGCTTGCTCAGCTTCTCTTGCAGGCTGGAGCCAAATACAGCCACCTGCCCATCATTAACGGTTCTGGCATTGCATCATGTGAAGGGAGGAGACGATTAGAGTAAAGGTACGTCAGAGAGGACCAAAGAAATACCTTCTCTGTGGGCCCCTATCACATACTGGAAGGCATTTGTCCTCTGTAAGAGCCTCTTGGTCCTCAGGGAGACACTCAAGGGCATCAAAGTACAACCACTGCATAATAGGCATAAGCTTTCCAGAGCAGGCCTAAAGAGGAGGTAAGAAAGGGGAAGTGATCCTTGGTTAATCAGAGCCTGACAGCAAGTAGGACAGTCAGAAAGACACCTTGTCCACTCCACCACTGTCCTTCCACCCAAACTTACTTTCATAACCTCCTGAGCAGCCAGGCCCCTAGTGAAGGCATTCATGGGTACTAGATCCCCAGCAGCCATGTAAGCCAGCTTTTGGATGAGCTCTTCATCCAAACTGTCTTGCTGCACTGCTGGCAGGGCTTGAGCCTTCACAGCCTCTGCTAGGGTCACCAGTTCCACTGCATCCTTCTGGTGCGACACAAGACACAAAGACTCAGTCAGGCCACTGTAGGGAGAGGGAGAGGTAGAAAAAGTAAAGGGAAGAAGACAAAATGGTGGAGCTTTGGTGCAAGGACCCAGGCTGGCTCACTAACCCACCTACCTAGTGGGGCAGCAGGGGCCGGCCATGCTGAGCACAGAACTGGTGCAAGGCCTGGAAACCAATGTGTAGCTGAGCAGAGCGAGAATACTTGGCAAAATCTGTTATCACAAAGTCTGGCTCTGCCAGTGAGTTGAGCAAGATTTCTGGTGGAGAACAGAGACCAGCACATCAGAACTAGAAAAGCAAAACAAAACCAAAGAAGAAATACCTGGACCCCCTACAGTACACCCTCCTGCACATACTCACAAAACTTATCTTCTTAGTTATTTTGACCTGACTGACGATGCTGCCACAGATATAATCAAAGAAATTTGAGGTATCACAGATACTTAAGGTATAGGGACCTGTAGGATAAAAACCATGAAGACTTATGTGTTAATTCACACCCTCCCAGGATCAACAGTACTATCAAAACTAGAAAGGAAGAACCTCCCTCTCTCCCTCTCCACCACCCAGCTCTACCCTGGGATTAGCAGATGCAAACTATTATACACAGGATGCATAAACAACAAGGTCCTGCTATATAATAGCACAAGGAACAATTTCCAATACCCCATGATAAACTATAATGGAAAAGAATACATAACATGATGTATATGAATGTATATATATATATATATATGTATATAGAATGTATATATATAGGTATATAGAAATCACTTTACTAGAAACTAACACAAGATTCTAAGCCAACTGCACTTCAATTAAAAATAATTTCATTAGAAACAAACAAACAAAAAAAACCCCACAATGCTGATTTCCTCAAAGACATAGGTTCTCTATGTCTAATATGTCACACTCCGGAGCATAAAGAAGCAATCTCTGAAAGGATCCAACATCCACGAGTTAAGCTCAAAACTTATGAAAGGAACAAAACATGAAGCTCGAAAACTCTAAAATCCACAATTATCTTGCATGCATCAAATATTTCCAGATCATGTATATCTGGCTTTAATTTTCATCAAATCTTTAAACTTTGAAACGTTATTTCTTTAAAAAACTTTTTTGGCTCACATCTTTGTTGGGATTTATTAGATTCCACGTATTTCACATGAAGCAGCCATGTGTCTTTTTTATATCTTCCAAATCATTCTTTACCATATTCAGGATTACTGAGAACTGATGCTGATGCATAAAATATATTCATGACTTGACAGATGGTACTAGTTGTAAAGAACTTGCCAGCCAATGCAGGAGACATTAAAAGAGACCCGGGTTTGATCCCTGGGTGGGAAGATCCCCTGGGGGAAGAAATGGTATTCCACTCCAGTGTTCTTGCCTGCAGAATCCCATGGACAGAGGAGCCTGGCAGACTATGATCTGTAGGGTTGCAAAGACTTGGACACGACTTCGGTGACTTAGCATGCATGTATGTGTGCAATGACTTTATAAACTTGCTATGTTTAACAAATTAACACATGAGAAAAAAAGTAGGAGATTTAACAAAGGAGAAGAAATTATCCACAATACAACAAAGAGCAGGGAGAAAACCCCAAAAGTAAAGTGGCTTAAAATACATGTAATTGGAGATCTGCAAAGAGATGATGGACTGGGGAGTGGGCTGAGAAAGTAGGATTGAGCCCAAATGAAGTGGGGGTGGGGGTGGGAGCAGGAATACTCCCAATTTGATAAAGCTATGATCTCAGAGGTAAAATAAATTTGAAAGGAAGCACCAAGAAAACTACACGACACTCTATCATAATCACAAAATATACTAAGGTATATAATCATCAATCTATTTCTTAAGGTCAGTGATAGAAAATATAAGAACATTAAATACAAAGGAACAAGGCTAAGAACAGGAGACTTCTTGGGGAAAACAGGCAAGAAAGAACAGTACTACATCTTTAAGCAATGATATCTAGAATGCTACATGCTGCAAAAATGTTTTCTCAAAATCAGGCATTTTGAAAGAAAAACAATTTCAAACACTAGAAAGCAACAAGAGTCACCACTCAAGTTCAACATATGATAGAGTTTGGGTGGAAGCAAAATGGTACTGGACGCACATCTAAATGTAGAGAACATGAATCTGTGAAACCCAAACAAATAATTTTAACCTAAGGATTATAAAATAAAAAAGCTCTTCTAGCTTTCTAATGCTTGAAGAAGTTTATGACACACATGAAATTGTAAATCCTTTGTTGTGTGTGTGCACTAATGAAGTATTACTTGGAAAAGCAAATGCAGAATTTACTTTTACACAGTCTAAAAGTTAAAGAAAAAATAAAAGAAAGGTGCAGCCAATGAGCCAAATGGAATCAAATGCTAGTAGTATTAATCTTTCTGCTTCTAGCTTCAGTTCACAGATCTCAACTAAGGCTACATGGATGCATGTTTTATAAATCCCAGGTGAGGGATTCCAGAGTTATCTCCTCCTGGCCTGTGGTGCAATTCCGTACACATACATATGACCACAGGGACAATTCTCCCTTTGCTCTAGGTACTCATTTCTTGACCCCCAGCTTAGCATACCCAGGACTTTGATCCCTAGTAGACAGATGCCATTGAGTTCATTCATGCCCTCAACTTCTGTAAAGGAGACAAAGTCACCACTCTCAAATCCATGTTGGGATTCATCCAGGCAAGTGACCACACCGGGGTTGCCCTGGTTGGAAGAGAAGTAAAGATAGTCTCGTGTAGAATCCAGGTACCAGGAGCACAGACAAGGACTAAGGCTACAAACATGGCTGCCTGGGGCCAGACTCCATACCTTGGTAACCACAGACACCATAACAGTGAGAGGCTGTTCCCCATTGGAATCAGTGAGGATCATTTTCTCTCCAAAGTCACAGAACAACTGCCTATAAAAGGAGAAAACACAACTGAGACCAGGAACTTGGGTAGTCAGGCACCATGCTGGTAATAAGACAGTGCTTACGCACTATGGGCAGAGGTGGACATGCAGACTTGTATTCATGGTTTTCCTAAGAGAATCATTCGGACAGAGAGCCAGGGGTGTTGGGCCTGGGCTAAGAAGGATTTAGGGATAAAGGGAGAAGCTGGCACTCACCCAAAAAGGCCTTGAGTGTCTGCTACCACCAGCTTGATTCTGTGTCTGTGACAGAACTCACCCACCTGCAGCTGGTCCTCCAAAGGAGAGTTGGTAAGGACCACCACCTGTAACAAGAAAGAAGCTCACTGTGAAAAGGACTGGCACTGGGGTAAAGGGGAGTAAGAAAATAAAGGAGAAAGGCAGGTCAGGAACTGGCAGAAGGTCAGGTCTCAAGCTTTCTGGTTCTATATTGTCTACAAATATAAAGTACATGCATCACGTTCAGTGGTGGTGAAAACTCAAGAAAAATATGAATTCCCAGACTATGACATGAAAAGTAAAGAGATATTAACAGGACAGAATCTGAAGACCAACTAATTCACTTATTTTAAAAATAAACACCCACTCCTACCTGCCTACAATCCTCTAAGCCCTTTAACATACTTTGTAAAAGTTGGCATTTAACCCCAGATCCTACAATTTTGTTTCCATTTTCAAACTAAACAAAACAGGACAAAGCTAACCCTGCTCCGCAAAAGTCTGGAAAGAATCTTTGTGCAAATGTTCTTCTCTTTTCAGCAGGGTAAGGATCTACCACAAAAGAAGAGTTTCAGCGCCCAAGTTTTTTAGGAAACTCCAGGCAGTGTTTCAGCACCCGGCATGCTCAGTCCGTTAAAGAAAACAAGCAAACAAACCAGAAAATGGATCTGAGAAAAGTAAGGCAAGTAGATGTTGCAAGATACCCGGAAACCACTAAGGAAGTCATCCACAAGGGCCCCAGTGTAGGAGTTGACTGGCACATAGCGGTTGAGTTCAGCAAGGTGGGGCTGTGATGCCTCAGCCCAGTTTTTACCAATGTCCTCCTCTCACAGGTAGAACTACAAGGTATAGAAAGGAAAACAGTGAGGCGAATGCAGAGATCAGGCAGTTTTGTGCTTGGGCAAGGAAACGGAGTCAGAAAGAGGTACCTGGGACGATAGGTCAGTCCACTGAGCAGTACCCTGATCATGCAGGGTGACAGCTTTGACACCACCAAGGATGATATTCTTGGAAATCTCCACCCCTAGGCCCTGAAGCCCTGATACCAGCACACTGGATGCCTGGAGATGCTTCACAGCCTCATGGCCAAGGCCATATCTGCCAGATTTGAAGAAGACTCTGGGTCAGGGCCTGGCCCATCTCCGTTTATATTCTCTGTCCCTCTCCTGCTTCATGTAACCAGGCTGAGTCACACTTAACAACTGTCAAGAGTAAAGACCTTCATCTATGTCCGTTTCACTGCCGTTTGTTGGCGTTCCCTACGAATGGAGGCAAAGAAATTTCAACAAGATAAAAGAAGAGCTTACTAAATAACAGAGATACTTTCCCACCACCACCAATTCCATCCCACCTTCATGATTTATGTCAGACACTCACGCTGGGTGATTCTGATGGGTCTTTGGACATTAGAGAACAAGCAGAGGAGAAATCAGGACTTGGTTTTGAATCAGGCCCAGACACACACTGTTTCTTCAACAGTGGCCCTGGACATCTTCAGAAAAAGGGTCAGAGATGAGCCAGATGTAGGCAGACTTTTCTCTTTGATAATGGCAACTCTGAGGGAGAGAAGGGGTTTAGGACTATATAATCTCATTTTAAGAAAACAGGAATGAAGACATGCTAGGTACTAAAGCCACCGTGAGTGGAAAGAAACAGAAGGCTGAGCTCAGACAGTTGGCATTCCCTAGGATCAGAAGAGACAAAAGACTTTCAGGAACATAATAAACCAAAGACTCAGTGACCACCCACTGGCTAGATCATGAAGTCTGGCTGGGTTTCAGGCAAGATGAACAGATGCTGAGAAGGAGAGGCAGACTGATATAACGCTATTGGAGGAGGGGCTATTATAATGCCACATGGACCATTGAGACTGTGAGTGAAGGTTTCCAGCTTCTGAACGAGGATTCAGGGGCTCTCCCAAGGCACTCTGGGTATACTCTAAGGCAATGTGGAGTAACTGGATTTTTTAAAAAGCTAGAAAACCAGCTACTTGTTGAATACACACATAGAGCACAAGGCAAGACTGGGATGATGAGCCTCTAATAGGGATGATTAGGACCAAAATCTGAAAGGGTGTTATCAGATGCTGCCACGGTGATGGGAGGTAAAGGGGAAGGATGTCTGAAGGATTATGTATCCAAAGGATTCCTGGCTGGTGTCTTACCCCTTAGGGGTTTCTGAGAAAAGATACTTGGGGTTATTTGAAAAGAATTATGACACAAGAAAAAACTGGGTATTCTCCAACAGCAAGTACTGGCATAGCAGTATAGCATGTTA
Organism: Bos taurus; assembly: GCF_002263795.3. Lineage (NCBI taxonomy): Eukaryota > Metazoa > Chordata > Mammalia > Artiodactyla > Bovidae > Bos > Bos taurus. The sequence goes on from NC_082638.1 coordinate 16,705,837, forward strand.
GTGAATGACAAAATTGGATTCAGAGCTGTTTCTTGATGGAAATGCTAAAGTGGAATTTCTGGAGCTGGGCCACTAAGCAGAAATCTTGGGTTATAGGGACATTTCTTAAAAGTGATGTAGCAATGAACTGACATGCTTAAAACACACACACACACACACACACACACACACATTGTATTTTAACTGGAAATACTGGGTCCAGAGTGATCTCGGGATTACAAGGAAGGTGAGCTGTGTGGATGGGGTCTTGAAGTAGGGGTTAGGGTCAGTAGTATTCACTGGTCTTGCACTTTTTTTTTTTTAATCTCTGAACTGTGACCAGGAGGAGAAAACGAGTGAGAAAAATGGTGTCTAAGCAAGATGTTAGAGAAAAGTTTCTTTGAGGGAATTGAAGCGTAAAAAGACCTTGCCTGGTCTCTGGTTCTTCTTGGAAGCTGTGAGGGTAATAACTTGATTTAAAGTCTTCCTAGGAATACATGATTAGTGATTCTGAACCTGGTACTGTAACATACTAGGAAATAAGAATTTTTTACCACATATGCTGGGCCTCAGCGTCTAAAGGCAGAAATTGGGGCCTCTGGTGTACTGAGGTCCAATTTTGGAACCCAAGGGAAGAAAGGGGAACATCCACCCTGCACTTGGATGTTACGCCCCTGTGCTGGCACTTACACCACCACTTAAGCTCACTTTAGGGTATACAAGAGCTTCCAAAAACTCTGCCCAAAGAGGCTGCAGAAGAATCCCTGGCAGAAAGTGCTGCCAGGCGAGAGCAGCAGAGAAAGGCCATTTGTTACCAATGCCTGTTCGCCAGGTGGCTCCGCAGGCAACTTCACGTGGAACAGAAGACAAACCCAGCCGCGGCACTCTTTTAACTCTTCCTCCCCCGCCGACTAGCTAAAGATAGTTGCGGCAGCCTCAGCCTTCCCCGCTCTCCCTGCTGTCCATTTCATGGATACACCTGTTTACCTCAAACACCGAGACAAAATGGCGGCCGCTTCGCTGGCCGCCTAAGCTTGTTCTTACTGTCTGTCACGCCCACTAGTGAATCCCAGCAGACTTCAGCAGCGTTTGAGACGTCATTACGTGTGCCGCAAGAGGGATAAAGATCGCTTCCTCTGGTGGCTGGATTCGTTCGGTTCAGTTCAAATGCTCAGTCGTGTCGGACTCTGCCACCCCATGCATCGCAGCACGCCAGGCCTCCCTGTCCATCACTAACTCCCAGAGTTCACTGAGACTCATGTTCATCGACTCGGTGATGCCTCCAGCCATTTCATTCTCTGTCGTCCCCTTCTCCTCCTGCCTCCAGTCCCTCCCAGCATCAGGGTCTTTTCCGATGAGTCAAATCTTGTCATGAGGTGGCCAACGTATTGGAGTCTCAGCTTCAGCATCAGTCCTTCCAATGAACACCCAGGATCGATCTCCTTTAGGATTGACTGGTTGGATCTCCTTGCAGTCCAACACCACAGTTCAAAAGTGTAAATTGTTCGGCACTCAGCTTTCTTCACAGTCCAACTCTCACATCCATACGTGACCACTGGAAAAACCATAGCCTTGACTAGACGGACCTTTGTTGGCAAAGTAATATCTCTGCTTTGCAATATGCTATCTAGGTTGGTCATAAATTTCCTTCCAAGGAGTGTCTTTTAATTTCATCTGCTGCAGTCACCATCTGCAGTGATTTTTGAGCCCAGACAAGTAACGTCTGACACTGTTTCCACCGTTTCCCCATCTATTTCTCATGCGGTGACGGGAGGACACGCCATGATCTTAGTTTTCTGAAGTTTGAGCGTTAAGCCAACTTTTTCACTCCCCTCTTTCACTTTCATCAAAAGGTTTTTTAGTTCCTCTTCACTTTCTGCCCCTGTAAGGGTGGTGTCATTTGCATATCTGAACTTATTGATATTCCTCCCAGCAACCTTGATTCCAGCTTGTGCCTCTTTCAGCCCAGCGTTTCTCATGATGTACTCTGCTTAGAAGTTAAACAAGCAGGGTGACAATATACAGCCTTGATGTACTCCTTTTCCTATTTGGAACCAGTCTGTTGTTCCATGTCCAGTGCTAATTGTTGCTTCCTGATCTGCATATAGGTTTCTCAAGAGGCAGCTCAGGTGGTCTGGTATTCCCATCTCTTTCAAAATTACACTAATGTTAATAGCTCGGTCATGTCCTACAGCCTGTGACTCCAAGTATTGTAGTCCCAGAGGCTCCTCTTTCCATGGAATTCTCTATAATACAATAGTGGAATGGCTTGCCATTTTAAAATTGGTACAAAATAAAATGCAATAGTTGCATCGTCTTTGTGGGCTTCCTTCGTAGCTCAGTGGTAAAGTATTGGCCTATCAAAGCAAGAAATAGAGAAAGTTCAGGTGCCCATGAGTTCAATGCAGTGTTTTGGGGTGGAAACAGGAAAATTAAACGAGCAAACTTTCCTATCTGCTTTCTTTCTTTCTTCTTCTTCTAAGTACTTTAAGTACTTAGACAAGTACTTTAATGTTACTTCATTCCCTCAGCCATGTCAGACTCCTTGAGACCCCATGGACTGCAGCATGCCAGGCTTCCCTGTCCAAAAGCCACTCCCTCAGCTCTGGCAGAGTCATGTCAATCAAGTCAGTGATGCCATCCAACCATCTCATCCTCTGTCCTCCACTTGTCCTCCAGCCTTCATGTTTCTCAGAATCAGAGTATTTTCCAGTGAGGCAGTTCTAACATCAGGTGGCCAAAGTACTGGAGATTAAGCTTCAACCTCAGTCCTTTGAATGAAAGTTCAGGACTAATTTCCTTCAGGTTTGACTTGCTTGAACTCCTTGCAGTCCATGGAACTCTCAAGAGGCGTCTCCAACACCACAGTTTAAAAGCGTCAGTTCTTGGATTCTCAGCTTTCTCTAGGGACCAGTGCTCACATCTATTCATAACTACTGGAGAAACCATAGTTTGGACCAGAACTTTGTCCCCAAATAATGTCTCTTTTGAACACGCTGTCTAGGTTGGTCATAGCTGTTCTTCCAGAGATTAGTTCAGATTAGTTCAGTTCAGTTCATTTCAGTCGCTCAGTTTTGTCCGAATCTTTGCGATCCCATGAACTGCAGCACACCAGGCCTCCCTGTCCATCATCAACTCCCGGAGCCTACCCAAACTCATGTCCATTGAGCCATCCAACCATCTCATCCTCTGTCATTCCCTTCTCCCCCTGCCCTCAATCCATCCCAGCACAGGGGCTTTTCAAAGGAGTCAGCTCTTCGCATCAGGTGGCCAAAGTATTGGAGTTTCAGCATCAACATTGGTCCTTCCAATGAACACCCAGCACCTATAGATCTCCTATAGGATGGATTGGTTGGATCTCTTTGCAGCCCCAGGGACTCTCAAGAGTCTTCTCCAACACAACAGTTCCAAAGAATCAATATTTCGGCACTCAGCTTCCTTTATAGCCCAACTCTCACATCCATACATGACCAGTGGAAAAACCTTAGCCTTGACTAGATGGACCTTTGGACCATTACTAGATGGCAAAGTAATGTCTCTGCTTTTTAACTTGTTGTCTAGGTCGGTCATAACTTTTCTTCCAAGGAGTAAGCGTCTTTTAGTTTGATGGCTGCAATCACCATCTGCAGTGATTTTGGAGCCCATGTAAAGTCAGCCACGATTTCCACAATTATTTGCCATCAAGTGTTGGGACCAGTTCCCATCAACGTAGTTTTTTTGTGTTGAGTTTTAAGCCAGCTTTTTCACTGTCTTCCTATATTCTTCTTTTTAATATGCTGTCTTGGTTGGCCATAACTTTTCTTCCAACGAGCAAGGGTCTTTCAATTTCAAGACTGCACTCACCATCTGCAGTGATTTTTGAGCCCAAGAAGAGAAAGTCTCCGAGTGTTTCTATTCTTTCCCCATCTATTTTCAAAGAAGACATGGAACTGGATGTCATGATCTTAATTTTCTGAGTGTTGAGTTTCAAGCCAGCTTTTTCACTCTCTTCTTTCACTCTCATCAAGAGGCTCTTCAGTTCCTCTTTACTTTCTGCCATAAGAATGATGTCAACTGCATCCTTAGGCTACTGATACTTCTCATGGATATCTTGATTCCAGCTTCTGCTTCATCCAGCCCCACTTATCCATGGATGTACTCTGCATGTTAGTAGGGTGGCTATATACAGCCTTGATGTACTTCTTTGCCAATTTGAAACCAGTCCATTGTTTCATGTCCAGTTCTAACTGTTGCCCACTACCTGCATACATATTTCTCAGGAGATAGGTAAGGTGGTCTAGAAACCCCATCCCTTTAAGAATATTCCAGTTTGTCATGATCTGCACAGTCAAAAGCTTTGGAATAAGCAATAAAGCAGAAGTAGATGTTTTTCTGGAACACTCTGCCTTTTCCTATGATTGAACAGATGGTGGCAATCGGATCTCTGGTTCCTCTGCCATTTTAAAAATCCAGCTTGAATATCTGGAAGTCTTCTTGGTCCACGTACTGTTGAAGTCTGGCTTGGAGAATTTTGAGCATTACTTGGCTAGTGTGTGAGGTGAGTAGCTTCAACATTCTTTGCAATTGCCTTTCTTTGAGATTGGAATGAAAACTGACCTTTTATAGCTTTGTAGTCACTGATGAGTTTTCCAAATTTTCTGACATACTGAGTACAGCACTTTCATAGCACCATAATCAGGGTTTGAAATAGCTCAGCTGGAATTCCATCAGCTCCACTAGCTTTGTTGATAGTGATGCTTCCTAAGGCCCATTTGACTTCACACTCCAGGAAGTCTGGCTCTAAGTCAGTGATCATATCATAATGGTTATCTGGGTCATTAAGTTTTTGGGTTTTTTTGTTGTTGTTTGGATAGTTCTTCTGTGTATTCTTGACACCTCTTCTTAATATATTCTGATTCTGTTAGGTCCAAAGATTTGTCTTTTATTGTGCCCAATTGTGCATGAAATATTCCCTTGGTATCTCTAATTTCCCTAAAGGGGTCCCTAGTCTTTCCCATAGGAAAGACCTGGCCTTGGGGTCTCTAGCATCCCAGCGTCATCAGGGCATTGAGTGGAGAGTTGCGACTGAAGGTCATCCAGAGGACCCAACACATGGTGGCTACTAGTGGACACTACTCACAGTGCTTTTCCATAAATGTGGGCTCCCACAAAGACAATGAGCTTCACAACTTCCCTTGAATTTGATCTGGGATGTGAGTGTAACCGTCTCCTGAATTGCATTCTGCTGTGTATTGGATTCTTCATTGGTGACCATGCCTGGGACCTTTCTTGAGGGCAGTACTATTCCATCAAGAAGGTGGACTAGAAGGACTTTTGCTCATCTTTTTCTGTGAGTGCTCCAAAACAAGAACTCTGCTGAGCAACCATCAAGAGGAGAATGTTGGATCCCACCCAAAGAAAATACTACACATCCAAGGGTAAGGACATGCCCCAGCAAGATGGCAGTAGGGACAGAATCACATTTAGAATCAAACCCCACATCCACCAGAGATGCTTGGAGGGCTCAAACAAAGTTTGTGTGGACCAGGAGCCGAGACCCCACAGACAAACATCCAGAACTGGCTTTGAGTGCCTCCTGTAGAGGTTTGGGTCAGCAGTGGCCTGCTGCAGCAGCAGGGGCTCTGGGCACAGCCAGCCTGGCTCACAGAATATAGCATAATCTCTCTTGGAGGAGGTTGCCATTAGCCTCCATTAAGTCACTGAGCAGATGACCTGCAAACTACAGGACAAGTATACCAAAGAAATTATTGCACTGTTACGAATGTTCCAGGACCCACAACAGGTTTCCCTAACTGGAGATCTGACAAAGGAACTGAGAATCCCTTTGACTTTGGAGGCCAATGGGATTTAATTACAGATCTTCCACAGGACTGGGGAAATAGACCCTTGGAGAGCACAAACCAAACATTGTGTGCACCAGGAGCCAGGAGAAAGGAGCAGTGTCCCCACAAGAGACTCAGCCAATTTCCCTGTGAGTGTCCTGGATTCTCCGGTGGAGGTGTAGGTTGACAGTGTCCTCCTGCAGGGCCATGGACACTGAATACAAGAGTGCCTGCACAAGTCCTTTTGAAGGAGGATATTATCTTCATTACCCCTACCACAATTTACCCAATTTGCCCTCATGCCAAACAATGGGGGGTGGGAACACAGCCCCACCCATCAACAGAACATTGAATTAAAGGTTTACTGAGCGTGACCCACCCATCTGGACAAGACCCAGTTTCCCCCAAAGTCAGTTTCTCCCATCAATGAGCTTTCATAAGCTTCTTATCCTTCTCCATCAGAGGCAGACCAAATGAAAATCACAATCACAGCAAACTAATCAAACGGATCTCATGGACCACAGCCTTGTCTAATTCAATGAAGTGATGAGCCACGCCTTGTAGGGCCACCCAAAATATTAGGGTCTTGGTGGAGAGTCTTACAAAATGTGGCCCACTGGAGAAGGGAATGTCAAGCCACTTCAGTATCCTTGCCTTGAGGACCCCATGAGCAGTTTGAAAAGGCAAAGAGTTAGGATACTTAAAGATGAACTCCCCAGGTTGTAGGTGACCAACATGCTAGTGGGAAAGAATGGAGCAATAAATCCAGAAAGAATGAAGAGACAGGGCCAGTGGGAAAGCAACATCCAGTGGTGACTGTGACTGGTGACAGAAGTAAAGTCTGATTCTGTAAAGAACAATATTGCATAGGAGCCTGGAATGTTAGGTCCACAAATCAACATAAATTAAAAGTGGTCAAACGAGATGGCAAGAGTAAACATCAACATGTTAGGAATCAGTGAACTGAAATGCACTGGAATGGATGAATTTAATACAAAGGACCATTGTATCTACTATTGTGGGCAATAATCCCTAAGAAGAACTGGAATAGCCCTCACAGTCAACAAAAGAGTCTCAAATGCAGTACTTGGGTGAAATCTCAAAAATGACTGAATGATCTCTGTTCATTTCCAAGGCAAACTGTTCAACATCACAGTCATCCAGGTCTATGGTTCAACCAGTACAGCTGAAGACTGATGTTGAGCAGTTCTAAGAAGACCTAAAAGACCTTCCAGGACTAACACTGTGAAAATAAAATAAAGAAAATATCCTTTTCATCATAGAGAACTGGAACGCCAAAGTAGGAAGCCAAGAGATACCTGGAGCAACAGGAACGTTTGGCTTTGGTATACGAAATGAAGCAGGCAAATGCTAACAAGAGTTTTACCAAGAGAATGCAATGGTCATAGCAAACACCCTCTTCCAACAACACAAGTGATGACTCTACCCGTGGATATCAACAGATGGTCAATACCAAAATCAGACTGATTATATTCTTTGCAGCTAATGATGGAGAAGCTTTATACAGTCAGCAAAAACAAGGCCTGGAGTTGATTGTCATTCAGATCATTAACTTCTGAATTTGAAAATTCGGGCTGAAAATGCAGAAAGTAGAGAAACCCACTGGACCATTCACGTATGACCTAAATCAAACCCTTTATGATTGTAGTGTCAAAGTGACAAACAGATTCCCCAATAGACAGAGTGCCTGAAGAACTATGGATGGCAGCACATCACACAGTACAGGAGGCAGTGATTAAGATTATCCCCAAGAAAAAGAAATGCAAAAATTCAAAATGGTTGTCTGGGGAGGCCTTACACTTAGACTGAGAAAAGAGGAGAACTAAAACGCGAAGGAGAAAAGGAAAGGTATACCCAATTGAATGTAGAGTTCTGAAGAATAGCAAGGAGGGATAAGAGAACCTTCCTCAGTGACCAGTGCAAAGAAATAGAGGAAAACCATTGACTGGGAAAGACTAGAGGACATACTGTAACAGATTAAAATTTCAAGTCTGTGGCTTCAGCTGACTGGTTCCATTCCTCACTCTTGAACTGAATACTTCACTGTGGACTAATGCCTCTCTTCCCTCTTTTATGCAAGTATAATGACAGCAGCAATCTCATATGTTCAGTCAGTTATGAAATTTGAAGTCCTTGGTATATGGAAATAAGATGACTTATGTAATCAATATTGTGTAAAAACTTTTCACACAACAAAGTAATGTTTTCTATGCAGACATTACTTTGCCAACAAAGGTCCGTCTTATCAAGGATATGGTTTATCCAGTAGTCATGTACAGAGAGTTGAATTGTTAAGAAAGCTGAGCACCGAATAATTGATGCTTTTGAACTGTGGTGTTGGAGAAGACTCTTGAGAGTCCCTTGGACTGCAAAAAGATCCAACCAGTCCATTCTAAAGGAGATCAGTCCTGGGTTTTCTTTGGAGGGAATGATGCTAAAGCTGAAACTCCAGTACTTTGGCCACCTCATGCGAAGAGTTGACTCATTTGAAAAGACTCTGATGCAGGGACGGATTGGGGGCAGGAGGAAAAGAGGACTACATAGGATTAGATGGCTGGATGGCATCACTGACTCAATGCACATGAGTTTGAGTGAACTCTGGGAGTTGGTGATAGACAGGGAGGCCTGGCGTGCTGCAATTCATGGGCTCGCAAAGAATCGGAAATGACTGAGCGACTGAACTGAACTGAACTGATCTTATGCAGTAAACACTGTTAATTTTAAATATTTCCATAGAATATATTAATACAACTTTTTCATGAAACTAACAGGGATGGGGGAGCCTGGTGGACTGTCATCTATGGGATCGCACAGAGTTGAACATGATTGAAGTGTCTTAGCAGCAGCAGCAACCGTGTTACTCCCTGTTGTCTCTGACTCTTTGCAACCCATGGACTGTAACCCACCAGCTCCTCTGTTGATGGGATTCTCCACACAAGAATATGGGAATCAGTTGCTATGGCCTACTCCAGAGGATATTCCCAACCTAGTGATGGAAGTCAGGTCTGTTACTTCAGGCGGATTGTTTACCATCTGAATTTACTGTCTACTTTCCATATTCATATAAAATTAGTTATGGATTATGATATACCCAAATACCAGAGAAACCTCCATCTGGGAGCATTATTTTATAATAAGTCCATGAAACCCCCATCCACACCGAGTCTCAATATCAAAAAGCTGATGTTACCAAAGCAGTTTCTTATTTCAATACAATAAAATGAGTAAAACAATAAGTGTCATCAGAGGCACGATCCATTAATAAACTCTCAATACACAATAAGTACCTAATGCATTTGTATTTAATAAAGATTGTGTGTGTGTGTGTGTGTGTGTGTGTGTGTGTGTGTGTGTGTGTGTTTGCAATCAAGAGAAGAACCTAGTATCTCCTTCAGAAACAGTGTGAAAAAAATCTGACCCCAAAGAAAGGTGAAAGAGAAAAGTAATAGTTTAGATTTGAAATGCAATAATAGAAAAAGAAGAGAAAAAAGTCAAAAAACAAAGTTAATAAAAATGGAAAAAAATAGGTAAACTGAACAAACAGAAGGGTAAGAGATTCAGATACTGAAAGGGGAATGATTAAAATGGCATTGCTATGAATTCATACTAAATAAAGAGGATTGTTAGGTACTTTGGACAAATATTTATGCCAAGAGAAGTCTTAAGTTTTATGAAGCAGTAAATTGCTATAAGAACAGACTTGCTGAAACAATTTAAAACATGAGAAAATCGGAATAGGCTTAACAACAAAGAGGATATATTAGTAATCATATTTTCTATAAATAGAAGCATATAACCAGATAATCTTTATGGTGTACTGTACCCAATATTTTTATGAGCATTTAAATGGCAAATATGAAAAGCACAGGTGTACTAGATACATTAGTCATCAGTTAAAGTGCTATGTTGTGTGCTAAATTCCTTCAGTAATGTCCAACTCTTTGTGACCACTTGGAAGCTAGACCACTAGGCTCCCTCGTGTGTAGCATTCTCCTCCAATGGCAGTGGCAACCCACTCATGTATCCTTCTCTGGAGACAGGAAAAAATCAACCAATTTAATTCATGAACACAGAGGTCTCAAAGAAATGGGATGCCTTAAGTGACCAAAACACGCTCAATATATATGATTTTATCTTTAATAAAGATAAAATATATAGCTCTCCAATCATGAGAAGAAACTAATATCTTCTTCAGAAACAGGGAGAATATCTAATCCCTACGCAAGATGAAGGAGGACTCTATATGATTTTTGGATTGATATTTATTTGTAGATTTCACAAATAAAGAAGCTTGTGCTTAGAAAATAACATTAATAGAGAACTATCAGATTTTGTTTGTGTAGCTTTCTTACCCTTGAATTCTCTAACGCTGGGGACAAGGATCATGTCTATGCTCCTGTCATAGGGATGGTAAAATCATATGAATTCATTTCCCACATTAAGGGGGAGGTATGGGGACTGTAATACTTTTATTTTTGTTTTTAATCATGTTACGTTATTGACCATTTCCCAGGCTGGCTTTATTCAAAACACTCAATATGTCTCTGTTTCTGAATATACTATCTAGGTTGGTCATAACTTTCCTTCCAAGGAGTAAGCATCTTTTAATTTCATGGCTGCAGTCACCATCTGCAGTGATTTTGGCGCCCCCAAAAATAAAGCCTGACACTGTTTCCACTGTTTCCCCATCTATTTCCCATGAAGTGATGCATTTTGTACCTCAAGTCCAAACTTGCCTGTTACTACATGTATTTCTTGACTCCCTGTTTTTACATCACACTCAGCTATGACGAAAAGGACAGAACAAAGGCTAAAGGCTGAATTTCACAGGTCAGACCACCTGACCTGCCTCTTGAGAAACCTATATGCATTTCAGGAAGCAATAGCTAGAACTGGACATGGAACAACAGACTGGTTCCAAATAGGAAAAGGAGTACGTCAAGGCTGTATATTGTCACCCTGCTTATTTAACTTATATGCAGAGTGCACCATGAGAAATGCTGGGCTGGAAGAAGCACAAGCTGGAATCAAGATTACCAGGAGAAATATCAGTAAACTCAGATATGCAGATGACACCACCCTTATGGCCGAAAGTGAAGAGGAACTAAAAAGCCTCTTGATGAAAGTAAAAGTGGAGAGTGAAAAAATTGGCTTAAAGCTCAACATTCAGAAAACGAAGATCATGGCATCTGGTCCCATCATTGCACGAGAAATAGATGGGGAAATGGGGGAAACAGTGTCAGACTTTATTTGTCTGGGCTTCCAAATCACTGCAGATGGTGACTGCAGCCATGAAATTAAAAGATGCTTACTCCTTGGAAGGAAAGTTATGACCAATCTAGATAGCATATGCAAAAGCAGAGACATTACTTTGCCAACAAAGGTCCATCTAGTCAAGGCTATGGTTTTTCCTGTGGTCATGTATGGCTGTGAGAGTTGGACTGTGAAGAAAGCTGAGAGCCTGAGAATTGATGCTTTTGAACTGTGGTGTTGGAGAAGACTCTTGAGAGTCCCTTGGACTGCAAGGAGATCCAACCAGTCCATTCTAAAGGAGATCAGCCCTGGGTGTTCTTTGGAAGCAATGGTATTAAAGCTAAAACTGCAGTACTTCGGCCACCTCATGTGAAGAGTTGACTCATTGGAAAAGACTCTGATGCTGGGAGGGATTGGGGGCAGGAGGAAAAGGGGACGACAGAGGATGAGATGGTTGGATGGCATCACTGACTCGATGGACGTGAGACTGAGTTTATTCCAGGAGTTGGTGATGTACCTGGAGGCCTGGCATGCTGCAATTCATGGGGTCGCAAAGAGCCAGGCATGACAGAGTGACTGAACTGAACTGAACTGTCATTTTGATTTATAATCCAGCTTCAGCCTCTCATTCCCCATCCCCTGGAAAAACTGGAATAAAAAGCATGTTTGTGACAAAAGAAATGAAGATGTCTCAGAGTCAATGATGCCAGCAAATGTTACTTCAGTTGACAGTGATAAAGAAACTTGGAGTTAGTATCAGGCCTGAAAGGACAATAGGACTTTGGAAGCAGATACAGGCTTAGGAAGTAGATTGGCCAGGTCATGCATAGGAAAGATCCTCACCCTAGTTGGAAGGTATGTGCTGAGAAAAGAAGGAAATAAAGTTGAGAGGACTCCTTGCTGATGTTTTTGCAAAGAAATGAAACACTTTAATTCTTAATGCTTAAGATCACAGAGTACTAAAAAAAAAACCTTACTATATTTATTTCTCTAAACATTTACAAATCAGTCAATCCTATAGGAAATCAACCCTGAATATTCATTGGAAGGACTGATGTTGAACCTGAAGTTCCAAAAATTTGGCCATCTGATTCAAAGAGCTGACTCATTGGAAAGGACTCTGCTACTGGAAAAGATAGAAGACAAGAGGAGTAGGGATGATAGAGAATGAAATGGATGATGGATGACATCACTAACTCAATAGACATGAGTTTGAGCAAACTCTGGGAGACAGTAAAGGACAGGGAATCCTGGTGTGCTAAGGTTCATGGGGTCCTAAGAAGTCAGACAGGACTGAGTGACTGAACAACAACAAACATTTACAACAGTCAGTATAACAGGGGTCTTAACTTAAAAAAAAATAGGGAATGGCCATGGAAAATATCATAATTGTGCCTTAGATTATGAAGGTTGGCTTTGCAGTTTCAGCATGAGTGGTCACCCTGGTGGCCCTGCTCCACTGTACAGATTAGGTTTGCCTGTCATTATTTTTGAGGCTTGCTTGCTTTTCATTTGTTCAGACACCCTGAGTGGAAGATCATGACTTTTTTTTTCTTTTCAGTATTACTGAGATATTAATTGAATTGACATATAGCCCTGTGTAAGTTTAAGGGGTTCAGCATCATGAGTCCACTCCATCCTGCAGTGGTGGGTGCAGTAAGTCTATTGAACATTCATCATTTCATATGGATACAAAATTAAATAGAAAAAGTATTTTCATTTTGATGAGAACTCTTAGATTTTACTCTATTAACTTTAATATCTAACATAAAACAGCATTAGTTATACTTGAGTTGTATGTCACCTAATAAAACAGTGTTAGTTGTACTTGTGTTGTATGTCACCTCCCTCATACATACTTCTAACTAGAAGATGAACATGATAGTTTCACGAGGTGTCTCTCCTGTCACTGAGAAAGATGACCCCCAGCCACTTTGTAAATATTTGAAACATCCCTTCCCAAGCTGCCCACACTTACTTCTCTCTGAACCTCTCTCATCTGTGTGTCCAGTCTCAGTGCTCCCTCCATATGCCCTTGCAAGTAGGAAGGGGGAAGAGCCACTGGCATCTCCCCTAGGCAAAGAGAAATGGAGTCGGGCCCTGTGAAAACATTAGGTGTTGTTTCCAGGGCTCCAAAGAGCTCTGGCACCATAGTCCTTTATGTCTCATGATGGAACAAATAGTCCCAGATCATTCACCTTAAAACCAACATAAATAGACAATCGGCCAAGCAGAGGTATAGAATTGGTATAGAATTTAAAGACTCAAGAAGCAGTTTTCTGTAAAAGGTTAACCGGGGATATCCTCTACTGCACATTAATGAAGTCTTATTCATGTACAGTTGGGAAGGTCCCCTATAATCGGAAATGACAACCCACTCCAGTATTTTTGCCTAGAGAATCCCATGGACAAAGAAGAGTGGTGGGCTACAGTCCATGGGGTGGCAAAAAGTCAGGCACAACTGAGTGACTATGACTTAATACTAGAAAGAAGTTAGGCAAGAAGAGAAGTGCTAGAAAAGAAGTGATTTATTAGAGTAGGGCACTTGGGAAGTTCCCAAGTGTTGTGTTGCCCTAAGTACTCACTTACACTTTCACAATCAGAGGATGAGGGGAGCGGGGAAAGATCTTCTTTTTCTTGAGTAGACAGCACGTTTCCATCATCAGTGCCTCCCCAAGGTAGGACAGGCAAGTTTACTTGTCCCACTCTATATGGTCATGCTAGGACTATTATAGTTCACTTCAGTTGTTCAGTCATACCGAATCTTTACGATCTCATTGACTGCAGCACACTACACTTCCCTGTCGTATTACTTGGGAAAAATATTTTCAGGTCTCAGTACAAGGCAGGTCTTTCATTTTGAAAAGTCACCTTTCCATAAGTTATTGTGTTTTGTATGTGCAGAGCCTGTTTTGGGGAGTTATTACCTTGATGACCACTGGACAGGTTGTAAGTCTTGTTTTCTGCTATTGTTTTATTGTTTGGGGGCACATTCTGGAAACAACATGTCTTAGGGGCCAAAGAGCATGTTTTGGGGTTTATTAACTCATGGAGCTCACTTGGCAGGATGTAAGTCTCATGCCACCATTGTTTGATTGTTTTGGGCCATGTCTCATGGTTCTGTTGCACGGTTTTGTTGCTAAGCAAGTTGGCTTGATTTAAGCAAAGCAAGTTGGCTTTGATGCTAAGTGACTTGTTTTGCTTTATGAATAGAGAAAGCCGACATGTTTCATAATTTTCTCATTACTTCCTTGAATGTCATTAGTCTTATTGTGGTCTCCTGAAAACCCCATAATGTTTCCTCTCTATCTACAGTTCCCTAATACGATATCATGCTAACTGAGTATTCTGTTCTCTTATTCTGTCCCTGCCACCTGGGGACTCTCCCAGCCCCCAAGTGCAGGCTGCAGTGCCCTCAGTGATCCCAACACCACTCCATCAAATGAGATGCAGCTCTAAGAGCCAGGAGACCAGGTTCCTAGTTCTGCTGTCATTTCCTTCCTCCCCCTAGATCTGGGCTTCCCCTTCCAAGTCCTGCAGTCCTACCTGCCTGGAGCAGACCCTCAACCTCCCACCCCTGCCCACTACACCCTACTGCTGCTTTGCCTCTAGGCGCACCACCCTCAGGAGTAACTGGCTAGAGTTAGGGTGACCTGGACATCTGACAAGTCTTCACTGGTGAGTAGGAAGGAGGAAGCCTCTTTTGTTTAGATCTAGATGTAATTGAATCTGTCTTGCCAAGCACAACAAGAGGCAGAGAGGGCTCATAGAAAGGGTAGACTCTTCTAGGGTAAGAAGAGATCTGACTCCAGAGTGGAGGGAGGACAGTCATACTGGAACTCCAGGTGGGATTTTGTCTGCTGGAGGCTGGGTCTCCAGGGCTTCTTGTCAGTCTGGGGCCTCTGAGGACCAGCCAGGCTGTGCTTTTTCTCCAGGATCAAGGGAGGGTCATCTTCCAGCCTTCCAGTGCCTCTTTGGGCACAGATGTGTTCCAAAGATCCCCCAGGAAGGCCCTGGGTAGCACATGATTTGCAGTCGCAGAAAGAATTCTGCAACTAGAGAGGGAATGAGCTCTTCCCACCCCAAAATGAGCTCAGAGGCTGCACCAGCCTGTGAAACACAAAAACAGGTAGAAATGTCCCCCAGGTTGACTCATGCTTAGGCCCTGGGAGTTGTCCTGGGATTACCTGACAATGGGCCGAAAGAACACATCTTCATGCAGATGAGCCTCTAGGGCTTCTGTGTCCAGCGAGTCCCCTGCACAAACAGACTCTGTGGAGCTGGAGGTGGACAGAGGCCTGTCCCCTGCCTCACTCAGAAAGACTTTTTGACTGATACTTCCCATTTTTAGATCATTTAAAGACAGTGGTCCCTCCTGCAACCTTAGATCTGGATGCTGAGTTCCCATGGAAACATCCCAAGCTTAGACCTCTGCTGTTTCCTGTCCCTCCAAGTCCCAATGAAGTTGGCTAGTTCTTCCTAATGTTCAGTGGGGCAGATCTGTCCATCCATCCATGTTTTCCCAAGTGGTTCTTCCAGTTCCTCCTTCATGGAGCATGACAGCATCCTGCCTTGGCTGTCTTGGGCTCACTAGGCTGGAAAGGAAACCAGGGGTGAACTTTGGCTTCTCTCTGAAAGGTATTTGAGGCACTGTTGGAAAGTGCCAATGTCATCATGGCTGCTCCTTAATCAGGGACTTGATGATTATCTTTGTTTCGAACCTTGGCTCCTGCAGCTGATTGATCAAGGTAATTGCCGGAAGTCAAAATGCCCACAAGGCACATTCCAACTTAACCCTATTTTTAGGTTTTCACTTTATTTAAGGGACACCCACATCTCCGGCTGATGATGGGAATGGTAGGAATTTGGTGAATGCCACATCTAGGCAGTTACCAAACTGTAGAGTATCCTTCAGGGAAGGACACCTTCTTGCCCTCTAAATGGAACAACTGTTGGGGCATCACAATGCCAGGGGTGGAGAGGTTCCATCCATCTGTGTTCTGAGACCACAGCAGAACCAGTGTGTCAGCAACCCATCAGGGGCTTCACCCCAGGCCCTTTCATGCAGGCTTTGCACCTCCCCAGGGAGAAAGTCTGTGTTGCTACCTGTGCTTAAGGCAGAGCAAAGGAAAAACTAAATTGAGTTTGTGGGCTTAAAGTTGAGCTCCCATCAGAATCTGTGTAAGTGAGAGCCTTAGGGGAGGGAGAGGTGTGGGGAGTGGGGGTTTCAAAGGCGCTTTGCATTCCTTGTTCACTGGCACAGAGGGAACGTCAGGTTACCCAGGTACACTTGGGAAGAAGCCTGTGAAGGTCATGGTGCGGGTACAGGTCGCTGGACAGAGCCCAGGCTGGGATGTGCAGGGGGACACTGGAGCCTCCCGTTGCAGCCGTTTGCTGACACAGATTTATGTCCTTGGCCCACGTTTATTTCCCTTTAGGAGAGCCCACGGCCCTAAGCCCTCATGGGGTTTCAGGCAGAACAAGGCATGTCCCAGGTTTGGCCAGCCAAAACAGTTCCATCCTATCCTAACCCACATTCCTAAATTTAATCTCCTAGCTTCAGGGTGGAAGTGCCCTTTGCCTTCAGGGAGGGAGGAAGTGTGGGTCTTGGGTTTGCCTTGGGTTTAAGGGATCCACCTGGTCCCTTTTTAGCCACTTCCTCAAGCAACAGTTAGAGCTGGACATGGAACAACAGACTGGTTCCTCACAGGAAAAGGAGTACATCAAGGCTGTATGTTGTCACCCTGCTTATTTAATTTATATGTAGAGTACATCATGAGAAATGCTGGGCTGGAAGAAGCACAAGCTGGAATCAAGATTGCAGGGAGAAATATAAAAAAACCTCAGGTATGCAGATGAAACCACCTTTATGGCAGAAAGTGAAGAGGAACTAAAAAGCCACTTGATGAAAGTGAAAGTGGAGAGTGAAAAAGTTGGCTTAAAGCTCAACATTCAGAAGACAAAGGTCATGGCATCTGGTCCCATCACTTCATGGGAAATAGATGGGAAAACAGTGGAAACAGTGTCAGACTTTATTTTGGGGGGCTCCAAAATCAATGCAGATGGTGACTGTAGCCATGAAATTAAAAGACACTTACTCCTTGGAAGGAAAGTTATGACCAACCTAGATAGCATATTGAAAAGCAGAAACATTACTTTGCCAACAAAGGTCCATCTAGTCAAGGCTATGGTTTTTCCAGTGGTCATGTATAGCTGTAAGTGTTGGACTGTGAAGAAACCTGAGTGCCCAAGAATTGATGCTTTTGAACTGTGGTTCAAAAGTCCAAGAGTCTTGGAGAAGACTCTTGAGAGTAGAGACTCTTGGACTACAAGGAGATCCAACCAGTCCATTCTGAAGGAGATCAGCCCTGGGTGTTCTTTGGAAGGAATGATGCTAAAGCTGAAATGCCAGTACTTTGGCCCCCTCACGGGAAGAGTTGACTCATTGGAAAAAAACTCTGATATTGGGAGGGATTGGGGTCAGGAGGAGAAGGGGACGACAGAGGATGAGATGGCTGGATGGTTTCACTGACTCGATGGACATGAGTCTGAGTGAAATCCGGGAATTGGTGATGGACAGGGAGGCCTAGCTTTCTGTGATTCATGGGGTCGCAAAGAGTCAGACACGACTGAGTGACTGAACTGAACTGAACTGAACTGCTGGCAATTTCTCAAGCCTAGCCAAAGAAAAGTCCTGGAATTCCTCCAAACAAAACGCATTTGTCTTGGGTACTTTCCTTGGTTTCTTTATAAGTGTCTGGTCCCTCTATTCTCCTGGCCAGCTCCTAGGTGTCATTTTGACCTGGCCAGCTCCAGGGAAGCCTGGACCCTCAAAATCTGGAGGACCTACCATCCCTTCATTATACCTCTGTTCCCCGGTGAACAGGCACATATTTCGCCATCAGACGTAATGTGTAAGTGACAATGTGATACTTGGAAATCTTACTTTATTTGTTTTTCTTCTGGGGTGACACCACCATCTGCCCAAAGCTGTATGAATGTGAACATTTGGGTGATTTTGATGTGGCCCAAACTCCCCCAATGAATGTACTTTCAGGTTGGTTTTCCTCTTTTATATTTTGCTTTTGTGAACAGACATAGGATCCCACCGGGTGTATGTAGTGAGAAAGTTAAAAACAAACAAACAAACAAAAAAAAAAAACACTCAGACTAAGCTGGATGGAGATCTAATAGTAAGGTAGCACTTTAGCCAGAAATGGAAATTTCAGCCAAAATCAAAAAAGCGTGTCCTGGAAAGAGAAGAGGCACTCAGGCCTGAGCACACTGCTCCATGCTGGAGCCTTGGGCTCTGACAGCTGTACCTGCTGGCGTCTTCATGGGACAAGCCACACAGGCCATGATCCTGTAGAGAATTTTCTTTGCCTTTCGATTCACGTTGGCAATTGCATGCTTTGCTTTTGCTTCTACATGCAGTTTTACCTTTCTGCCAGACAGTTTTGTTACATCTCTGATTTTTGCCCCTTGTACAAACCGTTACAATATTTCTTAACTAAATAGAATTTGGCGGGGTGGGGGATGGGGTAGGGTGGGGTGAGACTGAGGGGATGGGGGCACACTGAACAGCATCTGGGGTCGTAGTTCCCTGATGGGAATAGAAATCATACCTCTGCAGTAAAAGCACAGAGTCCTCCTCCTGATCTACCAGGGAAGTTCCTGGAATTGATTTAATGAAAGATATCTAATTAGGAATGTTTGGGTGACAATTTACATTTTTTATTGTGACCAGTGATTATAGTTCATATCATTTTATAGTTTTTTTTTTTTATTTTACTTGGGGTTTCTTTTTGTTTTTAAAGCTAAAAACTGTTTTTTAATTCCATGGAATACCAAAAAAAAAAAAAAAAATCTGTAGAATATTTGAAAGAGGCTTTGTTCTGAATGTGAGTGCTTTGCACCACTGAACCGAATGGTAATAACATTTGTAGAAGAGACACACAGTGAAAGGTACATCTTTTTATTGAGTGACATGACAGAAGCCATTGCGTGAGTTATTGGTTGGTGTTTAGAGACAGGCCATTTTGGGCTAAACTCATTCCTGTTTTCAGCCTTTGAATAATAATCAGAAGCTTTCTCTGAAGAGAGTGGTGTCATCTGTCAGAGTCCTAGGTTCTAATGGCCAGCAGGGCTGGGATAAAATGCACCAGCTGGTAGATGTGGTATGGGGCAAGAAATCACCTTGTCCCTTTATTCTGCCTGGAGAGATCTTTGTCCTGGTGCCAGCAGGGCCAAAGCTGTGACTCTGTGGCCAGAGGATGTCTCTGACCCTGCCTTGGTTTCCCTGAGGGTGGAGGGACAGCAGGGTCTCCCCGGTTCCTTGGCCAGAGAAGGACCCTCCCCCCACTTACTCTCTGCCATCCCCCCAGGACTCGTTCTGGCCTAGGCTCTTCAGGATGGCCATCTGGGACCCACCGCAGGTCCTGGAGCTGGCTGGATGGAGCCTGCTGCAGAATGAGGACTTGGCCATCATGGCTCTGTAGGAGCTGCCCATCGAGCTATTCCTGCCGCTGTTTACAGTGGCCTTTGCCAGGAGGCACACCCAGGCCTTGAAGGTGATGTTGCAGGCCTGGCCCTTACCCTGCCTCCCCCTGGGCACCCTGTTGAAGGACCACCAGCCTCATCTGGAGACCTTCCAGGCTGCACTCGATGGCCTGGACCTCCTGCTTGCCCAGGAGGTCCGCCCCAGCTAAGGTTAATCTGGCAGAGTGGTGGGGACTAGGGGTGTAAGCAAGATGCAGCTGGGGCAGAAGATGAAGGGTCACCTGGGAACAGGCGTTTGGGTGTACAGGACTGCTTAGAGGGGCAGAGGGGATAAAAGGCATGTGGGCCCACCCCCCCACCCAGGGTCCCTTAGTGTGGGGACCAAGGGGGGGGGCAGAAGCTGGAGGAGCTGTGGTGTGAGGAGTACAGAGCACTCGTAGGGTCCTGGTGCCTGTGGGCCTCTGCACAGCTCAGCATGTCCCCCACAGCCCCAAAGGTGGTGGAAGCTGCAGGTGCTGGACTTGCGCTGGAACGCCCGCCAGGACTTCTGGACCCTGTGGTCTGGCATAATCACTGGCATTCAATCACTGCTGGGGCCTGAGCCAGTCCAGACCATGCAGAAGAGGTGCAGGGTGGATGCGCAGGTGGGGCTGAAGCCAGTGCAGGCCCCTGTGGAGGTGCTGGTCAACCTGTGCCTCAAGGAGGACACCCTGGATGAGACCCTCAGCTACCTGCTGAAGACGGCCAAGCAGAGGAGGAGCCTGCTGCAGCTACACTGCCAGAAGCTGAAAATCTTAGCCGTGCCCATGTAGAGCATCAGGATGATCCTGAAGGTGGTGCAGGTGACACCGTCCAGGACCTGGAGGTGAACTGCACCTGGAAGCTGGCCATGCTGGGCAGGTTTGTGCCCATCTGGGCTGGATGGGCAACCTGTGCCTGCTGCAGCTGTCTTGCATCCATGAGTTGCTGCATACTGTTGGGGGCCAACCTGAGGCACTCAGCCCGTGGCAAAGGTCATGAGGAAGGAGGCTCGACATACACAAAGGCGGGATCGAGCCTCAGGAGTCCCCCTGGAAATCCTCGAGCATCTACACCCATAACCAGAGCCTGCCTACTTTACTACTTTGTGCTCTCACCTACACCCCTGACTTTACGGGGGGCTGTCCCCCGCCACCTCTTTCAGAGAATGAGTTAACTTAGAGCTCCAGTTAAGAAAAACTCCTGGGCATGACAAGAGTGTTTTAACCTACAAACTCCTCTGAAGGTTCTCTAGCCTGCCTTATAGGCTTGTCCGGCCACATGTGATTGCTCACAGCCTCCTAACCATGAGAAGCACGAGATGCTTTAAACCTTCTAAAAACAGGTTATTTATAGAAGTTAGAAAACCATTAGTATAAATATAGTGGGCTGATTAGAAATTGTATTGGTGAAGGGTTTTTCATTTGTTGAGCCAATGTTTGCTGCTGAGTCTCCACATCCCCTGCCGTTACACACATTAATGAATATATAGAAGAAATAAGTATTAACCTTTGATATTAATCACGTTAGACCTTAGGCTAAGTAGATTCTTTCCTTAATTAAAACCCACTACACCCTCACCCTATAGGAATGTAACTTTATCTGGTACCTTTGGAAGGTGGAGTCTTTTTTAAGAATAATCACCCCTGGAGAAATAAGTGTCCTGGTTGACTGACTGCTGTCACAAGGAGAGGGTCATAAATTGTCAGCATGCCCCCTGGCCAGAAGATGATGTAACACCCCTAAGACCTCTGTATACATTTGTATGAAGCACCTGACCCCGTGTGACTTTTGCATAACATCTCAGTGTGTAAAAGTAGACCATGGAAAATAAAGAATCGGGATCAGTTTCTCGAAATACTGGTCTCCCCATGTCGCTCTTTTTCTCAAACTCTGGCTGAGTATCCATCTGGAGTGTGGAACCCACCAAGCTTACTAATTTTGCCTGGGCTTCTAAGATCCAACCGAGGAGGCCTCAGTGTCTCCTCTCCTTTGGGAGAACGGAAGGACGCCTGCGGCCTACATAAGTGGTGCAAACTTCTTGTCTTGAAGTTTTATTGGTCTCCCGCATAAACCAAGCTATTCAGCCTCTTTTCTCCACTGATTTTTCCTGCTGAGCTATCCTCATTCTATTACTCTTTACATCTCTAATTAATATTTAATTGAAGCTATTGTATCCTGATCCTCACCAATGCCATCCCCGCTTAGAACTCCCTGGATCAGCCGGGGCTAGATCTCGGCAGCATACCACCCCCGACCAGGAGAAGCACTGCATTGGCCAGCTCACTACCCAGTTCCTGAACCTGCCCCACCTGCAGGAGCTCTACCTGGACTCCATCTCCTTCCTTGAAGGCTGCCTGCCCCAGGTGTTCAGGCGAGGTGTGGCGCCAGCTCCACAGACCAGAGTGGGCCTCTTCCTTTTCATTACCCTTGGGGCATCTTCTCTGTGCCCGCTGAGGACATTACCAGGGTGCACGGGCCTCTCGGAATTCCTCAGGATGCTGCCACTCTGTCCCCAGGTATCTTGTCAGGTCACCTCCCTGGTTAGGGTCAGAGGCATGTCCTAGGTTAGACGATGACAAAGGGGACTTATTGCTGGGAGTCCACGTAGTGGGGGTCAAGTGTACTTCCCTTGGGAATTCTTTCCAAGAGAGTGATGTCTTAGCTGAGATGATGACAGATAACTAAGCGAGAAGGACATTGGTCCATGAGGTGTGAAGTTTGAATGCCAAAGCTCTGTCTCTCCCTCCCACCTGCTGCTTCTGTCCTGAGCTGTTTTGGGCTCCAGGTGAACTGTGGGAAGTGGGTGATTCTGGAGATGACAAGGAGGGTCAGTTCAGTTCAGTTTGTGGCTCAGTCATGTCCGACTCTTGCAACCCCATGAATTGCAGCACACCAGGCCTCCCTGTCCATTACCAACTCCTGGAGTTCACTCAGACTCACATCCGTTGAGTCAGTGATGCCATCCAGCCATCTCATCTCTGTTGTCCCCTTCTTCTCCTGCCCCCCAATCCCTCCCAGCATCAGAGTCTTTTCCAATGAGTCAACTCTTCACATGAGGTGGCCAAAGTACTGGCATTTCACCTTTAACATCATTCCTCCCAAAGAACACCCAGGGCTGATCTCCTTTAGAAAGGACTATTTGGATCTCCTTGCAGCCCAAGGGACTCTTAAGGGCCTTCTCCAACACCACAGTTCAGAAGCATTGGGATCAGGAAGGGGAAATTGTGGCTACTAAGTAGTCAAGAGAAGAGAAAAATTGAAATGAGCATCCTTGTTGAAGTGGCTCCAATTTCTTTAAGTCCAAATTACAATTATTGTTTTCCTCTAAGACTGCTGAATACATTGGAAATCCTCAGTAACAAGTTACAGCTATGCCTTAACCATAGTGATAAAAACAGAGGATGCAGCCTAGTCTGTATGTATGAATGAGTTGCATTGATTCCCTCTTTGGCAGCTGCAAACTCCAAGTATTAGAAATCAATATATTCCCTGAGAAACCAGAAGAAAGAAAGAAACAGGAAAAAAAAAAAAAAGAATTGTAGGTGTTGATGGAAGGTTTGTGGCCCCTGAATATTTGGGGGATATTCACCCAGGGATTGTCTGTAACTGCTGGGAACCACTAACCCACGTCCACTGCATCCAGCCTGCTGCTGAATTCAACTAGTCGTGTCCTGTAAAAACATCTTAATTCCTGCAAAGCAAATAGTAGTAAGCTGAAATAGGCAAATAAGGTTTGTTTACTGTTTGTTTCCCACATTGAAAATAATAAATCATTTTGGGCAGGGGGATGTCATACTCATGTGAGCATGACCTTCCCTCTGGAAGACCCCCTGCCTTCCTGTCAAGGTGAGAGGCCAGCTCCAAGCCAATGAGATGCCCTGTGTTCTGGTGAAATAGGCCTCTCCTCGCCACATCTCTCTGTCCAACACTTCTGCTCCTGGGACTGACTGCCCTGCCTCTCCCCAGGTGCCTGAAGACACCCGTGGAGACCCTGTGGATCACCAAATGCCTGATTTCGGAGTCAGACCTGACATACCTGTCACAGTGCCCAAGCGTTAGCTTGCTGAAGGACCTGGGCCTCAGTGGGGTCAACCTGACCGGCCTCAGCTTGTAGCCCCTGCAGGTCCTGATCAAGTGGACCTCGGCCACCCTGCAGGACCTGGACCTGGATGAGTGTGGCATCATGGACTCCCAGTTTAGTGCCCTACTGCCCTCCCTGAGCCACTGCTCCCAGCTCACCACTTACAGCTTCGGGTGGCAACACCATCTCCATGGCCATGCTGGAGATCCTGCTGCTCTACACCGTGGGGCTGATCAAGCTGAGCTACATGCTGTATCCCGCACTCCTGGAGAGCTATGAGGATGTGAATGGCATCCTGTACCTGGGCCTCATGGCTCAGCCACACGCCTGACTCAAGCAGCTGCTGTGTGAGTCTGGGTGGCCCAGCATGGTCTGGTTCAACACCAGCCCCTGTCCACATGGCAGTGACCAGATCTTCTATGACAATGAGCCCATCCTGTGCCCCTGCTACATGCCCGCCTAACCCAGCTCACGAGTTTCAGGCTTTGTCCCTGGCATTGGGATACTGCAACCCAGACAGTGCTTCTAGAAGGAGCACAAACCAGAGTTTCAGACAATTGTTCAGTGCATGCAGGAAAAGGAAAGGTGATTTAGAGTGGGCAGAAGGGAGGCCTTGGTGGGATTTTTGGAGACATGTGTTCCTACAAAGTTATAAATGTGAATCTGAATTTTGAGGGAGAATTTTGGGCTTGGGAGGTTGATGGGGTTGTTACCCTTCTGTTGGATTGTTACAAAGAAATAAAGGGAACTTCAGTGTCAATCATTGGGTGTCCACTGTGATCTATGACCATGATTCTCCCCTTTAAACTCATGACTTTCCTGTTGGTGGTTAAATAAAAGGGCCTGAGCATGAGTGGGGCCTATATGGTCTCTGATAGGCAAGGATCAGCTACAGAAGTTCAGGGCACCATTTACCCATGCCCTGTGGTTCTCATTTCCAGGGCATCCACCTCCTTACTTATTTCGGAGGCTGTTCAATCTGTCATCATATACAAGGTGCGTCCTCAGGGCCTGGAACAAACTAAGTGTCCAGGAGTTAGCACCACTGGAGGGAACCTTCCTTCAAGGGACCCTCGCTGCCAAGGACTAGACTGGAGCATTTTCCCCAGTGGATCCAGCAGATGCGAAGCCTCCATCTCAGACCCTGGGCAGTGCCAAGACAGGTTCACTGTGCAATGTCAGGCCCGGAGTCCTGGGGGATAATCACCAGCAGACAATCTGGCACTTCTGGGACTCACCAGCCTGTACCCACCTTCCCACTACTCAGCCATATCTGACATTTTGGAACTCCATGGACTGTAGCCTGCCAGGCTTCTCTGCCTATGAATTCTACACGTGAGAATTCTGCAGTGGGTAGACATTCTTTTTTCCAGGAGATTTTCCCAACCCAGGGATTGAACTTGGTCTCCTCCATTGCAAGCAGATTCTTTACGATCTGAGCTGCCAGGGAAGCCTCCAGTTTCTAAGAAACAACCCAACATCCCTAAATCCATTGTCTAAAGGTGCTTTTATGCCACTAATATCCCCACAGGTTTTATTTTGTTTTTACATTAATCAAAACTTTCACACACAATTATGTATTCAAAGGCTGACAGAAATTCATTCCCAATTGTCAAAAAAAGTCACTTCTGAGTTCAATATTTCAGCGTCGATTGTAACTTGGCATTTTTATCCTTGGTGTGATTCATATGTAACTTAAAAAAAAAAATCCTTAAGTTTTTACCTTAAGCTACATGGTAAAGATAAAATTCCCTCCAAATACTGGTTCTCTGCCAACCTGGCAGCACTAAGGTTTTTAATTAATTCTCTTTTCCCATCTGAGCTCTTTGCTGAGACCAAGTCCTCTAAGATTCAGAGAAGATTTAGAAACTAAACAAAATAAGAGCACCCCTTAAGAGTGGAGGGCTCCAACTATATCCCTTTTTGTGACCGAAGGAGCTGGGACTGGCATCATATATACATGGGGCTGTATAATCTAGGAATGTCCTGGAAATTAGCATCACCTTGATTTGAGCTTTCCTGGTGGCTCAAATGGCAAAAAAATCCACCTACAATGCAGGATACACAGGCTTAGTCCCTGAATTGGGAAGATCCCCTGGAGAAAAGAGTGGCTACCCACTCCATTATTCTTTTCTGGAAAATTCCATAGAGGAGCCTGTCAGGCTACAGGCCCTGGAATCACAAAGAATCAGGCAGGACTGACTAACACTTTCACTTCCCCTTTATACTGTGGGTAAGCAGGTGGTGCAAGTCGTCATTGCCTGAGTTTTCCAATGTGTCATGGTCCCTTAAGTTTCAGTCCCTCTCTGTCCCACCTTGGCATTTAAGCTGTGAAACCATCCTTTTATGATTTCTTATTTGTTTTTTTTTTTTTTTCCCTAAGATAAAGCCTATTTGGTCATGATGTATGATCTTTTTAATGTGTTGCTGGATTCTGTTAGAATTTTGTTGAGAATTTTTGAATCCATGTTCATCAGTGTTATTGGCTTGTAATTTTCTTCTTTGTGACATTTTTTATGGCTTTGCTATCAGGGTGATGGTGGCCTCATAAAATGAGTTTTTCAATTTTCCTTCCTTTGCAATTTTCTGGAAGAATTTGATCAGAATATCTAATAGTTGTTCACTAAACATTTGTTAGAATTCAACTGTGAAGCCCTTTGGCCCTGGACTTTTGTTTGTTGGAAAATTTTTTATTATAGTTTCAATTTCCATGATTGTGCTTTGTCTGTTCATATTTTATATTTCGTCCTGGTTCAGTTTTGGAGGGCTATAATTTTCTAAGAATGTATCCATTTCTTCCAAGTTGTTATTTTATTGGCATATAGTGGCTCATAGCAGTCTCTTGATCCTTTGTATTTCTGTGTTGTCTCTAGCTCTTTTGTTTCCAATTTTGTTGCCTTTTATGATTTCTTACTCAGGGAATTAGAACTGAGAGCAGAAGCAGCAAGAAGCCAGACGCTATGCACTGATTAAGTGCAGATGAAGGTGGAGAGTGAAAGAGCCTGCTTAAAAACAAGTATTAAAAAAACTAAGATCGTGGCATCTGGCCCCATTACTCCACGGAAAATAGAAGGGGAAAAGGTGGAAGTACTGACATATTTCCTCTTCTTGGGCTGTATAATCACTGCAATGGTGATTACAACAATGAAATCAAAAGATGGTTGCTTCTTGGCAGGAAAGCTATGACAAATCTAGACAGTGTGTTGAAAAGTAGAGATGTTATGCTGCCGACAAAGGTCTGTATAGTCAAGGCTATGGTCTTCCTAGTGGTCATGTATGGTTTTGAAAGCTGGACCACAAAGATGTGAGAGCACCATAGAATTGTTGCCTTCAAGTAGTGGTACTGGTGAAGACTCCTGAAAGTCCCCTGAACAGCAAGGAAATCAAAGCAATCAATCTTAAAGGAAATAAACACTGAATACTTGTTAGAAGGACAGATGCTGAAGCTGAAAGTCCACTATATTGGTCATCTGATGTGAACAGCTGACTCACTGGAAAAGTCTCTGATGCTGGGCAAGATTGAGGGCAGAAGGAGAAGAGGGCGCCAGAGAATGAGATGGCTGGATGGCATCACCAGTGCAAGGACATAAACGTAGGGAAACTTCAGGAGATGGTGAGGGACAGTGAGGTCTGGCTTGCTGCAGTCCATGGGGTTGCAGATACAACTGGGCAAATGAACAACAACAATCTCTTGAGATAAAGCTGTGCCAGTAAGAGTAGAAGAAAAAAAGGTTTGTGAGAACAATGGAAATGCCAAGCTCTCCCCTAGAGACAGAGGAAGTGGGAAGAGGCTGGCCACCAGGATTAGTGCCCTCTTGAAAGGTATGCCATCTGGACACCTTGTAGAGTCCACTTCTCACACAGCCCTGATCTTTAGCCCAGCAGGCACCAGCCTGTGTCCTGAGGGCCTGATCTCCTCCTGGTTACCAGGTTCTCAGTTGGTGTGAGATGCCCAGCCCTGTTGGTGGACACTCAGGCTGACCACATGTCACTCCATGGCCACAAGCCCCAGGGAGCTTCCTCCTTGACCACAGCAATGGACCTGGACTGGACTTGGCCTTGGGGTTGTCCATGGAATTGTCTTTCTGTTTTTGTTTCTTAGGTGGCCAGACAACACAGCTTGCAGTATGTTAGTTCCCCAACTAAGGGTAGAATCCACACCCTCAGCAGTGAAAGTGCAAAGGCCTAACCACTCCAGGACTACCAGAGAGTTCCAAGTAGGTCATTTCTTGAGGCTGGCAGACAGCACAGAAGTCTGACGTTGGCTGCTGAGAGGCGGCCATCTATGTGTCAGGATTTGATGTTTGATGAAGTCACCCAACATTCCTCTCTCGCTGACCTCTGGGAGCCCTGTGACCATGGCCCATAGCATAGAAACTTCTGGAGGTAGACAGAATGGAAGCACGACATACCCCCTCCCCACTCATATTCCTTTCCTGGCTACAGGCCCCAAGGCCTTCCAATAAATTCATCTGCTCTTAACCCATCTACAGAAAGCATGCTGTCCTCATTCCTGGAAACCTTCCCTGCAGAAGAGGTTGAAATCATGTCTTCTGATTCTTCCTAACCTAACATGTGAAGGTTTTTCTGTACATCTGTTGATAAGCTTCAGTGTGTTCTGCTGGACAGCTGTGGGTTTTTGGTTTTTTTGTTTTCCTTTTATTTTTTGGTTAAAAGACATGCTCCCCTTCACATCCAGGATGGTTTGAGCACAGTCCTCACTCTGTTCTCAAGGTTCTGTCCCTCACAATCTAGAAGAAAAGTAACAAAATTTGGGGCCAGAAAGACAGTTGGGTGGGGACCTTTAGCAGCAGTGGCCGGCAAGAAGTGGTCAACAGGAGTAGGCTGTGTCCTGGAAAATCCAGGTGGGTGGGCATTTGTTGATGGGTGGGAGTCACCTGGGAGCTGAGTCATCACCTGCATACACCCTACCTGTCCTTGAGGTGAGCCCTCTCTAGGGACTCCTGATTGAAAGAATGTGTTAAAGTACTAAGGTGGCCACCAGAAATACCACAGACTTAAACAACAGGAAATTGTTCTTTCCCAGTTCTGGAGGCTAGAAGTCTAGGATCAAGGTACTGATAGTGTGGTGTCTCCTGAGTTCTGTTTCCTTGTGCAGACAGGTGCATAATCATGTCCTCCTATCCCTTTATGTCTAAGCATCCTTGATGCCTTGTGTGTCCTAATTTTCTTTATATTTTTTTTCCTGGCCATTCTGCTTTGCTTATGGGTCTTTGTTTCCAGAACAGGGATTGAACTTGGGCCCTTGACAGTGAAAGTTCTGAGCCCTAACCACTGGGATGCCAGGGAATCCCCCTCTCTCTTTTTATATGTATAACCATGACATTGGATTAGGGCCCACCCTAGTGACCTCATTTTAATTTAATCACCTCATTAAAAGTATTATCTCCAAATATGGTTACATTGCAAAGTGTAAGGGGTTAGGACTTCTACAGATAATTAAAAAAAAAAATAAATTTATTTGACTGCACCAGGTCTTAGTTGTGGCATGTGGGGACATCAGTCTTCCTGGCAGCATGTGAGATCTAGTTCCCTGACCAGGGACCGAAGCCCAGCCCCCTGCACTGGGAGTGCAGGGTATTAGCCACTGGACCATTGTGAGAGTCCCCTCAACATATGGATTTTGCAGGATACAATGAAGACCAAAACAGGGCTGATGATAGGGTTATTTGCTTGGCTACACATGTGCACCATACCTGCTCCTTAGAAATATCTGAGACCTTTAATAACATCGACTCACTGGACCCATTCCTGGAGATCCTGATTCTGTGGGTATGAAGTAAGATCAACAGAATCTACCAGAACATCAGTACTTTTCAAAAGCTCTCTAGTATTCACTGTTTAATATGGACACCTTAAGCACCCTGGGCAACACCTGGAGCTTGTGAGAAACTCAGACTCTCAGCCCCACCCAAAACTGTTGGACAAGACTGTGTTTTTTTCAAATGACACATAGGCAATTCCTTAGATTCACTGAGGGTTAAGAAACACAGATCAGGAGATTTGAAAGTGTGGCCCAAGTTGAGAAGTTTGGATCCAGATTTCTGGGCTTTGCTTATACCCTAACTGCCATCAATATGAAGGACATCCAGAAGCCCCAAGAGAGGGTGTGGGAGTCCTAGAATCTCTGAAGGGTGGTGGGGAGAATGAAGCTCCCTGCTCAAGCAATGACATCTGACTGGTTTATTGAATTACCAATAACCTGCTCCTCCCAAGGCAGGTGCTCAGTGTGTCACATGATGAAACAATGAATTCCTGACCCTCAACCCTCAAGGTCTCCTGAAGGAGAGAATTCTTGGGTATTTTAAACATGTTTTTATTGTTGTTTGGGCTCCCTCTGTGACTTAGCTGGTAAAGAATCTGCCTGCACTGTTCGAGACATGGGTTTCGAGACCTGATTGGGAAGATCCGCTGGAGAAGGGAAAGGCTACCCACTTCAGTATTCTAGCCTGGATGATTCCATGGACTGTATACTCCATGGGGTTGCAAAGGCTCGGATACAACTGAGCGACTTTCACTTTCACTGTTGTGGTTTAGTTGCACACATAGCCTGTAGCCTGCCAGGCTCCCCTGTTCATGGGAATTCCCAGGCAAGAATACTGAAGAGGGTTGCCATTTCTTCCTCCAGGGGATCTTTCTGGCCCAGGGATTGAACCCAGGTCTCCTGCATTAACAGGTGGATTCTTTGTCTCTGAGCCACCAGAGATCAATCTTTTCCAAAGTATTGGAGGATTTTACGCCCTGGGATTCACTTTACTTCAGAATCAAGTGAAGCAAACATTCAACTTTCAGATTCCCAGGACCCCTCCTCTGGCAATTTCAGTTTCTTAGGTGTGTTATGCAGCCCTGGAATCTCTATGTTTAACAATGTCCCAGGTGATTCTGAGATTTGAGCAATCTTTAGAAGCATATGAAAGTGAAAGTGTTAGTTGTCCAATTGTGTTCCACTCTTTGCAAACCCATGGATAGTAGCTCCCCAGGCTCCTCTGTCCATGGAATTCCCCAGGCAAGAATACTGGAGTGGATAGCCATTACCTTCTCCAGGATATCTTCCTGACCCAGGGATCAAACCCCTGTCTCCTGTACTGAAGGCAGATTTTTTTACTGTCTGAGCCATCAGGGAAGTCTAGAACCATAAATAAGCGGTCAAAATTTTTTTCTTTTGCCCTAAGTTTTTGCAACCATTTTAAAATTGACATCCAAAATGTTTTTGTCTTAAATGTTAACACTGCAAAGGATGTAGCTTTTGGCATACAATAAAAATAAATCCTTTAAGTAAATAAAACTAGGAATTCCCTAGAAAACCAGTAGGTAGTGCTCAGTGCTTTCACTCTGGTGACTTGGGTTCAGTCCCTGGTCAGGAACCTAAGACCCTGAAGGAAGTCTCATGGTGTGTCCATAAATAAATACAACTGTTAATATGCTTTCAAATATATCCAGAAGAATGTAAATAGCATAGAGTTTTAAAAAATATTTATTTTTATTTACTTATTTGGCTGCCTCACATCTTAGTTGTGGCATGCAGGATCCTTCATGGGTTCTACTGTCCTCTGGCATGTGGGATCTTAGTTCACCCAACCATGGATCACACCCATGTTCCCTGCATTGGAAGGCAGATTCTCAACCACTGGACCACCAGGGAAGTCCCTAACCTTGGGTTTTGATACTCATCAACTCCAACTCATTGGAGAAGGACATGGCAACCCAATTCAGTATTTTTTTTTTCTAATTTTATTTTATTTTTAAACTTTACATAATTGTATTAGTTTTGCCAAATATCAAAATGAATCCGCCACAGGTATACATGTGTTCCCCATCCCGAACCCTCCTCCCTCCTCCCTCCCCATACCATCCCTCTGGGCCGTCCCAGTGCACCAGCCCCAAGCATCCAGCATCATGCATCGAACCTGGACTGGAAACTCGTTTCCTACATGGTATTTTACATGTTTCATTGCCATTCTCCCAAATCTTCCCACCCTCTCCCTCTCCCACAGAGTCCATAAGACTGTTCTATACATCAGTGTCTCTTTTGCTGTCTCGTACACCGGGTTATTGTTACCATCTTTCTAAATTCCATATATATGCGTTAATATACTGTATTTATGTTTTTCCTTCTGGCTTACTTCACTCTGTATAATAGGCTCCAGTTTCATCCACCTCATTAGAACTGATTCAAATGTATTCTTTTTAATGGCTGAGTAATACTCCATTGTGTATATGTACCACAGCTTTCTTATCCATTCATCTGCTGATGGACATCTAGGTTGCTTCCATGTCTTGGCTATTATAAACAGTGCTGCGATGAACATTGGGGTACACGTGTCTCTTTCCCTTCTGGTTTCCTCAGTGTGTATGCCCAGCAGTGGGATTGCTGGATCATAAGGCAGTTCTATTTCCAGTTTTTTAAGGAATCTCCACACTGTTCTCCATAGTGGCTGTACTAGTTTGCATTCCCACCAACAGTGTAAGAGGGTTCCCTTTTCTCCACACCCTCTCCAGCATTTATTGCTTGTAGACTTTTGGATCGCAGCCATTCTGACTGGTGTGAAATGGTACCTCATAGTGGTTTTGATTTGCATTTCTCTGATAATGAGTGATGTTGAGCATCTTTTCATGTGTTTGTTAGCCATCTGTATGTCTTCTTTGGAGAAATGTCTATTTAGTTCTTTGGCCCATTTTTTGATTGGGTCGTTTATTTTTCTGGAGTTGAGCTGTAGGAGTTGCTTGTATATTTTTGAGATTAGTTGTTTGTCAGTTGCTTCATTTGCTATTATTTTCTCCCATTCTGAAGGCTGTCTTTTCACCTTGCTAATAGTTTCCTTTGATGTGCAGAAGCTTTTAAGGTTAATTAGGTCCCATTTGTTTATTTTTGCTTTTATTTCCAATATTCTGGGAGGTGGGTCATAGAGGATCCTGCTGTGATGTATGTCGGAGAGTGTTTTGCCTATGTTCTCCTCTAGGAGTTTTATAGTTTTGCATGGAGAATTCCATGGATAGAGGAGCCTAGATGGCTAAAGTCCATGGGGTTGCAAAGAGTCAGACACAACTGAGCAACTAAGCACAGCATTCAACATCAACCATCTTACAAGATTATAAAATGAATTCTTTCTAATGGTCAGGTTTTTTGTTTTTTTCCTGCTTCATTGAGATGTAACAGACATGCTACTGCTGCGAAGTCACTTCAGTCGTGTCCGCCTCTGTGTGACCCCACAGAGGGCAGCCCACCAGGCTCCCCCATCTCTGGGATTCTCCAGGCAAGAACACTGGAGTGGGTTGCCATTTCCTTCTCCAATGCATGAAAATGAAAAATGAAAGTGAAGTTGCTCAGTCATGTCTGACTTTTAGCAAGTCCATGGACTGCAGCCTACCAAGCTCCTATGTCCATGGGATTTTCTAGGAAAGAGTACTGGAGTTGGGTGCCATTGCCTTCTTCATGTAATAGACATATATTGTGTAAATTTCAGGTGAACACATATTGATTTGATAAGAAAGGTATTTTTGATGTTATATCTGGTTACAGCACTTGAAAACATGTTCATTAGTGAACTTCATTTTTGTTCTAATTCAGTGACTCTGCTACCTTATAAGTAATGGAAATACACATACTTCTTCTCTGAAACCCTCCCTCCCTCTAAGAATCTGTGTGTAGAGGGCTGTAAAGGCAGTGGGAGGGAAAGCTTGAGATAGAATCTATGTGGTGCAAAGGGGAAGGAGAGAAAAGAGGGTGAGTGAGGGAAAAAGGGAGAAGGAGGGGGACAGGCTGTGACCTGACACCCCTGACGTGGTGTAAGAAAGCATGAAGCCCCTACCTGGAAAAAGCTCCTGGGGTTCAGCATGAAGATCCACCGTGAGGATCCCAGGAATCCAGTGGGTGCTGAGTCTTTAAGTGCAGATCACTTGGGAGTAAGCTTGCTTCCTGACCCCCTCACCCAACCCCCGCCCCCTGCCCACCAACCCATCCACCTTGCGCCTGGACCAGAACTGGGGTTTGCTGTTTGCAGCTGGAGAATTGTCTGGCATTGGAAGAGGACCCCTGCCTTTTTAGGTTCCTGACATCAGTCCAAGCTCTGTTGGAATAGCTGTGTGGACCACCATCCCCTGCCCTTAAGCTATTGAAGCACAAATAACTAAAGACACAGATAAATTGGAGATAAGTTGGTGGGCTTCTGGATGACAAAGAGGGAAGTGGGAACTCTCGCCACACTGAGACCTGGAAAACAGGCCCTGGCCGGGGCCCTGAAGCCCCATCGACATTCTTTCCTCTCTCTAGCAATTTGGTTGAAAGGTTTCTAGTTGAAAGTTCCCATGGGGAATAACTGGTTCAGAAACCTGATTGGAGCCCAGTTTGGATACCATGGATTGGATTAGAATGGGTATTAAAAGGCTTGGAATCTCCTGATCCAGCCTCACTGAGAAAAGGCTTTTGGAGAGCCAGGTAGGAGTTCCACAGACACACGACACAGGAAGTAGTGCTGGCATTTCCAGAGAAATCTCTCTGGGACATGGCGACAAAGACACTCCAGGTTCACCCTCCACTGGGGCTCAGAGTGGGAAATGTTTAGCTGCACTGAGTCAACTGGACTTCAGGAGCTGGTGAGCCATGGGGTTTTGAATGCTTCATTTTGTTCTCTGAAGCCGTGAGTCTGCAAAATTTCTCTGTAAAGGGCTAGAGAGTAACCAGGCCATGTGGTCTTTGCCATTAATAGTGTGAAACAGCCTCAGGCATTGGCAAATGATCACAGCTGTGTTCCAATAAAACTTTATTTGTGACACTGAAATTTACATAACATATAATTTTCACATGTCACAAAATATTCCTTTGTTTCCCCCAAATTAAAAAAAAGTAAAAATATTATATGTGTTTTTAAAAGTTAAAAAAAAAAAAAACCTAAAAAAGTCCATAAAAATAAACGACCTAATCAAAAAATGGGCCAAAGAACTAAATCGACATTTCTCTAAAGAAGACATACAGATGGCTAACAAACACATGAAAAGATGCTCGACATCACTCATTATCAGAGAAATGCAAATCAAAACCACAATGAGGTACCATTTCACGCCAGTCAGAATGGCTGCAATCCAAAAGTCTACAAGCAATAAATGCTGGAGAGCGTGTGGAGAAAAGGGAACTCTCTTACACTGTTGGTGGGAATGCAAATTAGTACAGCCACTATGGAGAACAGTGTGGAGATTCCTTAAAAAACTGGAAATAGAACTGACATATGACCCAGCAATCCCACTGCTGGGCATACACACTGAGGAAACCAGAATGGAAACAGACATGTGTACCTCAATGTTCATCACAGCACTGTTTATAACAGCCAAGACATGGAAACAACCTAGATGTCCATCAGCAGATGAATGGATAAGAAAGCTGTGGTACATATATACAATGGAGTATTACTCGCCATTAAAAAGAATACATTTAAATCAGTTCTAATGAGGTGGATGAAACTGGAGCCTATTACACAGAGTGAAGTAAGCCAGAAAGAAAAACACCAATATAGTATATTAATGCATATATATGGAATTTACCAAGATGGTAACGATAACCCTGTATGAGAGACAGCATAAGAGACACAAAAGAGACACAGACAGCAAAAGAGACACAGATGTATAGAACAGTCTTTGGGACTCTGTGGGAGAGGGAGGGGGAATGATTTGGGAGAATGGCATTGAAACATGTATAATATCATATAAGAAATGAATCGCCAGTCCAGGTTCGATGCAGGATACAGGATTCTTGGGGCTGGTGCACTGGGATGACCCAGAGGGATGGTATGGGGATGGAGGTGGGAGGGTGGTTCAGAATTGGGAACATGTGTGCACCCATGGTGGATTCATGTTGATGTATGGCAGAACCAATACAATATTATAAAGTAATTAGCCTCTAATTAAAATAAATAAATTTAAATTAAAAAAAAATCCCTATCTACCAAAAAAAAAAAAAAATCTTTCTTAGCTTGCTGGTTGGGAGAAAAAAACAAACAGGAGGCAAGCCAATTTGTCAATCCCTGTCCAAACCATTTGCCTATATAATTCAGCTAGCATCCCACTAGTGGCTTGTGACATGAATTTAGTAGGCTGGATTCTGCTTGTGAAAAATGGAAATTTTCATTAAATCTAAGATGACATCAGCTGTAAGATATAACATTATTCCTTTTTTTTTTGTTCACATCCTGTGGCATGTGGGATCCTAGGTCCCTGACCAGGAATTAAACCCATGCCCCCTGGCATGGAAGTGAGGAGTCTTAATACTGGATCATCAGGGAAGTCCCACAGCATTATTTTTCTTACCACTATCAAATATATATTTATATACATATGTATACATGTGTGCTCAGTTGCTTTAGTCATGTTTGACTATTTGCAACCCTATGGACTGTAGCCTACCAGGTTCCTTTGTCTGTATGATTCCTCAGGCAGGAATGCTGGAGTGGGCTACCATGCCCTCCTTCAGGGGGTCTTCCTGACCCAGAGATGGAACTTGTGTCTCTTATGTCTTCTGCATTGTCAGGAGGGTCCTTTACTGCTAGGGCCACCATTTACAGACAGCCATACAAACTTTGATATGCTACCGATGAAATGTGATCTGATATCAGAAATGGTCAAATGTAAACTTTAGAATGTCCCTTAATGTCAATGAAACGTGTTGATGGCATTGAAGCTATCAACAAATGTATTACATAGAGAGAAACTGTGTTACAAACCTATTATTTCAATGACCACCACTGCCCCTGTCAGCATCCAGCTGCATACTGGCTGACTTTCTCCCTTGCATGATATTTTAAATCATTAACATTTAGATTTCATGAAATGCTTGGAGAAATCGCTTCTCAGCCTTTTGGCTAAGATCAAGTATAAGTACCTGGGGAGCCAGGAATTAGCGGGTCTAGCCTGTGGTATCGGAGAAGGCAATGGCATCCCACTCCAGTACCCTTGCCTGGAAAATCCCATGGATGGAGCAGCCTGGTGGGCTGCTGTCCGTGGGGTCGCTAAGAGTCGGATACAAATGAGCGACTTCACTTTCACTTTCCACTTTCATGCATTGGAGAAGGAAATGGCAACCCACTCCAGTGTTCTTGCCTGGAGAATCCCAGGGACAGGGGAGCCTGATGGGCTGCCCTCTATGGGGTCGCACAGAGTCAAACATGACTGAAGCAACTTAGCAGCAGTGGCAGCAGCCTGTGGTATAGATAAATAATTGTATTAATAACACTTACTGTTTATTTTTGCAGCAGACATGTAGAACTGACAGATGCCACATGTTCTAGGAACAAAAATACAGCAACCCAATAGCTCTGGAGGTGAATATGGCATGTGAGTGGGGAGAGGCTGTGATTTCTGACATCATGGTCAGGGAAGCCTGGCAGAGAAACTGTGGACTGAGGCAGGTCAGGAGCTGGGTGGCCGTACTTGAGACAGCGTTCAAGGCAAGAGTAACAGCAGAAGTCCTGAGAAGGCCCCATCCTCTCTCCTCAGTGCCCTTGGGAGAATGGGTCTGGGAACCCTGCACCCACAGATACCAAAATCCATGGATGCTCAAGTCCTTTATATAAAATGGTGTAGTCTTTGCATGTAACTTAAGGGGATGCTCCCGCATACTTTAAATCATCTCCACATTCCTTATAATACCTAATACAATGTTGATGCTGTGTAAATGGTTTCAAGTACTGTGTAAATACTATATATATGTGTATATATATATATAGTTGCCAGCAAAATGAGGCAGGCTGAAGTTTTGCTATTAGAACTTTCTAGAATTAAAAAAATATATATATTTTTGATCCATGTATAGAGTCTGGTGCCTTCTGGACTCAGAGAGCGAAGGGAACGAAGGGCACTCCCAAGGGACAGCTGGGGGATCTTTTGGACATTTTATGTTGGTAAGCATTTCTGAGTGATTCATTTTTCTTTGTTTCAAACTGTAAATAAATAGAATCACACAATAGAGTTTCTGTTCACCTGGTCCTGGTTTTCTTTTAAATAAGTGAGATGCATTCTTATTGTATGTAGCTTTATTGTATGTAGCTGTAGAACATTCTTTTTCATTGTTGGGTAGAATTTTTTACCCTGCCTCAAATTTGAGGCTCTTATTTTGCCTTTTTGAATAAGTCACCTATGAACCTGTGTGTGTGTTTCATAGTAATTTCTCAGGGATAGGTATATCTGTATGTCTAGATATGAGATTTTCTGATAATGCATGTGGTAATGGTATAGTTGCTAAGTGGTATTTGACTCTCACAATCCCATAGACTTTAGCCCACCAGGCTCCCCTATCCATGGGTTTTCTCAGGTAAGAATACCACAATGGGTTGGCATTTCCTTCTCCAGAGGATTTTCCTGAACCAGGGTTCAAATCTGGGTCTCCTGCATTGCAGACAGATTTGTTACTGGCTGAGCCATGCTAATATGCAGGTACAGTCAGATGCTTTTCCAAAGTGATTGAAGCAATGTGCATTTCCACTAAAAGTTTTGGCATTTCCATTTCTACCAAACACTTGGCACTGTAAGTCTGTTTCATCATATAATTGAGCAGGACCCTGCAGGGCTTTCTCAAAGACAGATCACCTCCCAACCCCACCAATATACCCTGTCTCTTACTTGTAGCAAAACTACAGGTCCTAGACCTTCCATGAGTTTCAAAGAACAAATTTAATTACAAGTGAAAAACTGCAGAAACAAAAAAAAATTAAACAAGATAAACAATAACGTTGTTGTGTAGTTGTGTTTACTATTTGTGACCCCATGGACTGCAACACACCAGGCTTCTCTGTACTTCACCATCTCCTGGAACTTGCTCAAGCTCAAGTCCATTGAGTGTGATGCCCTCCAACCATCTCATACACTGTTCTCCCCTTCTCCTCCTGCCTTCAATTTTTACAGCATTAGGGTATATAGGCTTTTCCCATAAGGTGGCCAAAGTATTGGAGCTTCACTTTCAGCATCAGTCCTTCCAGTAAATATTCAGAGTTGATTTCCTGTAGGATTGACTGACTTGATCTCCCTGCAGTCCAAGGGACTCTCAAGAGTCTTCTCCAACACGGCAGTTCAAAAGCATCAATTCTTTGGTGCTCAGACTTCTTTATGGTCCACCTCTCACATCCATACATGACTAGTGGAAGAACCACAGCTTTGACTGCATGAACATTTGTTGGCAAAGTAATGTCTCTGCTTTTTAATATGCCATCTAGGTTTTTCACAGATTTTCTTCCAAGGAGCAAGCATCTTTAAATTTTGTGGCTGCAGCCACCATCTGCAGTGATTTTGGAGCTCTAGAAAATAAAGTCTGTCATTGTTTCCATTGTTGCTTCATCTATTTCCCATGAAGTGATGAGACCTTTGACTGTATGGACCACAAAAAACTCTGGAAAATTCTTAAAGAGATGAGAATACCAGACCACCTGACCTGCCTCCTGAGAAATCCATATGCAGGCCAAGAAGCAACAGTTAGAACTGAACATGGAACAACAGACTAGTTCCAAATAAGGAAAGGAGTATATCAAGATTGTATATTGTCATCCTGATTGTTTAACTTATATGCAGAGTACATCTTGAAAAACTCTGGGCTGGACGAAGAACTATCTGGAATCAAGATTGCTGGGAGAAATATCAACAACCTCAGATATGCAGAAGATAGCACCCTAATAGCAGAAAATGAAGAGCCTTTTGATGAGGGTGAAAGAGGAGAATGAAAATGCTGGCTTAAAACTCAACATTCAAAAAATGAAGATTGTGACATCTGGTCCCACCACTTCATGGCAAACAAATGTAGAAAAAGTGAAAACAATAGCAGATTTTATTGTCTTGGGCTCCAAAATCATTGTGGATGGTAAATGTAGCCACAAAATTAAAAGAAGCTTGCTCCTTGAAAGAAAAGCTATGATGAACCTAGACAGCATCTATGGAGAACAGTGTGGAGATTCCTTAAAAAACTGGAAATAGAACTGCCTTATGATCCAGCAACCCCACTGCTGGGCATACACACTGAGGAAACCAGAAGGGAAAGAGATACGTGTACCCCAATGTTCATCGCAGCACTGTTTATAATAGCCAAGACATGGAAGCAACCTAGATGTCCATCAGCAGATGAATGGATAAGAAAGCTGTGGTACATATACACAATGGAGTATTACTCAGCCATTAAAAAGAATACATTTGAATCAGTTCTAATGAGGTGGATGAAACTGGAGCCTATTATACAGAGTGAAGTAAGCCAGAAGGAAAAACATAAATACAGTATATTAACGCATATATATGGAATTTAGAAAGATGGTAACAATAACCCGGTGTATGAGACAGCAAAAGAGACACTGATGTGTAGAACAGTCTTATGGACTCTGTGGGAGAGGGAGAGGGTGGGAAGATTTGGGAGAATGGCAATGAAACATGTAAAATACCATGTAGGAAACGAGTTTCCAGTCCAGGTTCGATGCACGATGCTGGATGCTTGGGGCTGGTGCACTGGGACGGCCCAGAGGGATAGTATGGGGAGGGAGGAGGGAGGAGGGTTCGGGATGGGGAACACATGTATACCTGTGGCGGATTCATTTTGATATTTGGCAAAAGTAATACAATTATGTAAAGTTTAAAAATAAAATAAAATTAGAAACAAAACAAAACAAAACAAAACACCAGCTAAGGCATCACTCTGTTTCCCAAAGTTCTTATAGTCAAAGCTATGGTGGCTCAGACAGTAAGGATTTCACTTGCAATGCAGGAGACCTGGGTTTGATCACGGGAAGGACATCCCTGTAGTCCAAGGGTAAGACTCTGTGCTCTCAAATTAGGGAGTACAAGTTCATTCCTTGGTCAGGGTATTAGATCCAACATACTGCAACTTAAAATACCACATGGGATAATTAAAAATCCTGCATCCCACATGCTACAATGAAGATTGAAGTGCCCTTGTGCTGCAGCAAAGACCAAGCACAGCCAAGTAAATGAATACATATTTGAAAGAAAGAAAGAAAAAGATATGAGAATTCCCTGTTGGTTCAGGGAATTCTGAACCAATAGAATTCGGTTTGGTTAGCACTTGATGCTTTCGCTGCCAATGGCCAGGGTTCACCACCTGGTTCTATAACTAAGATCCCACAGGTTCTGTGGCATGGTAAAACAAAAACCCAGAAAGGTCACTGAGGAGGCAATAACTCCCAACGTTTGAAAATGAAGCAATATAACTGCAAACAGGCTAAGGATAGAGTAAGGATTGCCAGGAACCCAAAGTGCAAAAGTGGCACCTCTGTAATTCACAAGCCTCTTTAATGTTGTGGTTTAGGCTCCTCCTACTCCTGCTTCTGAACCTAAATAACTTGTAGCTCTTAAGAGAAAGTGTTATTAAAAAAAAGAAAACATTTGAACTGAATGATATGAAAATAGCAAATTTTTCGAGATAGAGTTAAAGCAGTTTCATGTATTAACATGCATTACGTTTGAAAAGAAGAAAGGTTGGCAAAACAATGATCTATGTCAGTGCTATTGACGGAAGTTTCTGCAGCATAGAAAAATTTTAAATCACTGTTACATGTATTCCCTAATAAGGAAAATCAGCTTTTCACAGATATAAATGCATATTTTTCTCTTTAGTGAGGTGACCTATTTATATCCTTTATTGGATGGAGTGCTCATCTTGTAGGAATTTTTTTTTTGCCTTGCTGTGAGGCTTAAGGGATCTTAGATCTTCAACCATGGATCAAATCTCTGCCCCCTGCAGTGGAAGCACAAAGCCTTAACTACCAGATCACTAGGGAAATCTCAATGAAAATGTTTTATATCTCCTTGTCTAATATGTCACTTCGGAGATGTTAAAATGTAGCTAGTGTGACTCAGGTATTAAATCTTGGCGTGTGCTCAGTCACTTCAGTCCTGTCCAATTTTTTGCGACCCCATGGACTGTAGCCTGCCAGGCTCCTCTGTCCATGGGATTCTCCAGGCAATAATACTGGAGTGGGTTCCATTTCCCTTCCTGGGAAGGTTATCTTCCTGACCCAGGGATCAAATTTGCATCTTTTATGTCTCCTGCAATGGCAGGTAGTTTCTTTACCGTTAGCACCACCTGGAAAACCTATTAAATCTTTACTTTTATTTAATTTAATTAATTTAAAATTAAAAGATATGGCTTGAAGAACCAGATCTTCCTTATAAATTAGTTTTTCAGTTAATTTGTATCTTCAGTAATTTGTGTATCTCTTAGATATTTTCCTCAAGATGAGAGTCCATGCCCCTCCCTAAACAGAGGCTGGGTTAGTGACTTGTTTCCAAGAACAGAACCTGTCATGGTGAAGGAGTTAACTTTATAGCAGAGGAACTAGTGGTAAGTCATATTGATAGTATGAATCCTAGATGGGAAGTGATGAGAAAGATATATTGCCTTGGAGGTATAGTTCTAAAAATATATAACCCAGTGCAACCAGGAGAAACATATCAAACCCATATTGAGAGTCATTCTGCAAAATACCTGCCCCTGAAGGACTCCTGAAAATTGTCAAAAGTCATGAAAAGCAAGGAAAGTTTAAGAAACTGCTATAGACCAGAGTAAGCTAAGGGAGGTATCTAGAGCTTTTCGGTATATATCCTCATGCAGTTAGGTATCCTATATGGGAATATGAAACTGGAAAATAATATCTGTGGAAAAACTGGTAAAATTTGAATAAAAACTGGAACTTAGTTAAAGTTACCCTACTGAATGATGCCAGAATTGTTGTGAGGCTTAGAGGAGATCATTTGAAATATATACATTTTATACATTGCAAGTATTTTCTCTACATCACACCCACTTCATTTTGACTTCACTGGAATGGAAATCTAAAGTATGGTGTACTTAACTGAATGGAAATCTTCAAATACAAAAGATCAATATTTAGACTGTGTGATCTGACCATAATGCAATAATTAGAAATTGACAAAGAAAGATCTTTTTAAATAACATTCATTTGGAAAATATCAATAAATATATTAATACATAATATATATCTCCATGGAATTTTCAGGCAAGACTGCTGGATCATATTGCCATTATTTTCTCCAGGGGATCTTCCTGACTTGGGAATGAACCTGGCCCTCTTGTGTCTCCTGCATTGGCTGGAAAGTTCTTTACCAGTTGAGTGACCAGGGAAGTACATACAATATATAATCTTTGTCTTAAGAAGAGAATATTAGGATATACTTGGAAGTGAATGATGGTGAACATACTATTCAGCAAAAATTGTGGGACACAGTTAAATTTGTATGGGGAAATGATGGAAACAATGACAGACTTTCTTTTCTTTTTTTTTCACCATTTTAAAAAATATAGTCGTTTTTATTTATTTATTTATTTTCTTGAGGCCCAAAATGATTGTGGATGGTGACTGCAGCCATTAAATTAAAAGATATTTGCCTCTTGGAAGAAAAGCTATGACAAACCTAGACAGCATATTAAAAAGCAGAGACATTACTTTGCTGACAAAGTCTGTCTAGTCAAAGCTATGGTTTTTCCAGCAGCCATGTATGGATGTGACAGTTGGA
The DNA here is from genome assembly GCF_002263795.3 of Bos taurus. NCBI lineage: Eukaryota > Metazoa > Chordata > Mammalia > Artiodactyla > Bovidae > Bos > Bos taurus. Next base: position 16,749,043 of record NC_082638.1, read on the forward strand.
TCATAAAGAAGGCTGAGTGCCGAAGAATTGATGCTTTTGAACTGTGGTTTTGGAGAATACTCTTGAGAGTCCCTTGGACAGCAAGGAAATCCAACCAGTCAATCCTAAGGGAAATCAACTCTGAATATTCACTGGAAGGACTGATGCTGAAGCTGAACATCCAATACTTTGGTCACTTGATGTGAAAAGCCAACTCATTGGAAAAGACCTTGATGCTGGGAAAGACTGAGGGCAGGAGAAGAAGTGGGCAGCAAAGAAGGAGATGGTTGGATAGTATCACCAACTCAAAGGACATGAGTTTGAGCAAACTCTAGGAGATAGTGAAGGACAGGGAAGCCTGGTGTGCTGCATGCAGTCCATGGGTCCTGAGTCCATGGGTCATGAGTCCTACATGACCAAAAGGCTGAACAACAATAAATTAAGGTAAATTTATAGCATTACACATAAGAGAAACGAGAGTTACAAACAACTATCTCAAAAATTTGTAAAGATGAGCAACAGAAAAAACTTATAGCGATAAAAAGGAAAGAAATTAATAAATAACAAAAATGAGTGTAATAGAGAAGAAAATATTGTAACAAAACCAAAACTTTATTCCCCTATATGACTACTAGGAGCCTTCCAGCAGAACAGGGCATTTCAAAAAGACTCTGCAAAGGGCCAAAAAAGAAATACTTTAGGCTTTGTGAATATGATCTTTGGCGATTAATCAAGTTTGCAGCCATAAACAATAACCAAAGGAACTGGCAAGTCCCTGTTCCAACTTTAAGGACGCTGAAAATTGAATTTCACACAATTTTCACGTCAGAAAATAATATTATTTTCGGGTTTCCACAGCCATTTAAAAGTGTAAGGCTCTAAAACTAAAAAATAAATAAATAAATAAATAAGTAAAGCTCAGTTTCAGCTCACTATTGGCTGTGCAAAAACAGCGGCAGGCTGCCCTGAATTGATCCAAATGGAATTCCAAGGGGAGGCTTCAAGATCCAGGTGTATGGTCAAGTTCCTTAAGGAAGGGGCAGGTCACTCCTGAGTTCTGTGAGTGCTGGACATCATCACTGGACTCCCCTGGGAGACTCGGATGCCGCTCTCAGACCTGTGTCACAGTGACTGTTGACTGTGTTTCCCCCCGCCCCTCTCTTTGGTGAGCTGGTCAATCTTGACAGACCCAAGACCGTTAAGATTCAGGTTCAGGCTGACCACGCCCCCAGTGGTGGCCTCCAGAGGTGCCACTGCGCACGCATGCGCCCAACTCGGCCTCGCGGCCAATCAGATTGCAGGTGCCGACATCTGGCAGCCAATCATCGGTGGCAGCTCACACGCCTGTAGGGGCAGTGGCGGTGGCGACCCGGGACTGAGAAGGCGTCGTGGCCTCAGGCTTAACCCGGGGATAGCCTAGGGCCAGGTGAGCTGCCTGCAGTTTTGTACCACCGCCAACGGGGACCGGTAAGGACTGGGGCATGGTGCGGCCATAAGCAGTGCCTGAAGGCTGAGGGGAGGATTTCACGGGTCCCCACACGCATGGGGCCTTTCTCGGCGTGGATGCCTGTGGGAACCCGCGGACCATCAGGAGGGAGCGTGGGACTGGGCCCACAGGCCCATGGCCCCTTACACCCTCTCCCCTCTCTAGTCTGGGTGGGCACTGCTCCCTGGCAGCCTTCCTGCCCCGGGGGTAGGATGAGCTAGCTCCAGGGAAGGGCCTGTCAAGCCCCCGGCCCCTGCCCCAGGCTCCTGTGGAACCTAATATATTTAAAAACACACACAAAAATCTTCATAGCAGGTTTGTGACTCGGCCCCAGCCAGTTCTACGCCCAGGCACAGTCAGGTGAGCGCAGCAAAAAAACAAAACAAACAAAAACAAACAAACAAAAAAACCATCTAGTGGCCTCTTCACTGCCGTGGTGCCTTGGTAGTTTTTCTGTTTCCTCTGCCTCTCCTCGGACTCCAGGGCTGCCCTGTCCCTGTGGGCCCCGAGATTCAGGCTTTTGGTTCGGGAAGTTGGCAGATGCGGTATTTGTTTGTTTGTTACTGAGAGAAGGGAGGTAGGAGGAAGAAGCTCAGGAAAGAGGAGTTAAATCACTTGCTCTGGTTGAGTGTGAGACTCCTGGTCAGCATCCTTAGGGTAGGGCCAGGTAGGGCCTGGGAGAGAGACCATTCCCAGAACACATGACTCAGCCTGACCTTTCCCTCTGCCCACCCCCAGGATGTGACCTTCTGCCTGGGTAGTCTCAAATGCTCAGGTTTTCAGTGTGCCCCTGAGGTAAGGTGACAGACATCTTTACAATAAGGAACACAGTTGTGTCTTTCTTGCCTTCTGTTTTTCTCCTTTCATTCATGGGCTGTTGAGAAAGTTCTGATTGGGGATTAGCTGACCCTGATTGCAGGTGGTACTTCAGGGCAATCATGGTTTCAGGTCACTCTGAAGCTCTCTGAGTTGTACCCTTAAAAACAGGCAGGGAGGCTGGTGGCTTGCTTTCTCCTGCCTTCTTGAAAGAAAACAGTAATAGCACCATGGGTTTCAAGCTGTGTAGAGCTGACTTCTACCACTTGGTGACGCTAAATTGGGGCAATACACATATCCTAAGGTTTTAGCTACAAAATCAAAGTAATGAATGTGTGGGAGTTCCCTGGTGGTCTGGTGGTTAGGTTTCTGGGATTTCACTGCAGTTCTGGGTTCCATCTCTGGTCAGGGAACTGGGATCCCACAAACCAAGCAGCATGGCCAAATGAATAAAGTGGTTCATTCAGAGAAAATGTGTTGTAATTTAACGTGTTTACATGAGATTACTGGCTCATTTCTGTAATCTTAAGTGCTTTATTTCATTAAGTAATTGAACTCCACTGGATGGGGGCCTGGGACCATCTGAGTTCATTTCATGCCAGTAAACAAGATCATAGGTAGCTGTATGCCCAGCATCTTGTGCCTACAGCTCTGTTGTATAGTTATCTATTGCTGGTACAGCTTTGAAGTTCACGTTTTGTTTTGGTCACACCATGTGGCTTCATAGCATATTAGTTCCCAACCAGGGATCGAACCCAGGATCCTGGTAGTGTAAAGGCTGAGTCCTAACCACTGGACTACCAGGCAACTCCTGTTTTTAGGTGTTCTGGCATGTTTTGTGTTTTTAAATTTTTGCCATATTTTTGCCATAGGAGAGCTCTTCTGTGTGTAAGTATAATGTGAATGATATTATAGCTTGAATGTTTGTGTTGTACATATTATCTCAAAATTGAATAGTTTGAAAGAACTTGCATTTGTTATCTCTTGGTCTAGAATCCAGTTGGGTAGTTTAGCCTCAGTGTCTCTGCTAAGGCTTTAGTCAAGCTTTTATCTGGTTTGTCAACCTCTGAAGACTTGGCTTGTTGAATCTAAGCTCTCTCACTTGGCTGTACTCATGAGGCCTCAGTTTCTCCCTCTGTGGGTCCCACCAAGGGGCTGCTGGTGTGGACGCTGCTGTCTTTTCCCAGAATGAGTGATTCAGGAAAGAACTTGCACCCAAGATAAAGTGCAGAGTCTTTTTTCAGATGTTACTCATCTTCACTTCTGTATTTGCTTAGTCTCACAGGTCAACCCTGTGATAGTTTGAGAAAGAACTACACATGGATGGGAATATCAGGGATGTGATTCACTTGGGGTCATCTTGAAGGCTGGCTACCATACCCATTAATCCACCATGCCAACCTTTCTTAATAGGATCTCAGTTCTGTTACTCTGAGCAAATTATTTGACTCGTCTACACTTCTTGTGTGCTATTGCTGCTGCTGCTGCTGCTAAGTCGCTTCAGTGGTGTCCGAGTCTGTGCGACCCCATAGACAGCAGCCCACCAGGCTCCCCTGCCCCTGGGATTCTCCAGGCAAGAACACTGGAGTGGGTTGCTATTTCCTTCTCCAATGAAGGAAAGTGAAAAGTGAAAGTGAAGTCGCTCAGTTGTGCCTGACTCCCAGCGACCCCATGGACTGCAGCCTACCAGGCTCCTTCATCCGTGGGATTTTCCAGGCAAGAGTACTGGAGTGGGGTGCCATTGCCTACTCCATCTTGTGTGCTAGATCTCAATTCTTTTTATTCAGTGATATTATAGCAAGTCTCTTCTTTGTCCTGGATTAAGTTTTCTGTTTCTCTGGATGGTTCCCATCAGCAAACAGACTGACTCTCATGTCACTTCTCATGAAAAATCCATCTTTTGGTGACACATCCTGCTTCTGCTTTTATTTCATATTTGTGTATTATAGACTTCTACAGAGTTGTTTGTAGAATTTGTTATCTCTAATTCTCTCATTTTACTTTCAATCCACTCTTCTCAAGGTCACCAGTGAATTCCAAATGTTTAACTCAGTGGTCAATTTTTAGTTTATATTTTATTTAATTAATTGGCAGCCTTTATCACAATAGTTCATTTCCTCTTCCCCTAAAATAATGTTTCATTTGGATTACAGGATTCTTCTCTTTCCTGCTTCTTTTCTACCTGCAGTTCTCCCACACACAATGTGTGACCTTTGTGTCTTGATTTATTCAGATATCATATTTCCTTTTAAATATTTATTTATTAGCTGTGTAGCATGTGGGATCTTAGTTCCCAGCCCAGGGATGGAACCTGTGCAGAGTCTTAAACACTTGATCTCCAGGGAAGTCCCCTAGTTTGTGTATTTTCAGGATTCACCCATTTCATGGATGTATAACAGTGCATGTTTTTCTATGGCTGAATATGGTATATGAATATAGTATATGGTTTGCATGTAGTCCATTGTGAGCATATACCACACTTGATTTATCCACTCATCAATTAATGGATAATATTTGGATGGTGTATTCTTTGTGGCTATTGTAAATAATGTTGCTGTGAATATTGTTTTTGCATGGACTTAACGTTTTCAATTTTTATGGATATATACAAAAGAGTGAAATTGCTGGATCATATGGCTACTCTAATATGTGAGGTACTGACAAACCACTTTTCCAAAGTTGTATTATTTTACAGCAATTACATCAACAATATATGAAGATTCCTTTTCTCCACATCCTCTGCAGCACTTATTATTATTCCTCTTTTTGATATAGCCAAGCTAATGGGTGTGAAGTAGTACCTCACTGAGACTGATTTACATTCTTCTAATCACACCATGAACAGTATGAAAAGGCAAAATGATCGGATACTGAAAAAGGAACTCCTTAGGTCAATAGGTGCCCAATATGCTGCTACTGGAAATCAGTGGAGAAGTAACTCCAGAAATAATAAAGGGATGGAGCCAAAGCAAAAACAATACCCAGCTGTGGATGTGACTGGTGATAGAAGCAAATCCCATGCTGTAAAGACCTATATTGCATAGGAACCTGGAATGTCAGGCCCATGAATCAAGGCAAATTGGAAGTAGTCAAAAGAAGAGATAGCAAGAGTGAATGTCGACATTCTAGGAATCAGTGAACTAAAATGGACTGGAATGGGTGAATTTAACTCAGATGACCATTATATCTACTACTGTGGGCAGGAATCCCTCAGAAGAAATGGAGTAGTCATCATGGTCAACAAGAGAGTCTGAAATGCAGTACTTGGATGCAGTCTAAAAAATGACAGAATGATCTCTGTTCATTTCCAAGGCAAACCATTCAGTATCACAGTAATCCAAGTCTATGCCCCAACCAGAAACACTGAAGAAGCTGAAGTTGAACGATTCTGTGAAGACCTACAAGACCTTTTAGAACTAACACCCAAAGAAAGATGTCCGTTTCATTATAGGCGACTGCAATACAAAAGTACGAAGTCAAGAAACACCTGGACTAACAGGCAGATTTGGGCTTAGAATACGGAGTGACGCAGGGCAAAAAGACTAATAGACTTTTGCCAAGAAAATGCACTGGTCATAGCAAACACCCTCTTCCAACAACACAAGAGAAGACTCTACAGATGGACATCACCAGATGGCCAACGCTGAAATCATATTGATTATATTGTTTGCAGCCAAAGATGGAGAAGCTCTATACAGAACAAAAACAAGACCAGGAGCTAACTGTGGCTCAGACCATGAACTCCTTATTAGCAAATTCAGACTTAAATTGAAGAAAGTAGGGAAAATCACTAGACCATTCAGGTATGACCTAAATCAAATCCCTTATGATTATATAGTGGAAGTGAGAAATAGATTTAAGGGTCTAGATCTGATTGATAGAGTGCCTGATGAACTATAGAATGAGGTTCGTGACGTTGTACAGGAGACAGGGATCAAGACCATCCCCATGGAAAAGAAATGCAAAAAAGCAAAATAGCTGTCTGAGGAGGCTTTACAAATAGCTGTGAAAAGAAAAGAAGCAAAAAGCAAAGGAGAAAAGGAAAGATATAAGCATCTGAATGCAGATTTCCAAAGAATAGCAAGAAGAGATAAGAAAGCCTTCTTCAGCGATCAATGCAAAGAAATAGAGGAAAAGAACAGAATGGGAAAGACTAGAGATCTCTCCAAGAAAATTAGAGATACCAAGGGACATTTCATGCAAAGATGGGCTTGACAAAGGACAGAAATGGTATGGACGTAACGAACCAGAAGATATTAAGAACAGGTGGCAAGAATACACAGAAGAACCACAAAAAAAGATCTTCATGACCGAGATAATCACGATGGTGAGATCACTGACCTAGAGCCAGACATCCTGAAATGTGAAGTCAAGTGGGCCTTAGATAGCTTCACTACCAACAAAGCTAGTGGAGGTGATAGAATTCCAGTTGAGCTATTCCAAATCCTGAAAGATGATGCTGTGAAAGTGCTGCACTCAACATGCCAGCAAATTTGGAAAACTCAGCAGTGGCCACAGGACTGGAAAATGTCGGTTTTCATTCCAATCCCAGAGAAAGACAATGCCAAAGAATGCTCAAACTACCGCCCAATTGCACTCATCTCACATGCTAGTAAAGTAATGCTCAAAATTCTCCAAGCCAGGCTTCAGCAATATGTGAACCCTGAACTTCCTAATGTTCAAGCTGGTTTTAGAAAAGGCAGAGGAACCAGAGATCAAATTGCCAACATCTGCTGGATCATGGAAAAAGCAAGAGAGTTCCAGAAAAACATCTAGTTCTGCTTTATTGACTATGCCAAAGCCTTTGACTGTGTGGATCACAATAAACTGTGGAAAATTCTGAAAGAGATGGGAATACCAGACCACCTGACCTGCCTCTTGAGAAATCTGTATGCAGGTCAGGAAGCAACAGTTAGAACTGGACATGGAACAATAGACTGGTTCCAAATAGGAAAAGGAGTACATCAAGGCTGTATATTGTCACCCTGCTTATTTAACTTATATGCTGAGTGCACCATGAGAAACACTGGACTGGAAGAAACACAAGCTGGAATCAAGATTACCAGGAGAAATATCAATAACCTCAGATATGAAGATGATACCACCCTTATGGCAGAAAGTGAAGAGGAACTAAAAAGCCTCTTGATGAAAGTAAAAGTGGAGAGTGAAAAAGTTGGCTTCACGCACAACATTCAGAAAACGAAGATCATGGCATCCGGTCCCATCACTTCATGGGAAATAGATGGGGAAACAGTGGAAATAGTGTCAGACTTTATTTTTCTGGGCTCCAAAATCACTGCAGATGGTGACTGCACCCATGAAATTAAAAGACGCTTACTCCTTGGAAGGAAAGTTATGACCAATCTAGATAGCATATTGAAAAGCAGAGACATTACTTTGCCAACAAAGGTCCATCTAGTCAAGGCTATGGTTTTTCCTGTGGTCATGTATGGATATGAACGTTGGAATGTGAAGAAGGCTGAGCGCCAAAGAATTGATGCTTTTGAACTGTGGTGTTGGAGAAGACTCAGAGTCCCTTGGACTGCAAGGAGATCCAACCTGTCCATTCTGAAGATCAGCCCTGGGATTTCTTTGGAAGGAATAATGCTAACGCTGAAACTCCAGTACTTTGGCCACCTCATGCAAAGAGTTGACTCATTGGAAAAGACTGTGATGCTGGGAGGGATTGGGGGCAGGAGGAGGAGGGGATGACAGAGGATGAGATGGCTGGATGGCATCACTGACTCGATGGACGTGAGTCTGAGTTTACTCCGGGAGTTGGTGATGGACAGGGAGGCCTGGCGTGCTGCAATTCATGGGGTCACAAATTGTCAGACATGACTGAGTGACTGAATTGAATTGAATGACATTAAGCAGTATTTTTGTTATTGTTGGCCATTTGTATATCATCTTTGGTGAAAAGTCTACTCAAATTCTTTTCCTTGTTAAATGTTTTGTTTCTTTTTTTGATTGTTGTAAAAAACTTGTAACTTAAATTTTACCATTGAAACCATTTTAACATGCTAAGTATTTCACACACTTTCATCAGCGTTTTTGAAGAAGTACATGGCAACCCACTCCAGTATTCTTTCCTGGAGAATCCCATGGACAAAGGAGCCTCGTGGGCTACAGTCCATGGGGATGCAAAGAATTGGATACGACTGAGCAACTAACACACACATACACACACACAGACACACACACAGACACACACACACACACAGTCACAGTGTTGTTTTCTTGTTGTTGTCATTGTTTTAGCTGTGCTATGCAGCTTGAATGACAGTTTCCTGGTTGAGAACCATACCCAGGCCCCTGATAGGAAAGCATGGACTCCTAACCTCTTAACTACCAGGGAATTCCTTATCACATGGTTATGAAACAGATCTCTACGCCTTTTCTTCTTGCAAAATTGAAACTCTTATACCCATCACCTGTCCCATTAGACAACAACTCCTCTTTTCTTCCCTGTTTCCCTAGACCCTGGAATCCATCGTTCTTTGTTTCCTTTCTATTTCTTGACTATATTAGATATTTAATATAAGTGGAAACATACAGTATTTGTCTTTTTTAAGACTGGCTTATTTCATTTAGCTTGATGTCTTAAAGGATCATGCATGTTGTAGCATGTGGCAGAATTTCCTTTATATGACTAAATAATGTTCCATTGTATGTATATATCACATTTGATGGACATTTAGGTGCTGCCACCTCTTAGTTGTTGTGATTAGTGCTGCTTTGAGCATGGCTGTGCAAATATCTCAAGACCCCATGTTCACTTCTTTTGAATTTGTATCCAGAAGTGGAATTGCTGAATCATGTGGTAGTTCTATTTTTAATTTTTCGAGGAGCCTTTATACTGTTTTCTGTAGCAGTTGCAACATTCTAAAATCTATCCATAACACACAAGGATCCAGTCTTTGTATGTGCTTGCCAACAGTTGTCCTTTCCTTTCCTTCCCTTTACCTTTCCTTTCCTTCATATGTATACACACACATATGCACGCACAATTTTTTCGTATCCTTTTGCATTATTGTTTATCACAAGATATGAGTATAGTTCCTTCTGCTATACAGTAGGATCTTGTTTATCTATTCTATATATTAATATTATAGTTTGCGTCTGCCAATCACCAGCTGCCAGTCTATGCCTCCCCCACCCTTCCTCTCTTGGTTATCACATAATCTGCTTTCTATGTCTGTGAGTCTGTTTCTATTTCCTGGATAAGTTCATTTGTGTCATATTTTAGATTCCACATGTAAGTGATACCATATGATATTTGTCTTTTTCTTTCTGACTTCCTAAGTATTCTTTTTAATGCTGGTGTAGACTGAAGTGTTTACTTAACTTCATTTTCAGAACATTTGTTGCCACTGTGTAGAAATGTGATTGATTTTTTAAATATTTATCTTGTATTCTGCAAGATTTTTATTAGTTGTAATACTTGTGGTTTCTTCAGGATTTCCTCAATAAAAAGAATGTTATCTCCAATATACTTTGACTTTTTCCTTTCCACTCTGAATGCTGTTTTTGTTTTTTAAAACAACAACAACAGCAACTCCTTTTTCTTACCTGATTGCCCTGGTTATAGAACTGCCAATATAATATTGAGCCAAAGTGCGGAATAGACAGCCTTGTGTTGTTCCCAATCTTAGAGGGAAAGCTTTCAGTTCTTCATTATTAAGTGTGATGTTAGCTGTGGGTCTTTTACAGGTACCCTTTGATTGAGAAAGTTATCTTCTGTTATTATTTTATTATTATGTTTTTTAACCCCTATGACGAAAAGGTGCTAGATTCAGGGCAATGCTTTTTCGGCAGGCAGATGTGTTTTTGTCCTTTTTTTAAATTATTAAATGTTATTATTAAAATATCATAACATTGATTGACTTTCGTATAATGAACCAACTTTTCATACCTCCATAAATCCCACATGATCATGGTATATAATCTTTTTTATATGTTGTTAGATTTTGTTTGCCAATATTTTGTTGAGGACACTTGCTTCTATATTCATAAGGGATATCGGTTGTGTGTGTGATGTCTCTGTGTGATACTGGTATTAGAGAAATAGTGGCATCACTTTGCCTGCTATGTGGGAAGAGACATGTGGAGTGAAGGATGAAGCAGTGTTGGATTTAAGTTTAGTCAGGATTAGAGGGAGACATTTAGGATATATCAGTGTGGAATTGGAGTGAGATTATTAAGATAGTTCATTCTCAATTTGCTAGGCCTGTGTTAAGTGCTTGACATTGAATTATGCTGTTTGTGCACTATGTAGAGATACTTTATACTTTGAATTGGCTACCTATTTTCTGTATTAACATTGATGAAATTAGTATGTGTGAATCAGTTGTAATGTGCATTTAAGATGTTTTTTTCCCCCAATTTTCCTACAAAACAAGATGCCATTAAATAGCTGATCCTTTTAAAAAGAGCTATTAACTTTAAGTCTAAGAAATAAGCATTTTTGTCTTTAAGATACAGAATCACATTTAAAGGTTATAAATTTGCCCAAAAAGATGTAGCTGGTGTGTGGCTAACTTAGAATTCCAGTGTGTGGCTAACTTAGAATTATCTTTCCTGAAGTGACCATATCTTTTTCTCCTTGAACATGAACCTGGGACAACTCTGTTCAATATATTTGAAACTACTGGTTTTGAATTTGAGGTCATCCCAACAAAGATCACATCAGCATCTTCATTTACATGTTCCACTTCAACAAAGATCAGTTCAGCATCTTCATCATCTACTTGTTTGATTTGTGCCATGCTTTTCTGTAGTTCTGGCTCTTTTTCTTCACATAATATACACAGTGGTTCCATATTTTAAATACTTATGTATTCAATATTCTTTGACTCCGGAGTCCACGTTTCTAAACACTGTACAATAGTGCTTTTGTAAAACTACTCGTCCTTTACATGTGATTTCACCTAATGATCAGTGGTGTTGGTTTTTTTTTTTTTTTTTCTTTCTTTCTTTTTTAAAATCAGATAAGATCAGATCAGCCACTCAGTTGTGTCCAACTCTTTGGAACTCCATGAATCACAGCATGCCAGGCCTCCTTGTCCATCACCAACTCCCGGAGTAAATGCAGACTCACGTACATCGAGTCAGTGATGCCATCCAGACATCTCATCCTCTGTCGTCCCCTTCTCCTCTTGCCCCCAGTCACTCCCAGCATCAGAGTCTTTTCCAATGAGTCAACTCTTCGCATGAGGTGGGCAAAGTACTGGAGTTTTAGCTTTAGCATCATTGCTTCCAAAGAAATCCCAGGGCTGATCTCCTTCAGAATGGACTAATTGGATCTCCTTGCAGTCCAAGGGACTCTCAAGAGTCTTCTCCAACACCACATTTCAAAAGCATCAATTCTTCGGCACTCAGCCTTCTTCACAGTCCAACTCTCACATCCATATATAACCACAGGAAAAACCATAGCCTTGACTAGATGAACCTTTGTTGGCAAAGTAATGTCTCTGCTTTTCAATATGCTATCTAGGTTGGTCATAACTTTCCTTCCAAGGAGTAAGTGTCTTTTAATTTCATGGGTGCAGTCACCATCTGCAGTGATTTTGGAGCCCAGAAAAATAAAGTCTGACACTATTTCCACTGTTTCCCCATCTATTTCCCATGAAGTGATAGGACCAGATGCCATGATTTTCATTTTCTGAATGTTGAGCTTGAAGCCAACTTTTTCACTCTCCACTTTCACTTTCATCAAGAGGCTAGTTCCTCTCCACTTTCTGCCGTAAGGATGGTGTCATGTTCATATCTGAGGTTATTGATATTTCTCCCGGCAATCTTGATTCCAGCTAGTGCTTCTTCCAGCCCAGTGTTTCTCATGATGTACTCTGCATAGAAGTTAAATAAGCAGGGTGACAATATACAGCCTTGATGTACTCCTTTTCCTATTTGGAACCAGTCTGTTGTTCCATGTCCAGTTCTAACTGTTGCTTCCTGACCTGCATACAGATTTCTCAAGAGGCAGATCATCAGGTGGTCTGGTATTCCCATCTCTTTCAGAATTTTCCACAGTTTATTGTGATCCACACAGTCAAAGGCTTTGGCATAGTCAATAAAGCAGAACTAGATGTTTTTCTGGAACTCTCTTGCTTTTTCCATGATCCAGCAGATGTTGGCAGTTTGATCTCTGGTTCCTCTGCCTTTTCTAAAACCAGCTTGAACATCAGGAAGTTCACGGTTCACATATTGTTGAAGCCTGGCTTGGAGAATTTTGAGCATTACTTTACTAGCATGTGAGATGAGTGCAATTGGGCGGTAGTTTGAGCATTCTTTGGCATTGTCTTTCTCTGGGATTGGAATGAAAACCGACATTTTCCAGTCCTGTGGCCACTGCTGAGTTTTCCAAATTTGCTGGCATGTTGAGTGCAGCACTTTCACAGTATCATCTTTCAGGATTTGGATAGCTCAACTGGAATTCTATCACCTCCACTAGCTTTGTTGGTAGTGAAGCTATCTAAGGCCCACTTGACTTCACATTTCAGGATGTCTGGCTCTAGGTCAGTGATCTCACCATCGTAATTATCTGGGTCATGAAGATCTTTTTTTGTGGTTCTTCTGTGTATTCTTGCCACCTGTTCTTAATATCTTCTGGTTCTGTTAGGTCCATACCATTTCTGTCTTTTATTGAGCCCATCTTTGCATGAAATGTTCCCTTGGTATCTCTGATTTTCTTGGAGAGATCTCTGGTCTTTCCCATTCTGTTGTTTTCCTCTATTTCTTTGCATTGATCGCTGAAGAAGGCTTTCTTATCTCTTCTTGCTATTCTTTGGAAATCTGCATTCAGATGCTTATATCTTTCCTTTTGTCCTTTGTTTTTCACTTCTCTTCTCTTCACAGCTGTTTGTAAGGCCTCCCCAGACAGCCGTTTTGCTTTTTTGCATTTCTTCTCCATGGGAATGGTCTTGATCCCTGTCTTCTGTACAGTGTCAACAACCTCATTCCATAGTTCATCAGGCACTCTTATCTATCAGATCTACTCCCTTAAATCTATTTCTCACTTCCACTGTATAATCATAAGGGATTTGATTTAGGTCATACCTGAATGGTCTAGTGGTTTTCCCTACTTTCTTCAATTTAAGTCTGAATTTGGTAATAAGGAGTTCATGGTCTGAGCCACAGTCAGCTCCTGTTCTTGTTTTTGTTGACGCTATAGAGGTTCTCCATCTTTGGCTGCAAAGAATATCATCAGTCTGATTTCGGTGTTGACCATCTGATGATGTCCATGTATAGTGTCTTCTCTTGTGTTTTTATAAGAGGGTGTTTGTTATGACCAGTGCATTTTCTTGACAAAAGTCTATTAGTCTTTGCCCTGCCTCATTCCGTATTCCAAGGCCAAATTTGCATGTTACTCCAGGTGTTTCTTGACTTCCTACTTTTGCATTCAAGTCCCCTATATTGAAAAGGACATCTTTTTTGAGTTTTAGTTCTAAAAGGTCTTGTAGGTCTTCATAGAACTGTTCAACTTCAGCTTCTTCAGCATTATTGATTGGGGCATAGACTTGGATTACTGTGATATTGAATGGTTTACCTTGGAAATAGAAGAGATTAAAATCAACATGGGACAAAGCTATGATTCTAGAGTTATGTAGACTTATAGTCATAGGTTTTTCAGCTGTCATTTATTCTCTTTGATACTTAGTGTCTTTATCTGTAAGATAAGTGTGTTTATAACTACCCTAGAGTTTTGGATATAATCAGATAGTGCATTTTTCTGTACTTAACTTATGTGTAGTATGTTTATACTTAAGTGGCAGTTTATATAAAAGAAAGCACTTGGACTTGTGGCCGCACCCTTCAAGAATAAAAAATTATTTAAAATATGGAACCACTGTGTATATTATGTGAAGAAGAACAAGAGCCAGAACCACTGAAAAGCATGGGACAAACCAAACAAGTAGATGATGAAGATGCTGAACTGATCTTCGTTGAAGTCAAACATGTAAATGAAGATGCTGATGTGATCTTTGTTGGATGACCTCAAATTCAAAACCAGTCATTTCAAACATATTGAACAGAGTTGTCTCAGGCTCATGTTCAAGGAGAAAAAGGTATGGTCACTTCAGGAAAGATAATGCTCACGAATTACAGCCTTTTAGTCACATGACTAAAAGTCACATGTAGTCACTAAAAGTCACATGTAGGAGTCATGTGACTCCTAGATCAGCAGCAAAGACTGTCTTGCCAGTTTCTGACTCTGAATCAAGATCAACAGATAGTCCTGTTATCAATGTGCCTTTGTCTAAAGCTGATTGTAAAAATATTTTGCCATAAATAATGCCTAATAGCTTTTCAGAGGTATGTTCTCCTTTGATTACCTTCACAAGTTCATTGCAGCATCCAGTAGAAACAGCAGTTTCTGCAGGAGATATGGATAAAAGTCCTCATGTATCAAAGCGACTTTTGACTTCTGAAACAAATAGCACAAATCCCAAAAGGCCTAAACTCAGTGTTGGAATTACAGGGAAACATTCTTTAGCTTTGTCCCCTTAAGGTATTTTTTATACAGTGACTACTGAGCAAAGCACACAGACAGTGTTCCTACCTCATTAAGTCATGTTCAGAATGGAGAACTTTGTCCAACAGCTTTTCCAAAGGACAATGTTCATTGCAAGCCTGTAAGTCCTTTAGCAGGAAATGGACTAACAAAAACTGACTTTCCAAGTTTAGCAAGTCAAAACAAAATTGTACCTACAGAAGGAAATCTGATTGTGTTACTTGTTGACTTCTACTGTGGACAGCATATAGGAGATGTGTGGCCAGATCTGAAGACTCACACAGCCTTTAAATGCCTCAGCTGCTTGAAAGTCCTAAAAAAATGTCATTTATGAATCACATGAAGCACCATTTGGAACTTGAGAGGCAGAGAGGTGACTGATGGAAAAACCGTACTACCTGCCAGTACTGCCACCACCAGTTTCCTACTTCCTTCCAGCTGCAGTGTCACATTGAAAGTGTCCACATTTCCCAGGACCTCTCCGCAGTCTGTAAAATCTGTGAGTTGTCCTTTGAGACAGATCAGTTTCTCTTACAGCACATGAAAGACAAGCATAATTCTGGTGAAATGCTCTATGTATGCCAGGTTTACAGTTACAGATTATGAGTCTTTGCAGATGTGGATGCACATTTCAGAGCATACCATGGTAACACTAAGAATTTGCTTTGCCCGTTTTGTCTCAAAAATTTTAAAACTGTAATACCATACATGTGTCATTATAGAGGGCACTGGGTATAGTTTTCACTGGTGTTCCAAATGTCGGCTACAGTTTTTAACTTTCAAGGAGAAAATGGAGCACGAGACCCAGTGTCATCAAATGTTTAAGAAGCCTAAGGAGCTAGAAGTATTACCTCCTGAAACAAAAGTTGTTACAGGTATCAGTGGAACCTCTTCAACCAGGATTTCTGGAAGTAGCATCGGTTACTGTGAACACACTGATTTTGAATCAACACCCCCCAAATCTAAAAGTAGGAATTAAAAAAAAAAATCCATTAATTCTACTTTCAGTAAGACTGAAGTATTTCAAAGTTAAAAACCATTAAAAACAAAAAATCCAAATTATAGTATTATTCAGTAGTATCAAATATAGTGAAACCAATGGGTAATTTATGTTTTTTTTTTTTTTTAATTCATGAAGTACAGTTTTGTTTGATCTGAATGTTGAGATGTTATTTAAAAATATATTACCTGTTTTTCATATAATTGTCTTAACATGTAAAAAGTATGTGTGCATCCGTGTGTGTGAGAGAGAGAATGAGAGAGGGGGAGAGAGGAAAATAACAACCTGTTTTGGTATTTCAAGTTATTTGTAAGTTCCAAAGCTTTACTATAGATACAATCTGTTGAGCGTTTTAGCAACATAATTTTCAACTGTTTTCATGCCTTGAAGATCTCAGTATTAACTATACAGCCAGATTGGAATGGCTTTGTTATGGTATGGTCCCATGTGCTGCTGAACTCTCCGAAGTGCCTCTGTTGTGCTGATCTAAGATAACCTGGCTCTGAAAGCCTCCTGTGGAGAAGTTGATGGAGAAGCTGTGATGTGAGTTTGGAGCAGACACAGGATTTAGTCAGCAGAGAGCTGTGGCTTCTTGTCCCAGTTGAGAAAGAGGCACACAGTCTCTCCAGGCATGGAGCCACAGCAGAAGGAACACTGTCTCAGAATGTCTTTACCTAGCCCAGGGACATCTCAAGGATGCCAACCATTAAAGTGCCTGTGTTTGATGAGGGGCCTCTGCAAGCATCAAGCAGGCCCTGTGTATCATTGACTGCAGTTGGAGAAGCAGATATAGTTAATAGAATGAGGCCTGGTGCCTGTGGACCTCATATTGAGTGATCAAAAGGGGAATTTGATTCATTTCGTCCCCTTTCCCATTGGCTGGCCTTTAGCCAGAGTGAAGTAGCCATGTCTGTCTCAGTCACAGTAGTAAAGCAAGTTAAGATTCCCAAGGAAAAAAGTCTTGACGTCCAGTTTGATTTGTCCTGGACCCATGTTTTTAACTGAAAAGGCTCAAACACAGGGAATCTGTTCAGTTTATGAATTGGGCTAAAGTTAGTTGTCTTACCCTTAAGCTATAATGGAGGTGTCCAAGAATAGTAAATGTAGTGGATAAAAATGGTCCAGGTGATTAAACCCTTTACAGAACTTTTCCTTACCTTTTCCAGTTACATGTGTCTTACCCTAGTTGAACATGTGAAGATTTCAGTGTTGTATCTTATGTTGCCTTGGACACGAATGTATTACAGTTAACAGTTAATTCTTTGTATGTGTAATTTCCCATTTTATCAAACTCATACTGAGTTTCGGTCTTACTTAACACAGTCTGATGTGCAAGAATTATCTCATTTATTTCAGTAATTATCAGTTCATAGACTTATTATCTTTCCTCTAATCTATCCAACTATCTAATCTGTGATTATACTTGTGGAAACCTTTTTTCTTGTGGTCTCCAAGGGCACTTTCACAGACCTGCAGGGTACCCTCTAAGTATTGGTTCCTGAATATCTGCAAACTTGGCTGCCTCTCTGGGTTCCTGGAATTGAGTCTCCCTAGGTATGTTTTAATGCCATCTCTTCTCCACTTCTGACACAGATACCTAGCAATCTCTGTGCACCATTCAAGGAACCTGGGATCCTGGCTGTAGACCTATGCCAGGAGAAATATCTCCTTTTCCTCTTCCTTTCTCCTCTTTATCTCTGCTCACTTGTTGTTGTTGTTGTTGTTTCTCTCACCTCAATTTATTTAAATTCTCTCAGCTTTCACAAAATGCTGGAAAGTGATAATCACCAAGAGGTTAGCATCCCTCTCAGAACTGAAGAGGAAGGCCTACAGATAACTAAGCTGTAGTGAGTCTGTTGTCTGCATTTTACGTAATTTCCTGAGTGTAAATTCTATTGTATTTATTTACTCAATGCTTTATTGATTGATTTGCACTTTGAATATTTTACTAGGCCTTTCCAGTTAGTTTGCTTTGGCCAAAGCACTTTGCTAAGTGTCAGCTTAAACCACTTTCTTTAGTTGTAGAAAGAGTGTGTATGTGTGTTCTGGTCTCAGGTGAAAACTTCTATGTATAATTAAACGTGCAGACTTTTGTATACATATCTCCTTTATTGTATACCTCCATTTGTGCTGAACGTTTGGAACTGAAAAAGGTTCCAGTGATATGGACCCTGACTACCTCCTCTCTTCCATTCTCTGTCATTCTACTCTACTGTTCTCCTCATTGGTGCACTGTTTTTGACAACACTGGTCTTGCTTTTCCTCAAGCAAATTCTATTTCTTCCTGATCCAAAGACTTTGCACCTGCTGTTCTTCTGGAAATTCTCTTCCTCTAGGCCTGCATGGCTTGCTACCTCCCTTGTTTGAGCTTCACCAATGCTGTTCAAATCACAAGTGAAATCTCCAACCCCCTCCCTTTCTTCCTCCTCCTTAAAGGAACTTTAAGTCTACCCTCTTCTTCCCTCTCCAGGCTAAATTTCCTAGATTTTCACAAAAAGAAAAACTGAGGAGAGATAATAACATCAGGGCTTTGCTTCTTAGAAATAACTTGTGTCAGTTTCTATGCCTGCAAATAAAAGATAGTTAATAGTTGAGTCCTTTCAGGAGCTTTCTCTGTTTTTCTATTGATACATCTGTATTTTTTTAAGGCAAGATCATTTTGTTTTGTTTAAAAATAAATTGAATATCTGTCAAGATTACTATTTTATTATTGCCCTTTTTGAATTTCCTTGTTTACTTTGCTTGTTCTTTCAGATAAAATTTATTATTAATGGTGCCAAAATTGTATGTAAAATTAGTATTTATAGTAATGTTTTTTTAAATTAATTCTGCTGTCTGTCTTTTTACACATAACATGGCATACTTTTATTCTTTTTACCTAATCTTATTGTGTTGGCCAGGACTTCTAAACAGTGATGTGTAAATGGGTTTTCTTGTTCTTAGTACCATCAAAGGCAATGAGTATATGGCTTAATAAATTTCTATTTCTGTTTTTAGAATTTAAAGAGAATTGTTTTCTTGGATAGTTTACAACATCTGTTGAGACATTTACTTTTCTCTCTTTCTCACTTCATTTCTTTTTTTCCTTTCTTCCCCTGTCTCTCTTCCTCTCTTTCCTTTCTTCCTCCCTTTCTTTCCTCAGGTTTTTGCTTGACTGTACCTTTCCTGAAACAAAAGTAATTCCACTCAGGATTGAATATTATCCTCTCAGAATCTCATTCCATTTCTCATTTTTAATATTGCAATTAGCTCCTCTTCCCCTTATTAGATTTGCCACAGTTGTATCAATGTTTCTGATTTACTTTTTCCAAGAAGCAGCTCTTGTTTTATTATCCCAACAAGTTTAATTTTTGTTGTTTTATATTTTTGTTTCATTTCATATATACCTCCTACTTTCTTTAGGATTTTTTTTATAGCCATGTATTTTAAAAGCTTTCTTTGCAAATTTTTATGGAAATATATTTGATTTACAGTGTTTGTTTCCAATGTATATCAGAGTGATTGAGTTATGTAGATACATATCTATTATTTAGGTTTTTTTCCATTATAGGTTATTACATTATACTGAGTATTTCTTTTTTTTTTTTAAGTGTTTAGGACTTGACCTATCTTTATTTAAATATCAATTCTGTCTGAATCCCAAATATTTTTATGTACACATTTTTTAAAATTAAAATTTCATTCTCTATGATTTTTGGCAATTCCAAAGATTTCACTATTTTCAGGCTGAATGTTTTTATTTACAGTTTACTGGGAATTAAGTTTTCCTTGCAACTCTGAGGGTATGTGTGTGTATACACTGACATGTCTATATATACATCCTTTTCAGATTACTATATGGGTTTTTTTTAAAGATATATAAAAATCTTTTAAAAGATATTTTGTTTGTATGGTAAAAATGTGAAATGTTTTAATTCTAGAAATCTATTCCCCCAAATGAAGATAGTATAAAAAGTAAAGGTATAAAAATATTCCTTTGAGAGTAATTCCTAGTAACAGAACTTGGAAATGTTAAAAATTATTCATAACACTTACTAAAGGTGGTAAGAAAAACTTTATTCAAGGTAAGAGTACTACAGCAGGGTCTTATAATAGGGGAGAGAGTTTGAACTTGAGCCTGACTCCAGCAGGGACACAGCTAGGATTTATAGCTAAAGAACAGGATGGGTGCATGGGGTTGCAAATACAGACTGGGAGACTGAAAAGCAATGAACAACAACAGGGTGGGTGTCAGTGGATGAAAACTTATTCAGAGGACCATAAGGGTGAGGGTGGATTTTGGCTAAACTGAGAGGATCATTGCTAGGCTAGGCAAGGTTGATAAGATATTGAGGTGAGTGATAAGGAATTTGATCTGATACTGAGGGTGGTCAGATCAAGGGTGGGATATTTTTACTAAACTGACATACAGATTCTGGCTTCACTTGGACTAAATGGACAGGCACCCCTGGATAAAGACATTGCCCAAAGTTGGCAGTGCATTAATGAACTACTGCTGCGTAACAAATTACCCCAAACTAACAGCTTAAAACAATATTATCTCATACTGCTGTGAAAGTTGGGAATCCAGGAGTAATTCATCTGATTGTTCTGGCTCAGGATTTCATGAGGTTGCCGACATCTGAAGGCTTGACATAGGCTGGTGGATTTCCTTCCAAGATGGCTTACTCACATCACTGTTGAAACCAGTTTCCTTGCTGGCTGTTGGGAGAAAGCCTCAGTTCTTTCACGTGGGCCTCTCTACTGGGATAACTGAGTGTTCTCAAGATATGACTAGGCTGGCTTCTAGAGAGAGTGATCCAAGAGGATGAGCAAGCAGGGTGCAGTGCCTTTTATGACCTAGTTTCATTTTCATTTCTACAATATTCTAACATTAGAAGTGAGCCACTAAGTCCAGCCCACGTGTGAAGGGGAGTATAAGGTCCACCCTTGATGGAAAGGATTTGTGGACATAATTTAAAACCACTTGGTACACATGTGGCCACAAATTGTTTACATACTTTTATGTCCAAAATGCATTTTCTGACAATGCTTTCAAAGATTTTATCCATTATAGCATTAACTTGAAATTCAGGACCTGTCATCTAAGTCAGGTCCAGATATGAATCAGAGTCCAGTTGTGCAGTATCTCAAGTGTTCAGTCACTCAGTTGTGTTCTAATCTTTATGAAGCACGTCAGGCTTCCCTGTCCATCATAAACCCCAGGAGCTTGCTCAAACTTAAGTCCATTCAGTTGGTGATGCCATCCAACCATCTCATCCTCTGCCGTCCCCTTCTCCTCCTGCCTTCAGTCTTTACTGCATCAGGGTCTTTTCCAATGTGTCAGTACTTCGCATCTGGTAGCCAAAGTATTGGATCTTCAGCTCAGCATCAGTCCTTCCAATGAATATGTAGGACTGAATTACTTTAGGATTGACTGGTTTGATCTCCTTGCAGTCCAGGACATTCTCGAGTCTTCTCCAACACAACAGTTCAAATTATACAAATGTAGTTCCTCTAGACCTGAGGATCTGTGAACAAAAGAGATGAGTTAATCTGCTCACTTTCACAGCCAACATACAATGGTGGGTCAAGCATACATAACTTTCATAGACACTTCTGTTCCAGAAAGGGGAGGGGAGATGGGAGTCAATAATAGCAGTTCTGAAATACCACAGGTTCTTGTTGGCAATCCTTGGATTAGGATTCAAGGCCTGGAAACTTCCTAGGCTTCAGTTTCTGAATGTTTAATTATACCCTCTGACATGATTGCATTGCATGAAAGGTGGGGAGTATATAGTTACACTGAAACAGTCTGCATAGCCTGTTTCCTGCTTGTCAAAGGTAGCAGTCCAGAGCTCTCATTTTGTACGTTTTCTGGTCCTTTCAGTCCAAGCTGAACATAAGTTTGTTATTTTAAAACTTGATGTGTCTTCTGATAATCTTACTGGTGTTCATGCGAAAGCACCCCACTCCAAAGCCACAATCACACATGTCTTCATAATAAGGCCTACTCTGTCTTGGTTTTCTGCTGAGATAGCTGAGCAATAACACCCTGAAACTCGGTATAAGTCCTATTGTGTGATTAAAATGATCTCTGAGTGACACCCCCAAACTCTTTGGAGGGCATTGGCCTGACTAAATAATCCTATGAAGCATCCCATTCCACCTTTCTGAGGCCTAACACAGAATTTAACAGTTACACTCGTCTTTCAGTTCAGTGCAATCACACAGTCGTGTCCTACTCTTTGCGACCCCATGAATTGCAGCATGCCAGGCCTCCCTGTCCATCACCATCTCCCGGAGTTCACTCAAACTTACGTCCTTCGAGTCAGTGATGCCATCCAGCCATCTCATCCTCTGTCGTCCCCTTTTCCTCGTGCCCCCAATCCGTCCCTGCATCAGAGTCTTTTCCAATGAGTCAACTCTTCACATGAGGTGGCCAAAGTACTGGAGTTTCAGCTTTAGCATCATTCCTTCCAAAGAACACCCAGGGCTGATCTCCTTTAGAATGGACTGGTTGGATCTCCTTGTAGTCGAAGGGACTCTCAAGAGTCTTCTCCAATACCACATTTCAAAAGCATCAATTCTTTGGTGCTCAGCTTTCTTTACAGTCCAACTGTCGCATCCATACATGACCACTGGAAAAACCATAGCCTTGACTAGACAGACATTTGTTGGCAAAGTAATGTCTCTGCTTTTCAATATGCTATCTAGGTTTGTCATAACTTTTCTTCCAAGGAGTGTCTTTTAATTTCATGGCTGGAGACACCATCCGCAGTGATTTTGGAGCCCCCCCAAAATAAAGTCTAACACTGTTTCCACTGTTTTCCCATCTATTTCCCATGAAGTTATGGGACCAGATGTCATTATCTTCGGCTCATCTTTAGACCAACTTTATTTAAAAAAAAAAAAAATTAAGAACTGACATATATGTGATGTACAATGTTATATTTAGACCACCTTACCCTAATGCCCCAGATATGACCTTTTTCTTGAGAGCCATTAATTTTAGCATCTTCTGTCAACATAAAAGACTGGAAAATTTCCAAATCAGCAAGTTCTGTCTACTTTTTTAATAGTCTTTCTCTTAAAGTTTTTTTTTTTTTTTTTAATTTTCCTTCATATTTTACTATAGGCAACAAGAAGAAGCCAGGAAGCACTTTTGGCTGTTTCACTGGAAATTTCCATAGCTAAATAACTCAATTAATTAGGTAGTTTCTCCTTCCAGCTCATTAGGTATATTTTTGACTTTTCATAAACTGCAGGTGTAGTGGACTTTCCTCTGCACACTCTCCAGGCTGTTTCCTCCTGCCTCTCTTTTCTGCCAGGCATCCTGAGTGGACCACTGTGATTCCACTTAGAGCTTACTCATCAGTGAAATAATAGGGATCGGTACCCTGGCTTCAGTGCTTCTGATGTCCAGAGTCTATGTACCTTTCCCTATGACTTTCATGTTTTTGCTATCCAACTTCCATCATTTGGCTAGATCAGTTCTGACAGCTCATACTCACAAACACACTGGCAGATGCTTCTGCATGCACATGTGCACACACATGCACGTGTACACATGAACATCCCGGAGAGGAAACTTGCACATATGAACAAGTACCTGCTGCTTCTCCAGGCACATGAATTTTGGTAAGCATCTGATTTTCTTTTTCCTGTTAAATTCTTCAATTGCTCATGGATCATGTCAGGTTGCACTTTTAACTCTAACCTTATCCTCAAAGGTTACAGAATCTTGGCATTTGCTCATGACAGGGACCGACCTGCAGAGCATTGGGGAGGGTTAAAAGCGGTCGCCCTGGACAGTTGAGTGACATACACCTGCATTCTGCATTCTCCCATCATCTTGGACAGTTTCACGGTACTAGTCATGTTGGCTTGGTCTATTGCCTGTGCATTCCTTCAGGGGACCAGAAAACAAGGACTTCTGGGCTCAACTGACTTGGAGAACCCCTTTCTCATTATGCACCTATCTAGGTCATTCCTTGTCAGTGTTGTGCCCTTGTGGCTAGCCTACCACCCCTTAGGGCCCACAACATTCTGAGTGAGGCTCCCTGTTCTTCCTATCTATGTAGCTTTCTGTGTGCACTTACCTGTGCCCCCAGTTGCCCGTTGGACACCAAGCTACAAGGGCCTTTACCCACTTCCCCTACCCCACCCCCACTCCACACCCATATTGCCAGCCCATCCCACAATCCTACCCCCACCCCCACTGCACCCCCCACACCACACCCACAACCGTATCCCCATCCCACCCCATCCCACCCCCAACCCACGTCCACCACACCCCTACACCCCCACACCTCCCACACACCCACCCCAAACAGACCCAACCCTACCCCCATCCTCCTCCCACCCTTCCCTACCCCCACCTTACTCTACCCTTCCCTATCCCACTGTACCCCCATCTAAAAGTTCCTCCCCTCCCCCTGCCCCCGCCGCCAGACCGGTGGGCGTGGCCACAGGCACCACACCGCCCCCTCTCTTGGAGCCCTCCCTCCGTCTTCTAGACTCTCTGTTATTTGTATCTGTGTAGCTTTCTGTGTGAACCTGTCTACCTGTGCCTCCAAGCACCCCTTGGACACCCAGCTACAAGGGCCACTTCTCCTACCCCACGCCCATCCCAAACCCATAACCCCACCACAGCCCTACCCCTCCACCACCCCACCTTCCCCCATACCTCATCCCAACCCCCACTACCACCCCACACCCTGACTCCCAATCCGCCCCCACACCCAACCCTTAACCTGCCCCCCAACCCACCCAACCCCCAACCCCACTCTCACCCCCACACCACCCCCCTACCCCACCCCCAGCCAGCCCTACACCTCCCTGCTGCTGCTGTTGCTGCTGCTTAGTTGCTTCAGCCGTATCCCACCAGGCTCTTCTATCCATGGGATTTTCCAGGCAAGAGTACTGGAGTGGGGTGCCATTGCCCTCTCCGCTACCCCTCCCTGCTGCTGCTGCTGCTGCTGCTGCTGCTGCTGCTGCTGCTGCTGCTCAATCGCTTCAGTCGTGTCTGACTCTGTATGACCCCATGGACAGCAGCTCACCAGGCTCCCCCTTCCCTGGGACTCTCAAGGCAAGAACACTGGGGTGGGTTGCCATTTCCTTCTCCAATGCATGAAAGTGAAGAGTAAGTAAAAGTGAAGTTGCTCAGTCGTGTCTGATTCTTAGCGACCCCATGGACTGTGGCCTACCAGGCTCCTGTGTCCATGGGATTTTTCAGGCAAGAGTACTAGAGTGGGGTGCTATTGACTTCTCCGGCTACCCCTCCCTGCTGTTGCTGCTGCTGCTAAGTCACTTCGGTAGTGTCCGACTCTGTGCAACCCCGTAGATGGCACCCCACCAGGCTCCCCCGTCCCTGGGATGCTCCAGGCAAGAACACTGGAGTGGGTTGCTACTTCCTTCTCCAGTGCATGAAAGTGAAAAGTGAAAGGGAAGTCGCTCAGTCGTGTCTGACTCTGAGCGACCCCATGGACTGCAGCATACTAGGCTCCTTCATCCATGGGATTTTCCAGGCTAGAGTGGGGTGGAGTGGGGTGCCATTGACCCCTCCCTACCCCCACCCTAATGCTCCTACCCCTGCCATTGCCAGGGGCATGGCCACAGGCAACACCCTTCCCCTTCTCTGCATGCCTTCACCGCCATTCTGGACTCCCTGGGAGACTGCACTCGCGATCCCAAGATCTCATGAGATTTGCTCCAGGAGGAAACAGTAGCTGGGTTGATTAGGCCACCTGTTTTCCGGACACTGCAGAGTAACCACTTCTCTCTCCTCAGCGTTCAACAGGGACCTTGTGGCAAGGCACAGCTGCACAAACCGTAAGTTCCCGCCTTGGGTCCCCTGCTTTCCCATAAGGTGACCTTGAGCTAGTCTCTGGTTCACCCCCACAGACCCCCAGTACTATTCGCCTCCCAAAAACGAGTTATCTGGACTGGGGGCTGGAATAATAGCCCAGGAGGGTGAGGAGCCAGCCGTACCTACGTGCTCCGCAAAGAGGCCTACCCTGTGGAGGCAATAATCCAGCGAACCAGGGTCTGCTGCCACTTGGCACTGGACATGGGCTCCCCTCTGAAGGTTCCAGGGCATGGGGGGCTGAGAAAGGGACCGAAATGGGGCTGCTGGGCGGTGATCAGTGTCCTTTGAAGAAGGGCCCTTGGACCTGAGTCCAGCTCGGCGCTTCAATTGTCTGCTGGTCCAGCCATTGAGAAATCACTCAGATTCGGAGATACGAGGAGACTCGCACTCACATGGCAGGGTTGGCTTTCCAGTTTTGAGTTTATTCTTCTGGTTCATAAATACACATGTTAACATACCATCATCTTGTTTTTGGAGCACTTTGGATCTTATTCTCAGGCTTGGGTGGACACGGGTGACTGAGAGGATAGGAGACCAGGGAAACTGGTTGTTTGAGGACCTGAGGCCATTGTGAGCTGAACCAGTGTGGGTGGAATCCATCTTCAGGTAAGCTGGTCCCCTTCATCACCTCTGGTGCCTCCTCTGTGCTGGTCATTGGGGAGCTGGGTAGCGTCTGTAGCCTGAGGAGGATGAGCACCCTTTAGTTTCCCACGTCATTTTCCTAAGAGAGCTTTGGTCCTGCTGCTGTCTTAAAAAAGGCAACTGCAGCGTGTTGAGGACCCATTCCCAAAGCCATGGTTAGGTTCAGAACCTGTGCTCGGGAGGCTTGTTTCAGACCCCAGACACTCGACCCCTGTGTGGTATTGGGCAAGGGCTGGGTGGTGAGCCCAGGAAAGTTTTGCTCTTCCTAGTGTGGGGCCCCTGGTAGTGAGGTGCTCCTGGAAAGAAAGCACTCAGGCAACAGAATGAGTCCTCTAGTTGCAGCTGGAGGAGGCCAGGAAGGCCGTGTGGCCAGACGTGGAATGGAGAATGGAGAGAGACCACAGGGCAAGGACGATATTATGCACTGGAGGTGCTGGGTAACCTTTGGGCACTGCTGATCCCAGGACACCTGGCTGTAACCCCCAGTATCACTGCTGTCTCCAGAGCAGAATATGTGGACCCTCTGTCCCAGAACTGCAGACTCTTGAGTGTCTGTGTCAGGACCCACTGGGGCCAGGACCCTGAGAGGAGGAAGATGTGCAAAGAGGAGAGGTCAAGGTCATGAATCCAGGGGAGTTCAGGGCAGAGGGAGAAAGGGGTCAGCATGGGGGCTGCCAGCCAGTCCCCTTACTGTGCAGACCAAGTGTGATCAGAGCCCAGGCCATGGCACAGAGTCCCAGAGCTCTGCTTTTGCAGTCACGGCAATGGACCAGGGTCCCCACACCCTTCATATCTCCTGCCTCACCTATGGAAGGGGCCTCTGTGCACAGCTGCTCCCCAGATCTGGCTGGTGAAACCCCATCAGTGAATCTGCCTATTTGCCCCTGTGGAGGGCAGGCAGTAGTGGGAGGTTTCCTCCTGGGATATGGTCTGAGCCTGAGACCTTGGAGGAGGGCCGTTGAGCTGAGGTGAGGTATAAATCTAGGCCTTTCTGGATTTGTCCCCAAATATTGCATCATTGCCCCATCCTCCTGGATGACCTGGCAGTACCCCCAGACTTGCTGAGTTCCTAGACTGTGGTGGGTAGTGTCCCCTGAAAGGAGGCTCCTGTTCTGTTCTCTAGTAGGCCCTAGGCTTTTCACTGCCCACAAACAGAGTAGGGCATTCCAGAACTCAGAGACTTTCCTGGGCACACTGCCCCACCAGACTGGCCCAGGGATGGCTTAGGGAGACCTGCACTTGGCCAGAGGCATCATTCCTGTGTCATTCTCCGTGGCCCCATCTGTGACAGTCTCTTGAGCCCCAGCCCTTGCCTGTGAAAAGGAAAAAGCACGGTGAGGCCACTGCTGATGATGTTTCAGTTTTTGAGGAAGAACGTGAGATGAGGAAAGTGAACCACTTGGTGATGTAAATTATGCCAAATATGAGGTATTGTCATTTTGATTTAGAATCCAGCTTCAGGCTCTCATTCCCCATCCCCTGGAAAAAGTTGAATAAAGAGCATGTTTGTGACAAAAGAAATGAAGATGTCTCAGAGGCAAAGATGCCAGCAAATGTTACTTCACTTGGTAGTGATAAAGAAACTTGGAGATAGTATCAGGCCTGAAAGCACAAAGAATGAGACCTTGGAAGCAGATCCAGGCTTAGGAAGTAGGGTAACAATTGGCCAGGCTGTGCATAAGAAAGATCATCACCCCTCAGTTGAAATTTATGTGCTGAGAAGAAAGGAAGCAGAGTTGAGAGGACTCCTTTCTGACGTTTCTGCAAAGAAATGAAACACTTTAATTCTCAATGCTTAAGATCACAGAGTACTAAAAAAATTGCTTTAGTATTTTTATTTCTCTAAACATTTACAACCAGTCAATCCTAAAGGAAATCAACCCTGAATATTCATTGGAAGGGCTGATGTTGAAGCTGAAGCTCCAAAACTTTGGCCATCTGATGTGAAGAGCTGACTCATTGGAAAGGACTCTGAAGCTGGGAAAGAGGGAAGACAAGAGAAGAGGATGACAGAGGAAGAAATGGATGGATGGCATCGCTGACTCAGTAGACTTGAGTTTGAGCAAACTCTGGGGGACAGGGAATCCTCGTGTGCTAAGGTTCATGGCGTCATAAAGAGTCAGACAGTACTGAGTGACTGAACAACAACAAACATTTACAACAGTGTAACAGGGGCCTTAGCTTTAAAAAAAATATGGAATAGCTGTGGAAAAACATCATGATTGTGCCTTAGATTATGAAGGTTGTCTTTGCAGTTTCAGCATGAGTGGTCACCCTGGTGGCCCTGCTCCAGCATACAGATGAGGTTTGCCTGTCATTATTTTTGAGGCTTGCTTGCTTTTCATTTGTTCAGACACCCTGAATGGAAGATCATGACTTTTTTTTTTTCAGTCTTACTGAGATATTAATCGAATTGACTTATAGCCCTGTGTAAGTTTAAGGGGCTCAGCATCATGAGTCCACTTACATCCATCCTGCAGTGATGAGCGCAGTAAGTCTAGTGAACATTCATCATTTCATATGGATACAAAATTAAATAGGAAAAAAGTATTTTCATTTTGATGAGAACTCTTAGGTTTTACTCTATTAACTTTTATATCTAATATAAAACAACATTAGTTATACTTGTGTGGTATGTCACCTAACAAAACAGTGTTGGTTGTACTTGTATGTCACCTCCTTCATACATTAGGTGTTGTTTCCAGGGCTCCCAAGAGGTCTGGCACCACAGTTCTTTATGTGTCCTGATGGAACAAATAGCCCCAGGTCATTCACCTTAAAACCTAAATAAATAAACAATTGGCCAAGCAGAGGTATAGAATTGGTATAGAATTTAAAGACTCAAGAGGCAGTTTTCTATAACAGGTTAACCGGGGTATCCTCTACTGCACATTAATGAAGCTCTTTTATGTATAGGTGGGAAGGTCCCCTGGAGTTGGAAATGGCAACCCATTCCAGTATTTGTGCCTAGAGAATCCCAAGGACAGAGTAGCCTAGTGGGCTACAGTCCATGGGATTGGAAAAAGTCAGACACGTCTGAGCGACTGATACTTAATACTAGAAAGAAATTAGGTGACAAGTGAAGTGCTAGAAAAGAAGTGATTTATTAGAGTAGGACACTTGGCAGGTTCACAAGCCTTGTGTTGCCCTAAGTACTCAGGTACACTTTCACAATCAGAGGAAGAGTAGAGGGGGGAAGATCTTCTTTTTCTTGAGTAGACAGCACGTTTCCATCATCAGTGCCTCCCCCAGGTAGGGCAGGCAAGTTTACTTGTTCCACTCTATATCGTCAGGCTAGGACTATCATAGTTCAGTTAAGTTCAGTTGCTCAGTTGTATCCAATTCTTTGTGACCCCATGGACTGCAGCACACTAGAATTCCCTGTCATATTACTTGGGAAAGATATTTTCAGGTCTTAGTACAATGCAGGTCTTTCATTTTGAAAAGTCACCTTTCCATAAGTGATTGTGTTTTTTATATGCACAGACCCTGTTTGGGGCAGTCATTAACTTGATGAACACTGGGCAGGTTGTAGGTCTTGTTTTCTGCTATAGTTTTAGTGTTTGGGGGCTCATTCTGAAAAAAAGGTAAATAACTCCCAAAGAGCATGTTTTGGGAGTTATTTACTCATGGAACTCACTAGGCAGGATGTAAGTCTCATGCCACCATTGTTTGATTGTTTTTGGCCATGTCTCATGCTTCTGTTGCATGGTTTTGTTGCTAAGCAAGTTAGCTTGATTTAAGAAAGCCAAGCTGGCTTTGATGCTAAGCGACTTGTTTTGCTTTATGAATAGAGAAAGCTGACATGTTTCAGAATTTTCCCATTATTCCATGAGTGTCATTAGTCTTATTGTGGCCTACCCCTTAAGTTTTCTTCTCTATCTCCAGTTCCCTAATGGAGTATTGAGCTAATGTTTGATCGTTCTGTTCTCTTATTCTGTCCCTACCACCTGGGGACACTCCCAGCCACCACGTGCAGGCTGCAGTGCCCTCAGTGATCCTGACACCACTCCAGGAAATGAGATGCAGCTCTGCAAGCCAGGAGACCAGGCTCCTAATTCTGCTGTCATTTTCTTCCTCCCCCTTGTTCTGGCTACCCCCTGCAAAGTCTTGCAGTCCTACGTGCCTGGAGTGGACCCTCAACCTCCCACCCCCTGTCCACTGGATCCTACTGCTACTTTGCCTCTAGATGCACCACCCTCAGGAGTAACTGGCTAGAGTTAGGGTGACCTGGACATCTGGCAAGTCTTCACTGGGGAGGAAGAAGGAGGGAGCCTCTTTTGTTTAGGTCTAGATGTTATTGAATCTGTCTTACCAAGCACAGGAAGAGGCAGAGAGGGCTGATAGAGAGGGTAGACTCTTCTAGGGTAAGAAGAGATCTGACTCCAGAGTGGAGGGAGGACAGACATACTGGAACTCCAGGTGGGATTTTGTCTGCTGGAGTCTGGGTCCCCAGGGCTTCTTGTCAGTCTGGAGCCTCTAAAGGACAGCCAGGCTGCGGTCTTCCTCCAGAATCCATGGCGGGTCATCGTCCAGCATTTCTAGTGCCTGTTTGCACACAGATGCATTCCAGAGAGCCCCAGGAAGAACCTCAGGAGAAAATGCTTTGCAGTCGTAGAAGGAACTCTGCAACTAGAGAGGGAATGAGCTCTTCCCACCCCGAAATGAGCTCAGAGGCTGCACCAGCCTGTGCAACATAAAAATAGGTAGCAATGTCCCCAGGTTGACTCACTCCTGGGTCCTGGGAGTCATCCTGGGAAGACCTGACACTGGGCAGAAAGAACATGTCTTCATGCAGATGAGTCCCTAGTGCTTCTGTGTCCAGTGAGTCCCCTGCACAGACAGATTCTGTGAAGCTGGAGGTGGACAAAGGCCTGTGCCCTGCCTCACATGGAAAGACTTTTTGGCTGATACTTCCCGTTTTTAGATCATTTGAAGACAGTGGTCCCTCCTGCATCTTTAGATCTCTTGGATGTTGAGTTCCCATGGAAACATCCCAAGCTTAGACCTCTGCTGTTTCCTGTTTCCCCAACTCCCCGTGAAGTTGGCTAGCTCTTCCTAATGTTCAGTGGGGCAGATCCGTCCATCCATCCATGTTTGCCCAAATGGGTCTTCCAGTTCCACCTTCTTGGAGCATGACAGCATCCTGCCTTGGCTGTCTCAGGC
The DNA here is from genome assembly GCF_002263795.3 of Bos taurus. NCBI lineage: Eukaryota > Metazoa > Chordata > Mammalia > Artiodactyla > Bovidae > Bos > Bos taurus. The sequence continues at coordinate 16,780,496 of NC_082638.1, forward strand.
TCACCAGGCTGGAAAGGAAATGAGGGGTGAACTTTAGGTTCTCTTTCAAAGTTATTTGAGGTAGTGGGGGAAAGTGCCAGCATCATCATGGCTGCCTCTTAATCAGGGACTCAATGATTCTTTGTTGCTAAACTTGTGCTACTGCAGCTAATTGGTCAAGGTGATTGCAGGAAGTCAGAATGCCCACAAGGCACATTCCAGCTTAACCCTATTTTAGGGTTTTAAGTCTACTTAAGAGACATCCGCATCTCTGGCTGCTAATGGGGATGGTAGGAATTTGATGAATGCCATCTCTATAAAGTTACCAAACTGGAGTATCCTTCAGGTAAGGCCAACCTCTCGCCCTCCAAATAGAAGAACTTTGGGGCATAACAATGCCAGGCATGGACAGGTTCCATCCATCTGTGTTCTGAGACCACAGCAGAACCAGTGTGTCAGCTAAACCAGCAGGGTCTTCACCCAGACCCTTTGATGCAGGCTTTGCACCTCTCCAGGGAGAAAGTCCATGTGGCTACCTGTGCTTAATGCAGAGCAAAGGAAAAACTGAAATGTATTTGTGGGCTTAAAGTTGAGCTCCCATGAGAATCTGTGTAAGTGAGAGCCTTAGGGGAGGGAGTGAGGTGGAGTGGGGGGGGGGGCGGTTCGAAGGTGCTTTGCATTCCTTGTTCACTGGCACTGAAGGAAAGTCAAGTTACCCAGCTACTTTGGGAAGGAGGCTTTGAAGGTCATGGTGAGGGTACAGGTTGCTTGACAGAGCCCAGGCTGGGATGTGCAGGGGGACACCTGAGCCTCTGGTTTGCTGCCATTTGCTGACACAGATTTGTGTCCTTGGCCCACGTTATTTCCCTTCAGGAGAGCCCATGGCCCTAAGCCCTCAGTGGCTTTCAGGCAGAACAAGGTGTGTCCCAAGTTTAGCCAACCAAAACAGTTCCATCCTCTCCTAACCCACATTCCTAAATTTAATCTCCTAGCTTCAGGGAGGAAATGCCCTTTGCGCTCAGGGAGAGAGGAAGTGTTTGCCTTCCTCTTGGTTTGCCTTGGGTTTAAGGGATCTACGTGGTCCCTTTTTAGCCACTCCCTCTGCTGGTAATTTCTCAAGCCTAGCCTAAGAAAAGTCTCTGAATTCCTCCAAACAAAACACACTTGTCTTGGGTACTTTCCTTGGTTTCATTACAAGTATCTGGTCCCTCTGTTCTCCTGGCCAGCTCCTAGGTGTCATTTTGCCCTGACCAGTTCCAGGGAAGCCTGGACCCTCAAAATCTGGAGGACCCACTATCCATCCATTACACCTCTGTTCCCCCATGAACGGGGACATGTTTCACTGTGTGACGTATAAGTGACAGTGTTATTCTCAGAAATCTTACTTTGTTTCTTTATTCTCTGGGGTGACACCACCATCTGCACAGAGCTGTCTGAACGTGAACATTTGGTTTTGATGTGGCCCAAATTTCACCAACGAATGTACCTTCAGGTTGGTTTTCTTCTTTTATATTTTGCTAACCTATTGTGAACAGACATAGGATCCCATAAGTTGTATATAGTGAGAAATTTAAAATCCCACTCAGACATAGGTGGATGGAGATCTAGTAGTAAGATAGCACTTTAGTTGGAAATGGAAATTTCAGCCAGAATCTGAAAAGTGGGTCCTGGAAGGAGAACTGAGCACACTGCTCCACACTGGAGCCTTGGGCTCTGACAGCCATACCTGCTGGGGTCTTCATGGGACAAGCCACGCAGGCCAGGATCCTGTAGATAATTTTCTTTTCCTTTCCATTGATGTTGGCAATTGCATGCTTTGCTTTTGCTTCTACATGCAGTTTTATCTTATCCCAGGCAGTTTGGTTTCTTCTCTGATTTTTGCCACTTGTACAGACTGCTACAATATTTCTTAACCAAAAAGAATTTGGCAGGGTAGGGCCTGGGGGGATGCACTAGGGTGGGGTGAGAGTGAGGGGATGGGGCCACACCAAACAGCATCTGGGGTCGCAGTTCCCTGGTGAGGATAGAACTCGTGCCCCTGCATTGAAACCACAGAGTCCTCTTCACTGAACGGCCAGAGAAGTTCCTGGAATTGATTTAATGAAAGACATAATTAGGAGGAATTTTTGGATGACATTTTACATTTTAGTTTGTGACCAGTGATTATAGTTCATATTATTTTATAGTTTTGTGATTTTACTAGCTTAAAGGATTTGGGGGGTTTCTTTTCATTTTAAAAGCTAAACATTGTTTTTTAAATCCATGGGATACCAAAAAAAAAAAAAAAAATCTGTAGAATATTTGAAAGAGTGGAGGCTTTTTTCTGAATGTGAGCACTTTGCTCCACTGAACCAAAAGGTAGCAACATTTTTAGACGAGACACACAGTGAAAGGTACACATTTTTATGAAGTGACATAACAGCACCCATTGCGTGAGTTATTGGTTGGAGTTTAGAGACAGGCCGTGTTGGGCTAAACTCCTTACTGCTGTTTTCAGCCCTTGAGTAATAATCAGAAGCTTTCTCTGAATAGAGTGGGGTCAGCTGTCAGGCTCCTAGGTATTTACCGGCCAGCAGGGCTGGGATTAAATGCAGCAGCCAGTAGATACAGGATGAGGCAAGAGGTCCCCTTGTTCCTTTGTTTTTGCCTGGAGAGATGTTTGTCCACATGCCCTTGGGGCCAAAGCTGTGACTCTGTGGCCAGAAGATGTCTCTGACCCTGCCTTGGAGGAACAGTAGGGTGTCCTGGATTCCTTAACCAGAGAAGGACCGGCCCCACCTCATTTGCTCTCTGACATCCCCCCAGGACTCGTTCCGGAGTAGATTCACGATGGGCGTCCGGGCACCACCCAGACTTCTTGAGCTGGCCAGCCAGAGCCTGCTGCAGAATGAGGCCTTGGCCATTGTGGCTCTGGAGGAGCTGCCCACTGAACTCTTCCCACCGCTGTTTATGGCAGCCTTTGCTGGGAGGCACACCCAGGCCCTGAAGGCGATGGTGCAGGCCTGGCCCTTCCCCTGCCTCCCACTGGGAGCCCTGATGAAGGACCACCAGCCTCATCTGGAGACCTTCCAGGCTGTACTCGACAGCTTGGACATCCTGCTTGGTCAGGAGGTCCGCCCCAGGTAAGGTCTCCCTGGCAGACTGATAAGGCCTGGGGGTGTGAGCACAATGCAGCCAGGGCAAGAGGTTGAGGGTCACCTGGGAACAGGTGATCGGGTGTACAGGACTGGTTGACGAAGAGAAGGCAGAAAAGGCACGTGGGCCACCCCCCAATGTCCCTTTAAGTGGGGATCAAGGGGGGCCCGGAAGCTGGAGGTGCTGTGGTGTGAGGAGTGCAGAGCACTTGCAGGGTCTTGGTGCCCATCGGCCTCTGCACAGCTCAGCATGTCCTCCATGGCCCCACAGGCGGTGGAAGCTACAGGTGCTGGACTTGCGCCAGAACACCCACCAGGACTTCTGGACCCTGTGGTCTGGCATCAAGGCCAGTGTTTGCTCGCTGCTGGAGCCCGAGCCAGCCCAGCCCATGCAGAAGAGGTGCAAGGTGGAGGCGCAGGTGGTACTGAAGCCGGCGCAGGCCCCTGTGGAGGTGCTGGTCGATCTGTGCCTCAAGGAGGACACGCTGGATGAGACCATCAGCTACCTGCTAAAGAAGGCCAAGCAAAGGAGGAGCCTGCTGCACCTCCGCTGCCAGAAGCTGAGAATCTTCACCATGCCCATGCAGAGCATCAGGAGGATCCTGAAGGTGGTGCAGCTGGACTCCATCCAGGACCTGGAGGTGAACTGCATCTGGAAGCTGGCCACACTGGGCAGGTTTGTGCCACACCTGGGACGGATGGGCAACCTGCGCCGGCTGCTGCTGTCGCGCATCCACATATTGCCACGCACCACCCCCGACCAGGAGGAGCACTTCATCGACCAGCTCACCATCCAGTTCCTGAACCTGCCCCACCTGCAGAAGCTCTACCTGGACTCCATCTCCTTCCTTGAGGGCCGCCTGCACCAGGTGCTCAGGTGAGGCATGGCGCCAGCTCTGCAGACCAGAGTGGGCCTCTTTCATTTCATTACCCTCGGGGCATCTGCTCTATGCCCGCTGGGGACATTGCCAGGGTGCACGGGCCCCTTGGAAGTCCTTAAAATGCCACCACTGTGTCTCCAGCCATCTTGTCAAGTCACTTCCCTGGTTAGGGTCAGAGGCATGGCCTAGGTTAGATGCTGTCAAAGGGGATTTCTTGCTGGGAGTCCGCATAGTGTGGGTCAGGGTTGATGCCCTTGGGAATTCTTTCCAAGAGAGTGATGTCTTAGCTGAGATGATGAAAGATAACTAAGCGAGAAGGACCTTGGTCCATCACACATGAGGTTTGAAGTCTGAATCTCTGTCTCTCACTCCCACCTGACGCTTCTGTCCTGAGTTGTTTTAGGCTCCAGGTGAGCTGTGGAAAGTGGGTGATTCTGGAGATGACGAGGGATACAGATGGGGAAATTGTGGCTCCTAAGCAGTCCAGAGAAGAGAAAAAGTCAAATGAGAATCATTGTTGAAGTGGCTCCAATCTCTTTAAGTCCAAATTACAATTAATGTTTTCCTCTAAGACTTCTGAATACATAGGAAATCCTCAGTAACAGGTTATCATTCTTCCTTGAACACAGTGATAAAACCTGAGAGGATGCAACCTAGTCTGTCTGTATGAATGAGTTCCATTGATTCCTTTTTTGGCAGCTGCAAACTCCAAGCATTAGGAATAAATATATTCACTAAGAAACCAGAAGAAAGAAAGGAAAAAATAAAAAAAGAATTGTAGGTAGTGATGGACGGTTTGTGGCCCCCGAATATCTGGGGGATATTCCCCCAGGGATCATCTGTAGCTGCTGGGAGCCAGCAGCCTATGTCCAGTGCATCCAGCCTGCTGTTTAATTCAACTAGTATTGTCCTGTAAAAACATATTAATTCCTGTGAACCAAATACTAGTAAGCTGAAATAGACAAATGACATTTGTTTACTGTTTGTTTCCCACATTGAAAATAGTACATCATTTTGTGTAGGGGGAGGTCGTCTCTCATGTGAGCATGACCTTCCCCTCAGAAGACCCCCTGCCTTCCTATTAAGAAGGTGAGAGGCCAGCTCCAACTCAGTGAGATGCCCTGCGTTCCGGTGAACAGGTCTCTCCTCCCCACATCCCTCCGCCCGCCACCTCTGCCCCTGGGACTGACTGCCCTGTCTTTCCCCAGGTGCCTGAAGACCCCTCTGGAGACCCTGTGGATCACCAACTGCCTGATTTCGGAGTCAGATCTGGCGTACCTGTCACAGTGCCCGAGCGTCAGCCAGCTGAAGGACCTGGGCCTCAGCGGGGTCAACCTGACCAGCCTCAGCTTGGAGCCCCTGAAGGTCCTGATTGAGTGGACTTCAGCCACCCTGCAGGACCTGGACCTGGATGAGTGTGGCATCATGGACTCCCAGTTCAGTGCCCTCCTGCCAGCCCTGAGTTGCTGCTCCCAGCTCACCACCTTCAGCTTCTGCGGCAACCCCATCTCCATGGCAGTGCTGGAGAGCCTGCTGCACCACACCATGGGGCTGAGCAAGCTGAGCCACGTGCTGTACCCCTCACCCCTGGAGAGCTATGAGGATGTGCGTGGCACCCTGCACCTGGGTCTCCTGGCTCAGCTGCATGCCCGGCTCAAGCGGCTGCTGTGTGAGTCTGGGCGGTCCAGCATGGTCTGGGTCAGTGCCAGCCCCTGTCCACACTGCGGTGAGCAGATCTTCTATGACACCGAGCCCATCCTGTGTCCCTGCTACATGCCCGCCTAGCCCAGCTCATGAGTTGCAGGCTTTGTCCCCAGCACTGGGACAATGCCACCCAGACCTCAGTACATCTAGAAGGAACACAAACCACAGTTTCAGACAATAGTTAAGTGCATGCTGGAAAAGGAAAGGTGATTTAGAGTGTGCAGGAGGGGAGGGCTTGGTGGGATTTTTGGAGAGATGTGTTCCTACAAAGTTAGAAATATGAATCTGAATTTTGGAGAGGGAATTTTGGGCTTGGGAGGTTAATGGGGTTGTTACCTCTCCATTGAATTGTTAAAAAGAAATAAAGGGAACTTCAGTGTCAATCATTGGGTGTCCTCTGTGATCTCTGACCATGATTCTCCCCTTTAAATTCATGACTCTCCTGTTAGTGTTTAAATAAAAGGGCCTGAACGTGAGCGGGACCTAGATGCTCTCTGGTAGGCAAGGATCAGCTACAGGAGTTCAGGGCACCATTTACCCACTCCCTGTGGTTCTCATTTCCAAGGCATTCATCTCCTCACTTATCTCTGAGGCTGTTCAACCTGTCCTCTTATACAAGGTGCGTTCTCAGGGCCTGGAACAAATTAAGGATCCAGGAGTGAGCATGGCTCTAGGGAACCTTCTTCCAAGGGGCCCTCACTGCTAACCCCACCAAGGCCCTGGACTGGAGCATTTTCCCCAGTAGATCCAGCAGATGCAAAGCCTCCATCTCAGACCCTGCTGCTGCTGCTGCTAAGTCGCTTCAGTCGTGTCTGACTCTGTGCAATCCCATAGATGGCAGCCCACCAGGCTCCCCCATCCCTGGAATTCTCCAGGCAAGAACACTGGAGTGGGTTGCCATTTCCTTCTCCAATGCATGAAAGTGAAAAGTAAAAGTGAAGTCGTTCAGTCGTGTCCGACTCTTCGAGACCCCATGGACTGCAGCCTACCAGGCTCCTCCATCCATGGGATTTTCCAGGTAAGAATACTGGAGTGGAGTGCCATCGCCTTCTCCATCTCAGACCCTGGGCAGTGCCAAGTTGGGTACACTGTGCCTGGAGTCCTGGGGGATATTTGCCTGCAGACTGTCTGGATCCTCTGGGACTCTCCAGCCTGTACCCACTTTCCCACTGCTCAGCCGTATCTGACTCTTTGGGACCCCATGGACTGTAGCCTGCCAGGCTTCTATGCCCATGGAATTCTACAGGTGAAAACACTGCAGTGGGTAGCCATTCTCTTTTCCAGAAATCTTCCCAACCCAGAGATTGACCAATGCAGGGGTCTCCTGCATTGCAGGCAGATTCTTTACCATCTGAGCTGCCAGGGAAGCCTCCAGTTTCTAAGAGACAACCCAATATCCCTGAATCCATTGTCTAAATGTGTTTTTATGCCACTAATATCCCCACAGGTTTTATTTTGTTTTTACATTAATCAAAGTTTTCACACACATTTATTTATTCAAAGGCTGAGAGAAATTCATTCCCAATTGTCCAAAAAAGTCACTTCCGAGTTGAGTATTTCAGTGTTGAGTGTAACTTGGCATTTTTCTCCTTGGTGTTATTCATATGTAACCTTTAAAAAAAAAAAAAAAACTTTAACCCTTGAGTTTTTACCTTTAAGCCACATGGTAAAGATTAAAATTTCCTCCAAATCCTGGTTCTCTGCCAACCTGACAGTACTAAGATTTTAACTAATTCTCTTTGCCCATCACAGCTCTTTGCTGAGACAAAATCATCTAAAATTCAGAGAAGATTTAGCAACTAAACAAAATAAGAGCACCCCTTCAGAGTGGAGGGCTCCAACTATACCCCTTTTTGTGACTGAAGGAGCTGGGACTGGCATGGACCACCAAAATTTTGATCTAGGAATATCAGGGAAATTAGGATCGCTTTGATTTGAGCTTTCCTGGTGGCTCAGATGGTAAAGAATTTACCTGCAATGCAGGAGACTCAGGCTTAGTCCCTGAACGGGAAGATCCCCTGGAGAAAGGAGTGGCTACCCATCCCAGTATTCTTTCCTGGAGAATTCCACAGAGGAGCCTGTCAGGCTACAGTACGTGGAGTCACAAAGATCAGACAGGACTCACTAACACTTTCACTTCACCTTTAATACTTTAGGTAAGCAAGTAGTGCAAGTCGTCATTGATTGAGTTTTTCAATATGTCATGGTCCCTTAAGTTTCAGTCCCTCTGTGTCCCACCCTTGTATTTAAGCTGAGAAACCATCCTTTTATGATTTCTTACTCAGGGATTTAGAACTGAGAGCAGAAGCAGCAAGAAGCCAGATGCTGTGCACTGATTAGATGAGGATGAAGGAGGAGAATGAAAGAGCCGGCTTAAAACCAAGTATTAATAAAGCTAAGATAGTGGAATCTGGCCCCGTTACTCCATGAAAAATAGAAGGGGAAAAGGTGGAAGTACTGACAGATTTCCTCTTCTTGGGCTGTACAATTACTGCAATGGTGATTGCAACCATAAAATCAAAAGACAGTTGCTTCTTGGCAGTAAAGCTATGACAAACCTAGACAGTGTGTTGAAAAGCAGAGATGTTACACTGCAGACAAAGGTCTGTATAGTCAAGGCTATGGTCTTCCTAGTGGGCATGTATGGTTGTGAGAACTGGACCACAAAGAAGGCAAAGCACCAAAGAATTGTTGCCTTCAAGTTGTGGTGCTGAAAGTCCCTTGGATAGCAAGGAGATCAAAGCAGTCAATTTTAAGGGAAATTAACCCTGAATACCTGTTAGAAGGACTGATGCTGAAGCTGAAAGTCCACTATATTGGTCATCTGATGTGAACAGCTGACTCACTGGAAAAGTCTCTGATGCTGCACATGATTGAGGGCAGAAGGAGAAGAGGGGGACAGAGAATGTGATGGCTGGATGGCATTACCAATGCAATGGACATGAACTTGGGGGAAACTTCAGGAGATGGTGAGGGACAGTGAGGTCTGGTGTGCCGCAGTCCATGGGTTTGCAGATACAACTGGGCAAGTGAACAACAATCTCTTTAGATAAAGCTGTCCCAGGGAGAGTAGAAGAGGAAAAGTGTTGTGAGAACAATTGAAATGCCCAGCTCTCCCATACTAATGGAGGAAATGGGTAGAGGATGACCACCAAGAATAGTGCCCTCTTGAAAAGTGTGCTTTCTGGCTACCTTGTAGAGTCCACTTCTCACACATCCCTGATCTGTAGGTCAGCAGGCACCTGCCTGTATCCTGAGGCCCTGATCTCCTCCTGGGTACCAGGTTCTCAGTTGGTGTGAGATGCCCAGCCCTTTGGTGGACACTCAGGCTGACCACATGACACTCCATGGCCACAAGCCCCAGGGAGCTTCCTCCTTGACCACAGCAATGGACGTGGACTGGACTTGGCCTTGGAGTTGTCCATGGAAGGAAAGGTGGGAACAGGTCATGTCTGTCTTTCTGTTTTTGTTTCTTAGGTGGCTTGCCAATGCAGCTTGCAGGATCTTAGTTCCCCAACTGAGGATAGAATCCACACCCTCAGAAGTGAAAGTGCAGAGCCCTAACCACTCCAGGACTACCAGAGAGTTCCCAGTAGGTCATTTATTCAGCCTGGCAGACAGCCCAGAAGTCTGACATTGGCTACTGAGAGGCAGCCTTCTATGGGTCAGGCTTTGATGAAGTCACCAAATATTCCTCTCTCGCTGACCTCTGGGAGCCCTGTGACCATGGCCCGTATCATAGAAACTTCGGAGGTAGAGAGAACTGAAGGACAACACACGCCCTCCCCACTCATATTCCTTTCCTGGCTACAGACCCAAATGCCTTCCAGTAAATTCATCTGCTTTCAATCCATCTACAGAAAGCATGCTGTCCTTCCTGGAAACCTTCCCTACAGAAGATGTTGAACTCATGTCCTCTGCTTCTTCCTAACATGTGAAAGCTTTTCTGTACATCTGGTGATAAGCTTCAGTGTGTTCTTCTGGATAGTTGTGGGGTTTTTCTCTTTCCTTTTTTTTTTTTTTTTTTTTGGTTAAAAGACATGCTCCCCTTCACATCCAGGATGGTTTGAGCACAGTCCTCACTCTGTTCTCAAGGTTCTGTCCCTCAAAGTCTAGGAGAAAATTAAAAATAGTTGGGGTCAGAAAGAGAGTTGGAAGGGGACCTTTAGCAGCAGTGGTCTGCAAAAAGTGGTCCACAGAGCAAGCTGCGTCCTGAAAAATCTGGGTGGGTGGGCATTTGTTGATGGGTGGGAGTCACCCGGGAGCTAAGTCATCACGTGCATACGCCCTACCTGTCCTGGAGGTGAGCCCTCTCTAGGGACTCTTGATCCAAAGAACCTGTTAATGTACTAAGGTGGCACCTGAATTACCACAGACATAAACACAGCAAATTGTTCTCTCCCAGTTCTGGAGGCCTGAAGCCCAGAATCAAGGTGTTGACAGTGTGGTATCTCTTTCCTTGATGTGCAGACAGCTGCATTCTTCTGTCCTCCTGTTCCATTATGTCCATGCATCCTTGATGTCTTGTGTGTCCTAATTTCTTTCTTTTTTTTTTTTTTTTTTTTCTCGCCGTGCTTCTTCATTTCTGGGTATTAGTTTCCAGACCAGGGATTAAACTTGTGCCCTTGGCAGTGAAAGCTCTAAGCCCTAACCACTGGCCTGCCATGGAATTCCCCTCTCTCTTTTTGTATGGAAAACCATTAAACTGGACTAGTGCCCACCCTAGTGACTTTGTTTAAACTTAGTCACCTCGTTAAAGGTATTATCTCCAAATACGGTTACACTCAAAAAAGTTGCGGGTTAGGAATTCTACAGATAATTTTTTTATAATGAATGAATTTATTTGACTGCACCAGGTCTTAGTTGTGGCATGTTGGGTCTTCCATCTTCCTGGCAGCACGTGCGATCTAGTTCCCTGACCAGGGACTGAAGCCCAGCCCCCTGCACTGGGAGTCCAGAGTCTTAGCCACTGGAGCATTGTGAAAGTCCCCTCAACATATGGATTTTGCAGGACACAATGAAGCCCCAAACAGGGTTGATGGTAGGCTGATTTGCCTGGCTACACATTTGCACCTTACCTGCTCCTTAAAAATATCTGATACCTTTAATAACATTGACTCCCTGGCCCCATTCCTGGAGATACTGATTCTGTGGGTATGGAGTAAGATCAACAGAATCAACCATAACATCAGTACTTTTGAAAAGCTCTCTAGTACTCACTGTTTAATATTGACACCTTAAGCAGCCTGGGCAACACCTGGAGCTTGTGAGAAAATCAGACTCTCAGGCCCTACCCACAACTGTTGGACAAGACTGTGTTTTTGCAAAAGACACATAGGCAATTCCTTAGATTCACTGAGGGTTAAGAAGCACAGCCCAGGAGATATGAAAGTGTGGCCCAAACTGAGAAGTTTGGATCCAGATCTCCAGGCTTTGCTTATACCCTAACTTCCTTCAATATGAAGGACATCCAGAAGCCTCAAGAGTGGGTATGGGTGTCCTAGAATCTATGAATGATGGTACGGAGGATGATCTCCAAGCTCAAGCAACATCTGATTGGTGTATTGAATTACCAATAACCTGCTTTTTGCAAGGCAGGTACTCAGTGTGTGGCATGAAGAAAAATGAACTCCTGACCCTCAACCCTCAGGGTCTCCTGAAGGAGTAGATTATTGAGTGCTTTAAACATGTTTTTATTGTTGTTTAGGCTCCCCTTGTGGCTCAGCTGGTAAAGAATCTGCCTGCACTGTTGGAAACCTGGGTTTGATCCCTGGTTGGGAAGATCCCTTGGAGAAGGAAAGACTACCCACTCCAGTATTCTAGCCTGGACGATTCCATGGACTGGATAGTCCATGGGGTTGCGAAGGGTCGGACACAACTGAGCGACTTTCACTTACTTTCAACTTTGTGGTTTAGTTGCTAAATTGTGTCGGACTATTTTGCAACCCCATAGACTGTAGCCTGCCAGGCTCCTCTATCCATGGGGTTTCCCAGGCAAGAATACTGGAGTGGGTTGCCGTTTCTTCCTCCAGGGGATCTTTCCAACCCAGAGATTGAACCCAGGTCTCCTGCATTACTAGGTGGATTCTTTACCTCTGAGCCACCAGAGATCATCTTTCCCAAAGTATTGGAGGATTTTACACCCTGGGATTCACTTTACTTCACAATCAAGTGAGGCAAACATTCAACTTTCAGATTCCCAGGCCCCCTCTTCTGGCAGTTTGAGTTTCTTAGGTGTGTTATGCAGCCCTGGAATCTCTATGTTTAACAATGTCCCAGGTGATTCTGAGATTTGACCAATTTTTAGAAGCATATGAAAGTGAAAGTGTTAGTTGTTCCGTTGTGTTCCACTCTTTGCAAACCCATGGATAGTAGCTCCCCAGGCTCCTCTGTCCATGGAATTCTCCAGGCAAGAATACTAGAGTGGACAGCCATTTGCTTCTCCAGGAAGTCTTCCTGACCCAGGGATCAAAGCCCGGTCTCCTGTACTGCAGGCAGATTTTTTTACTGTCTGAACCATCAGGGAAGCGTAGAGGCATAAATAAGTGATCAAAATTTTTCTTCCTTTGCCTTAGGTTTCTGCAACCATTTTAAAATTGACATCCAAAATGTTTTTTGTTGTAAATATAATCACTGATAAAGATGTAGTATTTGGCATACAATAAAAATAAACCATTTAAGTAAATAAAACTAGGAATTCCCTGGTAAACTAGTGGTTAGTGCTCAATTCTTTCACTCTGGTGACCTGGGTTCAGTCTCTGGACAGGAAACTAAGATCCTGCAGGAAGTCTCATGGTGTGTCCATAAATAAATAAAACTGTTAATATCATGCTTTCAAACATATCCAGAAGAATGTAAATAGCATAGAATTTTTAAAAATATTTATTTTTATTTTCTTATTTGGCTGTCTTGGGTCGTAGTTGTGGCTTGCTGGATCCCTCGTTGGTTCTACTGTCCTCTGGCATGTGGGATTTTAGTTCCCTACCCATGGATCAAACCCACATTCCCTGCATTGGAAGGCAGATTCTCAACCACTGGACCACCAGGGAAGTCCCTAGCCTTGGGTTTTGATACTCACCAACACTGGAGAAGGACATGGCAATCCACTGCAGTATTTGTGTGGAGAATTCCATGGATAGAGGAGCCTGGCTGCCCACAGTCCATGGGGTCGCCAAGAGTCAGACATGACTGAGCAACTAGGCACAGCACTCATCATTAACAGTCTTAAAAGAGCATAAAAGGAGCTCTTTCTAATGGTCAGGTTTTTTTTTTTTTTTTTCTTTTCCTGCTTCACTGAGATGTAATGGACATACAGTGTGTAAATTTCAGGTGACACATGTGGGTTTGATAAGAAAGGTATTCTTGATGTTATATTTGGTTACAGTACTTGAGATCACATTCATTAGTGAACTTCATTTTTGTTCTAATTCAGTGACTCTGTTACCTTACAAGAAATGGCAATACATGTATTTCTTCTCTGAAACCCTCCGTCCCTGCTAAGAATCTGTGTGCAGAGGGCTGTAAAGCAGTGAGAGGGAAAGCTTGAGATAGAATCTAGGTGGTGCAAAGGGGAAAGAGAGAGAAAAGGGGAAGTGAGGGAGGAAGGGAGAAGGAGGGGGACCAGGGTGTAACCTGACACCCCTTACGTGGTTTAAGAAAGCATGAGCCCCTACCTGGTAAAAGCTCCTAGGGTTCAGCATGAAATCCACAGTGAGGACCCCAGGAATCCAGTGGGTGCTGAGTCTTCGAGTGCAGATCACCTGGGAGTAAGCTTGCTTCCTGCCCCTCTCACCCTGCTGTCCACCCCCTGCAACCCACCCCCTTGGCCCTGGAAGAGAACAGGGGATTGCTATTTGCTGCTGGTGAATTTTCTGGCATTGGAAGAGGATCCCTGCCTTTTTAGGCTCCTGACATCAGCTCTGTTGAAATAGCTGTGTGGACCACCTTCCCCTGCCCTTAAGCTATTGAACCCCAAATAACTAAAGATGCAGATGAATTGGCAATAAGGTGGTGGGCCTCTGGATGCCAGAGAGGGAAGTGGGGACTCTCACTGCCCTGAGACATGGAAAACAGCCCCTGTGGGGGGCCCTGGGCCCCACCCACACTATTTCCTCTCTCTAGCAATTTGGTATAAAGGTTTCTCGTTGAAAGATCCTATGGGGAAAAACTGGTTCAGAAACCTGATTGGAGCCTGGTTTGGATACTATGGATTGGAAAAGAATGGGCTTTAAAAGGCTTGGAATCTCCTGATCCAGCCTCACTGAGAAAAGGCTTTTTGAGAGCCAGGTGGGAGTGCCATGAACACAGGACACAGGACATGGTGCTGGTGTTTCCAGAGAAATCTCTCTGGGATGTGGAGACAAAGACACTCCAGCTTCACCCTCCACTGCGGCTCAGAGTGGGAAGTGTTTAGCGGCACTGAGTCAACTAGACTTCAGGAGCTGGTGAGCCATGGGATTTGGAATGCTTCATTTTGTTCTCTGAGGCTGTGAGTCTGCACAATTTCTCTGTAAAGGGCTAGAGAGTACCAGGCATTATGAGCCATGCAGTCTTTGCCATTAGCAGTGTGAAACAGCCTCTGGCAGTGGGAAATGATCACAGCTGTGTTCCAATAAAACTTTATTTGTGACACTGAAATTTAGATATCATATAATTTTCATATGTCAAAAATATTCTTTGTTTCCCCCAAATTAAAAAACAATTAAACATATTTTTTTAAAGTTAAAAAAAAAATAAAACATAAAAATCATTCTTAGCTTGCTGGTGGGAGGAAAAGACAAAAAAAGGAGGCAAGCCAATTTGTCAATCCCTGTCTAAACCATTTGCCTATATAATTCAGCTAGCATCACATTAGTGACTTGTGGCATGAATTTAGTAGGCTGAATTCGGCTTATGAAAAATAGAATTTTTCATTAAATCTAAGGGAACCTCAGCTATAAGATACAACATTATTCTTTTTTTTTTTTTTTGGCCACACCCTGTGGCATATGGGATCATAGGTCCCTGACCAGGAATTAAACCCATGCCCCCTGGTGTGGAAGTGAGTCTTAAATACTGGATCATCAGGGAAGTTCCACCGCATTATTTTTCTTACCACTATCAAATATATATTTATATACATATGTATGCATGTGTGCTCAGTTGCTTCAGTCATGTTTGACTCTTTGCAACCCTATGGACTGTAGCCTACCAGACTCCTCTGTCTGTATGATTCTTCAGGCAGGAATGGTGGAGTGGGTTGCCATGCCCTCCTCCAGGGGATCTTCCTGACCCAGAGATGGAACCTGCATCTCTTATGTCTTCTGAATTGACAGGAGGGTCCTTTAATGCTAGGGCCACCATTTACACACAGCCAAACTATGATATGCTAGTGATGAAATGTGATCTGGTATTCAGATCAGATCAGTCACTCAGCCATGTCCGACTCTTTGCAACCCCATGAATTGCAGCACGCCAGGACTCCCTGTCCATCACCAACTCCTGGAGTAAACTCAGACTCACTTCCATCGAGTCAGTGATGCCATCAAGCCATCTCATCCTCTGTCGTCCCCTTGTCCTCCTGCCCCCAATCCCTCCCAGCATCAGAGTCTTTTCCAATGAGTCAACTCTTCACATGAGGTGACCAAAGTACTGGAGTTTCAGCTTTAGCATCATTCCTTCCAAAGGAATCCCAGGGCTGATCTCCTTCACAATGGACTGGTTGGATCTTCTTGAAGTCCAAGGGACTCTCAAGAGTCTTCTCCAACACCACAGTTCAAAAGCATCAATTCTTCAGCACTCAGCCTTCTTCAAAGTCCAACTCTCACATCCATACATGACCACAGGAAAAACCATAGCCTTGATCCTTTGTTGGCAAAGTAATAGAAATGGTCAAATGTAAACTTTAGAAAGTCCCTTAATATCAATGAAATGTGTTGGTGGCATGGAAGCTATCAATAAATATATTATATGGAGAGAAATTGTGTTACAAAACTTTTATTTCAATGACCACCACCTGTAGTATTTAACAGGAGCGCTGGGGCCACCATAGGGAGAAAAGGCAAAAGTGGGGGCTGGAGAAGGAAGTTTAAAACTGTCATATCACTTAACTGAGTTTGACATGTTTCCTTATGTATAAAATAACGGTGTGAATAGTTATCTCAATGTTTCAGCCGATGATTAAATCAAGTACTAATTTTGTCTTCTGAAAGAAATATAATCATCACCACTTATCTACAGAGAATAAGTTCCAAGACCCTCAGAGGACATCTGTAACCTCACATAGTATCAAACACTACACAGTGTTTTTGATACACAAACATACCTGTGATGCAGTTTATTTTATAAAAGCACAGTAAGAGATTGGCAACTAACTAATAATAACAGGAAAGTGAAAGTGAAGACATTCAGTCATGTCTGACTCTTTGTGACCCCATGGACTGCAGCTTACTATGCTTCTCTAATGGGATCCTCCATGCGATTTCCCAGGCAAGAATTCTGGACTGGGCTGCCATTTCCATCTGTAGAGGATCTTCCTTACCCAGGGATCGAACCCAGGCCTCCTGAATTGTAGGCAGACACTTTACCATCTGAGCCACCAGGAAAGGTGTAATAACAACGTAAACAATTATAACAATATACTTTTTATAAAAATTTTGTGAATGCAGTCTCTATGTAAAAAATATTACCCTACTAATTTAGTGATTTTTTTTCACCCTAACTAAGCACTTACTAAAAGACTTCCCTGGTGGCTCAGACAGTAAAGCGTATGTCTACAATTCAGGAGACCTGGGTTCGATCCCTGGGTTGGGAAGATTCCCTGGAGAAAGAAATGACAACCCACTCCAGCCCTCTTGCCTAGAAAATCCCATGGATGGAGGAGCTTGGTGCAGGCTACTGTCCATGGGGTCACAAAGAGTCGGGCACGACTGGGAGACTTCACTTCTTCACTAAGCACCTACTATGCTTTGTGGCCATAACTTTTGCAGTTTGAGGTTTGAAAGCAAAACTAACACAGATTTTGTTTCTGTTCTTCACATTCACCACAGGTCTTAGCAATGTCAGCATACATTTTTTTTTTCTCTTTTTATTTCAAATTGAGAACTTCAATCTTTTCACTTACAGGCAGCACTTAGTGTATTCTCACTGGCATATCTAAATGGCCAGCATCACTCCACTTATGCTTTGGGGCCCTTATTGAGTAAAATAAGGGTGACTTGGTCACAAGCCCTGTGACATCTCAACAGACATTGTGGTAACTGAGTGACAAAGGGGTGGGATGTGCAGGACTAAGGAACGACTCACATTCAGGGCAGGAGGATGCAGGATGGTGTGAGATTCCAATCACACTCCTCAGAATGACATGCAATTTAAAACTTGTGAGTTATTTATTTCTGGAATTTTCCATTTAATATTTTCGGTGAGCAACTGAGGGTTAACTGAAACCACAGAGAGTGATACCTGAGATTGGGGGTGGGGTGGGGTGGGGGGTGACCTTGTCCTGCGGTTGCCTTTAGGTGGAAAAAGCACTAGAAGAGTGGGCTGCTTGAAGCCAAAAGTGATTGCAAAATGGCCCATCTCTTCCTTTGTGAGAAAGCACAAGCACCACCACAACCCGAGAAAAAGACCGCAGGGTCCAAACCCAGAGATGAGGACGATGACGATGCTGAGGTCATCTTTGTTGGAGTGGGGCACATCAATGAGGATGATGAAACCCTCTTTGTCAGAGTCAAAGTTCAAGTTCAAAGCCAGTCATTTCTAACATTTTGAAGAGAGTGACCAGGAAATCATCTTCAAGAAGAAAGAAGGGCCACCAGAGTCCTGATCCCTCCGCAACCTACCAATCTCAGGACCTCAAAAGCAGAGCTAGCAGCCATCTCACCAGCTTCTCAGTTTGAATGGGGAGGAAGAGACAGTCCTATTGTTTTCAAGCCTTTGTCTAAACCTGATTGTAAAAGGAGCTCTCTGCAAACCATGCTTCACAATTCAGAAGTGCTCTCTCTGTGGCCTCACTGTCTATCTGTAGCTGTTCTCTCATTGGGAGGCAAGGATGAAAGTCCCCTTATTCAAAGTGATGTCCCACTTCAGATGTAAATTTTAACAGTGCTCCTGCTTCTGCTGCTAAGTCACTTCAGTCTTGTCCGACTCTGTGTGACCCCATAGACGGCAGCCACCAGGCTCCCCCGTCCCTGGGATTCTCTAGGCAAGAACACTGGAGTGGGTTGCCATTTCCTTCTCCAGTCAGCAAAGTGAAAAGTGAAAGTGAAGTCACTCAGTCATGTCCGACTCTTCACGACCCCATGGACTGCAGCCTACCAGGCTCCTCCATCCGTGGGATTTTCCAGGCAAGAGTACTGGAGTGGGGTGCCATTGCCTTCAGTGGGAATCCCTAAAGACCTAAACTCATCCATGGAATCCCAGGGAGACCTGCTTCCACCATGACACCTCCAGGAATCTCTCCTACAAAGAATACGATTATGACCTTGGAAGATCTCCCGACCTCACTGAGCCATGTTCACGGTGGAGCATCATGTTCATTGATTCATGCAAATGACCAGGCATGCTTCAGTCTTATGGATCCAGACAGAATATGTAGTTTGGAAGGGCTGGAGAAAACAGACTTTTAGACTCTAGCAAGTCAGAGCAAGACTGTTGATCCCATGAAAGGAAATCTGATCATGTTACTTGATGACTTTTACTATGGACAGCGTACAAGAAATGGGCAACCAGAACAGAAGATTCACATAGTGTTTAAATGCTTTAGCTGCTTGAGAGTTCTTAGAAATGTCAAGTTTATGATCCACGTGAGGAACCACCACACTAACTGCCAGCACTATCACCGAGTTTCCCATCCCGTTCCAGCTGCAGTTTCACATTGAAAGTGTCCACGCTTCCTGGGAGCCCTCCACAGACTGTAAAATATGTTAGTTGTCTTTCAAAACAGATCAGATTCTCTTACAGCACATGAAGGACAGTCACAAACCTGGCAAAATGCCCTAGGTGTGCCTCATTTGCAATTACAGATCATCAGCCTTTGCTGATGTAGAGGCACATTTTAGAACGTGGCATGGAAACCCAAACAATTTGCTTTGTCTGTTTTGCCTCAAATTTTTCAAACTGGTGACATCTTTCATAAATCATGTTTGGAGGCATTGGAACAAGAGGGTCTTTCCATGTTTCAAGTGCTGGCTACATTTTTTGAAGCTGAAGGAAAAGACAGAGCACCAAACCAAGAATCATCAGTCATTCAAAAAGTCAGAGCAATTGCAAGAGTTATCTCCTGAAACAGAGGTAATGATCCAAACTTCAGTTTAGCTGGGATTGAGTTGATTTCCCTGAGTGAGACAGCATCTATCATTGTGAGGAACACTGACTCCCAAGTGCCACCCAGAAAAACTACAAAGAGGATTTACTACTAACACAAAATATTCCAGATGTGTTGCAGCAAGGGATCTGGCTAAAAATTATGTTATACCCACCTCCAGAAATTCAAAAAAGCACTATTGAGGTTCAGCCAGCTGTACATAAAGACCCTGCCTGGCTTTTGTTCAGTTGTTCAGTCGTGTCTGACTCCCTGTGACCCTATGAACTTCAGTACGCTAGGCTTCTCTGTACATCACCATCTCCTGAAGCTTACTAAACTCATTCCGCTGGGTTGTTGATGGCATCCAACCATCTCATCCTCTGTCACCCCTTCTGCTCCGCCTTCTATATTTTCCAGCATCAGGGTTTTTTTCCCCAATGAAAAGACTCTTCCCATTAGGTGTCCAAAGTATTGGAGCTTCAGCATCAGTTCTTCCATTGAGTATTCAGGGTTGATTTCCTTTAGGATTGACTGGTTGGATCTCCTTGCAGTCCAAGGGACTCTCAAGAGTCTTCATTCTCCAGCACCACAGTTTGAAAAGATTAGTTCTTCAGCACTCAGCCTTCTTTATGGTCCACTCTTTCATCTGTATCTGACTCCTGGGAAAACCCTAGCTTTGACTTTATGGACATTTGTTTGCAAAGTAATGTCTATGTCTTTTAATAGACTGTCTGTCTATATCTTTTAATACACTGTCTAGGTTTGCCACCGGAGAAGGCAATGGCACCCCACTCCAGTACTCTTGCCTGGAAAATCCCATGGATGGAGGAGCCTGGAAGGCTGTGGTCCGTGGGGTTGCTGAGGGTCGGACACGACTGAGCGACTTGACTTTACTTTTCACTTTCATGAATTGGAGAAGGAAATGGCAACCACTCCAGTGTTCTTGCCTGGAGAAACCCAGGGACAGGGCAGCCTGGTGGGCTGCCATCTATGGGGTCACACAGAGTCGGACACCACTGAAGTGACTTAGCAGCAGCAGCAGGTTTGCCACAACTTTTCTTTCAAGGAGTGAGTGTCTTTTAATTTCACAGCCTCAGTAACCATCCAGTTAATTTGAAGCCCAAGGAAATAAAGTCTGGCTTTACTGTAACTGAGATTGTACTTGCTTCACCTCTCTACCATCAAGTAGCTTTGAAATCTTCATGTTCCTTCCTGGCCACTCTCTATTCCCCAAAGTAACCACTTCTATGACCTCTAGCACTAGGGATTCATTTTTCTTTGTTTCAAATTTTAAACAAATACAATCACACAATAGCGTTTCTGTTCCCCTGGTCTTTGTTTTCTTTTAAATAAGTGAGATTGTATGTAGCTGTGGAACATTGATTTTCATTTCTGGGTAGAATTCTCTTGAATGTATGGACATAGTCTTATATATCCATACGTTGTGGGACAGTGGTTTGGCATTCTTCTCCAGAGGATTTTCCTGACCCAGGGTTCAAACCTGGGTCTCCTGCATTGCAGGCAGATTTGTTACTGACTGAGCCATTCTAATATGCAGGTACAGTCAAATGCTTTTTCAAAGTGATTGAAGCAACATGTATTTCCACTAAAAGTATGGGCATTTCCATTTCTGTCAAACACTTGGCACTGTAAGTCTGTTTCATCATATAACTGAGCAGGACCCTGCAGGGCTTTCCCAAAGACAGATCACCCCCCCAACCTCCACCAATGTACCCATTTTCTTATTTGCAGAAAAGCTTTAGGTCCTAGACCTTCCATGAGTTTCAAACAACAAATTTAATTAGAAATGGAAAACTGCAGAAACAAGAAAAAAATCAAGCAAGACAACCAATAATTTGTTGTAGTGCAATCGTGTTCACTCTTTGCAACCACATGGACTGCAGCACACAAGGCTTCTCTGTCCTTCACCATCTCCTGGAGCTTGCTCAAGCTCAAGTCCATTGAGTCTGTGATGCCATCCAACCATCTCATTCTATGTCATACTTTTCTCTTCCTTCCTTCAATCTTTTCCAGCATTAGAGTGTATTCTAATGAGCCAGCTCTTCCCATAAGGTGGCCAAAGTATTGGAGCTTCACTTTTAGCATCAGTCCTTTGTGTGAATATTCAGAGTTGATTTCCTGTAGGACTGACTGGTTTGATCTCCCTGCAGTCCAAGGGACTCTCAAGAGTCTTCTCCAACACAACAGTTCAATACCATCAATTCTTTGGTCTCAGCCTTCTTTATGGTCCATCTCTAACATCCATACATGACTAGTGGAAGAACAATAGCCTTGACTACACGGACCTTTGTTGGCAAAGTAATGCCTAGCTTTTTAATATGTCATCTAGGTTTGTCACGGCTTTTCTTCCAAGGAGCAAGCATCTTTTAATTTCATGGCTGCAGTCACCATCTGCAGTGATTTTGGAGCTCAAGAAAATAAAGTCTGTTACTGTTTCCATTGTTTCCTCAACTTTTTGCCATGAACTGATGCGACTTTTGACTGTGTGGACCACAACAAACTTTGGAAAATTCTTTAAGAGATGGGAATACCAGACTACCTGACCTGCATCCTGAGAAATCTGTATGCAGGTCAAGGAGCAACTGTCAGAACTGAACATGGAACAACAGACTGGTTCCAAATAGGAAAAGGAGTATGTCAAGATTGTATATTGTCACCCTGATTATTTAACTTTTATGCCGAGTACATCATGAAAAACTCTGGGCTGGGTGAAACACAATCTGGAATCAAGATTGCTGGGAGAAAGATCAACAACCTCAGATATGCAGATGATACCACCCTTACGGCAGAAAATGAAGAGCCTCTTGATGAGGGTGAAAGAGGAGAGTGAAAAGGCTGGCTTAAAACTCACCATTCAAAAAATGAAGATTGCAACATCTGGTCCCATCATTTCATGGCAAACAAATGGAGAAAAGGTGAAAACAACAGCATATTTTATTTTTTTGGGCCCCAAACTCCCTGTGGACAATGAATGTAGCCACAAAATTAAAAGAAGCTTGCTTCTTGAAAGAAAAGCAATGACAAACCTAGACAGCAACAAAACAAAACAAAACAGCTAAGGCATCACTCTACTGACCAAAGATCTTATAATCAAAGCTATAGTGGCCAAGACAGTAAGGAATTCACTTGCAATGCAAGAGACCTGGGTTCCATCATGGGAAGGACATCCCTGTAGTCCAGTGGTAACACTATGTGATCTCCCAAATTAGAGAGTCCAAGTTCATTCCCTGGTAGTGGTATTAGATCCCACATACTGCAACTAAAAATGCCTCATGTGACAATTAAAAATCTTGCATCCCACATGCTGCTATGAAGATTGAAGAGCCCTTGTGCTGCAAGCAGAGTCAAGTAAATGTATAAATATTTGAAAGAAAGAAAGATAAGATATTAGGATTCCCTGTGGGTTCAGCGGTTAACACTTGAGGCTTTCACTGCCAATGGCCAGAGTTCAACACCTGGTTGTGGAACTAAGATCCCACAGGTTCTGTGGCATGGCCAAAAAAAAAAAACACCCCAGAAAGATAATCGAGGAGGAAAGAACTCCCAAAATTTGAAAACGAAGCAATATAACTGTAAACAAGCTGAGAATAGAGTAAGGATTGCCAGGAACCCAAAGTGCAAAAGTAGCACCTCTGTAACTCACAAGCCTCTTTAATGTTGTGATTTAGGCTCCTCCTACTCCTGCTTCTGAACCTAAATAACTTGTAGCTCCTAAGAAAAATTGTTATGAAAAAAAGAAAATGTTTGAACTGAAGATATTGAAAATAGGAAAATTTTTGAGACAGAGCTAAAGCAGTTTCATGTATTAACATGCATTAAGTTTGAAAAGAATAAAGGTTGGCAAAACAATGATCTAAGTCAGTGCTATTCACAGAAATATCTGAAGCAATAGAAATTTTTAAAATCATTGTTACATGTATTCCCTAATAAGGACGATCAGCTTTTCACAGATATTAATACATATTTTTCTCTTCCGTGATGTGACCTGTTTATATATTTTATCTGATTTTTCAGATGGAGTGTTCATCTTGTAGGATTTTTTTTTTTTTTGCCTTGCTGTGAGGCTTAAGGGATTTTAGATCTTCAACCAGGGATCGAATCTCTGCCTGCTGCATTGGAAGCACAAAGCCCTAACTACCAGATCCCTAGGGAATTCTCAAAGAAAATGTTTTCTATCTCCTTGTCTAATATACCACTTTGGAGACATTAAAATGTAGCTAGTGTGACTGAGGTATTAAATCTTTGTTTGTGCTAAGTCACTTCAGTCCTGTCCAACTCTTTGCAACACCATGGACTGTAGCCCACCAAGCTCCTCTGTCCATGGGATTCTCCAGGCAATAATACTGGAGTGGGTTGCCATTTCCCTTTCAAGGGGATCTTCCCGGCCCAGGGATTGAACCCAGGTCTTTCACATCTCCTGCATTGGCAGGCAGGTTCCTTACCACTAGCACCCCCATAGGAAACCTATTAAATCTTTACTTTTATTTAATTTAACTAATTTAAAACTAAAAGATATGGCTAGAAGAACTAGATAGTCCTTATAAATGAGTTTCAATTAATCTGTATACTCAGTAATTTGTGTATCTCTTAGATATTTTCCTCAAGATGAGAGTCCATGCCCCTCCCCAAGTGTAGGCTTGGTTTAGCGACTTGTTTCCAAAGAACAGAATATATCAGGGGGAAGGAGATAACTTTATAGCTGAGGAACTAGTGGTAAGTCATATTGATAGTATGAATCCTTGATGGGAAGTAATGAGAAAGATATATTGCCTTGGAGGTATAGTTCTAAAAATATATAAACCCCAGTGCAACCAGGAGAAACATACCAAACCTATATTGAGAATCATTCTGCAAAATACCTGTCCCTGAAAGACTCCTGAAAATTGTGAAAAGTCATGAAAAGCAAGGAAGGTTTAAGAAACTGCTATAGACCAGAGTAAGCTAAAGAAAGTATCTGTAGCTTTTCAGGATATAACCTCATGCAGTTCAGTATCCTATATGGGAATATGAAACTGGAAAATAATATCTGTGGAAAAACTGGTAAAATCTGAATAAAACCTGGAACTTAGTTAAAGTTGCCCTACTGAAAGATGCTGGAATAATTGTGAGGCTTAGAGGAGATCATTTGAAATATATACATTTTATACATTGGAAGTATTTTCTCTACATCACACCCACTTCATTTTGACTTCAGTGGAATGGAAATCTAAAGTATGGTATAATTAACTGAATGGAAAACTTCAAATACAAAGGATCAATAATATTTACTGTGTCAACTGAACATAATGCAATAATGCTGCTGCTGCTACTAAGTCACTTCAGTCGTGTCCCACTCTGTGTGACCCCATAGACAGCAGCCCACCAGGCTCCCCCGTCCCTGGGATTCTCCAGGCAACAACACTGGAGTGGGTTGCCATTTCCTTCTCCAAAGCATGAAAGTGAAAAGTGAAAGTGAAGTCGCTTAGTTGTGTCTGACCCTCAGCAATCCCATGGACTGCAGCCTTCCAGGCTCCTCTGTCCATGGGATTTTCCAGGCAAGAGTACTGGAGTGGGATGCCATTGCCTTCTCCAAATGCAATAATGAGAAACTGACAAAGGAACATCTTTTAAAATACCATTCATTTGGAAAATATCAATAAATATATTAATACATATCTATTTTTAGGCAAGACTACTGGAATATATTGCCAGTATTTTCTCCAGGGGATCTTCCTGACCTGGGATCAAACCTGTGCCTCTTGTGTCTCCTGCATTGGCTGGAAAGTTCTTTACCATTTGAGCAACCAGGGAAGCCCATACAATATCTAATATTTTTCTTAAGAAGAGAATATTAGGGTATACTTGGAATTGAATTATAATGAACATACTATTCAGCAAAAATTATGGACAATAGTTAAATTTGTATGGGGAAATGATGGAAATGACAGACTTTATTTTCTTGGGGTCCAAAATGATTGTGGGTGGTGACTGCAGCCATTAAATTAAAAGATATTTGCCTCTTGGAAGAAAAGCTATGACAAACCGAGACAGCACATTAAAAGCAGAGACAATACTTTGCTGAAAAAGTGTGTCTAGTCAAAGCTATGGTTTTTCCAGCAGTCATGTATGGATGTGACAGTTGGATCATAAAGAAGTCTGAGTGCTGAAGAATTGATGCTTTTGAACTGTGGTGTTGGAGAAGACACTTGAGAGTCCCTTGGACAGCAAGGAGATCCAACCAGTCAGTCCTAAGGGAAATCAACTCTGAATATTCACGGGAAGGACTGATGCTGAAGCTGAACATCCAATACTTTGGCCACCTGATGTGAAAAGCCAACTCATTGGAAAAGACCTTGATGCTGGGAAGACTGAGGGCAGGGGAAGCGGGCAGCAAAGAATGAGATGGTTGGGTAGTACCACCAGCTCAATGCACATGAGTTTGAGTAAACTCTAGGAGATAGTGAAGGACAGGGAAGCCTGGTGTGCTGTATGCAGTCCATGGGGTTGCAAAGAGTCCTACATGACTGAGGGACTGAACAACAACAACAAATTAAGGCAAATTTATAGCATTATATGTAAGAGAAATGAGAGTTACAAGTAACTATCTCAAAAGGTTGTAAAGGTGAGCAGCAGAACAAACATAGCAATAAGAAGGAATGAAATTAATAAAGAATGAAAAATAATATAATAGAGAAGAAAATATTGTAACAAAACCAAAACTTTATTCCCCCATATGACTACTAGGAGCCGTCCAGCAAAACAGGGCATTTCGAAAAGATATGGCCAAAAAAAGAAATACTTCAGGCTTTGCGAATGTGATCTTTGGCAATTAATCAAGTTTTCATCCATGGACAATAACCAAAGAAAATGGCAAGTCCCTTTTCCAACTTTAAGGACTCTTAAAGTTTAATTTCACACAATTTTCACGTCTGAAAATAATATTCTTTTCTTATTTCCTAAACCATTAAAAAGCCGAAGTCTCTAAAATTAAAGAAGTACAGCTCATTACTATATGCTGTGCAAAAACAGGGGCAGGCTGCCCTGTATTGATCCAAGAGGAGGGCCTTCAAGATCCACGTGTATGGTGGTATGGTCAAGTTCCTTAAGCAAGGGGCAGGTCACCGCTGAGATCTGTGAGTGTTGGACACCATCACTGGACTCCTCTGGTAGACATGGATGCCGCTTTCAGCCCTGTGCCCTGGCGACGGTGCAATCTGTTTGTTTTTATTTTTCCCCCCTCGGGTGAGCTGCACAATCTTGACAGAAACAAGACCCTTGAGATTCAGGTTCAGCCTAACCGCACCCCCAGCGATTCACGCCAGAGGTGCCACTTTGCACGCATGCGCCCAACTCGGCATCGCAGCCAATCAGATTGCAGGCGCCGACACCTGGCAGCCAATCATTGGTGGCAGCGGGCGTGCCTGTAAGGGCAGCTGCATCTGCGCCCCAGGCAGGAGGAGGAATCTTTGCCTCAGGCTTAACCCAGAGACTGCATAGGAGCAGGTGAGCTGCCGATAGTTCCGACACCACAGCCAACGGGGACCGGTAAGAACTAGGGCATGCTGTGGCCAAAGCGGTGCCTGAGGGTCAAGGGCAGGGTTTCTTGAGTCCCCACACATGCGGGCCCTTGCTTGGTGGGGTGGCCTGTGAGGGCTGGCAGGTCCTCAGGAGGGAGCATGTGGCCGGACCCGCAGGCCCCGAGGCCCCTTTCGCCCTCTCCCCTCTCTAGTCTGGGCAGGCTCTGCTCTCAGGCAGCCTTCCTGCCCCTGAGGTGGGTCGAGCCAGCTTGGGGGAAGGGCCTGTCAGGCCCCCGGCCCCGGCTTGGGTCTCCTGTGGAACCTAATATGTTTAAACGAACACAGAAATCTTCACGGCGGGTTTGTACTCGGCCCGACCCGGTTCTGGACCCAGGTAAAGTCAGGCGGGCACAGCAAAAAAAAAAAGAAAAAGAAAAAATCGATCTAGTGGCCTCTTCACTGCCCCGGAGTAGTGGTCGTTTTCCTGTTTGCTCTGGCTTTCCTCGGACTCCAGGGCTGACCCTGTACCTTGGGGCCCAGAGATTGAGGCCACTGGTTCAGGAGATTGGCAGATGAGGTGTTTGTTACTTTGTTACTGAGAGAAGGGAGGTGGGAAGAAGAAGCTCAGAGAAGAGGAGTTAAGTCCCTTTCTCTGGTTGAGTGTGAGATGCCTGGTCAGCATCCATAGGGTAGGACCAGGTAGGGACTAGAGGATAGAACATCCGGAACATGTGACTCACCCTGACCTTTCCCTCTGCCCGCCCCCAGGATGTGACCTTCTCCTGTCTGGGAAGTCTCAAGCGCTCAGGTTTTCAGTGTGCCCCTGAGGTAAGGTGACAGACATCTTTACTGTGTCTTTCTTGCCTTCCATTTTTCTCCTTTAATTCATGGGCTGACACACTGCTGTTGAGAGAGAGTTCTCCTGATTGGGGATTAGCTGACCATGATTTCGGGTGGTGACTTCAGGGCAATCATGGTTTCACTCTGAAGCTCTCTGAGTTGCACCTATAAAAATAGGCAGGGAGGCTGGTGGCTTGCTTTCCTGCCATCTTGAAAGATAAAGAGTAAGAACACCATGGGTTTTAAGCTGTGTAGAGCTGACTCCTACCACTTGGTAAGGCTAAAATATGGCAATGCACATATCCTAAGGTTTTAGCTACAAAATCAAAGTAATGAATGTGTGGGAGTTCCCTGGTGTCCTGGTGGTTAGGATTCTGGGCTTTTACTGCAGTGGTCTGGGTTCCATCTCTGGTCAGGGAACTGGGATCCCACAAACCAAGCAGCATGGCCAAATGAATAAATGAGTATAGTGGTTCATTCAGAGAAAATGTGTTGTGATTTAACATGTTTGCATGGGATTACTTGCTCATTTCTGTACCCTTAAGGGCTTTATTTCATTAAGTAATTGAACTCCACTGGATGGGGGCCTGGGACCATCTGAGTTCATTTCATGCCAGTAAACAAGATCATAGGTAGCTGTATGCCCAGCAACTTGTGCCTACAGCTCTGTTGTATAGTTATCTATTGCTGGTACAGCTTTGAACTTCACAGCATATCAATGTCGCCATGTTTTGTTTTGGTCACACCATGTGACTTCATAGGATATTAGTTCCCCAACCAGGGATCGAACCTAGGATCCTGGCAGTGCAAGGGCTGAGTCCTAACCACTGGACTACCAGGCAACTCCTGTTTTTAGGTGTTCTGGCATGTTTTGTGTTTTTAAATTTTTGCCATATTTATAGGAGAACTCTTCTATGTGTAAGTATGATGTGAATATTATAACTAGAAATGTTTGTGTTGTACATATTATCTCAAAATTTAATAGTTTGAAAGAACTTAGATTTGTCATCTCTTGGTCTAGAATCCAGCTGGGTAGTTTAGCCTCAGGGTCTCTGCTGAGGCTGTAGTCAAGTTTTATCTGGTTTGTCAACCTCTGAAGACGTGGCTTGTTGAATCTAAGCTCTCTCACTTGGCTGTACTCATGAGACCTCAATTCCTCCCTCTGTGGGCCCCTCCAAGGGGCTGCTGGTGTGGAGGCTGCTGTCTTTTCCCAGAATGAGTGATTCAGGAAAGAACTTGCACCCAAGATAAAGTGCAGAGTCTTTTTCAGAAGTTAAACATCTACACTTCTGAATTTGCTTAGTCTCACAGGTCAACCCTGTGATAGTTTGAGAGAACTATACAGGGGTGGGAATATCAGGAGATGTGATTCACTTGGGGTCATCTTGAAGGCTGGATACTATACCCATTAATCCACCATGCCAACCTTTCTTCATATGATCTCACTTCTGTTACTGTGAGTGAATTATTTGGCTTGTGTACACTTCTTGTGTGCTGTTGCTGCTGTTAAGTCGCTTCAGTCATGTCCGACTCTGTGTGACCCCATAGACAGCAGCCCACCAGGCTCCCCCGTCCCTGGGATTCTCTATGCAAGAACACTGGAGTGAGTTGCCATTTCCTTCTCCAATGCATGAAAGTGAAAAGTGAAAGTGAAGTCGCTCAGTTGTGTCTGACTCTTCAAGACCCCATGGACTGCAGCCTACCTGGCTCCTCCATCCATGGGATTTTCCAGGCAAGAATACTGGATCTACTCAATTCTTGTTTATTCAGTGATACTCTAGCAAGTCTCTTCTTTTTCCTCTATTAAGTTTTCTGTTTCTCAGGACAGTTACCATCAGCAAACTGACTGACTGTAATGTCACCTCTCATGAAAAATCCGGCTTTTGTGACACATCCTGCTTCTGCTTCATTTCATATTTGCTTATTATAGACTTCTGCAGAGTCGTTTATAGAATTTGTTATCTCCAATTCTTTAATTTTCCTTTAAATCCACTCTTGTCAAGGTCACTAGTGAATTCCAAATGTTTAACTCAGTGGTCAATTTTATGTTTTTATTTAATTTAATTTATTGGCAGCCTTTATCAGAGTAGTTCATTCCCCGCCCCCCGCCGCCCCCGAAAAAAAAAATGTTTCATTTGGATTATAGAATGCTTCTCTTTTCTGCTTCTTTTCTACCTACAGTTCTCCCGTATACAATGTGTGACCTTTGTATCTGGCTTTATTCAGATATCATATTTTCTTTTTAAATATTCATTTATTAGCTATGTGGCATGTAGGATCTTAGTTCCCAGCCCAGGGATAGAACCTGTGCAGTGTCTTTAACACTGGATCTCCAGGGAAGACCCCTAGTTTGTGTATTTTCAAGATTCATCCGTTTCATGGATGTATACCAGTACATGTTTTTTTATGGCTGAATATGGGATATGGATTACATGTAGTCCATTGTGAGCATACACCACAGTTGATTTTTCCATTCATCACATAATGAATAATATTTGGATGGTGTACTCTTTGTGGCTATTGTGAGTAATGTTGCTGTGAACATTGTTTTTGCATGGACTTAACATTTTCAGTTTTTATGATTATACAAAAGAGATAAATTGCTGGAACATATGGCTCTATATAATTAATTTAATTTTTTATTTAATTTAATTTTTGAGGTACTTACAAAACCCTTTTCAAAGTGGTTTTACCATTTTACAGCAATTGCATCAACAATATATGAAGATTCCTTTTCTCTATATCCACTGAAGCACTTGTTGTTATTCCTCTTTTTGATTATAGCCAAGCTAATGGGTGTGAAGTAGTATCTCACTGAGACTGATTTATATTCTCCGTTGGAGAAGACTCTTGAGAGTCCCTTAGACTGCAAGGAGATCCAACCAGTCCATTCTGAAGGAGATCAGCTCTGGGATTTCTTTGGAAGGAATGATGCTAAAGCTGAAACTCCAGTACTTTGGCCACCTCATGCGAAGAGTTGAATCATTGGAAAAGACTCTGATGCTGGGACAGATTGGGGGCAAGAGGAGAAGGGGACAACAGAAGATGAGATGGATGGATGGCATCACTGACTTGATGGACGTGAGTCTCAGTGAACTCCAGGAGTTGGTGTTGGATAGCGAGGCCTGGCGTGCTGAGATTCATGGGGTTGCAAAGAGTCAGACACGACTGAGTGACTGATCTGATCTGATCTGATCTGAAACATGTTAAGTAGTATTTTTTGTGATTGTTGGTCATTTGTATATCATCCTTGGTGAAATGTCTATTCAAATTCTTGTCCTGATTGTTACAAGTTGTTTTTTTTTTTTTTTTAATTGCTGTAAAAAAACATGTAACTTAAATTTTATCATTATAACTATTTTTACATGCTAAGTATTTCACACACTTTGATCAGCCTTTTTGGAAAAGGAAATGGCAACCCACGCCAGTATTCTTGCCTGGAGAATCCCATGGACAAAGGAGCCTGGTGGGCTACAGGCCTGGGGGATGCAAAGAGTCGGATGCGATGGAGTGACTGACACACACACACACACACTCACAGTGTTGTATTGTTGTTGTTGTCATTGTTTTAGCTGTGCTATGCAGCTTGCATGATATAGTTTCCTGGTTGAGGATCATACCCAGGCCCCTGATAAGAAAGCATGGAGTCCTAACCTCTGAACTGCCAGGGAATTCCTTATCACATTGTTATGATACAGATCTCTACACCTTTTCATCTTGCAAAATTGAAACTCTATACCCATCACCTGTCCCATTAAATAACAACTCCTCTTTTCTTCCATTTCCCTAGGCCCTGGAATCCATCATTCTTCTTTGTTTCCTTTCTATTGCTTGACTATATTAGATATTTCATATAAGTGGAAACATACAGTATTTTACTTTTTTATGACTGGCTTATTTCATTTAGCTTGATGTCTTAAAGGATCATGCATGTTGTAGCATGTGGCAGAATTTCCTTTATATGGCTAAATAACCTTTCATTGTATGTATATATCACATTTGATGGACAGTTAGATGCTTCCACCTCTTAGTTGTTGTGATTAGTGCTGCTTTGAGCATGGCTGTGCACATACCTCAAGACCCCATGTTAACTTCTTTGGAATTTATATCCAGTAGTGGAATTGCTGAATCATGTGTTAGTTCTATTTTTAATTTTTCGAGGAGACTTTATAATGTTTTCTGTAGCAGTTTCACCATTTTAAAAGCTACCCATAACACACAAGGATCCAGTTTCTGTACGTGCTTGCCAACAGTTGTCCTTTCCTTTCCTTCCCTTTACCTTTCCTTTCTTTCGTATGTATACACACACACATGCGTGCACAATTTTTTTCATATCCTTTTCCATTATTGTTTATCACAAGATATGATAGTTTTTGTGCTATACAGTAGGATCTTGTTTATCTATTCTATATATTAATATTATAGTTTGCATCTTCTAATCAACAGCTCCCAATCTATGACTCGCCCACCCTTCCCCTCTTGGTAATCACATAGTCTGCTCTCTACGTCTGTAAGTCTGTTTCTGTTTCCTAGATAAGTTTGTTTGTGTCATATTTTAGATTCCACATGTAAGTGATACCATATGATATTTTTCTCTCTCTTTCTGACTGGACACGACTGAGCAACAAGTGAACTGAAGTATTCTTTTTAATGCTAGTGTAGATTGAAGTTTTTGCTTAACTTCATTTTCAGAACATTTGTTGCCACTGTATAGAAATGTGATTGATTTTTTAAATATTTATCTTGTATTCTGCAAGATTTTTATTAGTTGTAATACATGTGGTTTCTTCAGGATTTTCTCTATACAAAAGTATGTTATCTCTAATATACTTTGACGTTTTCGTTTCTGTCCTGAATGCTGTTTTTGTTTTTTTTTTCTAATTTTATTTTATTTTTAAACTTTACATAATTGTATTACTTTTGCCAAATATCAAAATGAATCCACCACAGGTATACATGTGTTCCCCATCCCGAACCCTCCTCCCTCCTCCCTCCCCATACCATCCCTCTGGGCCGTCCCAGTGCACCAGCCCCAAGCATCCAGCATCGTGCATCGACCCTGGACTGGCAACTTGTTTCCTACATGATATTTCACATGTTTCATTGCCATTCTCCCAAATCTTCCCACCCTCTCCCTCTCCCACAGAGTCCATAAGACTGTTCTATACATCAGTGTCTCTTTTGCTGTCTCGTACACTGGGTTATTGTTACCATCTTTCTAAATTCCATATATATGTGTTAGTATACTGTATTTATGTTTTTCCTTCTGGCTTACTTCACTCTGTATAATAGGCTCCAGTTTCATCCACCTCATTAAAACTGATTCAAATGTATTGTTTTTAATGGCTGAGTAATACTCCATTGTGTATATGTACCACAGCTTTCTTATCCATTCATCTGCTGATGGACATCTAGGTTGCTTCCATGTCTTGGCTATTATAAACAGTGCTGCAGTGAACATTGGGGTACACGTGTCTCTTTCCCTTCTGGTTTCCTCAGTGTGTATGCCCAGCAGTGGGGTTGCTGGATCATAAGGCAGTTCTATTTCCAGTTTTTTAAGGAATCTCCACACTGTTCTCCATAGTGGCTGTACTAGTTTGCATTCCCACCAACAGTGTAAGAGGGTTCCCTTTTCTCCACACCCTTTCCAGCATTTATTATTTGTAGACTTTTGGATCACAGCCATTCTGACTGGTGTGAAATGGTACCTCATAGTGGTTTTGATTTGCATTTCTCTGATAATGAGTGATGTTGAGCATCTTTTCATGTGTTTGTTAGCCATCTATATGTATTCTTTGGAGAAATGTCTATTTAGTTCTTTGGCCCATTTTTTGATTGGGTCATTTATTTTTCTGGAGTTGAGCTGTAGGAGTTGCTTGTATATTTTTGAGATTAGTTGTTTGTCGGTTGCTTCATTTGCTATTATTTTCTCCCATTCTGAAGGCTGTCTTTTCACCTTGCTAATAGTTTCCTTTGATGTGCAGAAGCTTTTAAGGTTAATTAGGTCCCATTTGTTTATTTTTGCTTTTATTTCCAATATTCTGGGAGGTGGGTCATAGAGGATCCTGCTGTGATGTATGTCGGAGAGTGTTTTGCCTATGTTCTCCTCTAGGAGTTTTATAGTTTCTGGTCTTACATTTAGATCTTTAATCCATTTTGAGTTTATTTTTGTGTATGGTGTTAGAAAGTGGTCCAGTTTCATTCTTTTACAAGTGGTTGACCAGATTTCCCAGCACCACTTGTTAAAGAGATTGTCTTTAATCCATTGTATATTCTTGCCTCCTTGGTCAAAGATAAGGTGTCCATATGTGCATGGATTTATCTCTGGGCTTTCTATTTTATTCCATTGATCAATATTTCTGTCTTTGTGCCAGTACCATACTGTCTTGATAACTGTGGCTTTGTAGTAGAGCCTGAACTCAGGAAGGTTGATTCCTCCAAAAACAACAGCAACTCCTTTTTCTTACCTGATTGCCTTGGTTATAGAACTGCCAGTATAATATTGAGCCAAAGTGCGGAATAGACAGCCTTGTGTTGTTCCCAATCTTAGAGGGAAAGCTTTCAGTTCTTCATTATTAAGTGTGATGTTAGCTGTGGGTCTTTTACAGGTACCCTTTGATTGAGAAAGTTCTCTTCTGTTCTTAGTTATTAAGTTTTTTTTAACCCCTCTTATGAAAAGTTGCTAGATTCAGAGCAATGCTTTTTCTGAAATCAGATGTGTTTTTTGTCCTTTATTCTATTAAAATGGCATAATGTTGATTGACTTTCATATAAAGAACCAACTTTGCATACCTCCATAAATCCCATGTGATCATGGCATATAATCTATTTTATATATTGTTAGATTTTGTTTGCCAGTAGTTTGTTGAGGACTCTTGCCTCTATATTCATAAGGGATATTGGGGGTGTGTGTCTGTGACGTCTTTGTGTGATACTGGTATTAGAGAAATAGTGGCATCACTTTGCCTGCTATGTGGGGAAGAGACGTGTGGAGTGAAGAATGAAGCATTGTTGGCTTTAAGTTTAGTCAGGATTAGAGGGAGACATTTAAGTATATCAGTGTGTAATTAGGTGAGATTATCAAGAGAGTTCATTGTCAGTTTGCTAGGCTTGTGTTAAGTGCTTGACATTGAATTATGATGCTTGTTAATTATGTAAAGATACTTTGTACTTTGAATTTTCTACCTATTTTCTATATTAACATTTATGAAATTAGTATGTGTGAATCAGTTGTAATGTGCATTTAAGATGTTTTCTTCCAATTTTACTACAAAACAAGATGCCATTGAATAGCTGATGCTTTTTATTTATTTACTTTTTTTTTCTAATTTTATTTTATTTTTAAACTTTACATAATTGTATTAGTTTTGCCAAATATCAAAATGAATCCGCCACAGGTATACATGTGTTCCCCATTCCGAACCCTCCTCCCTCCTCCCTCCCCATACCATCCCTCTGGGCCGTCCCAGTGCACCAGCCCCAAGCATCCAGCATCGTGCATCGAACCTGGACTGGCAACTCGTTTCCTACAAGATATTTTACGTGTTTCAATGCCACTCTCCCAAATCTTCCCACCCTCTCCCTCTCCCACAGAGTCCATAAGACTGTTGTATACATCAGTGTCTCTTTTGCTGTCTCGTACACCGGGTTATTGTTACCATCTTTCTAAATTCCATATATATGCGTTAGTATACTGTATTTATGTTTGCTGATGCTTTTTAAAAAGAGCTGTTAACCTTAAGTCTAATAAATAAGGATTTTTGTCTTTAAGATACAGAAACACATATAAAAGTTATAAATTTACCCTAGAAGATGCAGTTGGTGTGTTGCTAACTTAGAATTCCAGCTCAATCTTCTTTGACTCCGAAGTCCACGTTTCTAAACACTGTACAATAGTGCTTTTGTAAAAATACTTATCCTTTACATGTGATTTCACCTAATGATCAATGGTGTTGGGATTTTTGTTTCTTTTTTGTAAACAGAAGAGATTAAAATCAACATGGGACAAAGCTATGATTCTAGAGTCATGTAGACTTATAGTCATAGGTTTTTCAGCTGTCATTTAGTCTCTTTGATGCTCAGTGTCTTTACCTGTAAGATAAGTGTGTTTATAACTACCCTAGAGTTTTGGAGACAATAAAATAGCACATTTTTCGGTACTTAATTAATATGTAGTATGTTTATACTTAAGTGGCAGGTTATTTAAAGAAAGCACTGAGACTTGTGCCCACACTCTACAAAAATAAAAAAATATTTAAAATGTGGAAGCACCATGTATGTTATGTGAAGAAGAACAAGAGCCAGAACCACAGAAAAGCATGGGAGAAACCAAACAAGTAGATGATGAAGATGCTGAACTGATCTTTGTTGGAGTGGAATGTGTAAATGAAGATGCTATGTGATCTTTGTTGGGATGACCTCATATTCAAAACCAGTCATTTCAGAAGGTAGCTGTAGTTCTGGTATTTGAGGAAGTGTCTTATGGGGCAGGTGTAGGAGTCAAAGTGCTCCCCTGAGGAAGGGTGGATCCTCCTGTGTTCAGCCCTCACTGGAAAGGAGAGCAGGCTGCCAGGCAGCCAAAAATTAAAAACAAAAACAAAAAAAAAAACCAGTCATTTCAAACATATTGAGCAGAGTTATCCCAGGTTCATGTTCAAGGAGAAAAAGGTATGGTCACTTCAGGAAAGATAATGCTCACAAATTACAGCCTTTTAGTCATGTGACTTCTACATAGGCAGCACGGACTGTCTTGCCAGTTTCTGATTCTGAATCAAGATCAACAGATAGTCCTATTATTATTGAACCTTTGTCTGAAGCTGATTATAAAAATATTTTGCTACAAATAGTGCCTAATAGATTTTCAGAGTTATGTTCTCCTTTGATTACCTTCACAAGTTCATTGCAGCATCCAGTAGAAATAGCAGTTTCTGCAGGAGATATGAATAAAAGTCCTCGTGTATCAAAGCGACTTTACCCTTCTGAAACAAATAGCACACATACCAAAAGGCCTAAACTCAGTGTTGGAATTATAGGGGAACATTCTTTAGCTCTGGATTTTTCATACAGTGACTGCTGAGCAAAGCATATTAGACAGTGTTCATACCTCAATAAGCCATGTTCAGAATGGAGAACCAGGTCCAACAGCTTTTCCAAAGGACAATGTTCATTGCAAGCCTGTAAGTCCTTTAGGGGGAAGTGGATTGACAAAAACTGACTTTCCAAGTTTAGCAAGTCAAAACAAGATTGTTGATCCCACAGAAGGAAATCTGATTGTGTTACTTGGTGACTTTTACTATGGACAGCATAGGAAATGGGCAGCCAGAACCAAAGACTCACATGGCCTTTAAATGCCTCAGCTGCTTGAAATTTCTAAAAAAATGTCATTTATGAAGCACCACTTGGAACTTGAAAGGCAGAGAGGTGACAGCTGGAAAAACCACACCACCTGCCAGCACTGCTACTGCCAGTTTCCTGCTCCCTTCCAGCTGCAGTGTCACATTGAAAGTGTCCATACTTCTTAGGAGCCCACCGCAGTCTGTAAAATCTATGAGTTGTCCCTTAAGACAGATCAGGTTTCTTACAGCACATGAAACACAATCATAAGTCTGGTGAAATGCCCTATGTATGCCATGTTTGCAGTTACAGATCATGAGTCTTCGCACATGTGGATGCACATTTCAGAGCATACCATGGTAACACTAAGAATTTGCTTTGCCTGTTTGTCTCAAAGTTTTTAAAACTACAATACCATACATGTGTCATTATAGAAGGCACTGGGTAAAGAGTTTTCACCAGTGTTCCAAATGTCGGCTACAGTTTTTCACTTTCAAAGAGAAAATGGAGCACAAGACCCAGGGTCATCAAATATTTGAGAAGCCTAAGCAGCTAGAAGGATTACCTCCTTAAACAAAAGTTGTTATTCAGGTATCACTGGAACCTCTTCATCCAGGATTGGTGGAAGTAGCATCCATTACTGTGAACACATCTGATTCTGAATCATCATCCCCCAAATCTAAAAGTAGGAGTTCAAAAAAAACCCCATTAATTCTACTCTCAGTAAGTCTGAAGCAAGTATTTCACTCAAAGTTAAAAACCCTGTTAAAAACAAAAAATCCAAATTAGAGCATTATTCAATAGTATCAAATATAGTGAAACCAATGGGTAATTTATGTGTTTTTTTAAAATTCATGAAGTACAGTTTTGTTTGATCTGAATGTTAAGATGTTATTTAAAAATATATTACCTATTTTTCATATAATTGACTTAATACGTAAAAAGTATGTGTGCGAGTATGTGTATGAGAGAGAGAGAATGAGAGAGGGGAAGAGAGGAAAAGTAACAACCTATTTTGTTATTTCAAGTTATTTTTAAGTTTGGAAGCTCTCCTATACATATAATCTGTAGAGTGTTTTATCAACATAATTTTCAACTGTTTTCATGCCTTGAAGATCTCAGTATTAACTATACAGACAGATTGGAATGGCTTTGTTATGGTATGGTCCCATGTGCTGCTGAACTCTCCAAAGTACCTCTGTTACGCTGATCTAAGATAATCTGGCTCTGAAAGCCTGGTGTGGTGTTGATGGAGAAGCTGTGATATGAGTTTGGAGCAGACACAGGATTTAGTCAGCAGAGAGCTGTGGCTTCTTGTCCCAGTTGAGAAAGAGGCACACAGTCTCTCCAGGCATGGAGCCACAGCAGAAGGAACACTGTCTCAGAGTGTCTTTACCTAGCCCAGGGACATCTCAAGGATGCCAGCTATAAAAATGCCTGTGTTTGGTGAGGGGCCCTTGCAAGCATCAAACAGGCCCTGTGTATCATTGATTGCAGCTGGAGAAGCAGAGATAGTTAATAGAATGAGGCCTGGTACCTGTGGACCTCCTGTTGAATGATCAAAAGGGGATTTTGATTCATTCCATCCCCTTTCCCATTTGGCTGGCCTTTAGTCAGAGTGAAGTAGCCATGTCTGTCTCAGTCTCAGTAGTAAGGCAAGTTAAGATTCCAAGAAAAAGTAATTTAAGATTCTAAGGAAAAAAGCCTTGACGTCCAGTTTGATTTGACCTGGACCCATAGCCTTAGCTGAAAAGGCTGAAACACAGGGAATCTATTCAGTTTATGAATTGGGCTAAAGTTAGTTGTCTTACCCTTAAGCTACAATGGAGGTGTCCAAAATAGTAAATGTGATGGATAAAAATGGTCCAGGTGATTAAACCCTTTATAGAACTTTTCCTTACCTTTTTCAGTTACTTGTGTCTTACCCTAGTTGAACATGTGAAGATTTCAGTGTTGTATCTTATGTTGCCTTGGACACGAATGTATTACAGTTAACAGTTAATTCTTTGTATGTGTAATTTCCCATTTTATCAAACTCATACTGAGTTTCTGTCTTACTTGACACAGTCTGATGTGCAAGAATTATCTCATTTATTTCAGTAATTATCAGTTCATAGAGTTGTTCTCCTTCCTCTTATCTACCCAACTATCTAATCTGTGATTGTACTTGTGGAAACCTTTTTTCTTGCGGTCTCCAAAGGCCCATTGACAGACCTGCAGAGTACCCTCTAAGTATTGGTTCCTGAACATCAGCACACTTGACTGCCTCTGGGGTTCCTGGAGTTGAGTCTCCTTAGGCATGTTTTAATGTCATCCCTTCTTTACTTCAGAGAACTAGCAATCTCTGTGCACCATTCAAGGAACCTGAGATCCTGGCTGTAGACCTATGTCAGGAGAAATCTCTCCATTTCCTCTTCCTTTCTCCTCCTCTTTATCTCTCCCCACTCT
The DNA here is from genome assembly GCF_002263795.3 of Bos taurus. Taxonomy (NCBI): domain Eukaryota; kingdom Metazoa; phylum Chordata; class Mammalia; order Artiodactyla; family Bovidae; genus Bos; species Bos taurus. Next base: position 16,819,614 of record NC_082638.1, read on the forward strand.
TTTTTTCCCCCTTCCTCAATTTATTTAAATTCTCTCAGGTTTCACAAAATGCTGGAAAGTGATAATCACCAAGGAGTGAGCATCCCTCTCAGAACTGAAGAGGAAAGTACTACAGATGACTAAGATGAGTCTATTGTCTACATTTTAGGTAATTTCCTGAGTGTATATTCTATTGTATTTATTTACTCAATGCTTGATTGATTGATTTGCACTTTGAATATTTTACTGGGCCCTCCAATTAGTTTGCTTAGGTCAAAGCACTAAGTGTCAACTTAAACCACTTTAGTTGTAGAAAGAGTGTGTGTGTGTGTGTGTGTTCTGGTCTCAGGTGAAAACTTCTATGTATAATTAAATGTGCTGACTTTTGCATACTTATTACCTTTATTCTATTTCTATGGTAAAAATATGAAATGTTTTAGTTATGTGTTTTTATTTTTCCTTAGTGTTATCAACATTGTTACTGTTATTTGCTCTGAAATATGCTCCTAAAGAGTGCAAGTCGTTATTTATTGCCAACTACTGCTGGGAGGAATTAGGGGCAGGAGGAGGAGATGACAGAGGATGAGATAGCTGGATAGCATCACCGACTTGATGGACATGAGTTTGGGTGAACTCCGGGAGTTGGTGATGGACAGGGAGGCGTGATGTGCTGCAATTCATGGGGTTGCAAAGAGTTGGACACGACTGAGCAACTGGACTGAACTGAACTGCAAAAGGTTCCAGTGATATGGACCCTGACTACCTCCTCTCTTCCATTCTCTATCATTCTACTCTACTGTTTTCCTCACTGGTGCACTGTTTTTGACAACACTGGCCTTGCTTTTCCTCAAGCAAATTCCATTTCTTCCCAATCCAAAGACTTTGCAACTGCTGTTCTTCTGGAAATGCTTTTCCCATCACCCTGCATGGGTTGCTACCTCCCTTGTTTGAGCTTCACCAATGCTGTCCAAATCACAGAATGAAATCTCCAACCCCCTCCCTTTCCTCCTCCTCCTTAAAGGTACTTTAAGTCCCTATCCTCTTCTTCCCTCTCCAGGCTAAATTTCCTAGATTTTCACACACACACATACACACACACATACAGAAGAGATAATAACAGCAGGGCTTTTCTTCTTAGAATTAACTTGAGTCAGTTTCTGTACCCGCAAATAAAAGATATTTAATAGTGAGTTGAGTTCTTTCAGGAGCTTTCTCTGTTTTCCTATTGATACCTCTATATTTTTTTAAGGCAATGTCACTTTGTTTTTTTTTACAAATATATTGAGTATCTGTCAAGTTTACTCTTTGTTATTGCCCTTTGTGAATTTCCTTGTCTATTTTGCTTGTTCTGTCAGATAAAATTTATTATTTTATTAATGTTGCCAAAAATTTGCAAGTAAAATTAGTATTTATAGAAATAAAATGTTTTTAAAAAAATTATTTCTGCTGTTTGTCTTTTTACAAATAGCATGGCATGTTTTTAGTTTTTTTTAACTAATCTTATTGTGTTGGCCAGGACACTAAACATGATGTGTCAGCGGGTTGTCTGGTTCTTAGTACCATCAAATGCAATGAGTACATGGCTTAATAAATTTCTATTTCCATTTTTAGATTTTAAAGATAATTGTTTTATTATATTGTGTACAACATCTGTTGAGACATTTACTTTTCTTTTTTTCTCCCTCCTTTCTTTTTCTTCCTTTCTTCCGCCATCTCTCTTCCTTCCTTTCCTTCCTTCCTCCCTTTCTTTCCCCAGGTTTTTGCTTGACTGTACTTTTCCTGAAACAAAAGTAATTTCACTCAGGGTTGAATATTATCCTCTCAGAATCTCATTCCATTTCTCACTTCTTGTATTGGACTTAACTTTCTCTTCCCCCATATTTCACCTGGAAAAATGACAGCACAAACTTTGCAAACAAAATTGGAATTCTCGATATTTCATATGAAAATTTGTGTGGATGTTTTCCCACTTGAAATTAGAAATTTTATGTTTTACACATGTGAAAAACTAGGTGCTATCTTTTCTCCATGAGTTGTATCAATGTTTTTGATTTACTTTTTCCAAGTAGCAGCTCTTGTTTTATTATCCCAAGAAGTTTATTTTTTGTTGTTTTCTATTTTTGTTTCAATTCATGTATAGCTTCTACTTTATTTAGGATTTTTATAACCTTGTATTTTTAAAGCTTTCTTTAAAGATTTTTATAGAAATATATTTGATTTACAGTGTTGTGTTTCTGATATATATCAGACTGATTGAGTTATACAGATACATATCTATTCTTTTTTAGGTTCTTTTCCATTATAGGTTATTACATGATACTGAGTATTTCTTTTCTTTTCTTTTTTTTTAAGGATTTAGGACTTGACCTACCTTTATTTAAATATCAATTTTATCTGAATCCCGAATACTTTTATGTATACATTTTTTTAGTTAAAATTTAATTCTCTATGATTTTTGGCAGTTCCAAAGATTTCACTATTTGCAGGCTGAATGTTTTAATTTATAGTTTACTGAGAGCTAAGTTTTCCTTGCAACTCTGAGGGTATGTGTTTGTATACACTGACATGTCTATATATACATCCTTTTCAGATTACTATATGGGTTTTTTTTAAAGATATATAAATATCTTTTAAAATATATTTTCTGTTTGTATAGTAAAAATGTGAAATGTTTTAATTCTAGAAATCTTTTCCCTCAAATGAATATAGTATAAAAAATAAAGGTATAAAAATATTCCTTTGAGAGTAATTCCTAGTAACAGAACTTGGAAATGTTAAAAAAATTATTTGTAACACTTAATAAAGGTGGTAAGAAAAACTTTATTCAAGGTAAGAGTATTACAGCAAGGTCTTATAATAGGGGAGAGAGATTGAACTTGAGTCTGAGTCCAACAGGGACACAGCTGGGATTTATAGCTAAGGAACAGGGTGGGTCCATGGGGTTGCAAAGAGAGATTGGGAGACTTAAAAGCATTGAACAACAACAAGGTGGGTCAGTGGATGGAAACTTATTAAGACCATAAAGGTGGGGATGGATTCTGGCTCAACTAAGAGGATCATTGCTGAGGCTAGGCAAGGCTGATAAAATATTGAGGTGAGTGATAAGGAATTTGATCTGATACTGAGGGTGGTCACATCAAGGGTAGGGTATCTTTGTGAAACTGACATAGCAGATTCTGGCTTCGATTGGACTAAATGGACAGGCACCCCTGGATAAAGACATTGCCCAAAGTTGGCAGTGCATTAATGAACTACTGCTGCATAACAAATTACCCCAAACTAACAGCTTAAAACAATATTATCTCATACTGCTGTGAAAGTTGGGAATCCAGGAGTAATTCATCTGATTGTTCTGGCTCAGGATTTCATGAGGTTGCCGACATCTGAAGGCTTGACATAGGCTGGTGGATTTCCTTCCAAGATGGCTTACTCACATCACTGCTGAAACCAGTTTCCTTGCTGGCTGTTGGGAGAAAGCCTCAGTTCTTTCATGTGGGCTTCTTTACTGGGCTACTTGAGTGTTCTCAAGATATGACTAGGCTGGCTTCTAGAGAGAGTGATCCAAGGGGATGAGAAAGGAGGATGCAGTGCCTTTTATGACCTAGTCTCAGACACTTCATTTTCATTTCTACAATATTCTAACATTACAAGTGAGCCACTAAATCCAGCCCACATGTGAAGGGGAGTATAAGGTCCACCTTTGATGGAAAGGATTTATGGACATAATTTAAAACCAGGTGGTACACACATGCCCACAAATTGTTTACATATCTGTATGTCCAAAATGCATTTTCTGACAATGCTTTCAAAGATTTTATCCATTATAGCATTAACTTGAATTTCAGAACCTTGTCATCTGTCAGGTCCAGATATGGATCAGGGTCCAGTTGTGCAGTATCTCAATTGTTCAGTTGCTCAGTTATGTCCTACCCTTCGTGACCCCATGGACTGCAGCATGCCAGGCTTCCCTGTCCATCATCAACTCCAGGAGTTTGCTCAAACTTAAGTCCATTGAGTTGCTGATGCCATCCAACCATCTCATCCTCTGCTGTCTCCTTCTCCTGCCTTCAATCTTTCCAACATTAGGGTCTTTTGCAAGGAGTCAGTTCTTTGCATCAGGTAGCCAAAGTATTGCAGCTGCAGCTTCAGCATCATTCCTTCCAATGAATATGCAGGACTGATTTACTTAGGATTGACTGGTTTGATCTCCTTGCAGTTCAGGAGACTCTTGAGTCTTCACCAACACAATAGTTCAAATTATACAAGTGTAGTTCCTCTACACCTGAGGATCTGTGAACAAAAGAGATGACTTAATCTGCTCACTTTCACAGCCAACATACAGTGGTGGGTCAGGCATAGATAACCTTCATAGACACTCCTGTTCCAGAAAGGGGAGGGGAGATGGGAGTCAATAGTAGCAGTTCTGAAATCCCACGGGTTCTTGTTGGCAGTCCTTTGATTAGGATTCAAGGCCTGGAAATTTCCTAGGCTTCAGTCTCTGAATTTTTAATTCTGCCCTCTGACATGATTGTTTGCATGAAAGGTGGGAAGTATATGATTACAGTGAAAGAGTCTGCCTAGCCTGCTTCCTGCTTGTCAAAGGTAGAAGTCCAGAGCTCTTTTATTTTGTACTATTGCTGGTCCTTTCAGCCCAAGTTGAACTTAAATATGTTATCTTAAACACTTGGTGTGTCTCCTGATAATCTTACTGGTATTCTTACCAAAGCACCCCACTCCAAAGCCACAGTCACACATGTCTTCATAATAAGGATCTATTCTGTCTTGGTTTTCTGCTGAGATAGCTGAGGGATAACACCCTGTAACTTGGTAGAAGTCCTATTGTGTGCTGAAATGATCTCTGAGTGACACCCCTAAAGCCTTTGGAGGGCATTGGCCTGATTAAATTATGCCATGAAGCATCCCCTTCCACCTTTCTGAGGCTTAACATAGAATTTTGCTGTCACACTCATCTTTAGACCAAGTTAATTAAAAAAAATTTATGAAGAACTGATGTATAGGTCATGTACGATGTTATATTTAGGCCACCTTTCCCTAATGCCCTGGATATGATCTTTGCTTGAGAGCCATTAATGTTAGCATCTTTGTAATCTTAAAAGACTGAAAAATTTCCAAATCAGCAAGTCCTGTGTCATTTTTTAAGTCTTTCTCTTAAAGCTTTTTTTTTTTTTCCCTTCATATTTTACTATAGGCAGGAAAAGGAAACCAGGCAGCACTTTTGGCTGTTTGGCTGGAAATCTTCTTAGCTAAAGAACTCAGTTAGTTAGGTAGTTTCTCCTTCCAGCTCATCAGGTACATTTTTGACTTGTCATAAACTGCAGGTGTAGTGGACTTTCCTCTGCACATTCCCCAGGCTCTTTCCTCCTGCCTCTTCTTTCTGCCAAGCATCCTGAGTGCACAACTGTGATTCCACTTAGAACTTGTTCACCCAGTGAGATAACAAGGATCAATTTCTTGGCTTCACTGCTTCTGCTGGACAGAGTCTATGCACCTTTCCCTAAGATCTTCATGTTTTCGTTATCCAACTTCCATCACCTGGCTAGGTCAGTTCCAACAGCTCATAATCACAAGCATACTGGCAGGCACTTCTGGGCGCACATGTGCACACACATGCATATGTACATAGTAACATCCCTGAGAGGAAACTTGCATATATGCAGAAGTACAAGCTTTCTTTTCCAGGAACATGAATTTTGGTAAACACCAACTTTTTTTGTCCTGATTGTTTTCTTTCACTTGGTCATCGATCATGTCAGGTTGCACTTCTAACTCTGTGGCTTGTCCTCAAAGGTTACAAAATCTTGGCATTTGATCATGACAGGGACCAACCTGCAGGGTTGGAAGTGCTCGCCCTGGACAGCTGAGTGACATGCACCTGCGTTCTGCATTCTCCCATCATTTGCACAGGTTCATGGTACCAATCACGTTGGCCTGATCTATTGCCTATGCATTCCTTCAGGGTACCAGAAAACAAGGACCTCTGGGCTCAGGTGACTTGAACTGCTTTTCGGTATGCACCTATCTAGGTCATTCCTTGTCAATGTTGTGTCCCTGTTGCTTGCCTACCACCCCTAAGGGCACACAACATTCTGAGTGAGGCTGCCCCGTTCTTCCTATCTGTGTAGCTTTCTGTGTGCACCTGTCTACCTGTGCCCCTAAGTGCTATCTCCATGCAGCCAGAAAAGGCCAAAGAGACGCTCGAGCCTCCAAGAGCCCCAAGAGACTGTGATAGGCCTGGTTCTGATCCAATGTTCTGAAGAAGGTGCACATGGATACAGGGTCTCTTCTGATACAAGGCCTAAGGCCGTAAACATAAAGTGACATCCCTACACATTGTCCCTTCTTTTTAACACTACACAGACACACAGAGTCCCTGACCAGATGATGCCCTGGGAAATGTGCCCATTCTGGGCCCACAGATCATGCCTCCCTTGGGCAGAAAGCAGCTTTTCTATCTCAAATGCACCAAGAGGGCTTACCACCCTGGTTTCACTGATTTGGTAAATGCCAAGACTCTCTTTCAGTTGTTCTCGTTAGGCCCAGGTAGGACTCCCTACAGTCAGGCATCCCTGCTTGCCTACACAGCCCACATGCCAAGGGAGCCAGACCTGGTTGGGCCCAGGGGCTTCCAAGCCAGTCAGCTGGAAGGCAGGGTCCCTCTGAGTGTCACCTGGTGCAGATCCCCTATGACAAAATCAGAGATTCTGCTTCAGCAAGACTGTAAGAAACCTCCCTCAGGTGCAGACACCTTTGCCCCTCAGTCCCCCAAAGCCAGGGGCAAGACCCCAGAGAAAAAAAGGAATACACATCAGGACTTTCAGCACAAGCCATGGGGTATCTTTGGCAGGCCCGCTATTGCTTAGCCCCTAGTCCCGGAAAACCAGCAAGCTCAAACTGCTTCCAGGGTCTTCCCTTTCTCCCACTCTTCCAAGGTTACCTTGTCTTGGGACATACATTTAGCCCACCATACTTGCTTCCTCTCTGTTCCCTCCCTCACAGGCACACCCCGGCAGAGGGGCACATGTGTACACCCACTCCTGTGCTTTCCTCGCCTTTCTGCACTGCCAGGGAGCCTGGAAGTGCCTGGAGGGATGCCACACTCATACCCTGTCTCTCTTACTATGCCTGTGGTTTTGAACGTACAGATTACTTTAGCACATCTCGTGTTTTGCGTCGCCACGTGCCAGTGTGTGCCACCTTCAGGGAGGGAGCATGCTGGCTGATGTGTTGCACTGTTCAAGGACCTTCACGGGTCTCCTTCTCGTGCACGTGGAAAAAGATTCCAGTGCAGCAGTCCATCTGTGCCTCTTTTTCCTTTGGATCTCTGCCCATCTCCGCAGGGCCTTAGCCTCCTCACCATCCTGGGTCCTGCTGTCACGGCATGCACCATTTCCACAGGCCGGCCCGTGTCCCCACAGACCAAGGGTTCCATAGGCAGTGGTTTCAAAGCCCTACCCCACCTGATTTTCCCTGGGTGAATCTCAGACCATGCACCCCCTCTTCCCAGTCCAAACACACACAACAACACAGTTGAAATGGTGATTTTGTATTTGGTCTAATTATAGATTTTTGTATTTTGTATTTTGTATTTGGTCTAATTATAGATTTCTGGAGCCATGGTCCGGAGTTATCATTGGCCATCATTTCCTCATTCCCATCCCAGACAGGGTCACTACGAAAATATGGTAACCAACCACCCTTAGACTGGGGACGCCTCCTGCCTCCTCTTCTGGTTCCTTGGTACCTCCTCTCCTGTCGGCTTCACCTCTGTGTCTGCCCTACACAGCAAGACTGTAAGAAACCTCCCTCAGGTGCAGACACACACCTTTGCCCCTCAGGCCCTCAAAGTCAGGGGCAAGACCCCAGAGGAAAAAAGGAATACACATCAGGACTGAAACACACATGCAGACATCCACATAAACACAGATGACACAGGCACATGCATGTATACACACACATGCTCGGCATGGGGCACAAACGCAAACAAGGAACACAGATATTTCAGGAGCTGAAGACGCTCATGTCCAGCAATGTCAAAGGTGGTGTCAGTAGGCACCATGTCCTGCCCTTGGGTCCCCCTGTCCACCTCCTCCCCAATCTCCAGTATTTTCCCAAGGCAGCCTGAAGCCACTTCCAGCACAACATGTCTGGTCATGGTGAGATGCCAAGTGGTGGATGTGGAAATTCACAGAAGATCCCAAAGTCAGCACACAGGTGCACTGGGACCCCGGAGAGGACACCCTTTCAATGATAGGCCTTCCCAGGGTAAGGGGCGGGAGTGAAGTGCCCAGGCAATCTCACCTCAGTGAGCAGCAGGAGGCCAGGGGATGGCAGGACCCACATAAGGATGATTCTGACAAAGATACTTAATTCACCCTGCCTCTAGTAGTATCACCTAGGACTCATGTGCTGCAACCACAGTTGATTTGAGGGAGACTTGCTTCACTCACAGACACACTGAGTCCTCAAGCCCCCAGTCTCAGGGGGCCACCTGCTACATGCATGGCCCAAATTCAGGCTCTGCAGCCATCTTGCATGAGCCTGAGGATCCCCATTTGAGAAAGGACAGTGTCATAGCTACTACACGGCTGTCCCTTCTCAGCCCACCTCCAGATCCCTTCACCACATGTGTTTCCATCAGTTACCTCTCAGGGAGGAACCTCCTTCCCTGGAGTAGTACTGCAGGGGATCGTCTGACACATCTTTCCCTATGATTTTCTGACAACACAAGCAAGGTCAGCCCGGGGCTGACCAGTCCCTGAACCCTCCTGTGAGCAGCCAAGAACTCCAATATCAACGACCAACTGTGCACAGGCCCAAAGTATCCCCACCTCAGCAAGCCTGTTCAGTTCTGGGCAGTTGTGGCCTAACAATCAGTTGAGAAAGTTAAGGATCCTGGTGTCCAGCCTTCAGTTGGGTGCTCCCCGTTCAAAGTCCCAGAACCAGTGGACTGGAGTGAAACGATGTGCCCTAATGCCCTGCAAAAAGACAGGGGAGACTGGAGCAGATCCCGCAGGTTGATCATGCATGCCTTGCACACCCACACTCATCACCCCAGGAGCTATGTTTTACCAGTGATGTCAAGGTAATACTTCTTAATGATCACCGTGTTCAAGAAGTAGGGGTTGTCCTGAAAGGAAAAGATAAACTTGCAGTAGAACCGTGGATGTCTCCTCACCCGCACCTGCCAGGATAGGGAGGAGGGAAAAGATGCAAGCTTCTACGGGCCTCAAATTGCCTCCCAGGCAGACATTAACAGCTTCCACAACACCTCTCCAAACTCTCACAGCACAGGAACATGCATAACACGATCCTCCCACTGCCCACCAGGTCCCATACCCAGTTGTCCTCAGTCTCCCTCACTAATCTTCAAGTCAATCATGTAGCTGAGAAAGTCTTTATCTTGGTCGCTGATCATGATGGAAACTGAGGGTGGTTCATAACCTGCTTTAGGTCAAGGAACCATTTAGGCCGCATGCCAGGCCAAGAAGAGTCAGGAGCTTCAGCACTAGTCTGGGGTGGGAGAAGGACACTGGAACAGCCATCTGCAGGGATTCTGGGCACTTCGGCTTGCCTGGCCACCACTGACGTCCTCAGGCCCTTCATACCATCAGAACACCATCTGAGTGGTCTGCATTCCCTAAGCAGGGGCTGTTTCTGACCGCTACTGTTCTCCAGACCTGTGTATGCATGTCACTGCTTACATGGTCAGACTTGCAGTCATGACAAACTGTGTTTGAAAGCAAAGGGGTTGGTGTGTGTATGTGTGTGTGTGTGTGTGTGTGACTCCTATATCTCAGGTATTTCACAGGAACTGCCATATTTACAACAATATCTGTCTGCCGAGGCTGATATGGTATACTGTCTCTGGTCATTCCTTACTTAGAGGCCTCTTAGGGTGCTGCTCCTCCTCAGATGCAGGCCAGAAGGAGACACTCAAAGTCATGACTGTGACATTTAGGTGTGGCCCTGCCAGAGTCTACTGGGCTGTGCCTTTGGAGGCTGACAATTGCCCAGGACCACACTTCCTTCAGGGGCCTCCAGCACCCTTCCTGTGCTCTCACCCCTACCCCTCCTCCTGTTCCTGCTCCTCCTCCTCGTCCTGAGCAGCGGACCCCAAGGAGCATCAGAAGGGATACAGCTTTAGTCCAGAATCCAGGGATACTCTGGGGGATGGCACTCCTCTGAACCAAGTGAGGCTTCCTCCTCTGATGGCTCTTACGCATGGATCAAACGTAGGCCCTGCAGTTTTTCTCATGTTCAGAGCTCAGTTCCACCTGCAAGGCAGCCAGTGCCTGCAGCGCATCTAGCGCCAGACACTCACTCCAGCCTCCAGGCCTTTCCTGGCTCTGCTCCTCCAACGTCTTCTCCAGCTCCTGAGAGGACCCTGGTTCCTTCCCTCTCCTCATCCGCTACAACCTCCGCCCCCGCCATGATGTCATCCACCAGCAGCTGCAACTCCTGCCCGATCCCCACCACGTCTCCATCCACCAGTGCCTTGCCGTCCTCACCACCTCCACCCTGAAGAGGGTGGCCTCTTTGCCTGACGTGAAAACTGGTGGCTGCAAGGTCCCAGTTGCCCACAGAATCACGATGGCAGATCACAGGGACCCTGTCCCCTGAGCACCTGGGCTCACAACTGAGAAGGTCTGGGGTCCTGGGATGCTCCCACCTTCCTCCGATCACCTCACATGCTCCTCTTGGCCCTGGCCATGACCCTGAGCTGGCGCAGATGAGAAGGGACGGGACATAATAGCACAGCAAGTGGTGCGCAATGGCAGCCCAGACTGCAGTAAACCTGTGGGGCCCACTAACTTTTTGAGGGCGGGGAGTGAGGGCGATGCTCAGGAGGCAGGAGCTAGTGGAGGGGTGGCCTGAGGCTAAAGAAAAGGGTGGCGGACAGCCAAGGACAGGGTGAATGGCCCTGGGAGATCAGCCGAATAGCGGGGCTCTAGGCTGTGAGCCACCCACAGGCTGCTGGCCCCAATCTAGACCAATGGCTGAGAGGTTAGTGAGCGGCACCCTTATGGACATGCCCCTAGACCGGAGGTCATCTTCCACAGTTTCTGTGCTCCAGCAACCCAACGTGGCCACATTCTGCTCCAGGGAGGTATTGGGTTTTGCCTCTGATGCTACCCTAGGCACTGTCATTGACCTGGCTCTGGAAATTCCAACCACGGGTTCCTGCTCTCAATCTAAACAGCACACTCCTGTGTCCCATGGCCTGTCAGTAATTGGGAGCTCTCCCTGAGCATCCAAATGATACACAGGGGCACCAAGTGGCTGGATACTTTTCTCCATGGAACAGAGAGCCTGTTGCTGTCCAGATGCTAGGGGAGTAGGGAAAAACTCCACCATTTGCTACAGTTGATCTCCACTGTTGAGGGACACCAGAGCCTTAGAGTACAGAGCTCGTTCTGTGTCTCTTTATCTCTGCTTCTGGAATAGCACTGTTTTGGGCAGTCCTTCCCTGTGTGTACCAGGGGCTGGTGTCTGTGTGTCTCCATCTCTCTATGTGGTGTGGTTGTCCTTTGCCACTCTCTGGACACCAGCGTTCAGAAGAGACTGTTATCCTTGGTGTGAAGGCAAGCCCTTCTACTCCTGAGTGAGTTTGTACCAATGGGAGATCAGACGTTTTCAGTCCACACGTTCAGAGAGTGCTTTCTCAAACTTGAAAGCAAACAGCGGGTGGTCACTGCTGAACTGCAGAAGGGCACGGGTTACCCTCCCTCTCTAACTGGACAGATGTGAACGCTGCACAGGCCTGTGGTGGCTTGGCCACACTTTGCACAGAGGGAGAAACGGGGCATCCTCTGCTGGCATGAGGAAACTTACTGAAACTTGTTTGAACGCCTGCCACTGAGATGCTAAGGACATCTCACTGTTAAGTTCCACGACTCACAGGTCATGGAAACATGCTTGCCTGCCAATTTACCCTATTAAGGCCCTTTCAAAGTGGTTCTATTCACCATATGAGAACACATACCAGCCTGCCCGGTCGCCTGAGCCTATGTTTCTGGGAGCAGCAAGAGGATCAAGCTAAGCCATCCATCCTATAGTCCTCATACCCAATATACACATTCTGCAAAGAGTACAAAAAGTGATGTTTCAAACTGGAAGACTCTGCAGGTAGCAGGTGCTTATACTGCAGTGATAGTCCATCTCTGAAACCTCACAAAAAAGGCAAGGTTTGCTCATGCTCATGGCAACGTCAGGGAAAGAATGCCTAGCACTCGAAAAGGACAGAAAGACTCTTGTAGCTGGGTGTCCAAGGGGCTGTGGATTACCCACCGTGGCTTCTGTGTCTGGGATTGCAGCCTGTTCTGTGTCTCAGCAATTCTGCACTCTCACTGATCACCCCCAGGCATGTTCATTCTGCCTCTCGTTTCTGCCAAGCATCTTGGGTGCACCACTGTGATTCCACTTAGAACTTGCTCGCTCAGTGAGATAACGGTGATCCTGACTTCAATGCTTCTGCTGGCCGGAGTCTATGTACCTTTCGCTATGACCTTCCTGATTTTGCTATCCAACTTTCATCACCTGGCTAGGTCAGTTCCAACAGATCATACTCACAAGCATATTGGAAGGCACTTCTGTGCACACATGTGAACACACATGCGTGTGTACACAGTAACACCCCTGAGAGGTATCCAGAAGTACCTGCTTCTTCTCCAGGCACATGAATTTTGGTAAGCACCCAACTTTCTTTGTTGTTTTCTTTCAGTTGCTCATGGATCATGTCCTGTTGCACTTCTACCTCTGTGACTTATCCTCAAAGGTTCAAAATCTTGGCATTTGATCATGACAGGGACCAACCTGCAGAACATTGGGCAAGGTTGGAAGTGCTCACCCTGGAGAGCTGAGTGACATGTGCCTGCATTCTGCATTCTCCCATCACCTTGCAGAGCTTCACAGTACCAGTCACGTTGGCCTGATCCATTGCCTGTGCATTCCTTCAGGGGAACATAAAACAAGGGCCTCTGGGCTCAGCTGACTTGGAGAACTGCTTTCTCAGTATGCACCTATCTAGGTCATTCCTTGTCAATGTTATGTCCCTGTTGCTAGCCTACCACCCCTTAGGGCTCACAACATTCTGAGTGAGGCCCCCTGTTCTTCCTATCTGTAGCTTTCTGTGTGCACCTGTCTACTGTGCCCCCAAGCGTCCCTTGGACACCCAGCTACAAGGGTCTCTTCTCAATTCCCCTGCCCCACGCCCACCCCATACCCCTGCCCCCACCCAACCCCACAACCCTACGCCCACTCTACCGCATCCCCCACACCACCCCCACCCAACAACTCTACCCCACCCACACCCCACTGCACCCCCAACCCACGTCCGCCACACCCAAACACACCCACCACACCCCACCTGCCACACCCCCTTCCCTCACACATACCCACCTCACCATGACCCAGCCCCTACCCCCACCCTACTCCCACCCTGCCCAACGCACACCCTACCGCCACCTTGCCCTACCCCTCACCCCCAACAAAAAGCTCTTCCCCAGCCAGTCCGGTGGGAGTGGCCACAGGCACCACCCCTCCCCTCTGTGCTCTCCCCATAGCTTATGGACTCCCTGTTCTTCCTATCTGTGTAGCTTTCTGTGTGCACCTATCTACCTGTGCCCCCAAGTGCCCCTTGGACATCCAGCTACAAGGGCCTCTTCCCACTTCCACTATGCTACCCCTACCCCAAACCCCTACGCCCACCCCCACTCCACCTGCCCCCCAATCCCCCCGCCCCACCCCTGCACCCAATCACTAACCCCATCCCACACCCTGACACCCAACCCACCCCCCAACCCCACCTCACCCCACCCAACACCCACCCCACCCCACACCCCCACACCACCCGCCCACCCCACCCCCAGCCAGCACTACCCCACCCTAATGCTCCTCCCCCAGCTCCGCCCCCGCGCGATTCCAGTGGGCATGGCCACAGGCACCACCGTTCCCCCTTCCTGCGTGCCATCCCCGCCTTTCTGGACTCCCTGGGAGACTGCACTCACGATCCCAAGTTCTCGTGAGATTTGATACTTGCTGCTTGAAAGAAAAGCTGTGACAAACCTAGACACCATATTAAAAAGCAGAGACATTACTTCACCAACAAAGGTCCGTGTAGTCAAGGCTATGGTTCTTCCGCTAGTCAAGTATGGATATGAGATCAGATCAGATCAGATCAGTCGCTCAGTCGTGTCCGACTCTTTGCGACCCCATGAATTGCAGCACACCAGGCATCCCTGTCCATCACCAACTCCTGGAGTTCACCCAGACTCACATGCATCGAGTCAGTGATGCCATCCATCCATCTCATCCTCTGTCGTCCCCTTCTCCTCTTGCCCCCAATCCGTCCCTGCATCAGAGTCTTTTCCAATGATTCAACTCTTGGCATGAGGTGGCCAAAGTACTGGAGTTTCAGCTTTAGCATCATTCCTCCCAAAGAAATCCCAGGGTTGATGTCCTTCAGAATGGACTGGTTGGATCTCCCTGCAGTCTAAGGGACTCTCAAGAGTCTTTTCCAATACCACAGTTCAAAAGCATCAATTCTTTGGCACTCAGCCTTCTTCACAGTCCAACTCTCACATCCATATATGACCACAGGAAAAACCATAGCCTCGACTAGACGAAATTTGTTGGCAAAGTAATGTCTTTGCTTTTGCACATGCTATCTAGGTTGGTCATAATTTTCCTTCCAAGGAGCAAGCATCTTTTAATTTCATGGCTGCAGTCACCATCCGCAGTGATCTTGGAGCCCAGAAAAATAAAGTCTGACACTGTTTCCACTGTTTCCCCATCTATTTCCCATGAAATGATTGGACCAGATGCCATGATCTTTGTTTTCCAAATGTTGAGCTTTAAGCCAACTTTTTCACTCTCCACTTTCACTTTCATCAAGAGGCTTTTTAGTTCCTCTTCACTTTCTGCCATAAGGGTGGTTTCATCTTCATATCGGAGGTTATTGACATTTCTCCAGCAATCTTGATTCCAGCTTGTGTTTCTTCCAGTCCAGTGTTTCTTATGATGTACTCGGCATATAAGTTAAATAAACAGGGTGACAATATACAGCCTTGATGTACTCCTTTTCCTATTTGGAACCAGTCTGTTGTTCCATGTCCAGTTCTAACTGTTGCTTCCTGACCTGCATACAAATTTCTCAAGAGGCTGATCAGGTATTCCCATCTCTTTCAGAATTTTCCACAGTTTATTGTGATCCACACAGTCAAAGGTTTTGGCCTAGTCAATAAAGCAGAAATAGATGTTTTTCTGGAACTCTGTTGCTTTTTCCATGATCCAGCGGATGTTGGCAATTTAATCTCTGGTTCTTCTTGGATCATAAAGAAGGCTGAGACCAAATAATTGATGCTTTTGAACTGTGGTGTTAGAGAAGACTCTTGAGAGTCCCTTAGACTGCAGGGAGATCAAGCCAGTCAGTCCTACAGGAAATCAACTCTGAGTATTCACTGGAAGGACTGATGCTGAAAGTGAAGCTCCAATACTTTGGACACCTTATGAGAAGAGCCAGCTCATTAGAATATGCCCTAATACTAGAAAAGATTGAAGGCAGGAGGAGAAGGGTATGACAGTGAATGAGATGGTTGGAGGGCATCACAGACTCAATGGACTTGAGCTTGAGCAAGCTCCAGGAGATGGTGAAGGACAGAGAAGCCTGTTGTGGTACAGTCTATGGGGTTTCAAAGAGTGAACACGACTGCACAATAACAAAATATTGGTTGTCTTACTTGATTTTTTTCTTGTTTCTGCAGTTTTTCACTTCTAAATAATTTTTTTCTTTGAAAGACATGGAAGGTCTAGGACCTAAATCTTTCTACAAATAAGAGACAGGGTACATTGGTGGGAGGTGGGGGGTGGTCTGTCCCTGGGAAAGCCCTGCAGAGTCCTGGTCAGTTATATGATGAAACAGACTGACAGTGCCAAGTATTTGGTAGAAATGGAAATGCCAGTACTGTTAGTGGAAATACACATTGCTTCAGTCACTCTAAAAAAGCATTTGACTGTACCTGCATATTAGAATTGGAGAAGGCAATGGCTCCCCACTCCAGTTTTCTTGCCTGGAAACTCCCATGGACAGAGGAGCCTGGTGGGCCACAGTCCATGGGGTTGCTAAGAGTTGGACACGACCTGTTAATTATTTCAGTAAGTCTGAAGCAAATATTTCAAAGTTAAAAACTCTGTTAAAAAGAAAAAATCCAAATTAGAGCATTATTCAATAGTATCAAATATAGTGAAGCCAATGGGTAATTTATGTGGGTTTTTTTTAAATTCATGAAGTATAGTTTTGTTTGATCTGAATGTTGAGATATTATTTAAAAATATATTACCTATTTGTCATATAATTGTCTTAACACATAAAAAGTATGTGTGCATGAGTGTGAGAGAGAGAACGAGAGAGGGGGAGAGAGGAAAAGTAACAACCTATTCTGGTATTTCAAGTTATCTGTAAGTTCAAAAGCTCTACGATACATATAATCTGTAGACTGTTTTTGCAATGTAATTTTCAACTGTTTTCGTGCCTTTAAGATCTCAGTATTTACTATACAGATAGATTGGAATGGCTTTCTTATGGTATGGTCCCGTGTGCTACTGAACTCTCTGAAGTGCCTCTGTTGTGCTGATCTAAGATAACCTGGCTCTGAAAGCCTAATGTGGAGAAGTAGATGGAGATGCTGTGATGTGAGTTTGGAGCAGACACAGGATTTAGTCAGTGGAGGGCCAAGGCTTCTTGTCCCAGTTGAGGAAGAGGCATACATTCACTCCAGGCATGGAGCCAAGTCAGAAGGAACACTGTCTCAGAGTGTCTTTATCTAGCCCAGGGACATCTCAAGGATGCCAACCATTACAATGCCTGTGTTTCATGAGGGGCCCCTGGAAGCATCAAGGAGGCCCTGTGTATCATTGACTGCAGTTGGAGAAGCAGAGATAGTTAATAGAATGAGGCCTGGTTCCCATGGCCTGTTGAGTGATCAAGAGGGGAATTGATTCATCCTGTCCCCTTTCGCATTTGGCTGGCCTTTAGTCAGAGTGAAGTAACCATATCTGTCTCAGTCACAGCAGTAGTGCAAGTTAAGATTCCCAAGGAAAAAAAGTCTTGACGTCCAGTTTGATTTGTCCCGGACTCATAGTTTTAACTAAAAAGGCTCAAACACAGGGAATTTGTTCAGTTTATTAATTGGGCTAAATTTGGTTGTCTTACCCTTAAGCTACAATGGAGTTGTCCAAGAATAGTAAATGTAGTGGATAAAAATGGTCCAGGGTGAATAAACCCTTTATAGAACTTTTCCTTACCTTTTCCAGTTACATGTGTCTTACCCTAGTTGAACATGTGAAGATTTCAGTTTTGCATCTTATCTTTGCCTTGGACACAAATGTGTTAGAGTTAACAGTTATTTCTGGGTGTGTGTAATATCCCACTTTATCAAACTCATACTGAGTTTTGGTCTTATTTGACACAGTCTGAGGTGCAGGAATTGTCTTGTTTATTTCCGTAGTTTTCAGGTAATAGAGTTGTTCTCCTTCCTCTTATCTACTCAACTATCTAATCTGTGGTTATACTTGTGGAAACCTTTTTTCTTGTGGTCTCCAGGGGCTCTTTGACAAACCTGCAGAGTACCCGCTAAGTATTGGTTCCTGTACATCAGCACACTGACTCCCTCTGTGGGTTCCTGGAGTTCAGTCTTCTTAGGCATGTTTTAACGCCATCCCTTTTCCACTTCTGGCATAGATACCTACCAATCTCTGTGCAGCTTTCAAGGACACTGCAATCCTGGCTGTAGACCTATACCAGGAGAAATCTCTCCATTTCCTCTTTCTTTCTCCTCTTCTTTATCACTCCACTCTTCCTATTCCCCCGCCCCAACCCCCGTCCTCGACCTCCTCAATTTATTTAAATTCTCCAAGCTTTCACATTGAGTTAGACAAGGCTGTGGTCCTAGTGTGATTACATTCATTAGTTTCCTTTGATCATGGTTTCAGTGTGTCTTCCCTCTGATGCCCTCTTGCAACACCTACCATCTTACTTGGATTTTTCTTACCTTGGACGTGGAGCAGCTTCAAGGCTGCTCCAGCAAAGCACAGCCACTGCTCCTTACCTTGGAGGAGGGGTATCTCCTCACAGCCGCCCCTCCTGACCTTGAATGTGGAGTAGCTCCTCTAGGTCCTCCTGCACCAGCGCAGCCACCTCTCCTTGGACATGGGGTTGCTCCTCTTGGCCACCACCCCTGGCCTCAGGAGGGGGATAGCTCCTCCCGGCTGCTACGCCTGACCTTGCATGATGGGTAGCTACACTCTGCTGCTCCTGCACTGTCGCAGCCTGGCACTCTTGGCCTCTGCCCCTGACCTGGGATGGGGGGTAGCTCCTCCTGGCTACTGCCCCTGACCTCTATGTGGGATAGCTTCTCTTGGCCACCGCCCTTCAGGCATGGGGTCTTCCCAGCTTCTGCCCCTGACATCGGACATTGGGTAGCTCCTCTTGGCCACCCTTGTGCACCATAGCAGCCCCCTGTGTTTCTGTGCCATCGCAGCCTCCTGTATTTGTGGGCCATTGCAGCCATGCATAGAGTGTCTGATGAACTATGGACTGCGGTTCGTGACATTGTACAGGAGACAGGGATCAAGACCATCCCCATGGAAAAGAAATGCAAAAAAGCAAAATGGCTGTCTGGGGAGGCCTTACAAATAGCTGTGAAAGGAAGAGAAGCAAAAAACAAAGGAGAAAAGGAACGATATAAGCCTCTGAATGCAGAGTTCCAAAGAATAGCAAGAATAAATAATAAAGCCTTCCTCGGAGATCATTTCAAAGAAATAGAGGAAAACAACAGAATGGGAAAAACTAGAGATCTCTTCAAGAAAATTACAGATACCAAGGGAATATTTCATGCAAAGATGGGCTCAATAAAGGAAAGAAATGGTATGGACCTAACAGAAGAAGAAATTAGGAAGAGGTGGCAAGAATACACAGAAGAACTGTACAAAAACATTCTTCAAGACCAAGATAGTCATGATGGTATGATCACTCACCTAGAGCCAGACATCCTGGAATGTGAAGTCAAGTGGGCCTTAGAAAGCATCACTCTGAACAAAGCTAGTGGAGGTGATGGAATTCCAGTTGAGCTATTTCAAATCCTTAGAGATGATGCTGTTAAAATTATGCACTCAATATGCTAGCAAATATGGAGAACTCAGCAGTGGCCACAGGACTGGAAAAGGTCAGTTTTCATTCCAATCCCAAAGAAAGGCAATGCCAAAGAATGCTCAAACTACTGCACAATTGCACTCATCTCACACGCTAGTAAAGTAATGCTCAAAATTCTCCAAGCCAGGCTTCAGCAATACGTGAATCATGAACTTCCAGATGTTTAAGCTGATTTTACGAAAGGCAGAGGAATAAGAGATCAAATTGCCAACATCCTCTGGATCATGAAAAAGCAAGAGAGTTCCAGAAAAACATCTATTTCTGCTTTATTGACTATGCCAAAGCCTTTGACTGTGTGGATCACAGTTAACTGTGGAAAATTCTGAAAGAGATGGGAATACCAGACCACCTGACATACCTCTTGAGAAACCTATATGCAGGTCAGGAAGCAACAGTTAGAAGTGGCATGGAACAACAGACTGGTTCCAAATAGGAAAAGGAGTACGTCAAGGCTGTATGTTGTCACCCTGT
This sequence comes from Bos taurus, assembly GCF_002263795.3. Taxonomy (NCBI): domain Eukaryota; kingdom Metazoa; phylum Chordata; class Mammalia; order Artiodactyla; family Bovidae; genus Bos; species Bos taurus. The sequence continues at coordinate 16,839,292 of NC_082638.1, forward strand.
TTATTTAACTTATACGCTGAGTACATCATGAGAAACACTTAGCTGGAAGAAGCACAAGCTGGAATCAAGATTGCTGGGAGAAATATCAATAACCTCAGATATGCATATGATACCACCCTTATGGCAGAAACTGAAGAGGAACTAAAAAGCTTCTTGATGAAAGTGAAAGAGGAGAGTGAAAAAGTTGGCTTAAAACTCAACATTCAGAAAACGAAGATCATGGCATCTGGCCCCATCAATTCATGAGAAATAGATGGGGAAACAATGAAAACAGTGTCAGACTTTATTTTTGGTGGGCTCCAAAATCACTTCAGATGGTGATTGCAGCCATGAAATTAAAAGACACTTACTCCTTGGAAGGAAAGTTATGACCAACCTCGATAGCATATGCAAAAGCAGAGACATTAGTTTGCCAACAAAGGTCAATCTAGTCAAGGCTATGGTTTTTCCAGTGGTCATGTATGGATGTGAGAGTTGGACTGTGAAGAAGGCTGAGTGCCAAAGAATTCTTTGGCAAAAGAATCAATTGATGCTTTTGAACTGTGGTGTTGGAGAAGACTCTTGAGAGTCCCTTGGACTGCAAGGAGATCCAACCAGTCCATCCTAAAGGAGATCAGCCCTGGGATTTCTTTGGAAGGAATGATGCTAAAGCTGAAACTCCAGTACTTGGGCCATCTCATGCGAAAAGTTGACTCGTTAAAAAATACTCTGATGCTGAGAGGGATTGGGGGCAGGAGGAAACGGAGACAGGATGAGATGGCTGGATGGCATCACAGACTCGATGGATGTGAGTTTGAATGAACTCTGGGAGTTGGTGATGGACAGGGAGGCCTAGCGTGCTGCGGTTTATGGGATTACAAGGAGTCAGATATGACTGAGCAACTGAACTGATCTGAACTGAATTGAAGCTTTCACAAAATGCTGGAAAATGATAATCACCAAGAAGTTAGCATCCCTCTCAGAACTGAAGAGGACGGACTACAGATGTCTAAGCTGTAGTGAGTCTATTGTCTGCATTTTAGGTCATTTCCTGAGTGTAAATTCTATTGTATTTATTTACTCAATTCTTGATGATTGATTTGCACTTTGAATATTATACTAGGTCTTTCCAGTTAGTTTTCTTGGGCCAAAGCACTTTGCTAAGTGTCAGCTTAAACCACTTTCTTTAGTTGTAGAACAGAGAAGGCAATGGCACCCCACTCAGTACTCTTGCCTGGAAAATCCCATGGACAGAGAAGCCTGGTAGGCTGCAGTCCATGGGGTTGCTAAGAGTCGGACACAACTGAATGACTTCCCTTTCACTTTTCACTTTCACACATTGGAGAAGGAAATGGCAACCCACTCCAGTGTTCTTGCCTGGAGAATCCCAGGGATGGGGGAGCCTGGTGGGCTTCCATCTATGGGGTCGCACAGAGTCAGACACGACTAAAGTGACTTAGCAGTAGCAGAGAGAGAGTGTGTGTGTGTGTGTGTGTGTGTGTTCTGGTCTCAGGTGAAAACTATGTATAATTAAATGTGCAGACTTTGTATACTTATCTCCTTTATTCTATTTCTATAGTAAAAATATAAAATGTTTTAGTTATGTGTTTTTATTGTTGTTTAGTATTATCAACACTGTTACTGTTGTTTGCCCTGAAGTATGTTCCTAAGGAGTACAAGTTTTTATTTATTGCCAACTACTGCTGGGAGGAATTAGGGGCAGGAGGAGGAGATGACAGAGGATGAGATAGCTGGATAGCATCACCGACTTGATGGACATGAGTTTGGGTGAACTCCGGGAGTTGGTGATGGACAGGGAGGCGTGGTGTGCTGCAGTTCATGGGGTTGCAAAGAGTCAGACACGACTGAGCGACTGAACTGAAGTGAACTGAAAAATGTTCCAGTGACATGGACCCTACCTTCTCTCTTCCATTCTCTGTCATTCTACTCTACTATTTTCCTCACTGGTACACTGTTTTTGACAACACTGGCCTTGCTTTTCCTCAAGCAAATTCCATGTCTTCCCAATCCAAAGACTTGGCAACTGCTGTTTTTCTGGAAATGCTCTTCTTCTAGATCTGCATGGCTTGCTGCCTCTCTTGTTCGAGGTTCACTAATGCTGTTAAAATCACACAGTGAATTCTCCAGCCTTCTCCCTTTCCTCCTCCTCCTTCAGTTCAGTTTAGTTCAGTCGCTCAGTCGTGTCAGACTCTTTGCGACCCCATGAATCACAGCACGCCAGGCCTTCCTCTCCATCACCAACTCCTGGAGTTCACCCAGACTCACATTCATTGAGTTAGTGATGCCATCCAGCCATCTCATCCTCTGTCGTCTCCTTCTCCTCCTGCCCCCAATCCCTCCCAGCATCAGAGTCTTCCAATGAGTCAACTCTTCGCATGAGGTGGCCAAAGTACTGGAGTTTCAGCTTTATCATCATTCCTTCCAAAGAACACCCAGGGCTGATCTCCTTCAGAATGGACTGGTTAGATCTCCTTGCAGTCCAAGGGACTTTCAAGAGTCTTCTCCAACACCACAGTTCAAAAGCATCGATTCTTTGGCACTCAGCCTTCTCCACAGTCCAACTCTCACATCCATACATGACCACAGGAAAAACCATAGCCTTGACTGAACGAACCTTTGTTGGCAAAGTAATGTCTCTGCTTTTGAATATGCTATCTAGGTTGGTCATAACTTTCCTTCCTCCTCCTTAAAGGCACTTTAAGTCTCTACCCTCTTCTTTCCACTCTTTAGCCTAAATTTCCTAGATTTTCACACACACACACACACACACACACACACACACACACACACACACACACAACTGTAAAGAGATAATAACATCAGGGTTTTGCTTCTTAGAATTAACTTGGTCAGTTTCTGTGCCTGCAAATAAAAGATACTTAATAGTGAGTTGAGTTCTTTCAGGATCTTTCTATGTTTTTCTATTGATCCCTCAATATTTCTTTAAGGCAATGTCACTTGTTTTGTTTACAAATATATTGAATATTTGTCAAGATTACTATTTTGTTATTGCCCTTTGTGAAATTCCTTGTCTGTTTTGTTCTTTCAGATAAAATTTAATATTAATGGTGCAAAAAAACTTGTAAGTAAAATGAGTATTTATATAAATAAAATGTTTTTTAAAAATTATTTCTGCTGTCTGTCTTTTAACAAATAACACGGCATATTTTTAGTTTTATAAACTAATCTTATTTTGTTGGCCAGGACTTCTAAACAGTGATGTGTTAATGGGTTTTCTTGTTCTTAGTACCATCAAAGGCAATGAGTATATGGTTTAATAAATTTCTATTTCCATTTTTGAATTTAAAGAGAATCATTTTATTGGATAGTTTACAACATCTGTTGAGACATTTACTTTTCTTTCTTTCTCCCTTCCTTTCTTTTTCTTCCTTTCTTCCCCTGTCTCTCTTCCTCTTTCTTTGATTCTTTTCCCTCTTTCTTTTCCCAGGTGTTTGCTTGACTGGATTTTTTCATGAAACAAAAGAAATTCCACTCAGATTTGAATATTATTCTCTCAGAATCTCATTCCATTTTTCATTTCTACTATTGGAATTAACGTCCTCTTCCCCTTAACAGATTTGCCACAGTTGTATCAATGTTTCTGATTTACTTTTTCCAAGAAGCAGATCTTGTTTTATTATCCAAACAAGTTTTATTTTTGTTTTCTATTTTAGTTTCAGTTCATATATACCTTCCACTATCTTTAAAAATTTTTTATAACCTTGTATTTAAATTTTTTTTAAATTTTATGGAAATTTTATTGGGAATATAGTTGATTTACAATGTTGTGTTTTAGATGTATATCACAGTGATTTAGTTATGCAGATAAATATCTCTTCTTTTTTAGGTTCTTTTCCATTATAGGTTATTACATGATAGTGAGTATTTCCTTTTTTAATAAAGGATTCAGGACTTAACCTACCTTTATTTAAATAGCAATTTTGTCTTAAAGCCAAATATTTTATGTATACATTTTTTAATTAAAATTTCATTCTCTATGATGTTTGGCAAGTTAATTCCAAAAATTTCACTATTTGCAGGCTGAATGTTCAATTTATAGTTTACTAAGAATTATGTTTTCCTTGGAGCTCTGAGGGTATGTGTGTATATCACTGACATGTCTATATACCCATCCTTTTCTGATTACTACATTTTTAAAAATATATAAATAATTTTAAAAGATGTATTCTGTTTGTATGGTAACAATGTGAAATGTTTTAATTCTAAAAATCTGCTCCCCCAAATGAATATAGTATAAAAATAAAGGTATAAAAATATTCCTTTGAGAGTAATTTCTAGTAACAGAACTTGGAAAGTTAAACAATTATTTATAACACTTACTAAAGGTGGTAAGAAAAACTTTATTCAAGATAAGAGTACTATAGCAGGGTCTTATAATAGGGGAGAGAGATTGAGCTCAAGTCTGACTCCAGCAGGGACACAGCTGGAATTTATAGCTAAGGGACAAGGTGTGTCCGTGGAGTTGCAAGGAGAGACTGGGAGACTGAAAAGCAATGAACGACAACAAAAGGGTGAATGTCAGTGGACGGAAACTTTTTTAGAGGACCATAAGGGTGAGGGTGGATTCTGGCTAAACTGAGAGGATCATTGCTGAGGCTAGGCAAGGCTGATAAGATATTGAAGTGAGTGATAAGGAATTTGATCTGATACTGAGGGTGGTCAGATCAAGGGTAGGGTATTTTTTTTTTTTTTTTAAACTGACGTGGCAGATTCTGGCTTGCTGCTGCTGCTAAGTCACTTCAGTCATGTCTGACTCTGTGCAGCCTCATGATGGCAGCCCATCAGGCTCTCCCTTCCCTGGGATTCTCCAGGCAAGAACATTGGAGTGGATTGCCATTTCCTTCTACAGTACATGAAAGTGAAAAGTGAAAGTGAAGTCATTCAGTCATGTCTGACTCTTTGAGACCCCATGGACTGCAGCCTACCAGGCTCCTCCACTGATGGGATTTTCTAGACAAGAGTACTGGAATGGGTTGCCATTTCCTTCTCTGCCACCCACTCCTAGACTGGACTAAATGGACAGGCACACCTGGATAAAGACATTTCCCAAATTTCGCAGTGCATTAATGCATAATGAACTACTATTGCATAACAAATTACCCCAAACTAACATCTTAAAACAATATTATCTTATACTGCTGCTGAAAGTTGGGAATCCAGGAGTAATTTATCTGATTGTTCTGGCTCAGGGTTTCATAAGATTGCCATCATCTGAAGCCTTGACATGGGCTGGTGGATTTCCTTCCAAGATGGCTTACTCACATAGCTGTTGAAACCAGTTTCCTTGCTGGCTGTTGGGAGAAGGCCTCAGTTCTTTCACGTGGGCCTCTCTACTGGCCTACCTGAGTGTTCTCAAGATACAACTAAGCTGGCTTCTAGAGTGAGTGATCCAAGAGGATGAGCAAGGAGGCTGCAGTGCCTTTTATGGCCTAGTCTCAGACACTTCATTCTCATTTTTACAATATTCTAACATTATAAGTGAACCACTAAATCCAGCCCACATGTTAAGGTCCACCCTTGAAGGAAAGGATGTGTGGACATAATTTAAAACCACGTGGTAAACACAGGGCCACAAATTGTTTACATACTTGTATGTCCAAAATGCATTTTCCTGCCAATGGTTTATAAGATTTTATCCATTATAACATTAACTTGAAGTTCAGGACCTTGTCATCTAAGTCAGGTCCAGATATGGATCAGGGTCCAGTTGTGCAGTATCTCAATTGTTCAGTTACTCAGTTGTGTCCTACCTTTCGTGACCCCATGGACTGCAGCACGCCAGGCTTCCCTGTCCTTCATCAACTCCAGGAGTTTGCTCAAACTTAAGTCCATTGAGTTGCTGATGCCATCCAACCATCTCATCCTCTGCTGTCTCCTTCTCCTGCCTTCAATCTTTCCAACATTAGGGTCTTTTGCAAGGAGTCAGTTCTTTGCATCAGGTAGCCAAAGTATTGCAGCTGCAGCTTCAGCATCATTCCTTCCAATGAATATGCAGGACTGATTTACTTAGGATTGACTGGTTTGATCTCCTTGCAGTTCAGGAGACTCTCGAGTCTTCACCAACACAATAGTTCAAATTATACAAGTGTAGTTCCTCTAGACCTGAGGATCTGTGAGCAAAGGAAATGAGTTAATTTGCTCACTTTCACAGCCAACATACAGTGGTGGGTCAGGCATAGATAACCTTTATAGACGCTCCTGTTCCAGAAAGGGGAGGGGAGATGGGAGTCAATAGTAGCAGTTCTGAAATCCCACGGGTTCTTGTTGGCAATCCTTGGATTAGGATTCAAGGCCTGGAAACTTCCTAGGCTTCAGTCTCTGAATGTTTAATTCTGCCCTCAGACACGATTGCATTGCGTGAAAGGTGGGAAGTATATGATTACAGTGAAAGAGTCTGCCTAGCCTGCTTCCTGTTTGTAGAAGGTAGAAGTCCAGAGCTCTCTTATTTTGTACAATGCTGGTCCTTTCAGTCCAAGCTGAACTTAAATATGTTATCTTAAAAACTTGGTGTGTCCCCTGATAATCTTACTGGTGTTCATGGCAAAGTACCCCACTCCAAAGCCACAATCACACATGTCTCCATAATAAGGCCTACTCTGTCTTGGTTTTCTGCTGAGATAGCTGAGGGATAACACCTTGAAACTTGGTATAAGTCCTATTGTGTGCTGAAATGATCTCTGAGTGACACCTTCAAACTCTTTGGGGGGCATTGGCCTTACTAAATAATGCCATGAAGCATCCCCGCCCACCTTTCTGAGGCATAACAAAGAATTTTACAGTCACACATCTTTAGACCACCTTGATTGAAAAAAAAAAAAATTTTTAGGAACTGATGTATAGGTGACGTACAATGTTATATTTAGACCATCTTACCTCAATGCCCTGGATAGGATCCTTGCTTGAGAGCCATTAATTTTAGCAACTTCTGTCATCTTAAAAGGCTGGAAAATTTCCAAATCAGAAAGTTCTGTCTGTATTTTTAATAGTTTTCTCTTAAAGCTTTTTTTTTTTTTTTTTAATTTCTCTTCATATTTTACTTTAGGTAGCAAGAAGAAACCAGGCAGCGCTTTTTGTTGTTTGGCTGGAAATCTCGTTAGCTAGATAAGTCAATTAATTAGGTACAGTTTCTCCTTCCAGCTCATTAGGTACATTTTCTACTTTTCATAAACTGCAGATGTAGTGGACTTTGCTCTGCACACACTCCCCAGGCTCTTTCCTCCTGCCTCTCCTTTCCACCAGGCATCCTGGGTGGACCACTGTGATTCTACTTAGAACTTGTTCATTCAGTGAGATAACAGGGATGGATTCCCTGGCTTCAGGGCTTCTGCTGGCCAAAGTCTATGTACTTTTCCCTATGACCTTCCTGTTTTCACTATCCAACTTCAGTTCCAAGAGCTCATACTCACAAGCATACTGACAGGCACTTCTGGGCACACATGTTCACACACATGCATGTGTACACATTAACATCCCTGAGAGGAAACTTGCACATATGCAGAAGTACAAGCTTTCTTCTCCAGGAACATGAATTTTGGTAAGCACCTGACTTTCTTTGAGCCATGTTTTACCAGTGATGTCAAGGTAATACTTCTTAATGATCACCGTGTTCAAGAAGTAGGGATTGTCTCGAAAGGAAAAGATCAGCTTGCAGTGGGACCATGGATGGCTCCACACCTGCACCTGCCAGGATAGGGAGGAGAGAAAAGTTGCAAGCTTCTAGGGGCTTCAGCTTGCCTCTCAGGCAGGCATTAACAGCTTCCATGACGCCTCTCCAAAGTCTCACAGTGCAGGAACATGGATAACAAGATCCTCCCACTCCCTGGCAGGTCTCATAACCACCCATCTTTCAGAAACTCTGAAACTCATGCTGGCATGAGGAAACTCCATGAAACTTGTTCGAACACCTGCCATTGAGACATTAAGGACAACTCCCTGTTAAGTTCCACAACTCACTGGTGCTGGAGACATGCACATCTGCCCATTTACCCTATTGAGGCCCTTTGATAGTGGTTCTGTTCTCAAAGTGAGAACGCATCCCAGCCTGCCCGGTCACCCAAGCCTGTGGGGACTGAAGCAGCATGAGGATCAAGCTAAGTCATCAATCCTATAGTCCTGATACCCAATACATGTGTTCTGCAAAGAGTACAGAGTGATATTTCTAACTGGAAGACTCTGCAGGTAACAGGTGTTTATGCTGTGGTGATGGTCCTTCTCTGAAACCACACAAAAAAGGCAAGCATTGCTCATGCTCTTTGAAAGGTCAGGGAAAGAATGCCTGGTCCTTGAGGAGGACAGAAAAGCCCTTGTAGTGGTTGTCCAAAGGGCTGAGGGTCACCCACCGTGACATTTGTGTGTCAGATTGCAACTTGTTCTGTGTCTTGGCTACTCTGCACTCTCACTAGTCACCCCCAGGCACTTTTCTCCTGCCTCTCCATTCTGCCAGGCATCCTGGGTGCACCACTGTGATTCCACTTAGAAATTGCTCTCTCAATGACATAATGGGGATTGGTACCTTGGCTTCAATGCATCTGCTGGCCAGAGCCTATGCACCTTTTCCTATGACCTTCATGTTTTCGCTATCCAACTTCTGTCACCTGGCTAGGTCAGTTCTGATAGCTCATACTCACAAGTGTACTGGCAGGCACTTCTGCACTCAAATATGCACACATGTGCATCTACAGACTAACATCCTTGAGAGGAAACGTGCACATATGCAGAAGTACAAGCTTTCTTTTCCAGGAACATGAATTTTGGTAAGAACACGACTTTCTTGGTCCTGGTTAAATTCTTTCACTTGCTCATTGACCATGTCAGGTTGCACTTCTAACTCTCGGACTTATCCTCAAAGGTTACAAAAAGGCATTTTCTTGTGACGGGGACTGACCTGAAGAGCATCGGGCAGGGTTGGAAGTGCTCGCCCTGGACTGCTGAGTGCCACGCGCTGTGTTCTGCATTCTCCCATCACCTTGGACAGCTTCACAGTACCAGTCACATCGGCCTGATCCATTGCCTGTGCATTCCTTCAGGGGACCATAAAACAAGGGCCTCTGGGCTCAGCTGACTTGGAGAACTGCTTTCTCAGTGTGCACCTATCTAGGTCATTCTTTGTCAATGTTGTGCCCCTGTTGCTAGCCTACCACCCCTTAGGGCTCACAACATTCTGAGTGAGGCCCCCTGTTCTTCCTATCTGTAGCTTTCTGTGTGCATCTGTCTACCTGTGTCCCCAAGCATCCCTTGGACACCCAGCTACAAGGGCCTCTTCCCACTTTCCCCATCCATCCCCACCCCCACACCTCTACCCTCAACCCCACCCACACCTCTGCCCCCACCTCACCCCCCCACCCAATCCAACCCCCCCCCCACTCCGGCACCACTCCACAACCCTATGCCACTCCCAGCCCACACCATGACCACCACCCCACACCCCCACCCCACCCCCACACCACCACCCCTCCTTCCCACCTCCACCCCACTCCCACCCAGTGCTACCCCCACCCTACCCTCAACCTAATGCTCCTCTCACTGCCATTCCAGTGGGTGTGGACACAGGCACCACCCCTCCTCGCCTCTTAAAATAAGCCACTTCTGGACTCCCTGGGAGACCCCATTTGCGATGCCAAGATCTTGTGAGATTTGGTCCAGGAGGAGACAGGAGCTGCGATTGGTTCAGCCGCCTGGTTTCTGGACACTGCTGAGTCATAGCTTCTCTTTCCTCAGCATTCAGCAGGGACCACAAGGCGAGGCGTGGCTGCACAAACAATAAGTTTACGCCTTGGGTCTCCCACTTTGTCACAAGGTGACCTTGAGCTAGTCCCTGGTTTGCCCCCATGGACCCCCAATTCTATTTGCCACCCTAAAACAAGTTATCAGGACCGGGGGATGAACTGAAGGCCGATGCAGGTAAGGAGCCAGCCAGGGTCACATGCTCCAGAAAGAGGCCACTCTGTGGATGCAATAATCCAGCAAACCAGGGTGTACCACCACTTGGCACTGGATGTGGGGTCCCCTCTGGAGGTGCCAGGGCATGCTGGGCTGAGAAAGGGACAGAAATGGGCCTGCGGGACGGTGGTCAGTGTCCTTAGAGGAAGGGCCCTTGTACCCAAGCACCAGCTCTGTGCTTTGACTGTCCACTGGGCCAGCCATTGAGAAATTGCTCAGCTTTGGAGATAAGAGGAGACTCACACTCAATTGGCTCTCTAGTTTATCCTCTGGCTTCCTAAATACACATGTTAACAACCATCTTCTTGTTCTTGGAGCATTTTGGTTCTTACTCTCAGGCTTGGGTGGACACAGGTGACTGAAAATAGGAGGCCAGGGAAACCAGGTGTTTGAAGACCTGAGGCCACTGTGAACTGAACCGGTGCGGGTGGAAGTCATCTTCAGGTAAGCTGGTCCCCTTTGCCACCTCTGGTGGCCCCTCCGTGCTGGTCATCATGGAGCTGGGGGCAGGAGGAGGATGAGCACCCTTTAGTTTCCCACGTCATTTTCCTAAGAGAGCTTTGGTCCCGCTGCTGTCTTAGAAGAAGCAGCTGCAGCGTGTTGGGGACCCATTCCTGAAGTCATGGTTAGGTTCAGAACCTGTGCTTGGGAGGCTGGTTTCAGACCCCAGACACTCGGCCCCTGTGTGATATTGGGCAAGCGCTGGGTGGTGAGCCCAGGAAAGTTTTGCTCTCCCTAACTGTAGGACCACTAGGAGTGTGGTGTTCTTGGAAAGAATGCACTCAGGCAACAGAATGAGTCTTCTAGCTGCAGCTGGAGGAGCCTAGGGAGGTTGTGTGGCCAGGCGTGGAATGGAGAATGGAGAGAGAGCCCAAGGGCAAGGACAATATTATACACTGGGCTGCTGGGTAGCCTTTGGGCGCTGCTGATCCCAGGACACCTGGCTGTAACCCCCAGTATCATTGTTGTCTCCAGAGCAGAATATGTGGACCGTCTATCCCAGAGCTTCAGACACTTGAGTGAATGTGTCAGGACCGACTGGGGCCAGGACCCTGAGAGGAGGAAGATGTGCAAAGAGGAGAGGTCAAGGTCACGATCCAGGGGAGTTCAGGGCAGAGGGAGAAAAGAGTTAGCCTGGGGCTGCCAGCCAGTCCCCTTTCTGTGCAGACAGAGTATGATCAGAGCCCAGGCCATGGCTCAGGGTCCCAGAGCCTACTTCTGCAGTGACGGCAATGGACCAGGGTCCCCACACCCTTCATATCTGCTGCTTTACCTGTGAAAGGGGCCTCTGTGGATTGCTGCTCCCCAGATCCTAACAGTGACACCCCATCAGTGAATCTGCCTACTTGCCCCTCTGGAGGGCAGGCAGTATTGGGAGATTTCCTTCTGGGAGATGGTCTGAGCCTGAGTCCTGTTGAGCTGAGATGAGGTGTAAATCTAGGCCTCTCTGGATTTGTCCCCAAATATTGCACCATTGCCCCATCCTCCTGGATGACCTGGCAGTACCCATAGACCTGCTGAGTTCCTAGACTGTGGTGGGTGGTGTCTCCTGAAAGGAGGCTCCTGTTCTGTGCTCTATTAGTCCCTAACCTTTCCACTGCACACAAACAGAGTAGAGTATTCCATTCCCCAGAGACTTTCCTGGGCACACTGCCCCACCAGACTGGCTCAGGGATGACTTAGGGAGACCTGGCCCTGGCCAGAGGCATCATTCTCGTGTCACTCTCCATGGCCCCCTCTATGACACTCTCTTGAGCCCCAGCCCTTGCCTGTGAAAAGAAAAAAGCATGGTAAGGCCCCTGCTGACCTGAGGAAGAACCTGAGATGAGGAAAGTGAAACACTTGGTGATTTAAATTCTGCCAAATAGGAGGTATTGTGATTTTGATTGAGAATCCAGCTTCAGGCTCTCATTCCCCATCCCCTGGAAAAATTTGAATAAAGAGTGTGTTTGTGACAAAACAAATGAAGATGTCACAGAGGCAATGACACCAGCAAATGTTACATCACTTGGTAGTGAGGAAGAAACTTGGAGATAATATCAGGCCTGAAAGCACAAAGAATGAGATGTTGGAAGCAGATCCAGGCTTAGGAAGTAGGATGATAATTGGCCACGTTGTGCATAGGAAAGATGCTTACCCCCAGTTCAAAGTTACATGCTAAGAAAAAAGGAAGGAGAGTTGTGAGGACTCCTTGCTGATGTTTTTGCAAAAAAATGAAACACTTTAATTCTCAATGCTAAAGATAACAGAGTACTTTAAAAAATAGGTTTACTAATTGTATTTCTCTAAACATTTACAACCAGTCATTCCTAAAGTAAATAAACCCTGAATATTCATTGGAATGGCTGGTTTTGAAGCTGAAGCTCCAAAACTTTGGCCAACTGATGTGAAGGGCTGACTCATTGGAAAGTACTCTGATGCTGGGAAAGATGGAAAACAAGAGCAGAAGGGGATGACAGAGAATGAAATGGATGGATGGCATCACTGACTCAATAGACCTGAGTTTGAGCAACCTCTGGGACACAGTGAGGGTCAGGGAATCCTGGTGTGCTAAGGTTCATGGGGTCTCAAAGAGTCAGACAGGACTCAGTGACTGAACAACAACAAATATTTATAACAGTTAGTGTAACAGGCATCTTAACTTTAAAAAAAATATGGAATGGCCATGGGAAAATATCATAATTGTGCCTTAGGTTATGAAGGTTGGCTCTGCAGATTCAGAATGAGTGGTCACCTTGGTGACCCACCTGGGTGACCCACCCTGATCTGTTCCACTGTACAGATCAGGTTTGCCTGTCATTATTTTTCAGGCTTGCTTGTTTTTCGTTTATTCAGACACCCTGAGTGGAAGATCATGACTTTTATTTTTCTTTACAGTCTTACTGAGATATTAATAGAATTGAGATCTAGGCCTGTGTAAGTTTAAGGGGTTCAGCATCATAAGTCCACTTACATCCATCCTGCAGTGATGAGTGCAGTAAGTCTAGTGAACATTCATCATTTCATATGGATACAAAATTAAATAGAAAAAAAGTATTTTCATTTTGATTAGAACGCTTAGGGTTTACTCTATTAACTTTTATATCTAACATAAAACAGCATTAGTTATACTTGTGTGGTATGTCACCTCCCTCATACATACTTCTAACTAGAAGATGAACATAATAGTTTCACGAGGTATCTCTCCTATCACTGAGAATGATGCCACCGCCAGCTGCTTTGTAAATATTAGAAACATCCTGCTTGAGCCCAGGTCCAGCAGCCAGGGAATCAACCTGAAGGGGTGAGCAGTGTCAGCGAGAAATTAGACAGTCTCTCAGTTTTCTTGGACTCCTTATTTCTTTCAAACTTATGATTATCTTTTATACTTTACAAAAGCATTAGGTCAGAGGTTTGACATTTTCAGTTCCCCCTGCTCCAGATTTGTTGTCTCCATAAATCATTGTTGCCCTTTAAAAGGAGTTCTTGCCTCAGTGATTCTCTTATCTACTTCTTCCCATGTGTCCTTGTGAATACATTGTAACTCATGCTAATGTCTGGGCTGCATACCACATTCCTCAGTTTATTTCTTAACTTTCTAAGTCCTGTTTGCCCCTAGTATCCTAAGCTCACTATTTCTTAGAAAGGGCTTCTAGCTTTTAATATCTCTAAAGTCTCTAATCTCTATAAGCTATAGTAGAGGATGGAGGAGCCTGGTGGACTCCAGTCCATGGGATCGCTAAGAGTCAGACACGACTGAGTGACTTCACTTTCATTTTTCACTTTCATGCATTGGAGAAGGAAATGCCAACCCACTCTGGTGTTCTTGCCTGGAGAATCCCAGGGAGGGAGGAGCTGATGGGCTGCCATCTATGGGGTCACACAGAGTCGGACATGACTGAAGCAACTTAGTAGAATATTCTAACATTACAACATTCCTTAAATCTTTAGCTTCTAACTATTTTAATTATTCCTAAGCCCTAAATTCAGCAAACACCTTGCCATAAACACTTTCCTCACAAATAGGCTTCAAATATCAATCCCTTCCATGGCCTCAAGCTGCGGCCCGTGTGCTCACCCTGGAACACTCCTTTGTAAAAGTCCTGAACAAATGTCAATGATTAACTTTATGAATTATTCTCTGTGCACAGCTGCAGAAGATTGTGTGCCTTCTCATCCTCCTCTCAAGAACAATAAGCACCTTCATATTCCTTTCAGTCAACTCAGCCAAGGAAAGGAAAAAAGAAGTCAGAATCACAAAGCCTAACTCCTTCATCCTGGGTATGTGCCTGCGGGACAAAGATAGGGAGTTGGGGCCATGCCTCCATTTTGTCAGTAATGCCTAACATGGCTCCCAGCAACATCCCCTCCCAGGCTGCTCGCACAAACTTCTCTCTGAGCCTCTCTCATCTGTGTGTCGAGTCTCGGTGCTCACTCTGTGTGCCCTTGAAAATAGGAAGAGGGCACAGCCACTGGCATCTCCCCTAGGCAAAGAGAAACAGAGTCGGATCCTGTGAAACCATTGGTGTTGTTTCCAGGGCTCCGAAGAACTCTGGCACCACAGTCCTTTATGTGTCATGATGGAAAAAATAGCCCCAGGTCATTCACCTTAAAACCTACATAAACAACCGGTCAAGCAGAGGTGTAGAATTGGTATAGAATTTAAAGTCTCAAGAGGCAGCTTCCTGTAACAGGTTCACCAGGGGTATCCTCTACTGCACATTAATGAAGTCTCCATTATGCATAGTTGGGAAGGTATCCTGGAGTGGGAAATGGCAACCCACTCCAGTATTTTTCCCTAGAGAATCCCATGGACAGAGGAGCCTGGTGGGCTCCATTCCATGGGGTCGCAAAAAGTCAGACACGACTGAGGAACTAATACTTAATCTTAGAAAGATATTAGACAAGAAGCAAAGTACTAGAAAAGATGTGATTTATTAGAGTAGGAGGACTCTTGGAAGGTTCACAAGTGTTGTGTTGCCCTAAGTACTAAGTTACAGTTTCACAAACAGAGGAAGAGGGGATGGGGGCTGGGGGGAAGATCTTCTTTTCCTTGAGTAGACACCACGTTTCCATCATCAATGCCTCCTCCAGGTAGGGCAGAGAAGTTTCCTTGTCCCTTTCTATATGGTCAGGCTAGGACTATCATAGTTCACTTCAGTTCAGTGGCTCAGTCGTATCCGACTCTTTGTGACCCCATGGACTGCAGCACACTAGACTTCTCTGTCATATTACTTGGGAAAGATATTCTCAGGTCTCAGTACAATGCAGGTCTTTCATTTTGAAAGTCACCTTTCCATAAGCGATTGTGTTTTATATGCACAGACCCTGTTTTGGGGAGTCATTAACTTGATGAACACTGGGCAGGTTGTAGGTCTTGTTTTCTGCTATAGTTTTAGTGTTTGGGGGCACATTCTGGAAAAAAAAATGTCTTAGGGGCCAAAGAGCATGTTTTTGGAGTTATTAACTCACGGAGCTCACTAGGCAAAATGTAAGTCTCATGCCACCACTGTTTGATTGTTTTGGGCCATGTCTCATGCTTCTGTTGCATGGTTTTGTTTCTAAGCAAGTTAGTTTGATTTAAGCAAGCAAACCTGGCTTTGATGCTAAGCGACTTGTTTTGCTTTATGAATAAGCAAGGCTATGTGTTTCAGAATTTCCCATTACTTTGTTGAGTGTAGTTAGGCTTGTTGCAGTTTCCCAAAACCCCATAAAGTTTCTTCTTTATCTACATTTCCCTAATAGAATATCAAGCTACCTGTTTGATCATTCTGTTCTCTTATTCTGTCCCTACCACCTGTGGACACTCTCAGCCCTGAAGTGCAGGCTGAAGTGCCCTCAGTGATTCCAACACTGCTCCAGTAAATGAGATACAGGTCTGAGAGCCAGAAGACCAGGCCCCTAGTTCTGCTTTCATTTCCTTCCTCTCACTTGTTCTGGGCTACGCCCTGTCATGTCCTACAGTCCTACCTGCCTGGGGCGGACCCTCAACCTCCCATGCACTGCCCACTCCAACCTTTGCCTCTAGAAGCAACACCCTCAGGAGTAACTGGCTATAGTTAGGGTGACCTGGACATCTGGCAAGTGTTCACTGGGGAGGAAGAAGGAGGAAGACTCTTTTGTTTAGGTCTAGTGGAAAATCTTGAAAGAGATGGAAATACCAGACCGCCTGACCTGCTTCTTGAGAAATTTGTATGCAGATCAGGAAGCAATGATTGGAACTGGACATGGAACAACAGACTGGTTCCAAATAGGAAAAGGAGTACATCAAGGCTTAATATTGTCACCCTGCTTATTTAACTTCTATGCAGAGTACATCATGAGAAATGCTGGGCTGGAAGAATCACAAGCTGGAATCAGGATTGCCACGAGAAATATCAATGACCTCATATATGCAGATGACACCACCCTCATGGCAGAAACTGAAGAGGAACTCAAAAGCCTCTTGATCAAAGTGAAAGAGGAGAGTGAAAAAATTGGCTTAAAACTCAACATTCAGAAAATGAAGATCATGGCATCTGGTCCCATAACTTCATGGAAAATAGATGGGGAAACAGTGAAGACAGTGTCAGACTTTATTTTGGGGGGCTCCAAAATCACTGCAGATGGTGACTGTAGCCATGAAATTCAAAGACGTTTACTCTTTGGAAGAAAAGTTATGACCAACCTAGATAGCATATTGAAAAACAGAGACGTTACTTTGCCAACAAATGTCCATCTAGTCAAGGCTATGGTTTTTCCAGTGGTCATGTACGCATGTGAGAGTTGGACTGTGAAGAAAGCTGAGCATTGAAGAATTGATGCTTTTGAACTGTGGTGTTGGAGAAGACTCTTGAGAGTCCCTTGGACTGCAAGGAGATCTAACCAGTCCATTCTGAAGGACATCAACCCTGGGATTTCTTTGGAAGGAATGATGCTAAAGCTGAAACTCCAGTACTTTGGCCACCTCATGCAAAGAGTTGACTCATTGGAAAAGACTCTGATGCTGGGAGGGATTGGGGGAGGGAGGAAAAGGGGACGAGAGAGGATGAGATGGCTGGATGGCATCACGGACTCGATGGACATGAGTCTGAGTGAACTCAGGGAGTTTGTGATATACAGGAAGGCCTGGTGTGCTGCAATTCATGGGGTCACAAGGAGTCTGACATGACTGAGAGACTGAACTGAACTGAACTGAGATGGAATCTGTCAATCTAGAATCTGTCTTGCCAAGTACAGGAAGAGGCATAGAGGGTAGACTATTCCAGGGTAAGAAGAGATCTGACCCCAGAGTGGAGGGAGGACAGACATACTGGAACACCAGGTAGGATATTGTCTGTTGGAGGCTGAGTCCCCAGGGCTTCTTGTCAGTCTGGGGCCTCTGAGGACCAGCCAGGATGTGGTCTTCCTCCAGAAGCCACAGAGGGTGAACTTTCAACATTTCTAGTGCCTCTTTGGGCACAGACCCATTCTAAAGACCCCCAGGAAGGCACTGGGGAGCAGATGCTTTGCAGTCACAGAAAGAATTTTGCCACTAGACAGGGCATGAGCTCTTCCCACACCAAAATGAGCTCAGGGGCTGTACCAGCCTGTGCAACACAAAAACAGGTAGAAATGTCCCCCAGGTTGACTCACACCTGGGTCTTGGGAGTCATCCTGTGCCAATCTGCCACTGGGCAGGAAGAACATGTCTTCATGCAGATGAGCCCCTAGTGCTTCTGTGTCCAGTGAACAAATCCCTGCACAAATAGAATCTGTGAAGCTGGAGGTGGACAGAGGCCTGTCCTCTGCCTCGCTCAGAAAGACTTTTTACTGATACTTCCTATTTTTAGATCATTTGAAGACAGTGGTCCCTCCTGCATCCTTAGATCTCCTGGATGCTGAGCTCCCATGGAAATCCCAAGCTTAGACCTCTGATGTTTCCTGCTTCCCAAAGTCCCTGTGAAGTTGGCTAGTTCTTCCTAATGTTCAGTGGGACAAATCTGTCCATTCATCCATCTTCGCCCAAGTGGTTCTTCATGTCATGGATCATGACAGCATCCTGCCTTGGCTGTCTTGGATTCACCAGGCTGGAAAGGAAACCAGAGGTGAACATCAGCTTCTCCCTGAAAGTTATTTGAGATACTAGTGGAAAGTGCCAGTGTCATCATGGCTGCTCCATAATCAGGGAGTTGATGATTATCTTTGCTGTGAATCTTGAGATTGCTGGAAGTCAAAATGCCCACAAGGCACATTCCAGCTTAACCCTATTTGGGGTTTTAACTATATTTAAGGAAAAGGTCCGTCTAGTCAAGGCTATGGTTTTTTCAGTGGTCATGTATGGAAGTGAGAGTTGGACTGTGAAGAAAGCTGAGCACCAAAGAATTGACGCTTTTGAACTGTGGTGTTGGAGAAGACCAACTTTGGCCACCTCATGCGAAGAGTTGACTCATTGGAAAAGACTCTGATGCTGGGAGGGATTGGGGGCAGGAGGAAAAGGGGATGACAGAAGATGAGATGGCTGGATGGCAGCAGCAACTCGATGGACAGGAGTTTGAGTGAACTCCAGGAGTTGGTGATAGACAGGGAGGCCTAGCATGCTGCGATTCATGGGGTCGCAAAGAGTTGGACACGACTGAACTGAACTTAACTGAAGGGACAGCCACATCCCAGGCTGCTTATGGGGATGGTAGGAATTTGGTGATTGCCATTTCCAGGAAATTACCAAACTCTTGAGTATCCTTCAGGGAAGGCCACCTCCTAGCCCTCCAAATAGAAGAACTGTTGGTGCATCTCAATGCCAGGGGTGGAGATATTCTGTCCGTCTGTGTTCTGAGACCGCAGTAGAACTAGCATGTCAGTCAGCCCAGCAGGGGCTTCACACCAGACCCTTTGATGCAGGCTTTGCACCTCCCCAGGGAGAAAGTCCGTGTGGCTACCTGTGCTTAATACAGAGCAAAGGAAAAGCTGAAATGTATATTGGGCTTAAAGTTGAGCTCCCATCAGGATCTTTGTATATGAGAGCCTTAAAGTGGGAGAGGGGTGGGAAGAGGGGATTTCAAAGGCACTTTGCATTCCTTGTTCAATGGCACAGAGGGAATGTCAGGTTACCCAGGTACACTTGGGAAGGAGCCTGTGAAGGTCTTGGTGAGGGTACAGGTCACTTGATAGAGCCCAGGCTGGGATGTGCAGGGGGATGCCTGAGCCTCAGGGTTACAGCCATTTGCTGACACAGATTTGTGTCCTTGGCTCACGTTTATTTCCCTTCAGGAGAGCCCACAGCCCTAAGCCCTCAGTGGCTTTCAGGCAGAACAAGGCGTGTCCCAGGTTTGGCCAAACAAAACTGTTCCATCCTCTCCTAACCCACATTCCTAAATGTAATCTCTTAGCTTCAGGGAGGAAATGCCCTTTGCCTCCAGGGAGGGAGGAAGCATGGATCTCGGGTTTGCCTTGGGTTTAGTGGATCCACCTGGTCCCTTTTTTTTTTTTTAATTTTATTTTATTTTTAAACTTTACATAATTGTATTAGTTTTGCCAAATATCAAAATGAATCCGCCACAGGTATACATGTGTTCCCCATCCTGAACCCTCCTCCCTCCTCCCTCCACATACCATCCCTCTGGGTCGTCCCAGTGCACTAGCCCCAAGCATCCAGTATCGTGTATCGAACCTGGACTGGCAACTCGTTTCTTACATGATATTTTACATGTTTCAATGTCATTCTCCCAAATCTTCCCACCCTCTCCCTCTCCCACAGAGTCCATAAGACTGTTCTATACATCAGTGTCTCTTTTGCTGTCTCGTACACCGGGTTATTGTTACCATCTTTCTAAATTCCATATATATGCATTAGTATACTATATTTATGTTTTTCCTTCTGGCTTACTTCACTCTGTATAATAGGCTCCAGTTTCATCCACCTCATTAGAACTGATTCAAATGTATTGTTTTTAATGGCTGAGTAATACTCCATTGTGTATATGTACCACAGCTTTCTTATCCATTCATCTGCTGATGGACATCTAGGTTGCTTCCATGTCCTGGCTATTATAAACAGTGCTGCGATGAACACTGGGGTACACGTGTCTCTTTCCCTTCTGGTTTCCTCAGTGTGTATGCCCAGCAGTGGGGTTGCTGGATCATAAGGCAGTTCTATTTCCAGTTTTTTAAGGAATCTCCACACTGTTCTCCATAGTGGCTGTACTAGTTTGCATTCCCACCAACAGTGTAAGAGGGTTCCCTTTTCTCCACACCCTCTCCAGCATTTATTATTTGTAGACTTTTGGATCGCAGCCATTCTGGCTGGTGTGAAATGGTACCTCATAGTGGTTTTGATTTGCATTTCTCTGATAATGAGTGATGTTGAGCATCTTTTCATGTGTTTGTTAGCCATCTGTATGTCTTCTTTGGAGAAATGTCTATTTAGTTCTTTGGCCCATTTTTTGATTGGGTCGTTTATTTTTCTGGAGTTGAGCTGTAGGAGTTGCTTGTATATTTTTGAGATTAGTTGTTTGTCAGTTGCTTCATTTGCTATTATTTTCTCCCATTCTGAAGGCTGTCTTTTCACCTTGCTAATAGTTTCCTTTGATGTGCAGAAGCTTTTAAGGTTAATTAGGTCCCATTTGTTTATTTTTGCTTTTATTTCCAATATTCTGGGAGGTGGGTCATAGAGGATCCTGCTGTGATGTATGTCGGAGAGTGTTTTGCCTATGTTCTCCTCTAGGAGTTTTATAGTTTCTGGTCTTACATTTAGATCTTTAATCCATTTTGAGTTTATTTTTATGTATGGTGTTAGAAAGTGGTCTAGTTTCATTCTTTTACAAGTGGTTGACCAGATTTCCCAGCACCACTTGTTAAAGAGATTGTCTTTAATCCATTGTATATTCTTGCCTCCTTTGTCAAAGATAAGGTGTCCATATGTGCGTGGATTTATCTCTGGGCTTTCTATTTTGTTCCATTGATCTATATTTCTGTCTTTGTGCCAGTACCATACTGTCTTGATAACTGTGGCTTTGTAGTAGAGCCTGAAGTCAGGTAGGTTGATTCCTCCAGTTCCATTCTTCTTTGTCAAGATCGCTTTGGCTATTCGAGGTTTTTTGTATTTCCATACAAATTGTGAAATTATTTGTTCTAGCTCTGTGAAGAATACTGTTGGTAGGGTTAGGGTTAGCCACTCCCTGTGATGGTAATTTCTCAAGCCTAGCCTAAGAATAGTCTTTGTATTCCTCCAAACAAAACACACTTGTCTTGGGTGTGTTTGGTTTCATTACAATTGTCTGGTCCCTCTGTTCTCCTGGTCAGCTCCTAGGTGTCATTTTTCCTGACCAATTCCAGGGAAGCCTGGACCCTCAAAATCTGGAGGACCCACCATCCCTCCATTACACATCTGTTCCTCCGTGAATGGGCACGTGTTTCACTGCCTGATGTAATGTGTAAGTGACACTGTGATACTTGGGAATCTTATTTTGTTTCTTTTTCTTCCAGGGTGACACCACCATCTGCACAAAGCTTTCTGAACATGAACATTTGGGTGATTTTAATGTGGCTCAAAGTCCCCCAACGAATGTACCTTCAGGTTAGATTTCTTCTTTTATATTTTGTTATATTTTGCTAACCTATTGTGAACAGACATAGGATCCCGTCAATTGTATGTAGTGAGAAAGTAAAAATCCCACTCAGACATAGCTGAATGGACATCTAGTAGTAAGATAGCACTTTAGCTGGAAATGGAAATTTCAGCCAGAATCTGAAAAGTGTGTCCTGGAAGAAGAGGGTCTCAGAACTGAGCACACTGTTCCACGCTGGAGCCTTGGGGTCTGACAGCTGTACCTTCTGGCATCTTCATGCGACAGGCTGCACAGGCCATGCTCCTGTAGAGAATTTTCTTTGCCTTTCCATTCATGTCAGCAATTGCAAGCTTTGCTTTTATTTCTACATGCAGTTTTACCTTTATCCCAGACAATTTGGTTTCTTCTCTGATTTTTGTCACTTGTAGAGATGGTTACAGTATTCTTAACCAAACAGAATTTGGCAGGGGGGTAGATGGTGTAGGTTGGGGTGAGAGTTAGGGGATGGCACCACAACAAACAGCATCTGGGGTCATAGATCCTTGATGGGGATAGAACTCGTTCCCCTCCAGTGAAAGCACAGAGTCCTCCTCACTGAACTGCCAGGAAAGTTCCTTGAACTGATTTAATGAAAGACATCTAATTAGGAGGAATTTTGGGGTGACATTTTACATTTTTGTTTGTGACCAGTGATTATACTTCATATCATTTTATAGCTTTGTGATTTTACAAGCTTAAAGGGTTTTGGCGTTTTTTGTTTGTTTTAAAAGCTAAAAAGTGTTTTTTAATTCCATGGAATACAAACAAACAAAGAAACTCTGTGGACTATTTTAAAGATTGGAGGCTTTGTTCTGAATGTGAGTGCATTGCTCCACTGAACCCAATGGTAACAACATTTGTAGAAGAGACACATGGTGAAAGGTACATCTTTTTATTGAGTGACATAATAGCACCCATTGCATGAGTTATTGGTTGAAGTTTAGAGACAGGCTGTGTTGGGCTAAACTCCTTATTCCTGTTTTCAGCCCTTGAATAAGAATCAGAAGCTTTCTCTGAAGAGAGTGGGGTCAGCTGTCAGACTCCTAGGTATCTACCTGCCAGCATGGCTGGGATTAAATGCAGCAGCTGGTAGATATGGGATGGGGCAAGAGGTCAACTGGTCCCTTTGTTGCTGCCTGGAGAGATGCTTGTCCTGGTGCCAGTTGGTCCAAAGCTGTGACTTTGTGGACAGAGGATGTCTCTGACCCTGCTTTGGATTCCCTGAGGGTGGAGGAACAGCAGGGTCTCCCCGGTTCCTTAGCCAGAGAAGGACAAGCCTCTTGCTCTCTGACATCCTTCCTGGACTCATTCTGGAGTAGGTTCTTCAGGATGGGCATCTGGGCCCCAACCTAACTCCTGGAACTTGCCAGCCAGAGTCTGCTGCAGAATGAGTCCTTGGCCATCGCAGCCCTGGAGGAATTGCCCATTGAACTCTTTCCGCCACTGTTTAGGGCAGTCTTTTCCAGGAGGTACATCCAGGCTCTGAAGTTGATGCCAGGCCCTTCCCCTGCCTCCCAGGCCTGGCCCTTCCCCTGTCTCCCACTGGGGGCCCTGATGAAGGACCACCAGCCTCATCTGGAGACCTTCCAGACTGCATTTGATGGCCTGGATGTCCTGCTTGCTCAGGAGCTCTGCCCCATGTAAGGTTGACCTGGCAGACTGATGGGGCCTAGGGGTGTGAGAAAGATGCAGCAAGAGCAGGAGGATGAGGGGTCACCTGGGAACAAGCAATTGGGTGTACAGGACTGGTTGATGGGGAGAGAGCACAAAAGGCATATGACCCCCACCCCCAGTGTCCCTTAAAGTGGGGACCAAGGAGGGCATGGAACCTGGAGGAGCTGTGGTGTGTGGAGTGCAGAGCCCTCACAGGGTCCTGGTGCCCATTGGCCTCTGCACAGCTCAGGGTGTCCTTGTGGCCCCGCAGGTGGTGGAAACTGAAGGTGCTGGACTTGCACCGGAACACCCACCAGGACTTCTGGACCCCCTGTGGTCTGGGGTCAAGGCCAGTGTTTGTTCAGTGCTGGGGCCTGAGCCTGCCCAGACCATGCAGAAGAGGTGCAGGGTGGAGGCACAGGCAGGGCTGAGGCTGGTGCGAGCCACTGCGGAGGTGCTGGTCGACCTGTGCCTCAAAGAGGACACCCTGGACGAGACCCTCAGCTACCTGCTTAAGAAGGCCTAGCGGAGGAGGAGCCTGCTGCACATATGCTGCCAGAAGTTGAGGATCTTCACCTTGCCCATGCAGAGCATATGGAGGATCCTGAAGATGGATAAGCTGGACTCTGTCCAGGACCCGGTAGTGAACTGGACCTGGAAGCTAGCCACCCTGGGCAGGTTCGTACCGCACATGGGCTGGATGGGCAACCTGCGCTGGCTGCTGCTGTCGTGCATTCATCTTTTGCCCCACACCTCCCCTGACAAGGAGGAGCTCTGCGTTGGCCAGCTCACCACCCAGTTCCATATCCTTCCTTGAGGGCTGCCTGCACCAGGTGCCCAGGTGAAGCGTGGCGCCAGCTCTGCAGACCAGAATAGGCCTCTCTTCTTTCATTACCCTCAGGGCATCTACACTGTGCCCGCTGGGGACATTGCCTGGGTGCACGGGCC
Source organism: Bos taurus (assembly GCF_002263795.3). Classification (NCBI taxonomy): domain Eukaryota; kingdom Metazoa; phylum Chordata; class Mammalia; order Artiodactyla; family Bovidae; genus Bos; species Bos taurus. The sequence goes on from NC_082638.1 coordinate 16,863,396, forward strand.
GCTCAGAATTCCTCAAGATGTCTCCGCTTTGTCAGGTCACATACCTCCTTAGGGTCAGAGGTATGGCCTAGGTTAGATGATGTCAAAGGGGACTTCTTGCTGGGAGTCCACATAGTGGGAGTCAGTTGTTATGCCCTTGGGAATTCTTTCTGAGAGAGTGATGTCTTAGCTGAGATGATGACAGATAACTAAGAGAGAAGGACATTGGTCCATCAGGTGTGAGGTTTGAAGTCCCAAGCTATGTCTCTCCCCTCCCACCTGCTACTACTGTCCTCAGCTGTTTTAGGCTCCAAGTGAGCTATGGGAAGTGGGTGATTCTGGAGGTGACAAGGAGGGATCAGGGGTGGAAAACTGTCACTCCTAAGTAGTCCAGAGAAGAGAAAAAGACAAATGAGAATATTTGTTGAGGTGGCTCCAATTTCTTTAAGTCCAAATTACAATTATTATTTTCCTCTAAGACTTTTGAATACATAGAAATTCCTCAGTAACAGATATTGTTCTGCCTTGAACATAGTGATAAAAGCTGAGAAGATCCAGCCTAGTCTGTCTGTATGAATGAGTTGCATTGATTCCCTTTTTGGCAGGTGCAAGCTCCAAGCATTAGGAATAAATATGTTCACTGAGAAACCAGAGTAAGAAAGAAAAAAAAAAAAAAGTATTGTAGGTGTTGATGGGCGGTTTGTGGCTCCCAAATATCCTGGGGATATTCACCCAGGGGTCATCTGTAACTGTTGAGACCCACCAGCCCATGACCACTTCATCCAACCTGCTGTTGAATTCAACTAGTCATGTCCTGTACAAACATCTTAATTCCTGGGAACCAAATACTAGTAAGCTGAAATAGTGAAATAGCATTTGTTTACTGTTTGTTTCCGATATTGAAAATAGTTCATCATTTTGTGCAGGGGGAGGTCATACCTATGTGAGTGTGACCTTCTCCTGGAAATACCCCCTGCCTTATGTTAAGAAGGAGAGGGGCTAGCTCCAAGCCAGTGAGATGCCCTGTGTTCTGGTGAAATAGGACTCTCCTACCCACATCCCTCTGCCCCTGGAACTGACTGCCCTGTCTCTCCCCAGGTGCCTGAAGGCCCCTAGGGAGACCCTGTGGATTACCAACTGCCTGATTTCCGAGTCAGACCTGACGTACCTGTCACAGTGCCCGAGCATCAGCCTGCTGAACGACCTGGGCCTTAGTGGGGTCAACCTGAACAGCCTCAGCTTGGAGCTCCTGCAGGTACCCCACACCCCTGGAGAGCTATGAGGATTTGCATGTCACCCTGCACTTGGGCCTCCTGCTCAGCTGCATGCCCAGCTCAAGCAGCTGCTTTGCAAGTCTGAGCCTCCCAGTATGGTCTGTTTCAGTGCCAAGCCCTACCACACCATGGTGACCAGATATTCTACGACAACAACCCATCCTGTGCCCTTGATACATGCCCTCCTAGAGCAGCCCATGAGTTGCAGGCTTTGTCCCCGGCACAGGGACACTGCCAACCAGCCCCCAGTGTGTCAAGAAGGAACACAAACCACAGTTTTCGACCATTGTTCAGTGCATGCGGGAAAAGAAAAGGTGATTTAGAGTGGGTGGAGGGGTAGGGGAGGGATGGATTTTTGGAGAGATGTGTTCCTACGAAGTTAGAAATGTGAATCTGAATTTTGGAGGGGGAATTGTGGGCTTGGAGGTTGATGGGGTCGTTACCCCTGGGTTTGATTGTTACAAAGAAATAAGGGGATCTTCAGTGTCAATCATTGGGTGTCCTCTGTGATCTATGACCATGATTTCCCCTTTAAATTCATGACTCTCCTGTTAGTGTTTAAATAAAAGAGCCTGAACGTGAGTGGGGCCTAGATGCTTTGGCAAGGATCAGCTACAAGAGTTCAGGGCACCATTTATCCATTTCTTGTGGTTTTCATTTCCAGGGCATCCACCTCCTCACTCATTTCGGAGGCTGTTCAATCTGTCATCATATACAAGGTGCATCCTCAGGGCCTGGAATGAACTAAGTGTCCAGGAGTGAGCACTGCTGGAGGGAACCTTCTTCCAAGGGACCCTTGCTGCTAACCCCACCCAGGCCCTGGGCTGGAGCATTTTCCCCAGTGGATCCAGCAGATGTGAAGCCTCCATCTCAGACCATGGTCAGTGCCAAGAGGGGTTCACTGGACAAAGTCAGGCCCGGAGCGCTGGGGGATATTCACCAGCAGACCATTTGAAGCCTCTGGGAATCACTAGCCCATGCCCACCTTCCCACTGCTCACCCGGATCTGACTCTTTGGGACTCCATGTACTGTAGCCTGCCAGGCTTCTCTGCCCAGGAATTCTACAGGTGAGAATACTGCAGTGGGTAGCCGTTCTATTTTCCAGGACAGCTTCCCAACCCAGGGATTGAACTTGGGTCTCCCGCATTGCTGACAGATTCTTTACTATCTGAGCTGCCAGGGAAGCCTCCAGTTTCTAAGAGAAAAAACCCAACATCCCTGAGTCCATTGTCTAAATGTGCTTTTATGCCACTAATATCCCACAGGTTTTATTTTGTTTTTATGTTAATCAAAACTTTCACACACAAGTATTTATTCAAAGGCTGATGGAAATCCATTCCCAATCATCAAAAAAGTTACTTCTGTGTTGAGCATTTCAGAGTTGAGTGTAAATTGGCATTTTTCTCTTTGGTGTGATTCATATGTAACTTAAAAAAAAAACAAAACCCTTAATCCTTAAATGTTTACCTTAAGCCACACGGCAAAGAAAAAATTTCCTCTTTGGTTTTCTGCCAACCTGGCAGCACTAAGGCTTTTAACTAATTCTCTTTGCCCGTCAGAGCTTTTTGCTGAGACCAAGTCCTCCAAGATTCAGAGAGGATTTAGCAACTATAGAAAATAACAACATCCCTTCAGAGTGAATGGCTCCAACTATACCCTTTTTTGTGACCGAAGGAGCTAGGACTGGCATGCAGCACCAGAATTATGATCTAGGAATGTCTTGGAAATTAGCATCACCTTGTTTTGAGATTTCCTGGTGGCTCAGATGGTAAAGAATCCACCTTCAATGCAGGAGACTCATGCTCAGTCCCTGAATCAAGATCTCCTGGAGAAGGGAGTGGCTACCCACTCCAGTATTCTTTCCTGGAGAATTTCATAGAAGAGCAGGTGGAGCTACAATACATGGAGTCACAAAGAATCTAACACTTTTACTTCACCTTTAATACTGTGGGTAAGCAGGTGATGCAAGTCATCATTGATTCACTCATTCAAAGTGTCATGGTCCCTTATGTTTTGGTCCCTCTCTGTCCCACCCTTGCATTTAAGCTGCAAAACCATCCTTTTATGATTTTGTATTCAGTTAGTTAGAACAGAGAGCAGAAGTAGCAAGAAGCCAGACACTCTGCACTGATTAGGTGTGGATGAAGGAGTAGAGTGAATGAGCTGGCTTAAAACTAAGTATTAAAACAAGTAAGATTTTGGCATCTGGCCCCATTACTCCATGGCAGATAGAAGGGGAAAAGGTGGAAGTACTGACAAAATTCCTCTTCTTGGGCTGTACAATCATTGCAATTGTGGTTACAACCATGAAATCAAAAGACAGTTGCTGCTTTGCAGAAAAGCTATGACAAACCTAGACAGTGTGTTGAAAAGCAGAGATATTACTCTGCTGACAGAGGTCTGTACAGTTAAAGCTATGGCCTTCCTAGTGGTCATGTACAGGTGTGAGAGCTGCTGCTCCAAGGAAGCAGAGCTCCAAAGAATTGTTGCCTTCGAGTTGTGGTGCTAGTGAAGAACCTGAAAGTCCCTTGGACAGCAAATATATCTAACCAGTAAATCTTAAGGGAGATCAACCCTGAATAGTTGTTAGAAGGACTGATGCTGAAGCTGAAGGTCCATTATATAGGTCATCTGATGTGAACAACTGACTCACTGGAAAAGTCCCTTATGCTGGCAAAGACTGAGGGCAGAAGGAGAAGAGGGTGACAGAGGATAAGATGGGTGGGTGGCATCACCAATGCAATGGACATGAACTTGGGCAAATTTCAGAAGATGGTGAGGGACAGGGAGGTCTGGCACGCTGCAGTCCATGGGGTTGCAGATACAACTGGATAAATGAACAGTAACAATCGTGAGATAAAGCTGTCCCACGGAGAGTCGAAGATGCAAAGGTTTGTGAGAACATGGAGCCACCAAGCTCTCCCCTAGAGATGGAGGAAATGAGTAGAAGCTGGCCACCTGGATGAGTGCCCTCTTGAACGGTGGGCCTTCTGGTCACCTTGTAAAGTCCACTTCTTACACAGCCCTGATCTGTAGGTCAGCAGGAACCAGCCTGTGTCCTGAGGGCCTGATCTCCTCCTGGGTACCGGGTTCTCAGTTAGTGTGAGATGCTGAGCCCTGTTGGTGGACACTCAGGCTGATCACATGTCACTCCATGGCCACAAGCCCCAGGGAGCTTCCTCCTTCACCACAGCAATGGACCTGGACTGGACTTGGCTTTGGAGTTGTCCATGGAAGGAAAGGTAGGAACAGGTCATGTCTGTCTTTCTCTTTTTGTTTCTTAGGTGACCTGCCAATGCAGCTTGCAGGATCTTAGTTCCCCAGCTGAGGATAGAATCCACGCCCTCAGCAGTGAAAGTACAGAGTCCTAACCACTCCAGGACTACCAGAGGGTTCCCAGTAGGTCATTTCTTGAGCCTGGCAGATGGCCTAGAAGTCTGACATTGGCTGCTGAGAGGCAGCCTTCTATGGGTCAGGCTTTGATGGGGTCACCAAACATTCCTCTCTCACTGACCTCTGGGAGCCGTGTGACCATGGCCCATATCATAGAAACTTCTGGAGGTAGAGAAAACTGAAACATGACATACCCCCTCCCTACACATATTCCTTTCCTCGCTGCAGACCCAAATGCCTTCCAATAAATTCATCTCCTCTCAACCCATCTACAGAAAGTATGTTGTCCTCCTTCTTGGAAACCTTCCCTGCAGAAGAGTTTGAACTCATGTCCTTTGATTCTTCCTAACCTAACATGTGAAGGCTTTTCTGTACATATTGGGATAAGCTTCAGTGTTCTGCTGCACAGCTGTGGGGTGTTTTTTTGTTGTTGTTGTTGGTTAAAAGACCTACTCCCCTTCACATCCAGGATGGTTTGAGCACAGTTCTCAAGGTTCTGTCCCACACAGTCTAGGAGAGAATTAACAAAAGTTGGGGCCAGAAAGAGAGTTGGATGGGATCCTTTAATGGCAGTGGTTTGCAAGAAGTGGTCAACAGGAGCAGGCTGTGTCCTGGAAAACCTTCATGCGTGGGCCTTTGTTGATGGGTGGGAATCATCTGGGAGCTGAGTCATCACCTGCATACCTCCTACCTGTGCTTGAGGTGAGCCCTTTTTAGGGACTCCCGATCTAAAGAACATGTTAAAGTACTAAAGTAGCCACCAGAAATACCACAGAATTAAACAACAGGGAATTGTTTTCTCCCAGTTCTGGAGGCTAGAATTCCAGGATCAAGGTGTTGACAGTGTGGTGTCTCTGGAGGTCTCTTGCCTTGATGTGCAGACAGCTGCATTCTTATGTTCTTCTGTCCCTTTATGTTCAAGCATTCTTGATGTTTCATGTGTCCTAATTTCTATTTTTTTTTTTTTTCTGGCCCTGCTGTTTCGCTTCTGGGTCTTAGTTTCCAGATCAGGGTTTGAACTTGGGCCCTTGGCAATGAAAGCTCTGAGCCCTAACCCCTGGCCTGCCATGGAATTCCCCTCTCTCTTTTTGTATGAAGAAATATCAGATTGACTAGGGCCCACCTTAGTGACTTCATTTTAACTTAATCTCCTCATTAAAGGTTTTATCTCCAAATATGGTTACATTAAAAAGTGTTGGGGGTTAGGACTTCTACTGATAATTTTTTTTTAATGAATTAATTTGACTGCACTAGGTCTTATTTGTGGCATGTGGGATCTACGGTCTTCCTGGCAGCATGTGGGATCTAGTTCCCTGACCAGGGACTGAAGACCAGCCCCCTGCAGTGGGAATGGAGAGTCTTAGCCACTGGACTATTGTGAAAGTCCCCTCAACATATGGATTTTGCAGGACACAATGAAGTCCCAAACAGGGTTGATGGTATGCTGATTTGCCTGGCTACACATTTGCACCTTACCTGCTCCTTAGAAAAATCTGAGACCTTTAATAACGTTGACTCCCTGGTCCCAATTGTGGACATACTGATTCTGTGGGTATAGAGTAAGATCGACAGAATCAACCAGAACATCAGTACTTTTCAAAAGCTCTCTAGTACTCACTGTTTAATATGAACACCTTAAGCAGTCTGGGCAACACCTGGAGCTTGTGAGAGATTCAGAATCTCAGGCCCCACCCACAACTCTTGGACAAAAATGTGTTTTTGCACAAGACACATAGGCAATTCCTTAGATTCACTGAGGCTTAAGAAGCACAACCCAGGAGATTTGAAAGTGTGGCCCAAACTGAGAAGTTTGGATCCAGATGTCTGGGCTTTGCTTCTTAACTTCCATCAATACAAAGGATGTCCAGAAGACGTCTCACTGCCAAGAGGGTGTGGGAGTCCTAGAATCTCTAAAGGGTGGTGGGGAGGATGAAGCTCCCAGCTCAAACTACACCTGATTGTTTATTGAATTACCAATAACCTGCTCCTCCCAAGGCAGGTGCTCAGTGTGTCACATGAAGAAAAAAAATGAATTCCTGACCCTCAGCCCTCAGGGTGTCCTGAAGGTGTAGATTCTTGGGTATTTTAAACATGTTCTTATTGTTGTTTGAATCTGCTGTTGAATCTTACTGTTGTTTGAATCTGTAAAGAATCTGCCTGCAATGTGGGAGACCTGAGTTTGATCACTGGGTTGGGAAGATCCCCTGGAGAGGGAAAAGGCTACCCGCTCCAGTACTCTAGTCCAGAGGATTCCATGGACTGGATAGTCCATGCGGTCCACAAGGGTCGGACACGGCGGAGCGGCTTTCAGCATCACCCTTGTGGTTTAGTTGTTAAGTTGTGTCTGACACTTTTGGGACTCCATGGACTGTAGCCTGCCAGGCTCCTCTGTCCATGGGATTTCCCAGGCAAGAATACTGGAGTGGGTTGTCATTTCTTCCTCCAGCGCATCTGTCTGATCCAGAGAATGAACCCAGCTCTCCTGCATTAACAGGTGGATTCTTTCCCACTGAGCCACCAGAGATCAATCTTTCCCACAGTATTGGAGGGCTTTACACCCTGGGATTCACTTCACTTCAGAATCAAGGGAGGCAAACATTGAACTTTCAGATTCCCAGGCCCCCTTCCTCTGGCAATTTGAGTTTCTTAGGTCTGATATGCAGCCCTGGAATCTCTATGTTTAACAAGGTCCCAGGTGATTCTGAGATTTGAGTAATCTTTAAAAGCATATGAAAGTGAAAGTGTTAGTCATCCAGTTGTGTTCGACTCTTTGCAAACCCAAGGATAGTAGCTCCCCAGGCTCCTCTGTCCATGGAATTCTCCAGGCAAGAATACTGGAGTGGACAGTCCTTCTCTTCTCCAGGAGATCTTCCTGACCCAGGGATCAAAGCCCGGTCTCCTGTACTCTAGGCAGATTTTTTTACTGTCTGAGCCATCAGGGAAGCCTAGCAGTACAAATAGGTAGTCACAATTTTTCTTCCTATCCCCTAAGTTTTTGCAAACCTTTTAAAATTGACATCAAAAAAGTTTGTCATAAGCCTAGACACTACAAAGGATGTAGTTTTTGGCATACAATAATAATAAACCCTTTAAGTACATACACCTAGGAATTTCCTGGCAAACCCATGGGTAGCGCTCAATGCTTTCACTCTGGTGACCTGGGTTCAGTCCCTGGTCAGGAAACTACGATCCTGCAGGAAGTCTCATGGTGTGTCCATAAATAAATAAAACTATTAATACCATGCTTTCAAATATATCCAGAAGAATGTAAATAGCATAGAGGTTTTTTTAAATGTTAATTTTTATTTACTTATTTGGCTGCCTCGGGTCTTAGTTGTGGAATGCCGGATCCTTTGTCCGTTCTACTGCCCTCTGGCATGTGGGATCTTAGTTCCCCACCTGTGGATCAAACCAACGTTCCTTGCATTGGAAGGCATATTCTCAATCACTGGGCCACCAGGGATGTCTGTAGCCTTGGGTTTTGATACTCACCAACTTTGAAGAAGGCCATGGCAACCCACTCCAGCATTTTTGTCTGGAGAATTCCATGATTAGAGAAGCCTGGCTGGCTACAGTCCATGGGGTTGCAAAGAGTCAGACAGGACTGAGCAACTAGGCACAGCACTCAGCATCAACCATCTTAAAAGAGTATAAAACGAGCTCTTTCTAATGGTCAGGTGTTCATTCTTTTTTCTTGCTTCATTGAGATGTCATGGACATATATTGTGTGAATTTAAGAGGAACACATGTTGATTTGATAAGAAAGGTATTTTTGATGTTATATCTGGTTACAGCACTTGAGATCACGACTTCATTTTTGTTCTAATTCAGTGTCTCAGTTACCTTATACAGACTGGAAATACACATATTTCTTCTCTGAAACCTTCCCTCCCCCTAAGCATCTGTGTGCAGAGGGCTGTAAAGGCAGTGGTAGGGAAAGCTTGAGATATAACCTAGGTGGTGCAAAGGGGAAGGAGAGAGAAGAGGGGAGGGAGGGAGGAAGAGAGAAGAAGGGGTAGCAGGGTGTGAACTGACACCCCTGACCTGGTTTAAGAAAGCATGAGCCCCTTCCTAAGAAATCTCCTGGGGTTCAGCATGGAGATCCACAGTGAGGACCTCGGGACTCCAGAGGCTGCTGCATCTTCAAGTGCAGATCATGGGAGTAAAATTGCTTCCTGTCCCCCTCACTCTGCCCACCACCCCACCCACCACCCCACCCACCGCCCCACCCACCACCCCACCCTGTTACCCCCGAAAGAGAACAGGGGTTTCCTATTTGCAGTTGGAGGATTTTCTGGTATTGGAAGAGGACCCCTGCCTTTTTAGGTTCCTGACACCAGACCAAGCTCTGTGGGAATCACTGTGTGGACCACTTTCCCCTGCCCTTAAGCTACTGAACCCCAAATAACTAAAGATGCACATTGAAATTGGAGACAAGGTGGTGGGCCACTGGATGCCAGATAGGGAAGTGGGGACTCTTACCACACTGAGACCTGGAAAACAGCCCTTGGCTGGGGCCCTGAAACCCCACCCACATTCTTTCCTCTCTCTAGCAATTTGGTCTAAAGGTTTCTAGTTGAAAGATACTATGGGGAAAAACTGGTTCAGAAACCTGAGTGGAGCCTGGTTTGGATACTATGGATTGGATTAGAATGGGCTTCAAAAGACTTGGAATCTCCTGATCCAGCCTCACTGAGATAAGGCTTTTGGAGAGCCAGGTAGGACTTCCATGGACACAGGACACAGGACGTGGTGCTGGTATTTCCAGGGAAATCTCTCTGGGACGTGGAGACATAGACACTCCGGCTTCATCTTCCACTGAGGCTCAGAGTGGAAAGTGTTTACCTGCACTGAGTCAACTGGACTGATGAGCCATGGGATTTGGAATGCTTCATTTTGTTCTCTGCAACCACGAGTCTGCAAAATTTCTCTGTAATGGGCTACAGCATAACCAGGCATTAAGGGCCACGGGGTCACTGCCATTAGCAGTGTGAAACAGCCTCGGGCAGCAGCAAAGTTTCACTGCTTTGTTCCAATAAAACTTTCTTTGTGATCCTGAAATTTAGATATCCTGTAATTTTCATGTCACAAAATATTCCTGTTTCCCCCCAATTAAAAAAATGTAAAATGTGAAACATATTTTTAAAAGTTCAAAATAAATTAAAACATAAAAATCATTCTTAGATTGCTGGTGGGAAAAAAAAAAAACAAACAAACAGGAGGCAAGCCAATTCGTCAATCCCTGTCTAAACCATTTGCCTATATAATGCAGCTAGCATCAAATTAGTGACTTGTGAAATGCATTTAGTAGGCTGGATTCTGCTTATGAAAAAAATAAAACTTTTCATAAATCTAAGATGACATCAGCTGTAAGATACAACATCATTCCTTTTTTTTTTTCCTCCACACACTGTGGCATGTGGGATCATAGGTCCCTGATCATGGGCTGAACCCATGCCCCTTGGAATGGAAATGAGGAGTCTTAAATACTGGCTCATCAGGGAAGCTCCACAGCATTCTTTCTCATGCCACGATAAAATATATATTTATATACATATGTCTGCATGTGCGCTCAGTTGCTTCAGTCATGGTTGACTCTTTGCAACCCTATGGACTGCAGCCCATCAGTCTGCTTTGTTCATAGGATTCTTCAGGTAGGAATACTGGAGTGGGTTGCCATGCCCTCCTCCAGGGGGTCTTCCTGACCCAGAGATGGAACGTGCGTCTCTTATATATCCTGCATCGGCAGGAGGGTCCTTTACCACTAGGGCCACCATTTGCACACAGCCAAACAAAGTATGATATGCTACTGATGAAACGTGATCTGGTATCAGAAATGGTCAAATGTAAACTTTAGATTGTCCCTTAACGGCAATGAAATGTGGTACTGGCATGGACGCTATCAACAAATGTACTATATGGAGAGAAATTGTGTTACAAAGCTTTTACTTCAATGACCACCACCGCCCCTGTCAGCATCCAGCTACATACTGGCTGACTTTCTCCCTTGCATGCTAGTTTTAAATCTTGAAGATTTGGATTTCATGAAATGTTTGGAGAAATCGCTTCTCAGCCTTCTGGCTAAGATCAAGTGTAAGTACGTGGGGAGCCAGGAATTAATGGGTGGAGCCTGTGGTACAGATAAATGATGGTGTTAATAACAGTTCCTGTTTATTTATGCAGCAGACATGTAGCACTGACAGATGCCACATGTTTTTCCAGAAACAAAAATACAGTAACCCAATAGCTCTGGAGGTGAATATGGCATGTGAGTTGGGGGAGCCTATGATTTCTGACATCATGGTCAGGGAAGCATGGCAGAGAAACTGTGGACTGAGGCAGGTCAGGAGCTGGGTGGTGGTACTTGAGACAGCGTCCAAGGCAGGGGGACGCTGAAGTCCCCTTAGCAGAAGTCCTGAGAAGGCCCCGTCCTCTCTCCTCAGTACCCTCGGGAGACTGGGTCCGGGAACCCTGCACCTGCAGATACCAAAATGCATGGGTGCTCAAGTCCCTTATATAAAATGGTGTAATCTTTGCATGTAACTTAAGGGGATGTTCCCGCATGCTATCAATCATCTCCACATTCCTTATAATACCTAATACAATGTCAGTACTGTGTAAATAGTTTCAAGTACAGTGTAAATGCTATACATACATAGTTGCCAGCATGAGACAGCCTCCAGTTTTGTTATTAGACCTTTCTGGAATTCTTAAAAAAAATATTTTTGATCCATGTATAGAGTCTGGTGCCTTCTGGACTCAGAGAGTGGAGGGAGTGAGGCCCAAGGGACAGCTGGGGGCTCTTGTGGACATTTTATGTTGGTCAGCATTTCTGAGTGAGATTGGAGATCAGTAAGCAAAACGGTGCCTACCAGCTCTCCTGGAGAGTGTAACAGGAGCATTGGGGCCACCATGGGGAGACAAGGCAAAAGTGGGAGCTGAAGAAGGAAGTTTAAAACTCTCATGTCACTTAACTGAGTTTGAGATGTTTCCTTATGTATAAAATAAGGGTGTGAATACTTATCTCAATGTTTCAGCCCATGAGTAAATCAGGTACTAACTTTGTCTTTTGAAAGAAATGTAATCATCACCACTTATCTGCAGAGAATAAGTTCTAAGACCCCCAGCGGACGTCTGTAACCTCATAGTGTATCAAATCCTATATACACAATGCTTTTTCTATACAGACATACCTGTGATGCAGTTTATTTTATCAAAGCACAGTAAGAGACTGGCAACTAACTAATAGTAACACGAAAGTTAAAGTGAACTTGCTTGGTCGTGTCCGACATTTTGCAACCCCATGGACTGCAGCTTACTAGGCTCCTATGTCCACGGGATTTGCCAGGCAAGAATTCTGGAGTGGGTTGCCATTTCCTTCTCCAGAGGATCTTCCCGACCCAGGGATCGAACCCGGGTCTCCCGAATTGTAGGCACACTTAACATCTGAGCCACCAGGGAAAGCATCATTTACATGGAGTCACGCAAACCTACACCATTGCCAACTCACCCCCTACGCAACAACGAACACCCCCACGCCCTCCCAAGCCCCACCTCGCCACCCCAATGCTCCTCCCCTCTCCATTCCGGTGGGCGTCGCCACAGGCACCACCCCTCCGCATCTCTTTGTCCCTTCCCCGCCACTTCTGGACCCCCAGGGAGACCCAACTCGTGATACCAAGATCTCGCGATACCGAGATCTCGCGATACCGAGATCTCGCCATACCGAGATCTCGCCATACCGAGATCTCGCCATACCGAGATCTCGCCTTACCGAGATCTCGCCTACCAAGTTTAGCCATATCAAGATCTTGCGAGATTTGCTCCGGGAGGAAACAGGAGCTGGGATTGGTCGGGCCACGTGGTTTCCAGTGTCTACTGCTGAGTCACCGCCTTCTCTCCTCAACGTTCAGCAGGGATCACGTGGAGTGGCGCCATTGTGCAAACCGTAAGTTCCTGCCTCGGGTCCCCGGCTTTCCCACAAGGTGTCCTTAAGCTAGTCCCTTGTTCGCCCCTACGCACCCCCAATTCTATTTGCCGCCCTAAAAGGAGTTATCAGACCTGGGGCTGGAGTGAAGGCCGATACGGGAGAGGAGTTAGCCGGGCCACGTGCTACGGAAAGAGGCCGCGGAGCCACACTGTGGACGCAATAATCCAGCAAACCAGGGTCTGCCGCCTGTGGACGTGGGGTCCCCTCTGGAGGTGCCAGGGCGTGGTGGGCCAAGCAAGGGAACAAAATGGGGCTGCGGGACGGTGGTCAGTGCCCTCAGAGGAAGGAGCACCAGCTCCGCGCTTCCATTGTCCACTGGTCCAGCGCTTGAGAAATTGCTCTGGTTTGGAGATGAGGAGACTCGCACTCACATGGAGGGGTTGGCTCTCCAGTTTTCAGTGTATCCTCAGGCTTCCTAAATACCCATGTCGCCGTACTGTCTTCTTGCTTTTAGAGCATTTTGATTCTTGCTCTCAGGCTCCGGATGGACACGGGTGCCTGAGAGGATAGGAGACGAGGGGAACCAGGTGTTTGAGAACCTGAGGCCATTGTGAGCTGAACCAGTGTGGGTGGAAGTCATCTTCAGGTAAGCTGGTCCCCTTCACCACCTCTGGTGGCCCCTCCATTCTGGTCATCTTGGAGCTGGGTAGTGTCTGCGGCCTGAGGCCCTCAGAGCAGGAGGAGGATGAGCACCCTTTAGTTTTTCAAGTCATTTTCCTAAGAGAGCTTTGGTCTTGCTGCTGTCTTAAAAGAGGTAGCTGCAGCGTATTGGGGACCCATTCGCCAAGCCATGGTGAGGTTCCGAACCCGTGCTTGGGAGGCGGGTTTCAGACCCCAGACACTCGGCCCCTGTGTGGTATTGGGCAAGGGCTGGGTGGCGAGCCCAGGGAAGTTTTGCTCTCTGTAAGTGTGGGACCCCTGGGAGTGAGGTGCTCCTGGAAAGAAAGCACTCAGGCAATGGAGTGAGTCCTCCAGCTGCAGCTGGAGGAGGCCAGGGAGGCCGTGTGGCCAGACGTGGAATGGAGAGGAACCCCTAGGGCAAGGAAGACATTATGCACTGGGGGTGCTGGGTAGCCCTTGGGCACCGCTGGCCCAAGGGCTACCCAGCACACCTGGCTTTAACCCCAAGTATCACTGCTCACTCCAGAGTAGTATATGTGGACCCTCTGTCCCAGAGCAGCAGATATTTGATGTCTGTGTCAGGACCGACTGGAGTCAGGACCCTGAGAGGAGGAAGATGTGCAAAGAGGAGCGGTCAAGGTCATGAATCCAGGGGAGTTCAGGGCAGAGGGAGAAAAGGGTCAGCCAGGGGCTGCCAGCCAGTCCCCTTCCTGTGCAGACAGAGTGTAATCAGAGCCCAGGCCACGGCAGAGAGTCCCAAAGCTCTGCTTCTGCAGTCACGGCACTGGACCAGGGTCCCCACACCCTTCATATCTCCTGCCTCACCAGTGGGAGAGGCCTCTGTGCACAGCTGCACCCCAGATCCTGCTGGTGACACCCCATCAGTGAATCTGCCTACTTGCCCCTGTGGAGGGCAGGCAGTACTGGGAGGTTTCCTCCTGGGAGATGGCCTGAGCCTGAGCCCTTGGAGGACAGCTGTTGAGCTGAGGTAATATGTAAATCTAGGCCTTTCTGGATTTGTCCCCAAATATTGCACCATTGCCTCATCCTCCTGGATGCCCTGGCAGTACCCACAGACCTGCTGAGTCCCTAGGCTGTGGTGGGTGGTGTCCCCTGAAAGGAGGCTCCTGTTCTGTGCTCTAGTAGTCCCTAAGCTTTTCACTGCCCACAAACAGAGTAGGGCATTCCAGAACTCAGAGACTTTCCTGGGCACACTGCCCCACCAGACTGGCCCAGGGATGACTTAGGGAGACCTGGACTTGGCCAGAGGCATTATTCCCGTGTCACTCTCAGTGGCCCCCTCTGTGACACTCTCTTGAGCCCCAGCCCTTGCCTGTGAAAAGGAAAAAGCAGGGCAAGGGCCCTGCTGATGCTGTTTCAGGTTTTGAGGAAGAAACTGAAGTGAGGAAAGTGAAACACTTGGTGATTTAAATTCTGCCAAATAGAAGGTATTGTGATTTTGATTGAGAATCCAGCTTCAGGCTCTCATTCCCCATCCCCTAAAAAAAAAAAAAACTTAAATAAGGAGTCTGTTTGTGACAAAAGAAATGAAGATGTCTCAGAGGCAAAGATGCCAGCAAATGTTCCTTCACTTGGCAATGATAAAGAAACTTGGAGATAGTATCAGGCTTGAAAGCACAAAGAGTGAGTCGCTGGAAGCAGATCCAGGCTTAGGAAGTAGGGTGACAATTGGCCAGGTTGTGCATAGGAAAGATCCTCACCCCCAGTTGAAAGTTATGTGCTGAGAAGAAAGGAAGCAGAGTTGAGAGGACTCCTTGCTGACATTTTTGTAAAGAGATGAAACACTTTAATTCTCAATGCTTAAGCTTGCAGAGTACTAAAAAAAAAAAAAAAAAAAAAAGCTTTACTATTTTTGTTTCTCTAAACATTTACAACCAGTGAATCCTAAAGGAGATCAACCCTGCATGTTAATTGGAAGGGCTGATGTTGAAGCTAAAGCTCCAAAACTGTGGCCACCTGATGCGAAGAGCTGACTCATTGGAAAGGACTCTGACGCTAGGAAGGATGTAAGACAAGAGGGAGAAGGGGATGACAGAGGACAAAATGGATGGATAGCATCCCTGACTCAATAGACATGAGTTTGAGCAAACTTGGGAGACAGTGAAGGACAGGGAATATTTGTGTGCTAAGGTTCACGGGGTCTCAAAGAGTCAGACAGGACTGAGTGACTGAACAACAACAAACATTTACAACAGTTAGTGTAACAGGGTTCTTAACCTTAAAAAAATATGGAATGGCTGTGGAAAAATATCATAATTGTGCCTTAGATTATGAAGGTTGGCTTTGCAGTTTCAGCATGAGTGGTCACCCCGGAGGCCCTGCTCCAATGTACAGATCGGGTTTGCCTGTCATTGTTTTGGGGGCTGGCTTGCTTTTCATTTGTTCTGACACCCTGAGTGCAAGATCATGCCCTTTTATCTCTTTTTTTTTGTTTTTTTTTCAGTCTTACTGAGATTTGAATAGAATTGTCATATAGCCCTGTGTAAGTTTAAGGGGTTCAGCATCATTAGTCCACTTACACCCACCCTGCAGTGATGAGCCCAGTAAGTCTGGTGAACATTGATCATTTCATATGGATACAAAATTAAATACATAAAAGTGTTCTCGTTTGGATGAGAACCCTTAGGGTTTACCCTGTTCACTTATAATCTAACAGAAAACAGCAGTAGGTACACTTGTGTTATATGTCACCTCCTTATACATACCTCTAACTAGAAGACGAACATGATAGTTTCATGAGGTGTCCCTCCCAGTCGCTGAGCATGATGTCCCCCCCAGCCACTTTGTGAATATTAGAAACACCCCCTCCCAGGCGCCCCACACACACTTCTCTCTCAGCCTCTCTCATCTGGGTGTCCAGTCTCAGTGCTCCCTCCATATGCCCTTGGAGTAGGAAGAGGGGACAGCCACTGGCATCTCCCCAAGGTAAAGATAAATGGAGTTGGACCCTGTGAAACCATTAGGATGGAACAAATAGCCCCAGCTTTCATCATAAAACCTAAGTAAATAAACAATCGGCCAAGCAGAGGTATAGAATTGGTATCGAATTTAAAGATTCAAGAGGCGGTTTTCTGTAACAGGTTAACCAGGTATATCCTCTGCTGCGCATTAATGAAGTCTCTTTTATTTTGGAAAGATCCCCTGGAGTGGGAAATGGCAACCCACTCCAGTATTTTTGCCTAGAGAATCCCATGGGCTGAGGAGCCTGGTGGGCCGCAGTCCGTGGTGTTGCAAAAAGTCCGACACGGCTGATCGACTACTGCTTAATACTAGAAAGGAATTTGGTGAGAAGCGAAGTGCTAGAAAAGAAGTGATTTAGGAGAGTAGGACACTTGGAAGGTTCACAAGTGTGTTGCTCTAAGTACTCAGTTACACTTTGACCATCAGAGGAAGAGGGGAGGGGGCAAAAGACCTTTTTCTTGAGTAGACAGCACGTTTCCATCATCAGTGCCTCCCCCAGGTAGTGCAGGGAAGTTTCCTTGTCCCTTTCTATATGGTCAGGCCAGGACTATCATAGTTCAGTTCAGTTCAGTTGCTCAGTCGTATCCCACTCTTTGCAACCCCATGGACTGCAGCACACTACACTTCCCTGTGACATTACTTGGGAAAACTATTTTCAGGTCTCAGAACAATGCAGGTCTTTGATTTTGAAAAGTCACCTTTCCATAGGTGATTGTGTTTGGTATGCACAGAGTCTGTTTGGGGGAGTCATTACCTTGATGACCACTGGGCGGGTTGTAGGTCTTGTCTTCTGCTATCGTCGTCTTGTTTGGGGGTGCATTCTGGCAAGGACGTGTCTTAGGGGCCAAAGAACATGTTGTGGGGGTTATTAAGTCATGGAGCTCACTAGGCAGGATGTAAGTCTCATGCCACCACAGTTTTATGGTCTGGGGCCATGTCTTGTGTTTCTGTTGCATAGTTTTGTTGCTAAGCAAGTTCACTTGATTTAAGCAAGCCGAGCTGGCTTTGATGCCAAGCGACTTGTTTTGCTTTATGAATTGAGCAAGCTTACATGTTTCAGAATCTTCCCATTACTTTCTTGAGTGTCATTCATCTTATTGTGGTCTCCCCAAACCCCGTAAAGTTTCTTCTCTATCTACAGTTCTTTCATGGAGTATCGAGTTAACTGATCATTCTGTTCTATTACTCTGTTCTTATGACCTGGGGATGCTCCCAGCCCCCAAGTGCAGGCTGCAGTGCCCTCAGTGATCCTGACACCACTCCATCAAATGAGATGCAGCTCTGAGAGCCAGGAGACCAGACACCTAGTTCTGCTGTCATTTCCTTTCTCCCCCTTATTGTGGGCTACCCCTGCCAAGTGCTACAGTCCTACCTGCCTGGAGCGGACCCTCACCCTCCCATCCCCCGCCCACTCCACCCTACTGCTGCTTTGCCTGTAGAAGCACCACCCTCAGGAGTAACTGGCTAGAGGTAGTGTGACCTGGACATCTGGCAAGTCTTCACTGGGTAGGAAGACGGAGGGAGCCTCTTTTGTTTAGGTCTACATGTCATTGAATCTGTCTTGGCAAGTACAGGAAGAGGCAGAGAGGGCTCATAGAGAGGGTAGACCATTCCAGGGTGAGAAGAGATCTGATTGCAGAGTGGAGGGAGGGCAGAGCTACTGCAACTCCATGTGGGATATCGTCTGCTGGAGGCTGGGTCCGCAGGGCTTCTTTCAGTCTGGGGCCTCTGAGGACTGGCCAGGCTGTGATCTTCCTCCAGAAGCCAGGGAGGGTCATCTTCCAGCATTTCTAGTGCATCTTTGGGCACAGATGCATTCCAAAGACCCCCAGGAAGGCCCTGGGAGCAAATGGTTTGCAGTTTCAGAAGGAATTCTAGAGAGGGAATTAACTCTTCCCAACCGCAAAATGAGCTCAGAGGCTGTACCAGCCTGTGCTACACAAAAACATGTAGAACTGTCCCCCAGGTTGACTCACACCTTGGTCCATGGAGTTGTCCTGGGCCAACTTGACCCTGGGCAGGGAGATCATGTCTCCATGCAGATGAGCCCCTGGTGCTTCTGTGTCCAGTGAGGCCCCTGCCCAAAAAGACTCTGTGGAGCTGGAGGTGGACAGAGGCCTGTCCCCTGCCTGGCTCGGAAAGACTATTTGTCTGATGCTTCCCATTTTATATCATTTGAAGACAGTGGTCCATCCTGCATTCTTACATCTCCTGGATGCTGAGTTCAATGGAAACATCCCAAGCCTAGACCTCTGCTGTTTCCTGTTTCCCCAAGTGCCCATGAGGTCGGCTCCTCTTCCTAACATACAGTGGGGGAGATGCATCCATCCATCCATCTTTGCCCAAGGGGGTCTTCTGGTTCCTCCTTCGTGGAGCATGACAGCGTCCTACCTTGGCTGTCTCGGGCCCTTTCCAGGCTGGAAAGGAAACCAGGGGTGAATTTTGGCTTTTCTCTGAAAGTTATTTGAGGTAGTGGGGGAAAGTGCCAGTGTCGTCATGGCTGCTTTTTAATCAGGGACTTGATTATCTTGGTTGGGAATCTTGAGCTCCTGAAGCTACTTGGTCAAGGTGATTGCCGGAAGTTAAAAATGCCCACAAGGCACATCCCAGCTTGACCCTATTTTAGGGTTTTAGCTCTATTTAAGGGACAGCCACATGTCTGGCTGCTGATGGGGATGGTAGGAATTTGGTGAATGCCATCTCTAGGAAGTTACCAAACTGTAGAGTATCCTTCAGGGAAGGCCACCTTCTCACCCTCCAAATAGAACTGTTGTGGCATCACAATGCTGAGGGTGGAGAGGTTCCATCTGTCTGTGTTCTGAGACTGCAGCAGAAGCAGCGTATCCACGAGCCCAGCAGGGGCTGCACCCCAGAACCTTTGATGCAGGCCTTGCACCTCCCGGGGAGAAAGTCTGTGTTGCTCCCTGTGCTTAATGCAGAGCAAAGGAAAAACTGAATTATATTTGTGGGCTTCAAGTTGAGCTCCCATCACAGTCTGTGTAGGTGAGAGCCTTAGAGGAGGGAGGGAGAGGGGTGAGGGGTGGGGGTTTCGAAGGTGCTTTGCATTCCTTGTTCACTGGCACTGAGGGAACGTCTGGTTACCCAGCTGCTCTTGGGAAGGAGCCTTTGAAGGTCATGGTGAGGGTACAGGTCAGAGCCCAGCAACAGAGCCCAGGCTGGGATGTGCCTCGGGCCGCCTGAGCCTCCTTTTGCAGCCATTTGCTGACACAGATTTGTGTCCTTGGCCCACGTTTATTTCCTTTAAGTAAAGCCCACAGCCCTAAGCCCTCAGTGGCTTTCAGGCAGAATAAGGTGTGTCCCAGGTTTGGCCAGTGAAAAACAGTTCCATCACATTCCTAAATTTAATCTCCTGGCTTCAGGGAGGAAATGCCCTTTGCCTCCAGGGAGGGAAGAAGTGTGGATCTGGGTTTGCCTTGGATTTAAGGGATCCACCTGGTCCCTTTTTAGCCACTCCCTCTGCTGGCAGTTTGTCAAGCCTAGCCTAAGAAAAGTCTCTGAATTCCTCCAAACACAACACACGTGTCTTGGGTACTTGCCTTGGCTTCACTCCAAATGTCTGGTCCCTCTGTTCTCCTGGCCAGCTCCTAGGTGTCATTTTGACCTGACCAGTTCCAGGGAAGCCTGGACCCTCAAAATCCGGAGGACCCACCATCCCTCCATTACACCTCTGTTTCCCTGTGAACGAGCACATGGGTCGCTGTCTGGTGTAACATGTAAGCGACAGTGTGATACTCGGGAATCTTACTCTGTTTCTTTTTCTTCTGGAGTGACACCGCCATCCGCACAAAGCTGTCTGAACGTGAACGTTTGGGTGATTTTGATGTGGCCTAAAGTCCCCCAACGAATGTACCTTCAGGTTGGTTTTCTTCTTTTATATTTTGCTTTTGTGAACAGATATAGGATCCCATCAGTTGTATGTAGAGAAAGTAAAAACCTCACTCAGACTTTAGCTGGATCGAGATCTAGCAGTAAGATAGCACTTTAGCTGGAAATGGGAATTTCAGCCGGAATCTGAGAAGAAGGACTCAGGCCTGAGCACACTGCTCTACGCTGGAGCCTGGGGCTCTGAAAGGTGTACTTCCTGGGGAATTCATGGGACAGGCCACACAGGCCACGATCCTTTAGAGAATTTTCTTTACCTTTCCATTCACCTTGGCAGTTGCACACTTTACTTTTGCTTCTGCATGCAGTTTTACATTTATCCCAGACAGTTTGGTTTCTTCTCTGATTTTCACCACTTGTACAGACCATTAACAGCATTTCTTAACCAAATAGAATATGGCAGGGGGTACGCAGGAGGGATGGGGTAGTGCGGGGTGAGAGTGAGGGCATGGGGCCACACCATACAGCATCTGGGGTCGTAGTACCCTGATGGGAACAGAACTCGTGCCCCTGCCGTGAAAGCACAGAGTCCCCGTCACTGAACTGCCAGGGATGTTCCTGGAATTGATTTAATGAAAGACATCTAATTAGGAAGAACTTTTGAGTGACATTTCACATTTTAGTTTGTGACCAGTGATTATGGTTCATATCATTTTACAGTTTTGTGATTTTACTTGCTTAAAGGGTTTTGGGGTTTCTTTTTGTTCTAAAAGATCAAAACTATTTTTTACATCCATGGAATACAAAAAACAAAATCTGTAGAATATTTTAAAGAGTGGAGGCTTTGTTCTGAATGTGAGTGCTTTGCTCCACTGAACCGAATGGTAATAACGTTTGTAGAAGAGACACACAGTGAAAGGTACATGACAGCACCCATTGCATGAGTTATTGGCTGGAGTTCAGAGACAGGCCATGTTGGGCTAAACTTCTTATTGCTATTTTCAGCCCCTAAGTAATAATCAGAAGCTTTCTCTGAAGAGAGTGGGGTCAGCTGTCAGACTCCTAGGTGTCAGCCGGCCAGCAGAGCTGGGATTAAATGCAGCAGCCAGTAGATACGGGATGGGGCAAGAGGTCACCTTGTCCCTTTGTTGCCTTGTGGAGAGATGCTTCTCCTGGAGCTAGTGGGGCCAAAGCTGTGAGGTGTGGCCAGAAGATGTCACTGACCTTGCCTTGGGTTCCCTGAGGGTGGAGGGACAGCAGGGCCTCCCTGGTTCCTTGGCCAGAGAAGGACCCTGCCCCCCTTGCTCTCTGACATCCCGCCAGGACTCGTTCCTGAGTAGGTTCTTCAGGATGGGCGTCCAGGCCCCACCCCGACTCCTGGAGCTGGCTAGCCAGAGCCTCCTGCAGGATGAAGCCTTGGCCATCGCAGCCCTGGAGGAGCTGCCTGTCGAGCTCTTCCCGCCACTGTTTACAGCGGCCTTTGCCGGGAGGCACACCCATACCGTGAAGGTGATGGTGCAGGCCTGGCCCTTTGCCTGCCTCCCTCTGGGCGCCCTGATGAAGGACCACCAGCTTCATCTGGAGACCTTCCAGGCTGCGCTCGACGGCCTGGACCTCCTGCTTGCTCAGGAGGTGCGCCCCAGGTAAGGTCGACCTGGCAGAGTGGTGGGGCCTAGGGGTGTGAGCAAGATGCAGCCAGGCCAGGAGGATCACCTGGGAACAGACATTTCAGGTGTACAGGACTGGTTGAGGGGCAGAGGGGATAAAAGGCACGTGGCCCTCCCCCAGTGTCCCTTAAAGTGGGGACCAGGGCACACCCGGAAGCCAGAGGATCTGTGGTGTGTGGAGTGCAGAGCCCTCGCAGGGTCCTGGTGCCCATCGGCCTCTGCACAGCTCAGTGTGGCCCCCGTGGTCCCGCAGGCGGTGGAAGTTGCAGGTGCTGGACTTGCGCCGGAATGCCCACCAGGACTTCTGGACCTTGTGGTCTGGCACCAAGGCCAGCGTTTGCTCACTGCTGGAGCCTGAGCCAGCCCAGCCCATGCAGAAGATGCACAGAGTGGAGGCGCAGGCGGGGCTGAAGCCGGCACGGGCCCCAGTGGAGGTGCTGGTCGACCTGTGCCTCAAGGAGGACACGCTGGACGAAACCGTCAGCTACCTGTTGAAGAAGACCAAGCAGAGGAGGAGCCTGCTGAACCTGCGCTGCCAGAAGCTGAGAATTTTCACCCTCCCCGTGCAGAGCATCAGGAGGATCCTGAAGCTGATGCAGCTGGACTCCATCCAGGACCTGGAGGTGAACTGCACCTGGAACCTGGCCACGCTGGCCAGCTTCCTGCCACACCTGGGCTGGATGGGCAACCTGCGCCGGCTGCTGCTTTCGCACATCCACGTGTTGCCGCACATTGCCCCTATCCAGGAGGAGCACTGTGTTGCCCAGCTCACTGCCCAGTTCCTGAACCTGCCCCACCTGCAGGAGCTCTACCTGGACTCCATCTCCTTCCTCAAGGGTCGCCTGCACCGTGTGCTCAGGTGAGGCATGGCACCAGTTCCACAGACGGAACTGGCCCCTTTCATCTTGATCCCACTGGGGACATTGCCAGGGTGCACGGGTCGCTTGGAAGTCCTCGAAATGCCGCTGCTCTGTCCCTGGGGTCTTGTCAGGTCACCTCCCTGGTCAGGGTCAGAGGCGTGGCCTAGGTTAGATGTCAAAGGGGACATCTTGCTGGCAGTCCACATGGTGGGGGTCAGGTGTGATGCCCTTGGGCATTCTTTCTGAGAGAGTGATGTCTTAGCGGAGACGATGACAGAGAACTCAGTGAGAAGGACATTGGTCCATCAGGTTGAGGTTAGAAGTCTGAAGCACTGTTTCTCCCTCCCACCTTCTGCTTCTGTCCTGAGCTGCTTTAGGCTGAAGGTGAGCTGTGGAAAGTGGGTGATTCTGGAGATGACAAGGAGGGATCAGGAGGGGAAACTTGTGGCTCCTAAGCAGTCCAGAGAAGAGAGAAAGTCAAATGAGCATCATTGTTGAAGTGGCTCCGTTCTCTTTAAGTCCAAATTACAATCATTATTTTCCTCTCAGACTTCTGAATACATAGGAAATCCTCAAAAACAGGTTATGGCTCTGCCTTGAACACAGTAATAAAAGCTAACAGGATGCAGCCTAGTTTGGCTGTATGAATGAGTTGCATTGATTCCCTTATTGGCAGCTGCAAACTCGAAGCATTAGGAATAAATATGTACACTGAGAAACCAAAAGAGACAAAGAAAGAAGGGGAAAAAAAAGTAGGTGGTGATGGACAGTCTGTGACCCCCGAATCTCTGAGGCTATTCACCCAGGGATCATGTGTAACTGCTCGGACACTCCAGCCTATATCCACTGCATCCAGCCTTCTGTTGAATTCAACTAGTCGTGTCTTATAAAAACATCTTACTTCCTGCTAACCAAATGCTAGTAAACTAAAATAGGCAAATACCATACGTTTACTGTTTGTTTCCCACATGGAAAATAGTTCATCGTTTTGTGCAGGAGGAGGTCATACCCATATGAGCATGACCGTCCCCCTAGAAGACCCCCACCTTCTGTCAAGAAGGTGAGGGGCTAGCTTCATGCCAGTGAGATGCCCTTTGTTCCGGTAAAACAGGCCTCTCCTCCCCACATCCCTCTGCCCACCACCTCTGCCCCTTAGACTGACTGTCCTGTCTCTCCCCAGGTGCCTGAAGTCCCCTCTGGAGACCCTGTGGATCACCAACTGCCAGATTTCGGAGTCAGACCTGAGGTACCTGTCACAGTGCCCGAGCGTCGGCCTGCTGAAGCACCTGTGCCTCAGTGGGCTCAACCTGACCAACTTCAGCCTGGAGCCCCTGCAGGTCCTGATCGAGAGGACCTCGGCCACCCTGCAGGACCTGGACCTGGATGAGTGTGGCATCATGGACTCCCAGTTCAGCGCCCTCCTGCCCTCCCTGAGCCGCTGCTCCCAGCTCACCACCTTCAGCTTCTGTGGCAACCACATCTCCATGGCCGTGCTGGAGAGCCTGTTGCACCACACCGTGGGGCTGAGCAAGCTGAGTCTGGTGCTGTACCCTGCACCCCTGGAGAGCTATGAGGATGTGCGCGGCACCCTGCACCTGGGCCTCCTGGCTCAGCTGCATGCCCGGCTCAAGCGGCTGTTGTGTGCGTCTGGGCGGGCCAGCACGGTCTGGTTCAAAGCTAACCCCTGTCCACACTGTGGTGACCAGATTGTCTACAGCACCGAGCCCATCCTGTGCCCCTGCTACATGCCCACCTAGCTCAGCTCACGAGTTGCAGGGTTTGTCCCTGGCACTGGGACACTGCCACCCAGATCACAGTGAATCTAGAAGGAACACAAACCACAGTTTCAGACAATTGTTCAGTGCATGTGGTAAAAGGAAAGGTGATTTAGAGTGAGCAGGGAGGGAGGGGTTGGTGGCACTTTTGTAGAGATGTGTTCCTACTAAGTTAGAAACGTGAATCTCAATTTTGGAAGGGGGGATTTGGACTTGGGAGGTTGATGGCATCATGACCCCTGTGTTGGATTGTTAACAAAGAAATAAAGGGAACTTCAGTGTCAATCATTTGGTGTCCTCTGTGATCTGTGACCATAATTCTCCCCTTTAAACTCATGACTCTCCTGGTAGTGGTTAAATATAAAAGGGCCTGAGCGTGAGTGGGGCCTAGATGCTCTCTGATAGGCAAGGATCAGCTACAAGAGTTCAGGGCAATATTTACCCACTCCCTGTGGTTCTCATTTCCAGGGCATCCACCTCCTCACTTATTTCAGAGGCTGTTCAGTCCATCATCGAATACAAGGTGCGTCCTCAGAGCCTGGAACGAACTAAGTGTCCAGGAGCAAGCACTATAGGAGGGAACCATCTTCCACGGGACCCTCGCTGCTAACGCCACCCAGGCCCTGGACTCCTGCATTTTCCCCAGTGGATCCAGCAGATATGAAGCCTCCATCTCAGACCCTGGGCAGTGCCAAGACAGGTTCACTGTGCAAAGTCAGGCATGGAGTCCTGGGGGATATTCACCAGCAGACCATCTGGAGCCTCTGGGACCCAGCAGCCTGTTCCCACCTTCCCACTGCTCCGCTGTATCTGACACTTTGGGACTCCATGGACTGTAGCCTGCTGGGCTTCTCTGCCCATGGCATTCTACAGGTGAGAATACTGCAGTGGGTAGCCGTCCTCTTTTCCAGGAGATCTCCCCAACCCAGGGATTGAACTTGGGTCTCCTGCATTGCAGGCAGATTCTTTACTATCTGAGCCACCAGGGAAGCCTCCAGGTTCTAAGAGACAACCCAATATCCCTGAATCCATTGTCTATATGTGTTTTTTGCCACTAATATCCCCACAGGTTTTATTTTGTTTTTAGATCAATAAAAATTTTCACACACAATTATTTATTCAAAGTCTGATGGAAATCCATTCCCGATTGTCAAAAAAAGTCACTTCAGAATTCAGTATTTCAGTGTTGAGTGTAATGTGGCATTTTTCTCCTTGGTGTGATTCATCTGTGACTTTTGCTTTTAAACCTTAATCCTTAAGTTTTTACCTTAAGCCACATGCTAAAGATAAAATGTCCTTCAAATCCTGGTTCTCTGCTAGTCTGGCAGCACTAGGCTCTTAAAGCACTAGGAATGTCACTCATTCTCTTTTCCCAACAGAGCTCTTTTCTGAGACCAAGACCTCTAAGATTCAGAGCATATTTAGCAGCTAAACAAAATGACAGCACCCTTTGAGAGTGGAGGGCTCCAAGTAAACCTGTTCATGTGACAGAAGGAGCTGGGACCGGCATGGACCACCAAATTTTGGTTTAGGAATGTCCTGGAAATCAGAATCACCTTGATCTTTGCTTTCTGGTGGCTCAGATGGTAAAAGAATCCACGTGCCATTCAGGAGATTCAGGTTTAGTCCCTGAATGGACAAGATCCCCTGGAGAAGGGAGTGGCTACCCACTCGAGTATTCTTTCCTGGAGAATTCCATAGAAGAGCCTGTCTAGCTACAGTACATGGAGTCACAGCAAATCAGACAGGACTGACTGACACTTTCACTTCCCCCTTAATACTGTGGCTAAGCAGGTGGTGCAGGTGGTCACTGATTGAGTTTTTCAATGTGTCCTAGTCCCTTATGTTTTGGTCCCTCTCTGTCCCACCCTTGCATTTAAGCTGCAAAACCAGCCTTTTGTGATTTCTTACTCAGGGAATTAGAACTGGGAGCAGAAGTAGCAGGAAGCCAGACACTGTGCACTGATTAGGTGAGGAAGAAGGAGGAGAGTGAAAGAGGTGGCTTAAAACTAAGTATTAAAAAAACTAAGATCCTGGCCTCTGGCCCCATTACTCCTTGGCCAATAGAAGGGGGAAAAGGTGGAAGTACTGACAGATTTCCTCTTCTTTGGCTGTACAATCACTGCAATGGTGATGGCAACCACGAAATCAAAAGATGGTTGCTTCTTGGCAGGAAAGCTGTGACAACCCTAGACAATGTGTGGAAAAGCAGAGACGTTAATCTGCTGACAAAGGTCTGTCTAGTCAAAGCTATGCTCTTCCGAGTGGTCATGTACAGCTGTGAGAGCTGCTTCCCCAAGGAAGCAGAGCACCAAAGATTTGTTGCCTTCGAGTTGCGGTGCTAGTGAAGACTCCTGAAAGTCCCTTGGACAGCATGGAGATCTAACTAGTCAATCTGAACGGAGATCAACCCTCAATACTTGGCAGAAGGACTGATGCTGAAGCTGAAGGTTCGCTATACTGGTAATGTGATGTGAACAGCTGACTCCCTGGAAAAGTCCCTGATGCTGGGCAAGAGGGCAGAAGGAGAAGAGGGTGACAGAGAATGAGATGGCTGGATGCCATCACCAATGCAATGGACATGAACTTGGGGAAACTTGTGGAACTGGTGAGGGACAGTGAGGTCTGGCATGCTGCAGTCCATGGGGCTGCAGATACAACTGGGCATATGAACAACAACCATGTCTTGAGATAAAGCTGTCCCAGGGAGAGTAGAAGATACAAAGGTTTGTGAGAACAACAGAAGTGCCAAGCTCTCACCTAGACACAGAGGAAGTGGGTAGAGGCTGGCCACCTGGATGAGTGCCCTCTTGAAAAGTGTGCCTCCTGGTCACCTTGTAGAGTTCACTTCTCACACAGCCCTGATCTGCAGGTCAGCAGGCACCAGCCGGTGTCCTGAGGGCCTGATCTCCTCCTGGGTACCGGGTTCTCAGTTGGTGTGAGATGCCCAGCCCTGTTGGTGGGCACTCAGGCTGACCAAATGTCATTCCAT
Organism: Bos taurus; assembly: GCF_002263795.3. Taxonomy (NCBI): domain Eukaryota; kingdom Metazoa; phylum Chordata; class Mammalia; order Artiodactyla; family Bovidae; genus Bos; species Bos taurus. The sequence goes on from NC_082638.1 coordinate 16,890,773, forward strand.
GGCCATAAGCCCCAGGGAGCTTCTTCCTTGAGCACAGCAATGGACCTGGACTGGACTTGGCCTTGGGGTTGTCCATGGAAGGAAAGGTAGGAACATGTCATGTCACCTTGGGGTTGTCCAGGGAAGGAAAGGTAGGAACATGTCATGTCTGTCTTTCTGTTTTTGTTTCTTAGGTGGCCTGCCAATGCAGCTTGCGGGATCTTAGTTCCCCAACTGAGGATAGAATCCATGTCCTCAGCAGTGAAAGTGCAGAGTCCTAACCACTCCAGGAGTACCAGAGGGTTCCCAGTAGGTCATTTCTTGAGTGTGGCATACAGCCCAGAAGTCTGACGTTGGCTGCCTTCTATGGGTCAAGCTTTGATGAAGTCACCAAACATTACTCTCTCGCTGACCTCTGGGAGCCCTGTGACCATGGCCCATAGCATAGAAACTTCTGGAGGGAGAGAGAACTGGAAGACAACAGATTGCCCCCCGCCACTCATATTCCTTTCCTGGCTACAGACCCAAATCCCTTCCAATAAATTCATCTGCTCTCAACCCATCAACACAAAACTGCTGTCCTCCTTCCTGGAAACCTTCCCTGCAAAAGAGGTTGAACTCATGTCCTCTGCTTCTTCGTAACCTAACATGGGAAGGCTTTTCTGTACATCTGTTGATAAGCTTCAGTGTGTTCTGCTGGACAACAGTGGTTTCTCTTCCTTTTTTTTTTTTTTTTTTGGATAAAACACATACTCCCCTTCACATCCAGGATGGTTTGAGCACAGGCCTCGTTCTGTTCTCATGGTTATGTCCCTCATAGTCTGGAAGAGAAGTAAAAAAAAAGTTGGGGCCAGAAAGAGAGTTGGGCTGGGACCTTTAGCAGCAGTGGTCTGCAAGAAGTGGTCCACAGGAGCAGGCTTCATCCTGGAAAGTCTGGGTGGGTGGGCATTTGTTGATGGGTGGGAGTCACCTGGGAGCTGAGTCATCACCTGCATACCCCCTACCTGTCCTTGAGGTGAGCCCTCTCTAGGGACCACTGATCTAAAGAATGTGTTAAAGTACCAAGGTGGCCACCAGAAATACCACAGACTTAAACAAGAGGAAACCGTTTTCTCCCAGTTCTGGAGGCGAGAAGTCCAGAATCATGGTGTTGACAGTGTGGTGCCTCCAGAGGTCTCTTTCCTTGATGTGCACACAGCTGCATTCTCGTGTCCTCCTGTCTCTTTATGTCCAAGCATGCTTGATGTCTTCTTGTGTGTCCTAATTTCCTATTTTTGTTTTTTGTTTCGTTTTCCTGGCTGTGGTGCTTTGCTTCTGGGTCTTGGTTTCAGACCAGGGATTGAACTTGGGTCCTAGGCAGTGAAAGCTCTGAGCCCTAACCCCTTGATTGCCAGGGATTGCCCTCTCTCTTTTTATATAGACAACCATCAGATTCGACTAGAGCTCACCCTAGTGACCTCGTTTTATCTTCATCACCTCGTTAAAGATATTATCTCCAAACATGGTAACATTCCAAAGTGTTGGGGGTTAGGACTTCTACAGATACATTTTTAAATACGTATTGATTTATTTGACTGCACCCAGTGTTATTTGTGGTACGTGGGGTCTTTGGTCTTCCTGGCAGCACATGGGATCTAGTTCCCTGACCAGGGACGGAAGCCCAGGCCCCTGCACTGGTAGTGCGGGGTCTTTGCCACTGGACCATTGTGAAAGTCCCCTCAACATACGGATTTTGCAAGACACAATGAAGCCCCAAACAGGGTTGATGGTAGGGTGATTTGCCTGGCTACACATTTGCACCCTACATGCTCCCTAGAAAAATCTGAGACCTTTAATAACATTGACTCCCTGGTCCCAGTTGTAGAGATACCAATTCTGTGGGTATGGAGTAAGATCAGCAGAAGCAAGCAGAACATCAGTTCTCTGCAAAAGCTCTCTAGTACTCACTGTTTAATGTGGATACCTTAAGCAGCCTGGGCAACACCTTGAGTTGTGAGAAACTCAGAATCTCAGGCCCTACCCACAACTGTTGGATGAGAATGTGTTTTTGCACAAGACACATAGGCAATTCCTTAGATTCCCTGAGGCTTAAGAAGCACAGCCCAGGAGATTTGAGAGTGTGGCCCAAACTGAGAAGTTTGGATCCAGATCTCTGGGCTTTGCTCATATCCTAACTTCCTTCAATACGAAGAACATCCCAAAGGCCTGAGAGATAGTGTCCAAGTCCTAGAATCTCTGAAGGGTGGTGGAGAGGATGAAGCTCCCAGCTCAAGCTACAGCATCTGATTGGTTTATTGAATTACCAATAACCTGCTCCTCCCAAGGCAGGTGCTCAGTGTGTCACATGAAGAAAAAAAATGAATTCCTGACCCTCAACCCTCAGGGTGTCCTGAAGGTGTAGATTCTTGGGTATTTTAAACATGTTTTTATTGTTGTTTGGGCTCTGGTTGTGGCTCAGCTGGTAAAGGATCTGCCTGCAATGTGGGAGACAGGAGTTTGATTGCTGGGTTGGGAAGATCCCCTGGAGAGGGAAACGCTACCCACTCCAGTACTCTAGCCCAGAGGATTCCATGGACTGGATAGTCCATGCAGTCCACAAGGGTCGGACATGGCGGAGCGACTTTCAGTGTCACACTTGTGGTTTAGTTGCTAAGTTGTGTCTGACACTTTTGGAACTCCGTAGACTTGTAGCCTGCCAGGCTCCTCTGTCCATGGGATTTCCCAGGCAAGAATACTGGAGTGGGTTGTCATTTCTTCCTCCAGGGCATCTGTCCGACCCAGAGAATGAACCCAGCTCTCCTGCATTAACGGATGGATTCTTTCCTGCTGAGCCACCAGAGATCAATCTTTCCCACAGTATTGGAGGGTTTTGCACCCTGGGATTCACTTCACTTCAGAAACCAGGGAGGCAAACATTGAACATTCAGATTCCCAAGCCCCCTCCTCTGGCAATTTGACTTTCTTAGGTCTGATATGCGGCCCTGGAATCTCTTATGTTTAACAAGGTCCCAGGTGATTCTGAGATTTCAGCAATCTTTAGAAGCATATGAAAGTGAAAGTGTTAGTCGTCCAGTTGTGTTTGACTCTTTGCAACCCCATGAATAGTAGCTCCCCAGGCTCCTCTGTCCATGGAATTCTCCAGGCAAGAATACTGGAGTGGACAGCCCTTCCCTTCTCCAGGAGATCTTCCTGACCCAGGGATGAAAGCCCAGTCTCCAGGCAGATGTTTTACTGTCTGAGCCATCAGGGAAGCCTAAATAGGTAGTCACAATTTTCTTTCCTATCCCATGAGTTTTTGCAAACCTTTTAAAATTGACATCGAAAATGTTTTTGTCATAAGCCTAAACACTGCAAAGGAGGTAGTTTATGGCATACAATAATAATAAACCCTTTAAGTACATAAAATTAGGAATTCCCAGGCAAACTCGTGGGTAGCACTCAATGCTTTCACTCTGGTGACCTGGGTTCAGTCCCTGGTCAGGAAACTAAGATCCTGCAGGAAGTCTCATGGTGTGTCCGTAAATAAGTAAAACTGTTAATACCATGCTTTCAAATATATCCAGAAGAACGTAAACAGCATAGAGTTTTTTTTTTTTTTAATATTAATTTTTATTTACTTTTTTGGCTGCCTCAGGTCTTAGTTGTGGCATGCCGGATCCTTTGTCGGTTCTACTGCCCTCTGGCATGTGGGATCTTAGTTCCCCAACCACGGATCAAACCCATGTTCCCTGTATTGGAAGGCATATTCTCAACCACTGGACCACCAGGGAAGTCCCTAGCCTTGGGTTTTGATACTCAGCAACTTTGGAGAAGGACATGGCAACCCACTCCAGCATTTTTGCCTGGAGAATTCCATGGTTAGAGGAGCTTGGCTGGCTACAGTACATGGAGTCACAAAGAGTCAGACAGGACTGAGCAACTAGGCACAGCACTCAGCATCAACCATCTTAAAAGAGTATAAAACGAGCTCTTTCTAATGGTCAGGTGTTCATTCTTTTTTCTTGCTTCATTGAGATATCATGGACATATATTGTGTGAATTTAAGAGGAACACATGTTGATTTGATAAGAAAGGTATTTTTGATGTTATATCTGGTTACAGCACTTGAGATCACATTCATTAGCGAACTTCATTTTTGTTCTAATTCAGTGTCTCAGTTACCTTATAAGGCCTGGAAATACACATATTTCTTCTCTGAAGCCTTCCCTCCCACTAAGAATCTGTGTGCAGAGGGCTGTAAACGCATTGGGAGGGAAAGCTTGAGATATAACCTAGGTGGTGCAAAAGGGAAGGAGACAGAAGAGGGGAAGGGAGGGAGGGAGGAAGGGAGAAGGAGGGGGACCAGGGTGTGACCTGACACCCCTGATGTGGTTTAAGAAAGCATGCTGCTGCTGCTGCTAAGTCACTTCATTTGTGTCCGACTCTGTGCAACCCCATAGATGGCAGCCTACCAGGCTCCCCCATCCCTGGATTCTCCAGGCAAGAACACTGGAGTGGGTTGCCATTTCCTTCTCCAATGCATAAAAGTGAAAAGTGAAAGTGAAGTCGCTCAGTCCTGTCCGACTCTTAGTGACCCCATGGACTTCGGCCTACCAGGCTCCTCCATCTATGGGATTTTCCAGGCAAGGGTACTGGAGTGGGGTGCCATTGCCTTCTCCTAAGAAAGCATGAGCCCCTGCCTAAGAAAAGCTCCTGGGGTTCAGCATGAAGATCCACAGTGAGGACCACACGAATCCAGAGGCTGCTGCATCTTCAAGTGCAGATCACTTGGGAGTAAGCTTGCTTCCTGCCCCCTTCACCCTGCCCAACACCCCACCCACCACCCCACCCCCTTGGCCCCAGAAGAGAACAGGGGTTTCCTATTTGCAGTCAGATGATTTTCTGGTATTGGAAGAGGACCCCTGCCTTTTTAGGTTCCTGACATCAGCCCAAGCTCTGTGGGAATCACTGTGTGGACCACCTTTCCCTGCCCTTAAGCTACTGAACCCCAAATAATTAAAGATGCAGATTGAAATTGGAGACAAGGTGGTGGGCCACTGGATGCGATAGGGAAGTGGGGACTTTCATCACTCTGAGACCTGGAAAACAGCCCCTGGCCAGGGCCCTGAAACCCCACCCACTTTCTTTCCTCTCTCTAGTAATCTGGTCTAAAGGTTTCTAGTTGAAAGATACTATGGGGAAAAACTGAGTGGAGCCTGGTTTGGATACTATGGATTGGATTAGAATGGGCTTTAAAAGGCTTGGAATCTCCTGATCCAGCCTCACTGAGATAAGGCTTTTGGAGAGCCAGGTAGGACTTCCATGGACACAGGACACAGGATGTGGTGCTGGTATTTCCAGGGAAATCTCTCTGGGACGTGGAGACATAGACACTCCGGCTTCATCTTCCACTGAGGCTCAGAGTGGAAAGTGTTTACCTGCACTGAGTCAACTGGACTGATGAGCCATGGTTTTTGGAATGCTTCATTTTGTTCTCTGCAACCACGAGTCTGTAAAATTTCTCTGTAATGAGCTACAGCATAACCAGGCATTAAGGGCCACGGGGTCATTGCCATTAGCAGTGTGAAACAGCCTCAGGCAGTGGCAAAGTTTCATGGCTTTGTTCCAATAAAACTTTCTTTGTGACCCTGAAATTTAGATATCCTGTAATTTTCACATGTCACAAAATATTCCTGTTTCCCCCGCAATTAAAAAATGTAAAAATGTGAGATGTATTTTTTAAAGTTCAAAAAAAAAACAAAAAACAAACTAAAACCTAAAAATCATTTTTAGCTTGCTGGTGGGAGAAAAAACAACAAAACAAAACAAAAAACAGGAGGCAAGCCAATTTGTCAATCCCTGTCTAAACCATTTGCCTATATAATGCAGCTAGCATCCCATTAGTGACTTGTGACATGCATTTAGTAGGCTGGATTCTGCTTATGAAAAAAATAAAACTTTTCATAAATCTAAGATGACATCAGCTGTAAGATACAACATCATTCCTTTTTTTTTTTCCTCCACACACTGCGGCATGTGGGATCATAGGTCCCTGACCATGGGCTGAACCCATGCCCCCTGGAATGGAAGTGAAGAGTCTTAAATACTGGCTCATCAGGGAAGCCCCACAGCATTGTTTCTCATGCCATGATAAAATATATATTTATATACATATGTCTGCATGTGCGCTCAGTTGCTTCAGTCATGGTTGACTCTTTGCAACCCTATGGACTGCAGCCCATCAGGCTGCTTTGTCCATAGGATTTTTCAGGTAGGAATACTGGAGTGGGTTGCCATGCCCTCCTCCAGGGGGTCTTCCTGACCCAGAGATGGAACGTGCGTCTCTTATATATCCTGCATCAGCAGGAGGGTCCTTTACCACTAGGGCCACCATTTGCACACAGCCAAACAAAGTATGATATGCTACTGATGAAACGTGATCTGGTATCAGAAATGGTCAAATGTAAACTTTAGATTGCCCCTTAACGGCAATGAAATGTGGTACTGGCATGGACGCTATCAACAAATGTACTGTATGGAGAGAAATTGTGTTACAAAGCTTTTACTTCAATGACCACCACCGCCCCTGTCAGCATCCAGCTACATACTGGCTGACTTTCTCCCTTGCATGCTAGTTTTAAATCTTGAAGATTTGGATTTCATGAAATGTTTGGAGAAATCGCTTCTCAGCCTTCTGGCTAAGATCAAGTGTAAGTACGTGGGGAGCCAGGAATTAATGGGTGGAGCCTGTGGTACAGATAAATGATGGTGTTAATAACAGTTCCTGTTTATTTATGCAGCAGACATGTAGCACTGACAGATGCCACATGTTTTTCCAGAAACAAAAATACAGTAACCCAATAGCTCTGGAGGTGAATATGGCATGTGAGTTGGGGGAGCCTATGATTTCTGACATCATGGTTAGGGAAGCATGGCAGAGAAACTGTGGACTGAGGCAGGTCAGGAGCTGGGTGGTGGTACTTGAGACAGCGTCCAAGGCAGGGGGACACTGAAGTCCCCTTAGCAGAAGTCCCGAGAAGGCCCCGTCCTCTCTCCTCAGTACCCTCGGGAGACTGGGTCCGGGAACCCTGCACCTGCAGATACCAAAATGCATGGGTGCTCAAGTCCCTTATATAAAATGGTGTAATCTTTGCATGTAACTTAAGGGGATGTTCCCGCATGCTATCAATCATCTCCACATTCCTTATAATACCTAATACAATGTCAGTACTGTGTAAATAGTTTCAAGTACAGTGTAAATGCTATACATACATAGTTGCCAGCATGAGACAGCCTCCAGTTTTGTTATTAGACCTTTCTGGAATTCTTAAAAAAAATATTTTTGATCCATGTATAGAGTCTGGTGCCTTCTGGACTCAGAGAGTGGAGGGAGTGAGGGGCACCCCCAAGGGACAGCTGGGGGCTCTTGTGGACATTTTATGTTGGTCAGCATTTCTGAGTGAGATTGGAGATCAGTAAGCAAAACGGTGCCTACCAGCTCTCCTGGAGAGTTTAACAGGAGCACTGGGGCCACCATGGGGAGACAAGGCAAAAGTGGGAGCTGAAGAAGGAAGTTTAAAACTCTCATGTCACTTAACTGAGTTTGAGATGTTTCCTTATGTATAAAATAAGGGTGTGAAAACTTATCTCAATGTTTCAGCCCATGAGTAAATCAGGTACTAACTTTGTCTTTTGAAAGAAATGTAATCATCACCACTTATCTGCAGAGAATAAGTTCCAAGACCCCCAGCGGACGTCTGTAACCTCATAGTGTATCAAATCCTATATACACAATGCTTTTTCTATACAGACATACCTGTGATGCAGTTTATTTTATCAAAGCACAGTAAGAGACTGGCAACTAATAGTAACACGAAAGTGAAAGTGAAGTTGCTCGGTCGTGTCCGACTCTTTGTAACCCCATGGACTGCAGCTTACTAGGCTCCTATGTCCACGGGATTTGCCAGGCAAGAATTCTGGAGTGGGTTGCCATTTCCTTCTCCAGAGGATCTTCCCGACCCAGGGATCGAACCCGGGTCTCCCGAATTGTAGGCACACACTTTTAACATCTGAGCCATCAGGGAAAGCATCATTTACCCGGAGTCACGCACGCCTACCCCATTCCCAACCCACAGCCCCAACAACACTGAACCTACGCATCCCTGCACCGCCCCCGCCCCACGCCCACCACGCCAACCTAGTGCTCCTCCTCCTGCCATTCTGGTGGGCGTCACCACAGGCACCACCCCTCCGCGTCTCTTTGTCCCCTCCCCGTCTCTTTGTCCCCTCCCCGCCACTTCTGGACCCCCTTGGAGACCCAACTCGTGATACCAGATCTCGCGAGATTTGCTCCAGGAGGAAACAGGAGCTGGGATTGGTTGGGCCACACTGCTGAGTCACCACTTCCTTCTCCTCAACGTTCTGCAGGGATCACGTAGAGAGGCCGGCTGTACAAACCGTAAGTTTCCACCTCGGGTCCCCGGCTTTCCCACAAGGTGACCTTAAGCTAGTCCCTTGTTTGCCCCCACGGATCCCCAGTTCTATTTGCTGCCCTAAAAGGAGTTACAGGACTGTGGCTTGAGGAAGGCTGAAGCGGGGGAGGAGCCAGCCGGGGCCACGTGCTCCGGAAAGAGACTGCGGAGCCACCCTGTGCATGCAATAATCCAGGAACTACAGTCTGCCGCCACTTAGCAGTGGACTTGGGGTCCCCTCTGGAGGTGCCAGGGCGTGGTGGGCCGAGCTGCTGCTGCTGGTAAGTCGCTTCAGTCATGTCTGACTCTGTGCGACCCCATTGCCGGCAGCCGACCAGGCTCCCCTGTCCCTGGGATTCTCCAGACAAGAACACTGGAGTGGGTTGCCATTTCCTTCTCCATTGCATAAAAGTGAAAGGTGAAAGTGAAGTCGCTCAGTCATGTCCGACTCTTCGCGGCCCCATGGACTGCAGCCTACCAGGCTCCTGTGTCCATGGGATTTTCCAGGCAAGAGTACTGGAGTGGGAACGAAAATGGTGCTGCGGGATGTTGGACAGTGTTCTTAGAGGAAGGGCCCTTTGACCCTAGCACTAGCTCGGGGCTTCCACTGTCTGCTGGTCCACCCCTTGAGATATTGCTCAGATTTGGAGATGTCGAGACACGCACTCACATGGTGGGGTTGGCTCTCCAGTTTTCAGTGTATCCTCAGGCTTCCTAAATACACATGTTGACCTACCGTCTTCTTGCTTTTGGAGCATTTTGGTTCTTGCTCTCAGGCTCGGGTGGACACGGGTGAATGAGAGGATAGAAGACCAGGGAAACCAGGTGTTTGAGGACCTGAGGCTATTGTGAGCTGAAGCAGTGTGGGTGGAAGTCATCTTCAGGTAAGGTGATCCCCTTTACCACCTCTGATGCCCACTCTGTTCTGGTCATCTTGGAGCTGGGTAGCATCTGGGGCCTGAGGCCCTCAGGGCAGGAGGAGGATGAGCACCCTTTAGTTTCCCAAGTCATTTTCCTAAGAGAGCTTTGGTCCTGCTGTTGTGTTAGAATAGGCAGCTTTGGTGAGTTGGGGACCCATTCGTGAAGCCACGGTGAGGTTCCGAACCCGTGCTTGGGAGGCGGGTTTCACACCCCAGACACCTGGCGCCTGTGTGGTATTGGGCAAGGGCTGGGTGGCGAGCCCAGGGAAGTTTTTCCCTCTGTAAGTGTGGGACCCCTGGGAGTGAGGTGCTCCTGAAAAGAAAGCACTCAGGCGATGGAGTGAGTCCTCCAGCTACAGCTGGAGGAGGCCAGGGAGGCCGTGTGGCCAGACATGGAATGGAGAGGAACCCCTAGGGCAAGGACGACGTTATGCTCTGGGGGTGCTGGGTAGCCCTTGGGCGCCACTGACCCACGGGCTACCCCAGCACACCTGGCTTTAACCCCCAGTATCACTGCTCACTCCAGGGTAGTATATGTGGACCCTCTGTCCCAGAGCAGCAGATACTTGATGTCTGTGTCAGGACTGACTGGAGTCAGGACCCTGAGAGGAGAAAGATGTGCAAAGAGGAGCGGTCAAGGTCATGAATCCAGGGGAGTTCAGGGCAGAGGGAGAAAAGGGCCAGCCTGGGGCTGCCAGCCCGTCCCTTTCCTGTGCAGACAAAGTGTGATCAGAGCCCAGGCCACGACAGAGAGTCCTAGAGCTCTGTTTCTGTAGTCACGGCACTGGACCAGGGTCCCCACACCCTTCATATCTCCTGCCTCACCAGTGGGAGAGGCCTCTGTGCACAGCTGCGCCCCAGATCCTGCCGGTGACACCCCATCAGTGAATCTGCCTACTTGCCCCTGTGGAGGGCAGGCAGTACTGGGAGGTTTCCTCCTGGGAGATGGCCTGAGCCTGAGCCCTTGGAGGACAGCTGTTGAGCTGAGGTAATATGTAAATCTAGGCCTTTCTGGATTTGTCCCCGAATATTGCATCATTGTCCCATCCTCCTGGATGCCCTGGCAGTACCCACAGACCTGCTGAGTCCCTAGACTGTGGTGGGTGATGTCCCCTGGAAGGAGGCTCCTGTTCTGTGCTCTAGTAGTCCCTAGACTTTTCACTGCCCACAAACAGAGTAGGGCATTCCAGAACTCAGAGACTTTCCTGGGGACACTGCCCCACCAGACTGGCCTAGGGATGGCTTAGGGAGACCCGGACTTGGCCAGAGGCATCATTCTCGTGTCACTCTCCATGGCCCCCTCTGTGACACTCTCTTGAGCCCCAGCCCTTGCCTGTGAAAAGGAAAAAGCAGGGTAAGGCCCCTGCTGACGCTGTTTCAGGTTTTGAGGAAGAAACTGAAGTGAGTAAGATGAAACACTTGGTGATTTAAATTCTGCCAAATAGGAAGTATTGTCATTTTGATTGAGAATCCAGCTTCAGGCTCTCATTCCCCATCCCCTAAAAACAAACAAACAAACAAAAAAAAAAAAACAAAAAAAAAAACCTTAAATAAGGAGTCTGTTTGTGACAAAAGAAACGAAGATGTCTCAGAGGCAAAGATGCCAGCAAATGTTCCTTCACTTGGCAATGATAAAGAAACTTGGAGATAGTATGAGGCCTGAAAGCACAAAGAATGAGTAGTTGGAAGCAGATCCAGGCTTAGGAAGTAGGGTGACAATTGGCCAGGTCGTGCATAGGAAAGATCCTCACCCCCAGTTGAAGTTATGTGCTGAGAAGAAAGGAAGCAGAGTTGAGAGGACTCCTTGCTGACTTTTTTGCAAAGAAATGAAACACTTTAATTCTCAATGCTTAAGATCACAGAGTACCTAAAAAAATATAGCTTTACTATTGTTTCTCTAAACATTTACAATGAGTGAATCCTAAAGAAGATCAACCCTGCATATTCATTGGAAGGGCTGATGTTGAAGCTGAAGCTCCAAAACTTTGGCCACCTGATGCGAAGAGCTGACTCATTGGAAAGGACTCTGATGCTGGGAAGGATGGAAGACAAGAGGAGAAGGGGATGACAGAGGACGAAATGGATGGATGGCATCCCTGACTCAATAGACATGAGTTTGAGCAAACTCTGGGAGACAGTGAAGGACAGGGAATTGTGTGCTAAGGTTCACGGGGTCTCAAAGAGTCAGACAGGACTGAGTGACTGAACAACAGCAAATGTTTATGACTGTTCGTGTAACAGGGTTCTTAACCTTAAAAAAAAATTGGAATGGCCATGGAAAATGTAATTGTGCCTTAGGTTATGAAGGTTGGCTTTTCATTTTCAGCTTGAATGGTTACCCTGGTGGCTCTGCTCCAGTGTACAGATCAGGTTTGCCAGTAATTATTTTTGAGGCTTGCTTGCTTTTCATTTGTTCAGACACCCTGAGTGCAAGATCATGCCTTTTTATCTCTTTTTTTTTCAGTTTTATTGACATATGAATAGAATTGTCATATAGCCCTGGGTAAGTTTAAGGAGTTCAGTATCATTAGTCCACTTACATCCATCCTGCATTGAGAAGTGCAGTTAAGTCTAGTGAACATCTAGAATTTCATATGGATACAAAATTAAATAGAGAAAAGTATTTTTTTTGGATGAGAACTCTTAGGGCTGTGTTCACTTTTATATCTAACAGAAAACAGCATTAGTTATACTTGTGTTGTATGTCACCTCCTCATTCATACTTCTAACTAGAGGATGAACATGATAGTTTCATGAGCTGTCTCTCTAGGTCGCTGAGAATGATGTCCTCCCCAGCCACTTTGTGAATATTAGAAACACCCCTCCCAGGCTGCCCGCACCCACTTCTCTCTGAGCCTCTCTCATGTGTGTGTCCAGTCTCAGTGCTCCCTCCATGTGCCCTTGGAAGTAGGAAGTGGGGACAGCTGCTGGCATCTCCCCTAGGCAAAGAGAAACAGAGTTGAACCCTGTGAAACCATTAGCTGTGGTTTTCAGGGCTCCAGTGAGCTCTGGCACCACAGCCCTTCATGTCTCAGGATGAAACAAATATCCCCAGGTCATTCACCTTAAATCCTAAATAAATAAACAATCGGTGGAGCAGAGGTATAGAATTGATACAGAATTTCAAGACTCAAGAGGTGATTTTCTGCAACAGGTTAACCCGGGGTATCCTGTACTTCACATTAGTGAAGTCTCCCTTATGTGCAGTTGGGAAGATCCCCTGGAGTGGGAAATGGCAGCCCACTCCAGTATTTTTGCCTAGAGAATCCCATGGGCCAAGGAGCCTGGTGGGCTACAATCCATGGGGTCACAAGAAGTCTGACATGACTGAGGGACTACTGCTTAATACTAGAAAGAAATTAGCCAAGAAGCAAAGTACTAGAAACGAAGTGATTTATTAGAGTAGGACCCTTGGAAGGTTCCCAAGCGTTGTGTTGCCCTAAGTACTCAGTTACACTTTCACCAGCAGAGGAAGATGGGAAGGGGGAAAGATCTTTTTCCTGAGTAGACAGCACGTTTCCATCATCAGTGTCTCCCCCAGGTAAGGCAGGGAAGTTCCCTTGTCCCTTTCTATATGGTCAGGCCAGGACTATCATAGTTCAGTTCAGTTCAGTTGCTCAGTCGTATCCCACTCTTTGCAACCCCATGGACTGCAGCACACTAGACTTCCCTGTCACATTACTTGGGAAAACTATTTTCAGGTCCCAGGACAATGCAGGTCTTTGATTTTGAAAAGTCACTTTTCCCTAGGTGATTGTGTTTGGTATGCACAATCACCTAGGGAAAGGTGACTTTCCCTTGGTATGTTTTGGGGAGTCATTACCTTGAAGACCACTGGGCAGGTTGTAGGTCTTGTTTTCTGCTATCATTGTATTGTTTGGGGGCACGTTCTGGGAAGACGTGTCTTAGGGGCCCAAGAGCATGTTGTGGGGTTTATTAACTCATGGAGCTCACTAGGCAGGGTGCAAGTCTCCTGCCACCGTTTTATGGTTTTGGGCCATGTCTCATGCTTCTGTTGCATAGTTTTGTTGCTAAGCAAGTTCACTTGATTTAAGTAAGCCAAGCTGGCTGTGATGCCAAGCGACTTGCTATGCTTAATGAATCAAGCAAGCCTACATGTTTCAGAATTTTCCCACTACTTTCTTGAGTGTCATTCATCTTATTGTGGTCTCCCAAAACCCTGTAAAGTTTCTTCTCTTATCTACAGTTCCCTCATGGAGTATTGAGCTAACTGTCTGATCATTCTGTTCTATTATTCCACTAATATCTACCAGCTGGGGATGCTCCCAGCCCCCAAGTGCAGGCTGCAGTGCCCTCAGTGATCCCGACACCAGTCCAGCAAATGAGATGCAGCTCTGAGAGCCAGAAGACCAGGCCCCTAGTTCTGCTCTCATTTCCTTCTTCCCCCTTGTTCTGGGCTACCCCTGCCAAGTGCTGCAGTCCTACCTGTCTGGAGCAGACCTCACCCTCCCATCCCATGCCCACTCCACACTACTGCTGCTTTGCCTGTAGAAGCACCACCCTCAGGAGTAACTGGCTAGAGGTAGTGTGACCTGGACATGTGGCAAATCTTCACTGGGGAGGAAGAAGGAGGGAGCCTCTTTTGTTTAGGTCTAGATATCATTGAATCCATATTGCCAAGCACAGGAAGAGGCAGAGAGGGATCATAGAGAGGGTAGACCATCCCAGGGTAAGAAGAGATCCAACTTCAGAGCGGAGGGAGGGCAGACCTACTGGAACTCCAGGTGGGATGTCATCTGCTGGAGGCTGGGTCCACTGGGCTTCTGTCAGTCTTGGGCCTCTGAGGACCAACCAGGTGGTGGTCTTCCTCCAGAAGCCAGGGAGGGTCATCTTCAAGCATTTTTAGTGCCTCTTTGGGCACAGATGCATTCCAAAGACCCCCCAGGAAGGCCCTGGGGAGCAGATGGTTTCAGTTGCATAAGGAATTCTGCAGCTAGAGAGGGAATTAGCTCTTCCCAACTCCAAAACGGGCTCTGAGGCTGCACCAGCCTGTGAAATAGAACTGTTCCCCAGGTAGACTCGTGCCTCGGTTCCTGGGAGTCATTCTGGGCCGACCTGACACTGGGCAGGGAGATTACATCTTCATGCAGATGAGCCCCTGATGCTTCTGTGTCCAGTGAGTCGCCTGCCCACACAGACTCTGTGGAGCTGTAGGTGGAGAGAGGCCTGTCCCCTTCCTGGCTCGAAGAGACTTTTTGGCTGATACTTCCCGTTTTTAGATCATTTGAAGACAGTGGTCCATCCTGCATCCTTAGATCTCCTGGATGTTGAGTTCCCGTGGAAACATCCCAAGCCTAGACCTCTTCAGTTTCCTGTTTCCCCAAGTGCCTGTGAAGTCGGCCAGCTCATCCTCATGTACAGTGGGGCAGATGCATTCATCCATCCATCTTCTTCCAAGGGGATCTTCCGGTTCCTCCTTCGTGGGAGCATGACAGTGTCCTGCCTTGTCTGTCTCGGGCTCTTTCCAGGCTGGAAAGAAAATGAGGGGTGAACTTCGGCTTCTCTCTGAAACTTATTTGAGGTAGTGGGGGAAAGTGCCGGAGTCATCATGGCAGCTCCTTAATCAGGGACTTGATAATTATCTTGGTTTCGAATCTTGAGCTCCTGCAGCTGCTTGGTCAAGGTGATTACCGGAAGTCAAAATGCCCACAAGGCACATCCCAGCTTAACCCTATTTTAGGATTTTAGCTTTATTTAAGGGACAGCCACATTTCTGGCTGCTGATGGGAGTGGTAGGAATTTGGTGAATGCCATCTCAAGGAAGTTACTAAACTGTAGAGTGTCCTTCAGGGCAGGCCACCTTCTCACCCTCCAAATAGAAGAACTGTTGCTGCATCACAATGCCAAGGGTGGAGAGGTTCCGAAAGTCTGTGTTCTGAGATTGCAGCACAACCAGCGTGTCCGCGAGCCCAGCAGAGGCCCCAGAACCTTTGATGCAGGCTTTGCACCTCCCCGGGGAGAAAGTCCGTGTTGCTCCCTGTGCTTAATGCAGAGCAAAGGAAAAACTGAATTGTATTTGTGGGCTTCAAGTTGAGCTCCCAACAGAATCTGTGTAGGTGAGAGCCTTAGAGGAGGGAGAGGGGTGAGGGGTGGGGATTTTGAAGGTGCTTTGCATTCCTTGTTCACTGGCACTGAGGGAACGTCTGGTTACCCAGCTGCTCTTGGGAAGGAGCCTTTGAAGGTCATGGTGAAGATACATGTCACTGGACATAGCCCAGGCTGGGATGTGCATGGGGACGCCTGAGCCTCCTTTTGTAGCCATTTGCTGACACAGATTTGTGTCCTTGGCCCACGTTTATTTCCTTTAAGTAAAGCCCACAGCCCTAAGCCCTCAGTGGCTTTCAGGCAGAATAAGGTGTGTCCCAGGTTTGGCCAGTGAAAAACAGTTCCATCACATTCCTAAATTTAATCTCCTGGCTTCAGGGAGGAAATGCCCTTTGCCTCCAGGGAGGGAAGAAGTGTGGATCTGGGTTTGCCTTGGATTTAAGGGATCCACCTGCTCCCTTTTTAGCCACTCCCTCTGCTGGTGATTTGTCAAGCCTAGCCTAAGAAAAGTCTCTGAATTCCTCCAAACACAACACACGTGTCTTGGGTAGTTTCCTTGGTTTCACTCTAAATGTCTGGTCCTTCTGTTCTCCTGGCCAGGTCCCAGGTGTCATTTTGATCTGACCAGTTCCAGGGAAGCCTGTACCCTCAAAATCTGGAGGACCCACCATCCCTCCATTACACCTCTTTCCCCATGAACGAGCACATGAGTCGCTGTCTGGCGTAATGTGTAAGCAACAGTATAATACTTGGGAGTCTTACTCTCTTTCTGTTTCTTCTGGGGTAACACCACCATCCTCACAAAGCTGTCTGAACGTGAACATTTGGGTGATTTTGATGTGGCCCAAAGTCCCCCAGTGAATGTACCTTCAGATTGGTTTTCTTCTTTTATATTTTGCTTTTGTGAACAGATGGAGGATTCCATCAGTTGTATGTAGTGAGAAAGTAAAAACCCCACTCAGCCTTTAGCTGGATGGAGATCTAGTAGTAAGATAGCACTTTTGCTGGAAATGGAAATTTCAGCCAGAATCTGAAAAGCGTGTCCTGGAAGGAGAAGAAGGATTCAGGCCTGAGCACACTGTTCCACGCTGGAGTCTCAGGTTCTGACAGCTGTACCTGCCAGGGTATTCATGGGACAGGCCACACAGGCCACAATCCTGTAGAGAATTTTCTTTGCCTTTCCATTCACCTTGGCAACTGCACACTTTGCCTTTGCTTCTGCATGCAGTTTTACGTTTATCCCAGACAGTTTGGTTTCTTCTCTGATTTTTGCCACTTATACAGACCATTAACAACATTTCTTAACCAAATAGGATTTGGTAGAGGGTGGAGCGGGAGGGATGGGGTAGTGCAGGGTGAGAGTGAGGGCATTGGGCCACACTGAACAGCATCTGGGGTCCTAGTTCCCTGATAGGGATAGAACTTATGGCCCTGCAGTGAAAGCACAGAGTCCTTCTCACTGAACAGCCAGGGACGTTCCTGGAATTGATTTAATGAAAGACATCTAATTAGGAAGAACTTTTGAGTGACATTTTACATTTTAGTGTGTGAACAATGATTATATTTCATATCATGTTACAGTTTTGTGGTTTAACTAGCTTAAAGGATATTGGGGGTTTCTGTTTGTTTTAAAAGGTCGAAAATCTTTTTTAAGTCCATGGAATACCAAAAACAAAATCTGTAGAATATTTTAAAGAGTGGAGGCTTTTTTTCTGAATGAGAGCACTTTGCTCCACTGAACTGAATGGTAATAACATTTATAAAAGAGACACACAGTGAAAGGTATGTCTTTTTATTGAGTGACATGACAGCACCCATTGTGTGAGTTATTGGCTGGAGTTTAGAGATAGGCCATGTTGGGCTAAATTCCTTATTGCTATTTTCAGCCCTTGAGTAATAATCAGAAGCTTTCTTTGAAGAGAGTGGGGTCAGCTGTCAGACTCCTATGTATCTACCAGCCAGCAAGGCTGGGATTAAATGCAGCAGCCAGTAGATACGGGTTGGGGCAAGAGGTCACCTTGTCCCTTTATTGCTGCCGGGAGAGAGGCTTGTCCTGGTGCCAGTGGGGCCAAAGCTGTGACTTGGTAGCCAGAAGATGTCACTAACCCTGCCTTGGGTTCCCTGAGGTTGGAGGGACAGCAGGGTCTCCCCCATTCCTTGGCCAGAAAAGGACCCACCCCAATGCTCTCTGACATCCCCCCAGGATGCGTTCCAGAGTAGGTTCCTCAGGATAGGCGTCTGGGCCCCACCCCAACTCCTGGAGCTGGCTGGCCAGAGCCTGCTGCAGAATGAGGCTTTGGCCATCGCAGCCCTGGAGGAGCTGCCCGTCGAGCTCTTCCCTCCGCTGTTTACAGCGGCCTTTGCCGGGAGGCACACCCATACCGTGAAGGTGATGTGCAGGCTTGGCCCTTTGCCTGCCTCCCTCTGGGCGCCCTGATGAAGGACCACCAGCCTCACCTGGAGACGTTCCAGGCTGCGCTCGATGGCCTGGACCTCCTGCTTACTCAGGAGGTGCGCCCCAGGTAAGGTCGACCTGGCAGAGTGGTGGGGCCTAGGGGTGTGAGCAAGATGCAGCCAGGCCAGGAGGATCATCTGGGAATAGGCATTCAGGTGTACAGGACTGAAGAAGGCCAAGCAGAGGAGGAGCCTGCTGAACCTGCGCTGCCAGAGCTGAGAATCTTCACCATCCCTGTGCAGAGCATCAGGAGGATCCTGAAGCTGATGCAGCTGGACTCCATCCAGGACCTGGAGGTGAACTGCACCTGGAACCTGACCATGCTGGGCAGCTTCCTGCCACACCTGGGCTGGATGGGCAACCTGCGCTGGCTGCTGCTTTCACACATCCACGTGTTGCCACGCACCGCCCCCGACCAGGAGGAGCACTGCATGGGCCAGCTCACCACCCAGTTCCTGAACCTGCCCCACCTACAGGAGCTCTACCTGGACTCCATCTCCTTCCTCAAGGGTTGCTTGCACCATGTGCTCAGGTGAGGCATGGCACCAGGTCCACAGACAGAACTGGCCTCTCTCATTTCGTGCCCGTTGGGAACATTGTTAGGGTGCACGGGTTGCTCGGAAGTCCTCACGATGCCGCCTCTCTGTCCACGGGCGTCTTGTCAGGTCACCTCCCTGGTCAGGGTCAGAGGCGTGGCCTAGGTTAGATGTTGTCAAAGGGGACATCTTGCTGGCAGTCCACATAGTGGGGGACAGGTGTGATGCCCATGGGCATTCTTTCCGAGAGAGTGATGTCTTAGCGGAGACGATGACAGAGAACTCAGCGAGAAGGATGTTGGTCCATCAGGCATGAGGTTAGAAGTCTGAAGTGCTGTCTCTTCCTCCCACCTTCCGCTTCTGTCCTGAGCTGCTTTAGGCTGAGGGAGAGCTGTGGAAAGTGGGTGATTCTGGAGATGACAAGGAGAGATCAGGAGGGGAAACTTGTGGCTCCTAAGCAGTCCAGAGAAGAGAGAAAGTCAGATGAGCATCATTGTTGAAGTGGCTCCATTTTTTTCATTCCAAATTACAACTATTATTTTCCTTTCAGACTTCTGAATACATAGGAAATCCTCAGTAACAGGTTATGACTCTGCCTTGAACACAGTGATAAAAGCTAAGAGGATGCAGCCTAGTTTGGCTGTATGAATGAGTTGCATTGATTCCCTTTTTGGCAGCTGCAAACTCCAAGCATTGGTGATAAATACGTTCACTGAGAAACCAGAAGAAGGAAAGAAGAAAAAAGAAGGTAAAAAAAGGATGGAAGGTCTAGGAACCCCAGGGGATATTTGGCCAGTGATCGTGTGTGAATTCAACTAGTTGGGTTTTGTAAAAACATCTTAATTACTGCTAACCAAATACTAATAATCTGAAATAGGCAAATAACATTTGTTTACTGTTTGTTTCCCACATTGAAAATAGTTCATCATTTTGTGCAGGGGGAGGTCATACCCATGTGAGCATGACCTTCTCCCCGGAAGACCCCCTGCCTTCCAGTCAAAAAGGTTAGAGGCGAGCTCCAAGCCATTGAGATGCCCTGCATTCCGGTGAAACAGGCCTCTCCTCCCCACATCCCTCTGCCCACCACCTCTGCCTCTAGGAGTGACTGCCCTGTCTCTCTCCAGGTGCCTGAAGACCCCTCTGGAGACCCTGTGCATCACCAACTACCTGATTTCGGAGTCAGACCTGGTGTACCTGTTGCAGTACCCACGCGTCAGCCTCCTGAAGGACCTGGGCCTCAGTGGGGTCAACCTGACCAGCCTCAGCCTGGAGCCCCTGCAGGTCCTGATCAACAGGACCTCGGCCACCATGCAGGACCTGGACATTGGTGAGTGCGGCATCATGGACTCACAGTTCAGCTACCTCCTGCCCTCCCTGAGCCACTGCTCCCAGCTCACCACCTTCCACTTCTGCTGCAACATCATCTCCATGACCGTGCTGTAGAGCCTGTTGCACCACACCATGGGGCTGAGCAAGCTGAGTCTGGTGCTGTACCCCACACCCCTGGAGAGCTATGAGGATGTGCCTGGCACCCTGCACCCGGGCCTCCTGGCTCAGCTGCACACCCAGCTCAAGCAGCTGCTGTGCGTGTCTGGGCGGGCCAGCATGGTCTGGTTCAGCACCAACCCCTGTCCACACTGTGGTGACAAGATCTTCTATAGCATCGAGCCCATCCTGTGTCCCTGCTACATGCCCGCCTAGCCCAGGTCACGAGTTGCAGGCTTTGTCCCCAGCACTGGGACCCTGCCACCCAGACCACAGTGCATCTAGAAGGAAGACAAACCAGTTTCAGGCAATTGTTCAGTGCATGCGGGAAAAGGAAAGGTGAGATTTGGAGAGATGTGTTCCTACAAAGCTGGAAATGTGAATCTGAATTTTGGAGCGGGAGTTTTGGGCTTGGGAGTTTATTGGCATCGTTATCCCTGTGTTGGATTGTTAACAAAGAAATAAAGGGAACTTCAGTGTCAATCATTTGGTGTCCTCTGTGATCTGTGACCATGATTTTCCCCTTTAAACTCTTGAGTCTCCTGTTAGTGGTTAAATAAAAGGGCATGAGCATGAGTGAGGCCTAGATGCTCTCCGATAGGCAAGGATCGGCTACAGGAATTCAGGGCACTATTTACCCGCTCCCTGTGGTTCTCATTTCCAGGGCATCCACCTCCTCACTTATTTTGGAGGCTGTTCAATCTGTCATCATATACAAGGTGCGTCCTCAGGGCCTGGAACGAACTTAGTGTCCAGGAGCGAGCACTACAGGAGGGAACCATTTTCCACGGGGCACTCCCTGCTAACCCCACCCAGGCCCTGGACTCCTGCATTTTCCCCAGTGGATCCAGCAGATGTGAAGCCTCCATCTCAGACCCTGGGCAGTGCCAAGACAGGTTCACTGTGCAAAGTCAGGCACGGAGTCCTGGGGGATATTCACCAGCAGACCGTCTGGAGCTTCTGGGACCCAGCAGCCTGTTCCCACCTTCCCACTGCTCTGCCGTATCTGACACTTTGGGACTCCATGGACTGTAGCCTGCCGGGCTTCTCTGCCCATGGCATTCTACAGGTGAGAATACTGCAGTGGGTAGCCATCCTCTTTTCCAGGAGATCTCCCCAACCCAGGGATTGAACTTGGGTCTCCTGCATTGCAGGCAGATTCTTTACTATCTGAGCTACCAGGGAAGCCTCCAGGTTCTAAGAGACAACCCAGTATCC
Source organism: Bos taurus (assembly GCF_002263795.3). Classification (NCBI taxonomy): domain Eukaryota; kingdom Metazoa; phylum Chordata; class Mammalia; order Artiodactyla; family Bovidae; genus Bos; species Bos taurus. Next base: position 16,911,882 of record NC_082638.1, read on the forward strand.
CTGAATCCATTGTCTATATGTGCTTTTATGCCACTAATATCCCTACAGGTTTTATTTTGTTTTCACATCAATAAAAATTTTCACACACAATTATTTATTCAAAATCTGAAGGAAACCATTCCCAATTGTCAAAAAAGTCACCTCTAAGTTCAGTATTTCAGTGTTGAGTGTAACGTGGCATTTTTCTCCTTGGTGTGATTCATCTGTGACTTTTGCTTTTAAACCTTAATCCTTAAGTTTTTACCTTAAGCCACATGCTAAAGATAAAATGTCCTTCAAATCCTGGTTCTCTGCCAGTCTGGCAGCACTAGGCTCTTAAAGCACTAGGAATGTTACTCATTCTCTTTTCCCACCAGAGCTCTTTTCTGAGACCAAGTCCTCTAAGATTCAAAGCATATTTAGCAGCTAAACAAAATGACAGCACCCTTTGAGAGTGGAGGGATCCAAGTATACCCGTTCATATGACAGAAGGAGCTGGGACCTGCATGGACCACCAAATTTTGGTTTAGGAATGTCCTGGAAATCAGAATCACCTTGATCTTTGCTTTCTGGTGGCTGATGGTAAAAGAATCCACGTGCCATTCAGGAGATTCAGGTTTAGTCCCTGAATGGACAAGATTCCCTGGAGAAGGGAGTGGCTACCCACTCGAGTATTCTTTCCTGGAGAATTCCATAGAAGAGCCTGTCTGGCTACAGTACATGGAGTCACAGCGAATCAGACAAGACTGACTGACACTTTCACTTCCCCTTTAATACTGTGGCTAAGCAGGTGGTGCAGGTGGTCACTGAATGAGTTTTTCAATGTGTCCTAGTCCCTTATGTTTTGGTCCCTCTCTGTCCCACCCTTGCATTTAAACTGCAAAACCAGCCTTTTGTGATTTCTTACTCAGGGAATTAGAACTGAGAGCAGAAGTATTAGGAAGCCAGACACTGTGCACTGATTAGGTGAGGAAAAAGGAGAGTGAAAGAGGCAGCTTAAAACTAAGTATTAAAAAAACTAAGAATGTGGCCTCTGGCCCCAACACTCCATGGCCAATAGAAGGGCAAAAGGTGGAAGTACTGACAGATTTCCTCTTCTTTGGCTGTGTACAATCACTGCAATTGTGATGGTGACCATGAAATCAAAAGATGGTTGCTTCTTGGCAGGAAAGCAGTGACAACCCTAGACAGTGTGTGGAAAAGCAGCGACAAGTTACTCTGCTGACAAAGGTCTGTTTAGTCATGGCTATGGTCTTCCTAGTATTCATGAACAGCTGTGAGAGCTGCTGCCCCAAGGAAGCAGAGCACCAAAGAATTGTTTCCTTCAAGTTGCGGTGCTAGTGAAGACTCCTGAAAGTCCCTTGGACAGCATGGAGATCTAACCAGTCAATCTTAATGGAGATAAATCCTGAATACTTGGTAGAAGGACTGATGCTGAAGCTGAAGTTCCCCTGTATTGGTCATGTGATGTGAACAGCTGACTCCCTGGAAATGTCCCTGATACTGGGCAAGACTGAGGGCAGGAGGAGCAGAGGGTGACGGAGAGTTAGACAGCTGATGACATCACCAATGCAATGGACAGGAATTTGGGCAAACTTGAGGAATTGGTGAGGGACAGTGAGGTCTGGCACGCTGCAGTCCATGGGGTTGCAGATACAACTGGGCATATGAACAACCGTCTCTTGAGATAAAGCTGTCCCTGGGAGAGTAGAAAATGCAAAGGTTTGTGAGAACAACGGAAGCGCCAAGCTGTCCCGTAGAGACATAGGAGGTGGGTAGAACCTGGCCACCTGGATGAGTGCCCTCTTGAAAAGTGTGCCTCCTGGTCACCTTGTAGAGTCCACTTCTCACACAGCCCTGATATGTAGGTCAGCAGGCACCAGCCTGTGTCCTCAGGGCCTGATCTCCTCCTGGGTACCAGGTCAGTTGGTGTGAGATGCCCAGCCCTGTTGGTGGACACTCAGGCTGACCACATGTCACTCCATGGCCACAAGCCCCAGGGAGCTTCCTCCTTGAGCACAGCAATGGACGTGGACTGGACTTGGCCTTGGGGTTGTCCATGGAAGGAAAGGTGGGAACGGGTCATATCTGTATTTCTGTTGTTGTTTCTTAGGTGGCCTGCCAATGCAGCTTGCAGGATCTTAGTTCCTCAACTGAGGATAGAATCCACACCCTCAGCAGTGAAATTGCAGAGTCCTAACCACTCCAGGACTACCAGAGAGTTCCCAGTAGGTCATTTCTTGAGCCTGGCAGATGGCCCAGAAGTCTAACGTTGGCTGCTGAGAGGCAGCCTTCTATGGGTCAGGCTTTGATGAAGTCACCAAACATTCCTCTCTCACTGACCTCTGGGAGCCCTGTGACCATGGTCCATAGCATAGAAACTTCTGGAGGGAGAGAGAACTGAAGGATGACATACCCACCCCCCACCACTCATATTCCTTTCCTTGCTACATACCCAAATGCCTTCCAATAAATTCATCTGCTCTCAATCCATCAACACAAAACATGCTGTCCTCCTTCCTGGAAACCTTCCCAGCAGAAGAGGTTGAACTAATATCCTCCTTCTTCATAACTTAACATGGGAAGGTTTTTCTATACATCTGTTGTGGAGTACATCTCTCCATGGATCCATCAGACATACACCTTCAAACACAGAATAGTAATCAGAACATCAGCTGAAAACAGACAGGAGTACCTGACCAGTGGAAAAGAATATATAGAAGCATGCAAAACTCAGTAGGATGAAAGAACTGGGGGTTAAAAACAGGAGTGTTAGTAGGATTGGATCTGCCCTGAGTGGGTGAAGGAACTGAAGAAGTGGTCTAATCCCACAGTGGGGGAACTGTCTGAATCATAGAATAAACATAAGCTGAGAGTGAAACAGCTGATCTGTGGAAACCTAGATGCAATGAGAATCAGAGAGTCCTTGCTATAGCCGTACATACCCCAGACAAGGGCATGTGTCCCCTGAAAGGCACAGTGGCTGGGAGCTGGAGTTTAGGTATTCTGGAGCAATTCCTGGGTGAAGGCTGCTGTTTACTGTGGAGAGATGGAGAGAGGGGTTGTGAGGGAGGAGACTGTGGTAGGATACACCTGTAGAGGAAAGCCAGGCAGCCATGGAAGCAAGGCGATATCACTGAGTCACATGTATGGGGTGAAGCAATCACCATAGCCTCTCTCTCCCCACATGCTAGCATCAGCAGTTACTACAATAGTGAGGCTGATCCATCAAATGCTTAACATACTTAAATACAGAGCTGGACACCACCAAGGGTGCTCCTTTAAGTGCCTGATGCACAAAACTAGAGTAGAACCCCACTCACGATACTCCTTTAAGTGCCTGATGCACTGATCTACAGAGTAGGATCCCAGCCAAGGGCGTCTCTCTATGTGCTGACACATTGAACAACAGGGAAGGATCCCAGGCAAGGAAGCCTTCTAAGTGCCTGAATGGGTGGAACTAGGGAGAAGGATTGGCCAAAGAGGGCTTCTGATCACCAGCTACAAGAAGCTCAAAAAAAGACTCTGATAGGGCCATAACTCCTGTGGTCTAATCAGTCTGTGTCCCTGCACCCTGTACATTTGGTGCCACCAGAGTCCCTGAAAGCAAAGCACCTGCTCCACCTTCACAGTTAATTCTCACTAGAGAAAAGCTGCCACAGGTTAAAAAAAAAAAAATCTTGCAACTACTTGCACAAGATTGCTTCAATCCTGTCTAACTCTTTGTGGGACACATTTCACCGCTACAGAGAACAAGCTCTAAAATACATATACTGGAACAACTGACCTTTTCCAGTCTTGTTGCCACTGATATGTTTTCCAATTTGCTGGCAGATTGAATTCAGCACTTTCACAGCACTATCTTTTACGATTTGAAATCACTCAACTGGGGTTCCATATCTCCACTAGCTTTGTATTGATGCTTCCTAAGGTTAGGGCAGACAAACTGAAACCATACTCACAGAAAACTAGTCAATATAATCACACTAGGACTACAGTCTTGTCTAACTCAATGAAACTAAGCCATGCCTGTGGGGCAACCCAAGATGGGCGGGTCATTGTGGAGAAATCTGATAGAATATGGTCCACTGGAGAAGGGAATGGCAAACCACTTCAGTATTCTTGCCTTGAGAACCCCATGAACAGTATGAAAAGGCAAAATGATAGGATACTGAAAGAGGAACTCCCCAGGTCAGTAGGTGCCCAATAGGCTACTGGAGATCAGTGGAAAACTAACTCCAGAAATAATTAAGGGATGGAGCCAAAGCAAAAGAATACCCAGTTGTGGATGTGACTGGTCATAGAAGCAAGGTCCGATGCTGTAAAGAGCAATATTGCATAGGAACCTGGAATGTCAGGTCCATGAATCAAGGCAAATTGGAAGTGGTCAAACAAGAGATGGTAAGAGTGAATGTCGACATTCTAGGACTCAGTGAACTAAAATGGACTGGAATGGGTGAATTTAACTCAGATGACCATTATATCTACTACTGCAGGCAGGAATCCCTAAGAAGAAATGGAGTAGCCATCATGGTCAACAAAAGAGTCTGAAATGCAGTACTTGGATACCATCTCAAAAACAACAGAATGATCTCTGTTCATTTCCAAGGCAAACCATTCAATATCACAGTAATCCAAGTCTATGCCCCAACCAATAACCCTGAAGAAGCTGAAGTTGAATGGTTCTATAAAGACCTACGAGACCTTTTAGAACTAACACCCCAAAAAAGATGTCTTTTTCATTATAGGGGACTGGAATGCAAAAGTAGGAAGTCAAGAAACACCTGGAGTAACAGGCAAATTTGGCCTTGTAATACAGAATGAAGCAGGGCAAAGACTAATAGAGTTTTGCCAATAAAATTCACTGGTCATAACAAAAACCCTCTTACAACAACACAAGAGAAGACTCTACACATGGACATCACCAGATGGTCAACACCCAAATCACACTGATTATATTCTTTGCAGCCAAAGATGGACAAGCTCCATACAGTCAACAAAAACAAGACGAGGAGCTGACTGTGGCTCAGATCATGAACTGCTTATTGCCAAATTCAGACTTAAATTACAAAGTAGGGAAAACCACTAGACCATTCAGTTATGATCTAAATCAAGTCCCTTATGATTATACAGTGCAAGTGAGAAATAGATTTAAGGGCCTAGATCTGATAGATAGAGTGCCTGATGAATTATGGAATGAGGTTTGTGGTATTGTACAGGAGACAGGGATCAAGACCATCCCCATGGAAAGGAAATGCAATAAAGCAAAATGGCTGCCTGGGGAGGTCTTACAAATAGCTGTGAAAAGAAGAGAAGTGAAAAGCAAAGGAGAAAAGGAAAGCTATAAGCATCTGAATGCAGAGTTCCAAAGAAAAGCAAGAAGAGATAAGAAAGCCTTCCTCACAGAACAATGCAAATAAATAGAGGAAAATAACAGAATTGGAAAGACTAGTGATCTTTTCAAGAAAATTAGAGATACCAAGGGAACATTTCATGCAAAGATGGGCTTGATAAAGGACAGAAATTGTATGGACCTAACAGAAGCAGAAGATACTAAGAAGAGGTGGCAAGAATACACAGAAGAACTGTACAAAAAAGATCTTCATGACCCACATAATCACGATGGTGCGATCACTGACCTAGAGCCAGACATCCTGGAATGTGAAGTCAAGTGGGCCTTAAAAGCATCACTATGAACAAAGTTAGTGCAGGTGATGGAATTCCAGTTGAGCTATTTCAAATCCTGAAAGATAAGGCTGTGAAAGTGTTGCACTCAATATGCCAGGAAAACTCAGCAGTGGCCACAGGACTGGAAAACGTGAGTTTTCATTCCAATCCCAAAGAAAGGCAATGCCAAAGAATGCTCAAACTACCGCACAATTGCACTTATCTCACCTGCTAGTAAAGTAATGCTCAAAATTCTCCAATCCAGGCTTCAGCAATATGTGAACCATGAACTTCCTGATGTTTAAGCTGGTTTTAGAAAAGGCAAAGGAACCAAAGATCAAATTGCCATCATCTGCTGGATCATGGAAAAAGCAAGAGAGTTCCAGAAAAACATCTAGTTCTGCTTTATTGACTATGCCAAAGCCTTTGACTGTGTGGATCACAATAAACTGGAACATTCTGAAAGTGATGGGAATGCCAGACCATCTGACCTGCCTCTTGAGAAATCTGTATGCAGGTCAGGAAGCAACAGTTAGAACTGGACATGGAACACTTACTGGTTCCAAACAGGAAAAGCAGTACTTCAAGGCTGTATATTGTCACCCTGCTTATTTAACTTCTATGCACAGTACATCATGAGAAACTCTGGACTGGAAGAAACACAAGCTGGAGTCAAGTTTGCTGGGAGAAATATCAATAACCTCAGATATGCAGATGACACCACCCTTATGGTAGAAAGTGAAGAGGAACTAAAAAGCCTCTTGATGGAAGTGAAAGTGGAGAGTGAAAAAGTTGGCTTAAATTTCAACATTTAAAAAACAAAGATCATGGCATCTGGTCCCATCACTTCATGGGAAATAGATGGGGAAACAGTGGAAACAGTGTCAGACTTTATTTTTCTGGGCTCCAAAAAACTGCAGATGGTGACTGCAGCAAAGAAATTAAAAGACACTTACTCCTTGGAAGGAAAGTTATGATCAACCTAGATAGCATATTCAAAAGCAGAGACATTACTTTGCCAACAAAGGTTTATCTAGTCAAGGCTATGGTTTTTCCTGTGCTCGTGTATGGATGTGAGAGTTGGACTGTGAAGAAGGCTGAGCACTGAAGAATCGATGCTTTTGAACTGTGGTGTTGGAGAAGACTCTTGAGGGTCCCCTGTATTGCAAGGACATCCAACCTGTGCATTCTGAAGGAGATCAGCCCTGGGATTTCTTTGGAAGGACTGATGCTAAAGCTAAAACTCCAGTACTTTGGCCACCTCATGCAAAGAGTTGACTCATTGGAAAAGACTCTGATGCTGGGAGGGATTGGGGGCTGGAGGAGAAAGGGATGACAGAGGATGAGATGGCTGGAATGCATCACTGACTTGATGAACGTGAGTCTGGGTGAACTCCAGGAGTTGGTGATAGACAGGGAGGCCTGGTGTGCTGCAATTCATGGGGTCACAAAGAGTCGGACATATCTGAGCGACTGAACTGAATTGAAAGAAGGTTCACTTGACTTCATGTTCCAGGATGTCTGGCTCTAGGTGAGTGATCACATCATCATGATTATGTGGATCATGAAGATCTTTTCTGTCGGGTTCTTCAATCTTTTCTGTATAGATTCTTGCTATCTCTTCTTAATATCTTCTGCTTCTGTTAGGTCCATACCATTTCTGTCATTTATTGTGTCCATCTTTTCATTAAATGTTCCCTTGGTATCTCTAATTTTCTTGAAGAGATCACTAGTCTTTTACATTCTATTGTTTTCCTCTATGTCTTTGCATTGATCACCGAGGAAGGCTTTCTTATCTCTCCTGCTATTCTTTGGTAAACTGCATTCATATGGGTATATCTTCCCTTTTCTCCTTTGCCTTTCGCTTCTCTTCTTTTCTTAACTATTTGTAAGTCCTCCTCAGACAACCATTTTGCCTTTTTGCATTTATTTTCTTGGGGATGGTCTTGATCACTGCCTCCTCTACAATTTCATGATTCTCCATCTCTAGTTCTTCAGGCACTCTATCAAATCTAATACCTTAAATCTTTTGTCACATCCACTGTATAATCATAAGGGATCTGATTTAGGTCATACCTGAATTATCTAGTGGTCTTCCCTACTTTCTTCAATTTAAGTCTATAGCATTAGTCCCACAAATACTGAGCTTCCACTCTGAACCTTCCTTCTTACCAGTATTTGTCCAACATTTTAGAGAACTTTTGCTGCACCTATTTATCTTCACTCTGAAACACATGTACCGTCACTCCTGAAAGGATGCTCAAGTGCATGCATTTAACTCATACTGAGCCTATGCTCCAGAGTAGGCATCCCAATCTACTAAGCTTGCATTCTGCCACATGCATCTTCCACTACTTAGACTATGATACTGAGGTCATGCTCCAAATACATAGTTGCAATCTCAAGCTTATCTTCTTTGACTTTCAGCTTCTACACCAGCACACATGTTCTGCCCCTCCTAAGCCCACTTTCTTGAATAGGTATGAAACAACTGTTGAGGTTGTGTTCTAGAGCTTGTCATCGCTATTTCTGAATGCATTTTTTAAAATTTCTTCATATTTCTTTTAAAAATGATTTATTTTAATTAGAATAGAATTACTGTGTATTACTGTGATGGTTTTTGATATATACATCAACATGAACCCGCCACATGAAAACATGTGTCCTCAATACCTGAACACAACTCAAACCTCCTGTGTTACCCCATGCTTCTGGGTTCTTCCACAGCACAAGCACTGGGTGCATCTTTCATGCATTGAACTTGCACTGGTCATCTCTTTTATATATGATAATGTACCTGTTTCAATGCTATGTTCTCAAATCATCCCATCCTTGAACTCTCCCATTGAGTCTGAGTCTGTTCTTTATATGTGGATCTTCTTTACTAGCCTCCATGTAGGATCATTGTCACTGTCTGCCTAAATTCCATTTATATGCATTATATATGCATTAATAAACAATATTTGCCTCTCTCTAACTTTTTTCACTCTGAATAATAGGCTGCAGGTTGAACTGCCTCATTAAAAGTGACACAAATATATACCTTTCTGTAACTGAGTAATATTCCATTTGTACATATACCACAACTTCCTTATATATTCGTCTGCTGATGTGCATCTAGATTACTTCCATGTCATAGCTACTGTAAAAAGAATTGCAATAAACATTGGGGTACATGTGTTTCTTTCAATCCTAATTCCCTCTGGGTATATGCAAAGAAATGGGTTTGCTGGGTCATATGACAGTTCTAGTCCAAGTTTCTCAAGGAATCTCCAAACTCTTCTGCATACAGGTTGTACCAGTTTGTGTTACCAGCAACAGTGTATTAGGGATAACTTTTCTCCACACCCTTTCCATGATTTCTTTTTTAATTTAATTTAATTTTTTAACTTTACAATATTGTATTGGTTTTGCCAAATATCAACATGAATCCACCATAGGTATACATGTGTTCCCCATCCTGAACCCTCCTCCCTCCCCATATCATCCTTCTGGGTCATCCCAGTGCACCAGCCCCAAGCATCCAGTATTGTGCATCAAATCTGGACTGGTGACTCATTTCATATATGATATTATACATGTTTCAATACCATTCTCCCAAATCTTCCTATCCTCTTCCGCTCTCACAGAGTCCAAAAGTCCAAACACTGATGTTTTATATATCAGTGTCTCTTTTGCTGTCTTGTTATTGTTACCATCTTTCTAAATTCCATATATATATATGTTAGTATACTGTATTGGTGTTTTTCTTTCTGGCTTACTTCACTCTTGCTTGTAGAATTTCTGGTAGTGGCCACTCTGAACAGTGTGAGATGAATACTCATTTCAATTTTAATTTATCTAATAATGAATTATTTTTAGCATATTTCATGTGTTTATTAGACATCTGTATGTCTTCTTTATTTATTTTTATTTAATTTTATTTAACTTTACAATATTGTATTGGTTTTTGCCATATATCAAAGTGAATCTGCCACAGATATACATGTGTTCCCCATCCTGAACCTTCCTCCCTCCTCCCTTCTCCCTCCCCATACCATCCTCTGTATGTCTTCTTTAAAGAAATGTCTGTTTAGGGCTTTTGTCCCCTTTTAATGATGCTGTGAAAGTGGTGCAGTCAATATGCCAGAAAATTTGGAAAACTCAGCAGTGGCCAAAGGACTGGAAAAGGTCAGTTTTCATTCCAATCCCAAAGAAAGGTAATGCCAAAGAATGCTCAAATCACCACACAATTGCACTCATCTCACACACTAGTAAAGTAATGCTCAAAATTCTCCAAGCCAGGCTTCAGCAATACATGAACTGTGAACTTCCAGATGTTCAAGCTGGTTTTAGATAAGGCAGAGGAACCAGAGATCAAATTGCCAACATCTGCTGGATCATGGAAAAAGCAAGAGAGTTCCAGAAAAACATGTATTTCTGCTTTATTGACTATGCCAAAGCCTTTGACTGTGTGGATCACAATAAACTGTGGAAAATTCTGAAAGAGATGGAAATACCAGACCACCTGGCCTGCCTCCTGAGAAACCTATATACAGGTCAGGAAGCAATATTTAGAACTATGCATGGAACACATACTGGTTCCAAATAGGAAAAGGAGTACATCAAGGCTATATATTGTCACCCTGATTGTTTAACTTATATGCAGAGTACAGCGTGAGAAATGCTGGGCTGGAAGATGCACAAGCTGGAATCAATAATCAAGATTGCTGGGAGAAATATCAATAACCTCAGATATGCAGATGACACCACCCTGATGGCAGAAAGTGAAGAGGAACTACAAAGCCTCTTTTTTTTGGGGGGGCGGGTGGTGAATGAAGGAACAATATTTATTTTTTTTCTTTTGTTATAACATAAATCTTACATTAAAAAAGAAAGTTAAATGACACGGAGTGGCAAGTGATAGTGTTACCCATTAGGTTTTGATGTCAAAGTAAATTTTAAGTTTACCAGTATTTATACTAAGATTTTACCTCTTCAAATATTCTGCCAGTGAAAACTTCAATCTTTTGACTTTAATATTAAGAATTTTTTTTAGTTTTTTATGCAACTTTCAAAGGTTACACTCCATTTACAATTATTATAAATTGTAATTTTGAGTATGGCTATTTCTCTCTGTGGTACAGTACATCATTTTTTAGAGTGAAAAAGTTGGTTTCAAGCTCAACATTCAGAAAGTAAAGGTCATGGCATCTGGTCCCATCAGTTCATGGGAAATAGATGGGGAAACAGTGGAAAAAGTGTCAGACTTTATTTTACTGGGCTCCAAAATCACTACAGATGGTGACTGCAGCCATGAAATTAAAAGATGCTTACTCCTTGGAAGGAAAGTTATGACCAAACTTGATAGCATATTCAAAGGCAGAGACATTACTCTGCCAACAAAGATCCATCTAGTCAAGGCTATGGTTTTTCCTGTGGTCATGTATAGATGTAAGAGTTGGACAGTGAAGAAAGCTGAGCATGGAAGAATTGATGCTTTTGAACTGTAGTGTTGGAAAAGACTCTTGAGAGGCCCTTGGACTACAAGGAGATCCAACCAGTCCATTCTACAGGAGATTAGTCCTGGGTGTTCTTTGGAAGGAATGATGCTAAAGCTGAAACTCCAGTACTTTGTCCACCTCATGCGAAGACTTGACTCATTGGAAAAGGCTCTGATGCTGGGAGGAATTGGGGGCAGGAGGATAAAGGGATGAGAGAGGATGAGATGGCTGGATGGCATCACCGACTCAATGGATGTGAATTTGAGTGAACTGCAGGAGTTGGTGATGGACAGGGAGGCCCGGCTTGCTGTGATTTATGGGGTTGCAAAGAGTTAGACATGACTGAGCAACTGAACTGAACTGAAGCAACTGACATAGAATTAATCTCAAAAATAGATAAGCAACTCCTGAAGCTCCCTTCCAGGAAAATAAACGACCCAATGAAAAAAATGGGCCAAAGGACTAAACAGACATTTCTCCAAAGAGGCAGATGGCTAAGAAACATATGAAAAGATGCTCAACATCACTCATTATCAGAGAAATGCAAATCAAAACCACAATGAGGTACCATTTCATGCCAATCAGATTAGTTGTGCTCCAAAAGTCAACAAGCAATAAATGCTGGAGAGGGTGTGGAGAAAAGGGACCCCTCTTACACTCTTGGTAGGAATGCAAACTAGTACAGCCACTATGGAGAACACTGTGGAGATTCCTTAAAAAAAAAAAAAAAAAACAAACAAACCTGGAAATAGTACTGCCATACGAGCCAGCAATCCCACTGCTGGGCATACACACCGAGGAAACCAGAATTGAAAGAGACACGTGTACCCCAGTGTTCATCACAGCACTGTTTCTAATAGCCAGGACATGGAAGCAACCTAGATGTCAATCAGGAGATGAATGGATATGAAATCTGTGGTACATATAAACAATGTAGTATTATTCAGCCATTGAAATGAATACATTTCAATCAGTTCTAATGAGGTGGATGAAACTAAAGCCTATTATACAGAATGAAGTTATCCAGAAAGAAAAACACCAATAGAGTAAACTAACGCATATATGTGGAATTTAGAAAGATGATAACAATAACCATGTATGCGAGAATGCAAAAGAGAAACAGATGTATAGAACAGTCTTTTGGACCCTGTGAGAGAAGGCGAGGGTGGGATGATTTGGGAGAATGCACTGAAACATGTATAATATCATATGTCAAATGAACCGCCAGTCCAGGTTTGATGCATGATACAGGATGTTCAGGGCTGGTGCACTGGGATAACCAGGAGGGATGGTATGAGGAGGGAGGAGGCAAGGGGGTTCAGGATGGGGCACACGTGGCAGATTCATGTTGATGTATGGAAAAACCAATACAATATTGTAAAGCAATTGGACTCCAATGAAAATAAATATATTTATATTAAAAATTAAAATTGTGTCCAACGTGAGAAGAGCAACAGCTTTCTTTGAACAATATCTCTAAGTAAATGAGAGTTGTGATTTTATGGGTTCAAGGTGTCCTCATAAGTATGAGCCTTACCTCTTATTACAGAAAGAATAGTGGAAGATGAGCTAGATTAAAGGAGAGCTTTTCAGACACAGGATCTGAATGGTTTAACAAGAAAGTTATTAAGTAATGTAGGGCTTCTCAAACAGTTCATTTAAGATCTTGGGAGCAAGCAATGAGTTTGGTCACCTAAATAAAGATGCCTAAAATTATATTTTGACATATATACACCTGTGTGTGCGTGAGTGTGTGTATAAAAAAAGTGCAATGGCTTTTAATTCCTGTTAGGTATAATAGAAATGGGAAAAACTAAAAGCCAAATGTAGAATGATTCAAAAGTCTACTCGGTTGTTGAATATATGTAAGTGGAAATACTTCCAAATATGTTTTCTTGGCTGCATGTAAAATATGAGGACTGTTTTATATCACTCACCTCTCTGCTTTTAATAAAGATCTACCAATTTTCAAATGTTTGTCCAGTTTATGACAAAAATAGGCAGATATAGAAATATATATATATATATTATATATATAATATAGATATATGTTTTCATATCAGAAAATATTGATACCAAGATTAGATTCCAAAATTATTTCCAACTCCATGGTCCAGCTCAACAGGAAATAGCCAAAGTTGTTGCTGACTCAAACACTCCAAGAGCTGGGAAACCTGAAAAAGAAATCGAACCTGCAACTGAGATTTTCTGTCACATTTATGATCGAGCTCTAAGTCCAACACTTTATTTCCTCTCCTGTTCTAAGCAGCCCTTCTTAAATTGATAAGTATGAAAAGTGAGAGAGAGAGGTAGGAGATTGTAGATTTCCTTGTGTTCAAAAGTAATTTTAATCAGCAAAGCTATAAAGACAGAATCTAGTGATTAATCAAGTGATAGAGAATAATAATGATTTAGCCATTAAGCAAATTCAAGGGTCTTTAGTTCCTCCTCAAGGGCCATCGATAACATCCTGAGCAATATCCTGTGAACAGATTTAGAGATGCTGAAGCCCCAAGCAGGCTGAAAGTTAAGTAAATAGACCACAGAGTAATTGAAACCAGGCAGTTGATAGATTTTATTGCACAGAAGCCAGTAGACCAAGTTTGCTTGGGTAACAGTACTGAATATTAAGAATGTGTGTATAGAAGGGTGATGAATCACCTTTATTTCAGAAACCAAGTAGATTTTGATGTGATTTTTCTGTGTAAAAATTCTTTAGGAATGAGATTTTGCATGCTTCATGGTTTTGGTTACTATTTCTGTAAGCAGGCTGTATTTTTAAGTTGATGCTGAAGTAATGTTCACAGGTTGAACATTACCCTTCAATGTCTAGGAGACCAGTGACTTTGTGATGTCACAGCTACCCTTTGATGGCTAGGAGACATCACAGATTTTTTGATGTCACAGCTTTTTTTTTTTTTTATTAGAATGCATCAGTTTATTTCTCAACATTAATTTAATGCTATTTACCTTTTTTTTTCTAATTTTTTTTATTTTTAAACTTTACATAATTGTATTAGTTTTGCCAAATATCAAAATGAATCCGCCACAGGTATACATGTGTTCCCCATCCTGAACCCTCCTCCCTCCTCCCTCCACATACCATCCCTCTGGGTCGTCCCAGTGCACTAGCCCCAAGCATCCAGTATCGTGCATCGAACCTGGACTGGCAACTCGTTTCTTACATGATATTTTACATGTTTCAATGTCATTCTCCCAAATCTTCCCACCCTCTCCCTCTCCCACAGAGTCCATAAGACTGTTCTATACATCAGTGTCTCTTTTGCTGTCTCGTACACCGGGTTATTGTTACCATCTTTCTAAATTCCATATATATGCGTTAGTATACTGTATTTATGTTTTTCCTTCTGGCTTACTTCACTCTGTATAATAGGCTCCAGTTTCATCCACCTCATTAGAACTGATTCAAATGTATTCTTTTTAATGGCTGAGTAATACTCCATTGTGTATATGTACCACAGCTTTCTTATCCATTCATCTGCTGATGGACATTTAGGTTGCTTCCATGTCCTGGCTATTATAAACAGTGCTGCAATGAACATTGGGGTACACGTGTCTCTTTCCCTTCTGGTTTCCTCAGTGTGTATGCGTTGACTTTGAGGTCCTCTGTGATGGTCCAGAGAGTTTCTCTCTGTAGGCAAGCCAAGCAGCATGTGAAGTTGCAGTGTGTAAAATCAGACAAATGAGAAAAGTATCTGAAGAAAGATTTCTCTGAGATGGTACATATTCCTTCAGAAATTCAAGATGGGCCTCCTAAGGATGAATCAACTGGTTCAGAAGCCTCTGTTAGATCTTCTTTGTATGACTATACACTTACTAGGGACCCAGTTTTGAGATCAATGATTGAAGAATATGCTCTTCAGACTTTGTCTGAGGATCTTGTGATAAAAAGTCCGTGCTACAAATATTCTGTCTCTGAAACAGATGAGGTGAAAGATTTTCTTTCACTCACATTTCCACAAAAACTTTGGAATATAGTTGAAAGTGATCAGTTTGAATCTATTTGGTGGGATGAGAGAGGCAATGTATAGTGATCAATGAAGAACTCTTTAAGAAAGAAGTCTTGGAAAGAAAGGCATCTTTAGAAACCAAGAATATGAAAAGTTTAATTTGACAGCTTAACCCTTACGGATTTAGTAAAAAGCGACAAACTTTTCAAAGATCAGCTGCACTACCTGTCTTTCTGGAAGAAGAAAACATCTCTCTTTTGAGTAGGGTATTCCAACATTTTCACTTATTGGCAATATGTAAGATTAAATCATGTGACCTAGAAAGCATGTTCACATATGTAGCTAAAACAAAATTTAAACTTGAGCTAACAAATTGTTGAAAAGTTTTATTTTTTGAAGTTGAGAACAGCTGAAGGTTAAAATATTGAATGCTTAAAAAGCTTTCCTAGCAATATGAAACCAGATACAAGTCCTAAAGCTACTTAAAGTAGTATGTACTGTATATATACAACATATTTTTAGTTGAGGAGCATATTCTTTCTAACATGTTACCTGTTAGTTTTAAAACTACTAATGGAGGTGTTTTATTTGATGCTATTTAATTGGCTTCATTAAAGGAATACATTTTTATAACTTAGCTTTGCTTGTCAGTTTTACCTTGGTTTATGAAGAAACTAAATAATTTAATCCTTTGATTTTAGTTACAGACCTACTATAATCCAAATTTTAAAAGAGATCATCCTCAACTTTTATTAAGAATGCAAAGAAGAGTTTGGGATTAACAATGTGTCTCCAATATCTTCATTAGTTCAAGTTAACAAGAAGCATGTTAAAACAAGTGTCAACAAAGATGACTGTAACTCTGAATTTCTTCCAGAAACTAGTGGAGAGAGTGCATTTTCAGCCTCCATATGTTTAAGTGTGCCTTTCATACAAGAGCCTCATACCAGCCAGATAGTCACTAATACAAATGCCCTATCTCCATGTGACTTACCTAACCCATCACCAATATTAGTTAGACAAACAGACCAGATTGTGGTAGATCAACCTGCTGTTTTAAAAAAGTTGAGCATTTTTAATTGGTACTCACATAGCAGCCACACTCAAGTAAATGGCCACGTTGAGCACTTTGCTACAACAGCTACATCTACTTCTCAGAATCACTTTGTATCCCCATTACAGAGCAGTTATTCCAGACTGATGGTTGAACCTTCTAAATTTCCAGTCAGGCATAGCGATATGTCAGGCCATGACAGTCCTTTTCCTAACCTGCAAGAGAGAGGCAACTCATGGTTCTCAGTGCCAACAACTGCCTCTTCTCTTTCAAGTCAGCTCATCAACAATCATTATATGAAAACCATGCTAATTAAAACTGACCTATCAAATACGTGTCAGATTATGGAGCCTAAGGAAGATTGAACTTTACGTTGGGAGATGTCAACAAATACCTACAATTCCTGTATTTGAACAATAAATTTACATGTTCATCTTCATAGTTTCATTTTCTCTTTTAAAACAAAGAAGAGTAAAATGAGGCTTTAGTTCAATGGTAGCCTATTTTACTGCATGGTTTTCCAAACTCTTCAGTTCAAGAAAACATTTGTTATGCATCCTAGGTAAATGACACCTGATATAATATTTGTAAGCAAGAAAATGAGAACCAAGGGAAAAGAGGTAATGGATGAGGTAATGGATGTAAAGAGATTTCTGAAATCATCCCTGCTGAAATGAAGGGGTGTCTAAATTATCATGGTATGGGTGAAGAAAAAGATGCAAATAAAATTAGAAAAATGAAAATACACAGTATGAACTTCAGTGCATTCACGTATTATATTCTATTAGTTACTGGTAGAGTCTTAAAAGATTAGACATCAGATTGTTTCATTATAGAAATTCATTTCATCCTTGAAAATATATTGTAGCACATCCAAAATCATGATCACAATTATACCATCACTGTGATACCAAAGATAGCATGACATTAGCAGTGACTGGCCCATGGTCAGCACAAGATATGTACTTTACAAGTGGTATTCTATAGGGTCATTTTTGCTCTGCTGTCCTTAAGGCACATCTTTATTTCCTGACACAAAAATTCCACCCTGTAATTCCAAATGCATGTTCAGATGTTGCTTATCAGTCCCCACAGAGACAGAATAAATTCCTGCAGCACATCAGCATGGTTAAAAAGTTCTTGGATGATATCTGTTTCGCTTAGTAATTTCATTATCTTTCTCTTCTGAAGCTACAATCACACATATTATTTTCAGTCATGCTAAGTCCCTTCTCACAACTTGGTCTCAACTCTTCCTTGGGGTTGGAAGGAACTTCTGTTTGCCCTCCTACGACGGACAGCACAGATATCTTCAATGTGTTTTGGGCCTACCCTCTTTACTTTATGTATCTTTTGCAACAGCTGAAACATAGAGCCTGCATATGACACATTTTAAGTGCTTACTGAATTATCAATAAAGAAATGTAATAACCAATCAAATGCTCTACACGTTACTCAACAACATTCTATAACCTGCACTACTATCATAATTCACCTTTCCTACTTACTGAGAAATTTTTCCAAGTTGATAAATATTTATTATATTTACATGGATGTAAGATATCTCAGGAGGCATGTATTCCCATGTTTTGAAGAATATTCCACGTTTTGATGTGATTTTTTTTCTTGTGTCGTTTTGTTGTGTCAATCAAAGTCTTTGGCATAGTCAAATAGGAGTAGCTGCTTTCCTGGAGTTCTCTTGCTTTTTGGAGGACCCAATAGGTGTTGACAATTTAATCTTGGGTTCCTCTCCCCTTTGTAAACCCAGCTTGAACATCTGGAAGCTCATGGTTCACATTCTGTTGAAGCCTGGCTTGGGGAATTCCGAGCAGTTCTTTGCTAGTGTGTCAGATGTGTGCAATTAAGTGGCAGTCTGGACATTCTTTGGATTGCCTTTCTTTGTGGTTGGAATGAAAACTGACCATTTCCAGTTCTCTGGCCACAGCTGAGTCTCCCAAATTTGCTGGCATATTGAGGGCAGCACATTCACAGCATCATCTTTTAGAATTTGAAATATCTCAACTGAATTCCATCACCTCCACGAGCTTTGTTTGTAGTTATGCTTCCTAAGTCCCACTAGACTTCACATTCCAGGACTGCAGGCCCTCAGGTAAATGATCACACCATCGTGCTTAACTAGGTCATGAAGACCTTTTGTGTATAGTTCATCCGTGTATTCTTCCCATTTCTTCTTAATAGTTTCTGCTTCTGTTACATCCGTAGCATTTCTGTCTTTTATTGTGTCCATCTTTGCATGAAATTTTCCCTTGGTATCTGTGATTTTCTTGAAGAGATCATTAGGCTTTCCAATTCTATTGATTTGCTTTATTTATTGGCATTGATAACTGAGGAAGGTTTTATCTCTCCTTGCAATTCTTTGGGGCTCTTCATCCAAATGTGCATAGTGTTCTTTTTCCCCTTTTCATTTAGCTTCGCTCCTCTTCTCAGCTCTTTGTGAGGCCTTATAACTTTACTATTTTGCATTTCTTTTCCATGTGGATGGTCTTGATCACTGCTTTCTGTACAATATCACATAGGTCTTCAGGCACTCATCTATCAGGTTGAATCCCCTGAATCTATTTATAACTTCCACTGTATAATCATAAGGGTTTTGATTTTACATGTGTAAAATATATTAATTCCCTATGTCTTGTAGGGAAATCTTCACCCAGATTTTCATCAAAGAAATAACAGAAAACTCCATATGTATTTCCCATAGGTATTCGGGAAATACCATTTCCCATAGGTATTTGGGAAATACATGAAATACAGCTGTTTGATGATTGAGGTTTAGCTCAGATGTTAATTTCTGAATCATGGAAAATTCTCTTTCCTGTGTACAAATCTGGAAAGTGTTTCACATGTGAAAAATTGAGAATTCATATTTCATATAGAACATTTCTCCCCAGATTGTCAAATGGGATATGCACAGAATTCCAAATCTCGTATCAGAAGACCTTCCAAACATTCTTAATGAAAATATAGAGAATTTAAGAGCCCAAGCATGAAAATCTGTGGGAAAATTCTATATTTCTTGTAGGAAAATTAACACAGGTTTTTCAAGTGTTAAATAGACAGTATTCAATATTTCATGAAGGAAAGACCTCACAAATATTTTCACATGACAAATATGAAAAAATTCCATGTTTCATGTGATCATGTTTGGATATGTGAAATAGATATTTTTGTATTACCTGTCAAACACTTGTTGAAGACACCCGCAAATGCTGCTGAGCCCACATCTCGGTCCTTGCACTGAAATAGGCTGTGTCCTGCCTTTGTTCAATCCCCTGACAAACACTCCTGAACTTGCATCTCGGTCCCTGTACTGAACTAGGCTGGGTCCTGCCCATGTTCAAGCCCCGAGAAATACTCCTGAGCCCACAATGGGTTCCTGCACTGAAGCAGGTTGGACCTGCCTTTGTTCAAGCCCCAGGCAAACAATCGTGAGCCTACAATTTGCTCCCTTACCATGAACTTAGGTATGTCCTGGGAACCCCACTCCAGTACACTTTCCTGGAAAATCGCATGGACAGAGGAGCCTGGGGTGCTGCAGTCCATGGGGTCGCTAAGATTCGGATACGACTGGGTGACTTTACTTTGACTTTTCACTTTCATGCATTGGAGGAGGAAATGGAAATCCACTCCAGCGTTCTTGCCTGGAGAATCCTATGGACAGAGGAGCCTGGTGGGCTGCCGTCTATGGGGTCACACAGAGTCGGACACGACTGAAGCGACTTAGCAGAAGCAGCAACAGCCCTTGTTCAATCGCCAGGAAAATCTCCTGATCCTGCCTCTCACTCACTGCATTGAACACGCCTGGGTCTTGCCCTTGTTCAAAACCCCGAGAAATACTCCTGAACCTACATCTCGGTCCTTACACTGAACCAGTCTAGGTCATGCCCTTGTTAGATCCCCCAACAGATACTCCTGAGCCCACATATCAGTCGCTGCACTGAACTAGGCTGGGACAAACACTTGATGAAGCCACCGGCAAATGTTCCTGAGCCGACATCTCGGACACTGCACTGAACGAGTCTAAGTTTTGCACTTGTTAGTGGCCCAACACATACTCTTGAGCCCACATCTCGGTCCCTGCACTGAACCAGCCTAGGTCTTGCCTTTGTTACATCCCCCAACAAATACTCCTGAGCCCACATCTTGGTCCCTGCACGGAAATAGGCTGGGTCCTGCCCTTGCTCAAATTCCCTAACAAACGCTCCTGAGCTTGCATCTCGGTCCCTGCACTGAACTAGGCTGGGTCCTGCCCTTCTTTAAATCCCTGACAAACACTCCTGAACCAACATCTCTGTCCCTGCACTGAACTAGGCTGGGTCTTTCCCTTCTTCAAATCCATGACAAACACTCCTGAGCCAACATCTCCGTCCCTGCACTGAACCACGATGGTTTCTGCCTCTGTTCAAGCCCCCGACAAACAATCTTGAACCGAAAACTCACTCCCTGCCCCTGAACTAAGGTGAATCCTTCCCTTGTTCAACCCCCCAGAAACACTACTGAGACTTCATCTCACGCGCTGCACTGAACAAGGCTGGGTTCTGCCCTTATTGATATGCCCGAAAAAACTTCTGACTCTACATCTCAGTCCCTGCACTGAAGCAGGCTGGGTACTTTCCATGTTCAAGCCCCCCCAAAATACTCCTGAGAGCACCTCTCAGTCCCTGCACTGAAGCAGGCTGGGTCCTTCCCATGTTCAAGCCCCGAGAAGCACTCCTGAGCCCACATCTTGTTCCCTGCACTAAATTAGGCTGAGCCCTGTCCTTATACAACCCCCCGACAAACACTCCTGAGCCCGCTTCGGTCCCTGTGTCCTGCGCTTGTTCACGACCCTAACAAATACTCCTGAGCCAACATCTCGGTCCCTGCACTGAACCAGCCTAGGTCTTGACTTTGTTAGATCCCCCAACACATACTCCTGAGTCCACATCTCGATTCCTGCACTTCTCCAGTCTAGGTCTTGCCCTTCTTATATCCCCCAACACATACTCCTGAGTGCACATCTCAATCCCTGCACTGAACCAGGCTGGGTTCTACCCTTGTTCAAGACATGCACAAACACTCCCGAGCCAACATTTTATTCCCTGCACTGAATGAGGCTGGGTCAAGCACTTTCTGAAGCCAGCAAATGCTCCTGGGCCACATCTCGGTCGCTGCACTGAAGTAGGCTGGCTCAAGCACTTGAGCAAGCCACCAGCAAATACTCCTGAGCCCATATCTTGGTCCCTGTAATTCAGCAGTCTAGGTCTTGCCCTTGTTAGAGCCCCCAAACACATACTCCTTAGCTCACATCTAGTTCCCTGCACTGAACTAGGCTGAGTCTTGCTCTTTTTCACACCCCCAACAAACACTCCTGAACCTGCCTCGCCATCCCTATACTGAACTAGGCCAGGTGGTGCCCTTGTTCAAGACGCTGACATACACTCCTGAGCCAACATATTTTTCCCTGCACTGAACTAGCTGGCTATAGCACTTGCTCAAGCCCCCTGAAAATACTCCTGAGCACACATCCGGGTCACTGCACAGAACGAGTCTAGGTTCTATCCTTGTTAGTCGCCCAACATATACTCCTGAGCCGACATCTCTGTCCCTGAACTGAACCAGTCTAGGTCTTGCCCTAGTTAGATCCACAAACACATACTCCTGAGCCCCCATCTCGGTCCCTACACTGAACTAGGCTGGGTCCTGCCCATGTTCAAGCCCCGACAAATAATCCTGGACCCACATGTTGGTCCCTGCACTGAACTAGGCTGGGTCCTGCTCTTGTTTAAGACCCTGACAAATATTCCTTGGCCCACATGTCAGTCCCTGCAATGAACTAGGCTGGGTCAAGCACTTGGTCAAGCCACTGGCAAATGCTACTGAGCCCAATTCGGTCCCTGCACTTCACCAGTCTAGGTCTTGCCCTTGTTAGATCCCCCAACACATACTCCTGAGCCCTCTTCTTGGCCCCTTCACTGAACTAGGCTGGGTCCTGCTCTTTCTCAGACCCCCGACAAATACTCCTGAACCCGCATCTCTGTCCCTGCCGTGAACCAGTGTGGGTCCTTCTCTCGTTCAAGCCCATGACAGCTGTAGTTAGTTGTTAACAACAGTTACAGTGTAGTTAACGTTAGTATCCAAACAAACGTGAAATGTACTTACATTCCTGGTAAGAAACTTATAGTTAGCAAATGGTGTCACTGAGTGAGAAGCTGAGAGGTGAAGACTGCAATAGACTTATTCCCATGAATATCTATGCAATTCATAATCCACACAGACCTCCTGTATTGAGACATGTCCTCAACAGATTCTGAAAACATAGCTGTGACAATAACTGCAGCTGAATACCTCCAGGTATCTGTAGAAGGGAAGGAGAAACTGTTTACCTGCAATAACTACAATGGTGTAAATAGTCTTAAATAAGAAATAGAACTTTACTTAAAGAAAATAAAAACCTTAAAGGCTAAAGAGACAAAAGCTTTTGGTGGCTTCCTCTTTCTTATTTTACTCTCATTTACAACCAGGCCTGGGATAACCACAGAGGCTGCTGTTACCATAAAAACAACAGGAGGGCATGAAGAAATGCTGGCGTCTTGTGGACATTTTTTCTAACAGCAATCTTAAAATGCTTGCTGATGGACACAGTATTCCATGGGTGCTGAGCTCCAGCTGATTCCCACCCATAACAAATTACTAGAGCTCACATAAGGGGAAAAATAACGTAAAGGGGAAAAATGACATAAACACAGGAGAAGCTAAAAGGAAGAGGATGTGGACAGGTAAACACAGTTCCATGTTTATTTAAGAAAGCACATGGCAATTTGCACATTGGGTGAATTCTAAGAGACACAAACATTGAAGGTGTGTACATTATCACTTCTGCCTGAGCATGGAACAAGACCTGTCAAAAGCTGGACATGGTATCAATGGTAGAGTAACATTACTACAGTGGACACTTTAGAGTACTGGTGGGATAGACCTGGTAAGAGCCATATGAGCATAACTAGAAAAGTGCACTCCCATGAGAGAGAAATAAATAAATAAACAAAGAGGTAGAGACAGTTTGATTAATCAGATCCTCTCCTGGAATATTTCAGAAATGAAGAGATTTTGCATACAACACACTCCAAACCTCCCGTGGCACCATTCAGAACATTGAAGAGATGAAAGCAAAGTTTAGCATACCTGGAGAGAGCAATGGATATACAAACATGATACAGGTCTAGAATGATTTTTGAATCAAGGATTGAAATATGAACATAGGCCATCTTCTGAGAGAGAGATCAATCCAGAGATCATCACACTGAGTGAAGGAGGGTCAATTCAAGAAACATTATGGGATGCAACGGACAGATGGGATACAAAAATTAAGAGCAGTGAGCACCCACACAAAGGTGATGTGAACATCCAACCTGGCATGAAATTTATGGGTAGCAGAGGACCCTGGTTGGATTGAAGAGATACACCTGGAACTTGGTATTAATTTCTTCCCACAGATACATAAAAAATACAGAATCCATGCAAACCTAGTTCAGCAAGAGTGGTAGATGAAACACTTTCTAATAACAAGTAGGTGAAAAAAAGCACAGCTGAATATCTAGTATTCTCAGTCCCATGGAACAAGAACATGTACAAGTAAAACAAATGTATCCTTGTCAATCAATTTAAATAGAATAGGAACTTTTACTTAAAATAAAATCCAAGTGTGAGCAGTCACCAGATTTGCTGGAATCCTCTGGCTCATTCTACTTTAATGTACAACCAGGCCTGAATAAAACTCTCAGGTGGTGCAGGCCATCCTAAAAGAGGACAGAATAAAGAAACTTTTCAGCATGGAAGATTTTCTCTGCAACTGCAGCATGAAAACTATTGCTGATGGACATCTGATATTCACAAGGCCTCTGGACTTGACATGACACCTACCCTTGACCATGTCAGGGTTCACACACCCAAAATTAATTAAATAATTAAACACACACACACACACACACACACACACACACACACACACACAAAACAAAACTGGAACACTCTCAGGAAGAAAACATCCACAGGTAAATACAACTCAAAGTGCTTTCTAAAAGCAAAAAGCCCATGAATAGTACTCCACAAGGTTTCTTATCAGAGATACAAAATCCAAACTGCCACAAGACATCAACTCTGACCACTGGAAAAGGCCACCATGGAAAACAGACCAGGCCAGAAATGGTAGATTAACATTAGTCAGTGGGATCCTTTCACAGTGGTGGGGGTATGTCAGTGGGAGGAGCCAGTATAAGAATCATTGTCCATGTGACTTTATACAAAAAAAAAAATAGACAGAAAATATGACAGGGCTTCTCCACACCTATGATATTTCAGAAATACACAGACTTTGAAAATCACATGCCCAAGAACATGCACTGTAGCAGGATTCCCAATGCCCAGGGATGAAATTAAAGGAAGTACACGGGGACAGAGAGATGAATGGATAAAAGAATGGGGTATGGGTTCATGACAGAATATGACTCAGGCATTGAAACAAGGAAATAATGACATTGTCAGAGGTACAGACAATTGTGGTAATAATCAGAGTCAGTGAAGAAGGGCAGATGAGAGTTGTGTTATAGAATTTACCTTTCAAATGGGACAGACAATATTGCTGGTAGTGAGTACCCCAACCGAGGTAAAATGGAACTCCCTGATGCTTCGCAAAAAGAATGGGTGAGAGGAAGGCTTACATTGGTAGGCTGAAATTCACTGATTCCCACAAATACCTGTCACATACATAATCCACAGGGACAGACTTAGCAAGAGTGATGTAGTACACACTTCCTGAGAGCAGGTCAGAGAAAATAAACACTGCTGACTGCCTCTGTGTATCAATGTAAGGGAGCAAGAATCAGTACAGCCATGACAAAGGCAGCTCTGTACAGCTTCATCAAAGAAGAAATATGAACTATAATAAAACTGAGAAGGAAGGAGACACAAGCTCCAGGAGTTAGTGATTGACAGGGAAAGCGGAGCATGCTACAGTCCATGGGGTTCCAAACCATCAGACACAACTGAGCAATTGAAGTGGTTGACTTGTCCATATAAAATCCTAATACAGACTCAAAATGGATGTACTATACCAAGAGTGATGTACTACACACATTTAAAAAATATATACAGGAAAATAATTGCCAGTAAATACCTCTAGGTATAGTTAAAGGATACAAGAATATGTACAACTACAAAAATAAGGCCATTTGAGTTAACATGCATGGCCCGAGAGATGATCATACTAAATGAAGTGAGGCACACCGAGAAAGACGAATACCAAATGATATCATTCAAATGTAGAATCTAAGATATGACACAAATGAACATATGTATGAAACAGACGCATGCTCATGGACATGTAGAACAGACCTGAGGCTTCCAAGGCAGAGAGAATTGGGGGAGCAATGGAGTAAGAGATTGGGGTGAGGAGATATAAACTAGAGTACATGGAATGGATTGACAAGTTCCTACTGGAGAGCACAGAGAAATATTTTCAGTATCCCATGATAAATTATAATGGAAACAAATATATATGGGGGTACCCTGGCAGTCCAGCAGTTAAGACTCCACACTTCCACTCCAGTGGATACATGTTCAAATCCTGGTTATGGAACTAATCCCACATGCTACAGTGTAGAAAAAATAAATAAATAAAAGAATGCATGTGTATACACACACACACGTACACTCACATACACACACAATGTATTTACACACATATATGTGCATAACTGAATCACTTTGCTGTAAAGCAGACATTCACACAATGTTGTAAATCAACTATACTTCAGTTAAAAAGTAACATGACTGAAAAGAAAAGATTGCAATATTTCATTGTATCTAAAATTAATATCCAAAGAAAATTGCTATAAACAAATTCGGCTCACTACTTAATGGCAGGCTTGCTGAAATACCTAAGGAGACACATACTGACGTCTGCAATTTAATACAAAAGCAACAAGGAAAAAGATCGACTGTTCATTGGAAAGAGGGATGGACAAATGGATAGATAGGTGAAAAAGGAAGTATTGTAAAATGGTTACAAAACCAGACCCTTATATATGCTGTCTACAAGAGAACCACCTTAAGCCAAGGTACACATACAGTGTGAATTTGGAAGGCTGGGAAAAGGTATTTCATGAAAACGGAGACCAAAAGAATGCAGGAGTAGCAATATTCATATCAGATAAAATAGACTGAAATAAAGGCTGTGAAATGAGAAAGTGAAGGCCACTACATAATGATCAAAAGATAAATACAAGAAGAAGATATAATAATTATAAATATACACGTACCCAACATAGGAGTACCTCAGTACATAAGGCAGATGCTAACAAATTTGAAAGGGGAAATTAAAAGTAATGCAGTAATAGTCACAACTTTAATATCCCACTTACATGTATGTATAGATCAACCAAGCAGAAAATTAGCAAGAAAACACAAACTTCAAATGATAGAATGGACCAGTTAGACCTGATTGATATCTATAGGACACTTCACCCCAAAACAATGAATCTCATCTTTTTCTCAAGTGCACATGGAACATTTCCAGGATAGATCACATACTGGGCCATAAATCTAGTCTTGGTAAATTAGATAAAGAAAACAAAAATGAAATCATTTCAAGCATCATTTATGATTACAATGCAGTAAGATTAGATGTTGTATCTCAGTCAGCAAAGAATCTGCCTGCAATGCAAGACCCAGGTTTGATTCCTGGGTTGGGAAGATTCTCTGGAGAAGGAAATGGCAACCCACTCCAGTATTCTGGCCTGGAGAGCTCCACAGACAGAGGAGCCTGGCAGGCTACAGTCCATGGGGCCACAGAGTCAGACATGACTTAATGACTAAATAACCAACAACAACAGGAAAAATAAAACTATTAAAAATACAAACAAATGGAGGCTAAACAACATGCTTCTGAATAATCAACATATAACAGAAGGAATCAGAAAATAAATGAAAATATGCATAGAAACAAACAAAAATGAAAACACAATAATCCAAAACCTATGGGACTCAGAAGGCAGTGCTAAGGGGAAGACTCATAAAAATACAAGCTTATCTCAAGAAACAAGAGAAACCTCAAATAAATGACCTAACTTCACAGCTAAAGCAACGAGAAACGTAAGAAATGAAGAACTCTGGGATTAGCAGAAGGAAAGAAATAATAAAAATTAGGGCAGAAAAAAGTGAAAAAGAAAAGAAACTATAGCAAAAATCAGCAAAAGGAAGAGACAGCTCTTTAAGAAGATTAAAAAAAAAAGAGAGAGAGAGAGAAGCCATTAGCCAGATTCATCAAGAAAGAAATGGAGAAGAATCAGTTCAACAAATTAGAAATGAAAATGGAGAAATCACAACAGACAACACAGAAATAGAAAGAATCCTGAGACTACTATCAACAGCTATATGACAATAAAATGGACAACTTGGAAGAAATGGATGAATACTCAGAAAAGTATAACCTTCCAAAACTGAACCAGGAAGGAATAGGTAATCTTAACAGACCCATCACAAACATGGAAAACAAAACTGTAATCAAAAATCTTTCAACCACAAGAAAAAATAAGCTCAGGACCAGATGGCTTATTCACCCTCATGGTTACCCTGGCCACCTGGATAAAACAAGAAAGGGAGTGCAGAGTGGCGGTTGGTTTGGGGAAGTGGGTGAAGATGGATGGGAAAAATGGCTTCAGGAGAAAGGGTGTGGGCAAAGAAGGGGTAAGGCCTGGCAAGGACAAGGGGAGGTGTCTTATGGGGTCGTGTCAATGGGCAAGAGGAACTTGCATGGGTTCAGCTCACCTTGTCACTTCTTTGGACAACTGTTGACAGGAGGTCTTTATCTTTCCCTCCTGGGTATCTGGAGTCCTCTGTTCCATAACCTCTCTAGAGCCTTGTCACCTTAGTAATTTTGAAGGGTCACAGTGTTCTGCTCCAGAGCCCCTGAGCAGCCCTATGTATACCCCTCCCAGGGGGCCACAGCCTTATGCTTTATGAGGTCAGCAACTCACTTCCCCAGCCAGTGGTGGCCCTGGGTAGGCCTTGACATCACAAAGCCCCATTCTGTCACCTCTAGGGGAGGATGGGGAGCAACTCATATGATTTGGTGTGGAAAATGTAGGATTTTTAATGGCTCTTAGGAGCCCTCCAAACTCACCTGCCATCCTCATCTAAGTCTACATGCAGGGCCACATGGCAGGGAGACTGTGTCTCCTCCAAACCTTGCCCTGCAGCCACAGTATTCAGGCTTTCATTCTTTTCTCTTTCACATTTCACCATTATCTAGTTTTTAATATCCTGCCTAAAATTCCTCCATGATAATTAGGTTCTATCGAAGTATCTGTGGAAAAGAGAATCATTCTACTTTCCTCCTATGTGGTGGTCTTAAAGCACCTTGAGGACCATTTAATTCTGGGACACCTACCAGGAATCTTTTACATCCCACTTCCTTTGCTCAGTTTGCACATAGCTGTCCTCAGTTTTCTAGTTTCCAGTCTGAAACCCCTGTCTTCAGGCTGTGAGAATGCACTGAATACATTTGCTCTTGGTCCACTTGGAACTGTCTTGTTTCAAGTCTAGGACTCATGCTCACCTCACTAGGTGTACTACCCAAGTTTGGGTTTATGCAGGGTCATGGGGATGAGACAGGTAAATGCATGCTTCAGGTTGTGTTGAAGCACAAGAAGGGAATGACGACCTATGACTGATTAGTATTCCCAGGAGGGGGCGGTGCTTGCTCAGAGGTGTGTGAGCCTGGTGCAGAAAGGTCTTCTCAACATGTGCCATCACAAATCTGTTTTCTCATCTTGTTTTCCAGCTGGCATCTCCATTGATGCTTACCTCACAGTTGAGACCATCGTGGAATTCATTTCCATGAAGAGCTACCACAAGATTCCAGCTTCCTGGAAGAAACACTGAGTAATCATGTCTCCCCATCTAGTTCCCAAGGTCTCTCATTGAGGTGGTTGGCTCTGGAGGAAAGGGGAATGAGGTGTCTGCTTCATCTCAGTCCTTGTGTTCCTAACTGACAAGCAGGGTCAGCCAGCCTGAGGTGTGTGCTGGGGTACACAGTTTTTTGTCTTAGTGGGACTTCCTGGTTTTCCTGTGAAGTGCTCGCTTCCTGGTGTACACTGGTTCCTTATTCACCCTGGATGCATGACACTACTTCAAATTTTAAGAGGTAGGAAAAAGCACACCATAAACAAACCCAAAAGATGACTCTTAAAATTTTAGAACGAAGAACCTAAAAAATGATAGAAAAACATGAAAAAGACACAAGCCAACAATTTCTAAGAAAGATATAGTCCTAGACACTCGCTATATTACGAGATGTTTAAAAGACATGAGAAGCCATTTGACAAGAAAGATAAGGGACTAGAAACTAAGTACATTAAAAAGATATTTAATCTCACTAAGATAAGAAAAAATCATATTAAAATTCCCTTGAGAAATCAAACTAACCCAGAAGTGGCATAGATTTCAGAAATTGCAGACAGAGACATTAAAATACCTGGAATAACTGCGTTTTGCATGTTGTAAAATTAAGTAGAGACATGCAAATAATAAAATAGACCAATATCATCTTGTAGATAGGAAAACTATAGTGTCAGATGACAAACACAGTTCATAGAATAAATGGCATATTAGACAGGACAGCAGGAGAAATTTGTGCACTTGAAGAGGTAGCAACAGAAAGTGTTCAGAGTGAAGCACAGACTATACCAATATACACAAAGACAACACAGCATAATCTATTAATTTTTGTCCCCTAAGAATGGAGGATTGGTTAACTGTTTGAAAATCAATCAGTGTAATTCAAAGGACTAAAGAACAAAAACAAACAAACAAACAAAAACACAGTAGGGTCATCTCGATATGCTGAAAAATAATTTGATAAAGTCTAATATCTACTCCAGGGTTGGGACAATCCCCTGGCGGAGAGCATGGCAACCAACTCCAATATTCTTGCTTGTAGAATCCTCAAGGCCAGAGGAACCATTTGGGCTTAAACTCCACGGGCTCACAAAGATCTGGACACATCTGAGCGAATGAACACATTCTTTATAAAAACTCTTAGCACACTAGAAATAGAAAACTTCCTCAACCTGATGATGGTAATAAACTGTATAACTAACATCACACTTTATAGTAGAACAGCACACCAGGCCTCCCTGTCCCTGTTCATCACCAACTTCCGGAGCTTGCTAAAACTCATGTGTATTGAGTTGGTGATGCCATCCAACTATCTTGTCTGCTATCGTCCCCTTCTCTTCTGGCCTTAGAACTTTTCCAGCATCAGGGTCTTTTAAAATGATTTACTTCTTTCATCAGGTTGCCAAAGTTTTGGAGCTTCAGTCCTTTCAATGTATGTTCAGGACTGATTTTCTTGGGATTGACTAGTTTGATATCCTTGCAGGCCAAGGGACCCTCAAGAGTTTTCTCCAACACCACAGTTCAAAAGGATTAATTCTTAGGCAATCAGCTTTCTTTCTCCTCCAACTCTCACATCAATACACGACTATTGGAAAAAGGATTGCTTTGACATGTTGGTTGATTGTTGGTAAAGTAATGTCCCTGGTTTTTAATGCTTTTTAAGTAAGTCATAGTTTTTCTTCCAAGGAGCAAGCATCTTTTAATTTCATGACTGCAATCAACATCTGTAGTGATTTGCCTCCCCCACTCCAAAAAAAAAAGTCTGACACGATTTCCATTGTTTCCTCATCTATTTGCTATGAAGTGATGTGCCTGGATGCCATGATATTAGTTTTCTGAATGTTGAGCTTTAAGCCAACTTTTTCACTGTCCTCTTTCACTTTCATCAAGAGGCTCTTTAGTTCCTCACTTTCTGCCATAAGGGTGGTGGTATCTTCATATATGATATCATTGATATTTCTCTTGACAATCTTGATTCCAGCTTGTGCTTCATCCAACTTGGCATTTAGCATGAAGTCCTTTGCTTATAAGTTAAATAAGCAGGGTGATGAAATACAGCCTTGATATACTCCTTTCCCGATTTGCAACGAGTCTGTTGTTTCATGTTCAGTTCTAACTGATGCTTCTTGACCTGCACACAGATTCCTCAGGAGGCAAGTCAGGTGGTCTGGTATTCCCCTTTCTTTTAGAATTTTCCACAGTTTATTTTGACCCACACACTCAGAGGCTTTGGTATATTCAATAAAGCAGAAATATATGTTTTTCCTGAAACTCTCTTGCTTTTTTGACGATCCAGTAGATGTTGGCGATTTGATCTCTGGTTCCTCTGCCTATTCAAAGTCCACTTTTAACATCTGGAAGTTTACAGTTCATGTATTGTTGAAGCCTGGCTTGGAGAATTTTGAGCATTACTTGACTAGCATGTGAGATGAGTGCAACTGTGTGGTTGTTTTAGCATTCTTTGGCATTATCTCCCTTTGAAACTGGGATGAAAACTGACATTTTCCAGTCCTGTGGCCACTGCTGAGTTCTGCAACTTTTCTGGCATATTGCGTGTGGTACTTTCACAGCATGAAATTTTTAGGATTTCAAATAGCTCAACTAGAATTCCATAACTTCCACTAGCTTTGTTCATAGTGATGCTTCCTAAGCCCCACTGGATTTCACATTCCAGGATGTCTGGCTCTAGGTGAGTGATCACACTATCCTGGTTATTTGCATCATGAAGATCTTTTTTATATAATTCTTCTGTGCGTTGTTGCCATCAATTCTTAATATCTTTTGCTTCTTTTATGACCATACCACTTCTGTCCATTATTGTGCCCATCTTTACATGAAATGCTCCCTTAGTATCTGTAATTTTCTTGACGTGATCTCTAGTCTTTCCCATTCTATTGTTTTCCTCTGTTCTTTGCATTGATTGCTGAGGAAGGCTTTCTTATCTCTACTTGCAATTCTTTGGAACTCTTCATTCAAATGGGTATGCATTTCCTTTTCTCCTTTGCCTTTTGCTTCTTTTCTTTTCTCAACAATTTGTAAGGCCTCCTCAGAGAACCATTTTGACTTTTTGCATTTGTTTTTCTTGGATTTGGTCTTGATCACTGCCAGCATGTCACGCGTCCCTGTCCATCACCAACTTGGAGAATTTTGAGCATCACTATATTTGCATGTAAAAATGTAGGTACTTCTGCATTTGAGTTCAATTCAGTTGTCTCTCAGTCATGTTCAACTTTTATGACCCCATGTACTGCAGTATGTCATGTATCCCTGTCCATCACCAACTCCCAGAACCTCCACAAACTCATGTCCATAGAGTTGATGATGCCATCTAACCATCTAATCCTCTGTCGTCCTCTTCTCTTATTGCCTTCAATGATTCCCAGCATCAGGGTCTTGTCCAATGAGTCCATTCTTCCCATCAGGGGTCCAGACTATTGGAGTTTCAGCTTCAGGATCAGTGCTTCCAATGTATATTCAGGACTGATTTCCTTTAGCATCCTTGTAGTCGAAGTGACTCTCAAGAGTCTTCACCAACACCACATTTTAAAAGCATCAATTCCTCCATGCTCAGCTGTCTTTCCAGTTGAAATATCATATTCGTACATGACCTCTGGAAAAACCATAGCTTTGACCAGGTAGACCTTTGCTGGCAAAGCAACGTCTCTGCTTTTGAATATGCGGTCTATGTAGTACACAGCTTTTCATCCAAGCAGTAAGTGCCTTTTAATTTCATGGCTGCAGTCACAATCTGCAATAACTTTGGAGCCCCCCAAAATAAAGTCTTTTGCTATTTCCATTGTTTCTCCATCCATTTGCTAAGCAGTGATGGGACCAGGTATCATGATCTTACTTTTGTGAATGTTGAGTATTAACCCACATTTTTCACTCTTCTCTTTCATTTTCATCAAGAGATTCTTTACATCTTCTTCACTTTTGCCATAAGAGAGATTTCATCTAAGCATCTTAGGCTGTTGATATTTCTACCAGCAATCTTGATTCATGCTTGTGCTTCTTCAAGCCTGGCATTTAGCATGTTGTACATGACATATGAATTATGGACGGAGGTTTGTGACATTGTACAGGGAAAAGGAATCAAGACCATCCCCAAGAAAAAAAGAAAAAAAAAGCAAAGTGGCTGTCTGAGAAGGCCTTACAAAGAACTGTGAAAAGAAGACAAGACAAAAGAAAAGGAGAAAAGGAAAGATTTATCCATTTCAATGCAGAGTTCCAAAGAATATCAGGGATAGTTAGAAAGTCGTCCTCAGCAATCAATGCAAAGAAATAGAGGAGAACAATAGAATGGGAAAGACTAGAGTCCCTTCAAAAAATTAGACATACCAAGGGAGCATTTACTGCCAAGATGGGCTCAATAAAGAACACAAATGGTATGGACCTAACAGAAGCAGAAAATATAAAGAGGTGGCAAATTACACACAATAACTATACAAAAAACATCTTCACGACCTAGATAATCATAATGGTGTTATCACTTAGCCTCACCTAGAGCCAGACATTCTGGAATGGTAAGTTAAGTGGGCCTTAGGAAACATCACTATGAACAAAGCCAGTAGAGGTGATGGAATTCCAGTTCAGCTATGAGAAATCCTAAAAGATGATGCTGTGAAAGTGTTGCACTCAATATGTTAGCAAATTTGGAAAACTCAGCAGTGGTCACAGGACTGGAAATGGTCAGCATTCATTCCAATCCCAAAGAAAGGCAATGCCAAAGAATGCTCAAACTACCACACAGTTGCACTCACCTCACACTCTAGTAAATAATGCTCAAATTCTCCAAGCCAGGGTTCAACAATGTGTGACCATGAAGTCCCAGACATTAAAGTGGTTTTAGAAAAGGCAGATGAACCAGAGATCAAATTGCCAACATCAAGGCAATGGCACCCCCACTCCAGTACTCCTGCCTGGAAAATCCCATGGATGGAGGAGCCTGGATGACTGCAGTCCATGGGGTCACTGAGTGTCAGACACGACTGAGTGACTTCACTTTGACTTTTCACTTTCAGGTATTGGAGAAGGAAATGGCAATCCACTCCAGTGTTCTTGCCTGGAGAATCCCAGGGATGGGGAAGACTGGTGGGCTGCTGTCTATGGGGTCACACAGTGTCAGACATGACTGAAGTGACTTAGCAGCAGCAGCAGCTGTTACCATCGAAAAAGCAAGCGAGTTTGAGGAAAATATATATTTCTGCTTGATTGACTATGCCAAAGCCTTTGACTGTGTGGATCACAATAAACTATGGAAAATTCTGAAAGAGAAGGGAATACCAGACCACCTGACCTGACTCCTGGGAAACTTGTACGCAGGTCAGGAAGCAACAGCTAGTGCTGGACATGGAACGGCATTTTGGTTCCAAATAGGAAAAGGAGTATGTTGTATATTGTCACCCTGTTTATTATATAGGTTGTATATAGGTTGTATATTGTCACCGTGCTTATTTAACTTAAATGCAGAGTACATCATGAGAAATGCTAGGCTGAAAGAAACACAAGCTGGAAACAAGATTGCTGGAAGGAATATCAATAACCTCAGATATGAAGACGACACCACACATATGGCAGAAAGTGATGAACAACTAAAGAGCTTCTTGATTAAAGTGATGAGGAAAGTGAGAAATTTGGCTTAAACCCCAGCATTTACAAAAACTAAGGTCATGGCCTCTGGCCCCATCACTTTATGGCAAATAGAAGGGGAAATGGTGGAGAGAGTGCCTGCCATTATTTTAATTTTTATTTATTTATTTATTTTTGTGGTGCGTCTCCAAATCACTGCAGATGATGATTGAAGCCATGAAATTAAAAAAGCTTACTCCTTGAAAGGAAAGTTATCACCAAACTAGACAGCATATTAAAAAGCAGAAACACTAGTTTGTGAACAAAGGTCAGTCTAGTCAAGGCTATGGTTTTTCCAGTAGTCATGTATGGATGTGTTATTTGGACTATAAAGAAAGCTGAGAACCAAGAATTGATACCTTTGAAATGTGATGTTAGAGGAGACTCTTGAAAGTGCCTTTGACTGCAAGGAGGTCCAACCAGTCCATCCTAAAGGAGATCAGTCCTGGGTTTTCATTGGAAGGACTGATGTTGAAGCTGAAACTGAAATACTTTGGCGACCTGATGCAAACAAGTGACTCATGGAAAAGATCCTGATGCTGCAAAATATTGAGGGCAGAAAAGGATTTCAGAGGATGAGATGGTTAGATAGCATCACCAACACAATGGACATGAGTTTGGGTAAATTCAAGTAGCTGGTCACAGACAAGGAGGCCTGGCATGCTGTGGTTCATGGGGTCAAAAAGAGTGGGACACCACTGAGCTATTGAAGTGAATATTACATACAATTTAAATAAACAGGGTGACAGTATGCAGCCTTGTCGTATCCTTTCCCTATTTGGAAGCATTCGGTTGTTTAACATCCAGTTCTAACTGTTGCTTCTTGAGATGCAACAGATTTCCTGGAGGCAGGAAAGGTGATCCAGTATTCATATCACTTTAAGAATTTTCCACAGTTTCTTTTGACCCACACAGTCAAAAGCTTTGGTATAAACAATGAAGAATTAGATTTTTCCCCCACTCTGGAACTCTCTTGTCACTTTGATAATCCCACACATGTTGGATATTTGGTTTTTAGTTCCTCTGCCTTTATTAAATCCAGCTTGAACATCTGGAATTTCATGGTTCATGTACTGTTGAAGCCTGGTTTGGGGAATTTTGAACATTACTTTGCTTACGTTTGAGATGAGAGCAATTATATGGTTGTGTGAACGGTCTTTGGCATTGCCTTTCTATGGAATTTGATGAACTTTCCAAGTTCTGTGTCCACTGTTGAGTTTTCCAAATTTTCTGGCATATTGAATGAAGCACTTACATAGCTATGAAATAACTCAATTAGAATTCCATCAATTCCACAAGCTTTGTTCATATGGATGCTTCGTAAGGACTCCTTGACTTCACATTCTAAGATGTCTGGCTCTAGGTGAGTGGTCACAACATTTTGGCTATCTGGTTCATGAGTACTTTTTTGTGCAGTTCTTCTGTGTATTCTTGCCACCTCTTCTTAATATCTTCTGCTTCCATTAGGTCCATGAATTTTTTTTTTATTTTGACCAATTTTGCAAGAAATATTCCCTTGGTATCTCTAATTTTCTTGGAGAGACCTCAAGTCGTTCCCATTCTATTCTTCTTCTCTATTTCTTTGCATTGATCACTGAGGAAGCCTTTCTTATCTCCCTTTCCTATCCTTTGGAACACTGCCTTAAAATGGATATATCTTTTCTCCCTTTTCTCTTTCCTTTTCTTCCTTTTCTCTGTCCTGTTCTTCCTTTTCTCCTTTCAGCTTCTATTCTTTTCTCATCTACTTGTAAGGCATCTTTAGAAAACCATTTTGCCTTTTTTTGCATTTCTTTGTCTTGAGGATGGTCTTGATCACTGCTTCTTGTACAATGTCACAAACCTCTGTCCGTAGTTCCTCAGGCACTCTTTCTATCAGATCTAATCCCACGAATCTATTTGTCAATTTCACTGTGTAAACTTATGGGATTTGATTTAGGTCATATCTGAATAGTCTAATGTTTTTCTCTACTTTAAAATTTTAAGTCTGAATTTGGCAATAAGGAGTTCATGGTCTGAGCCATAGTCAGCTCACCATTCTGTTTTTGCTGACTATATATAGCTTCTCCATTTTGGCTGCAAAGAAAAGAATCAATGTGATGTCAGTCCTGAACATCTGGTGATTCCATGTGTAGAGTCTTCTCTTGTGTTGCTGGGCCAGGGTGTGTGCTATATATTGTGTGTTCTCTTGGCAGAACTGTGTTAGACTTTGACTGGATTCCTTTTGCACTCCAATGCCAAATCTGTCTGTTATTCCAGGTATCTCTTAACTTTCTACATTTGCGTTCCATTCCTCTATGGTGAAAAGGATGTCTTTTTTGGATGTTAGTTCTAGATGGTCTTTTAAGTCTTCATACAACTGTTCCACTTCAGCTACTTCAGCATAACTGGTCAGGGCACAGACTTGGTTTACTGTGCTGTTGAATTGTTTGTCTTGGAAATGAAGAGAGATCCTTCTGCTTCTTACACGTCTTGTGATCTGTCAGCTTCATCTCTTCATCAGCTGTGGAAGGACACACAACCACACAGAAAAATACACAAAAAAGAGTCATCAATCTCACACATACAGACACAAACTAATATTCAAGGCACATGAAAACAGGCAAACAGGAAACATAGGTGTTTCTGTAGCTGAAGAACCAGTGCTTTGTATGAAATATAGAGATTTCCATGTTTTTATGGGAAAATCTCCCTTCTGATCTCAAATATGATATCAGTTCAGTTCAGTTCAGTTCACTCAGTCATGTCTGACTCTTTGCGACTCCATGAATTGCAGCATGCCAGGCCTCCCTGTCTATCACCAACCCCTGGAGTTCACTTAAACTCAAGTCTATTGAGTTGGTGATGCCATCCAGCCATCTCATCCTCTGTCATCCTCTTCTTCTCCTGCCCCCAATCCCTCCCAGCATCAGAGTCTTTTCCAATGAGTCAACTAACTCTTCACAAGAGGTGGGAAAAGTACTGGAGTTTCAGCTTTAGCATCATTCCTTCCAAAGTAAACAGGACTGATTTCCTTTAGAATGGACTGGTTGGATCTCCTTGCAGTCCAAAGCACTCTCAAGAGTCTTCTCCAACACCACAGTTCAAAAGCATCGATTCTTCGGGACTCAGCTTTCTTCACAGTCCAAGTCTGACATCCATACATGACTAATGGAAAAACCATAGCCTTGACTAGATGGACCTTTGTTGGCAAAGTAATGTCTCTGCTTTTGAATATGCTCTCTAGGTTGGTCACAACTTTTCTTCCAAGGAATAAGCATCTTTTAATTTCATGGCTGCAGTCACCATCTGCAGTGATTTTGGAGCCCCCCCAAATAAAGTCTGACACTGTTTCCACTGTTTCCCCATCTATTTCCCATGAACTGATGGGGCCAGATGCCATGATTTTAGTTTTCTGAATGTTGAGCTTTAAGCCAACATTGTCACTCTCCTCTTTCACTTTCATCAAGAGGCTTTTTAGTTCCACTTCACTTTCCCCCATAGAAGTCCAAAATCCTAGATGAAAAATCAGCACCTAAGTTGTGATACAGCTGATACCGAACATTACATATTTCATCGAACAAACTCTTTGTTTGGATATATGTTTGAGAAATGCAAACACTCTTTACTTTATGAAGAAACAGTTTTGTCCAGATTTTCATTTGTGAAATAAAGAGAATTGAAATTTCATACTGGTTCTCCTTATCTTCAGATCCAAGATTCAAATCTTCAGTGCCATGATTTTCATATGTGAAATAAACATATTTCCATATTTAATGGTAGAGAACCACCACCCAAATTTTCATGCATGAGGTGGAGAGTATTCCACATTTCATGTAAGAAAAACAGCTTAAAAATATGAAAGTATTTTCATGAAGTGAAATAAAAAATGCAATACATCATGTGGTAAATTCAGCATCATTATATTGGCCTGTAAAAATATAAGTGAGTCTACATTTGAGTTTAGTTTAGTTCAGTTCAGGCTCTGGATCTTGTCCAACTCTTTGCGACCCCATGGACTGCAGCACACCACGCTTCCCTGTTCATCAACACTTCCTGGAGCATACTCAAACTCATGTCCATCGAGTCGGTGATTCCATCCAACCATCTCTCATCTCATTTTCTGTCATCCTCTACTCCTCCTGCTGTCAATGTTTCCAAGCATCAGGGTCTTTTCAAATGAGTCATTCATTTGAATCACATGGCCAAATTATTGAAGTATCACCTTCAGAATCAGTCCTTCCAGTGAATATTCAGGATTGATTTCCTTTAGTCAGCTTAAGGCTAAGAGACACTTAAGAGTCTTCACCAACAGCACAGATCAAAAGCATCAATTCTTCCGCCCTCAGCTATCTTTATCGTCCAAATCTCACATCCATACATGACTGCTAGAAAAACCATAGCTTTGACTATGTGGGCCTTTGTTGGCAAAGCAATGTCTCTGCTTTTCAGTATGCTGTCTGGTTCAGTCATAGCTTTCTTCCAAGGAGGATGTTTTAATTTCATGGTGAAGTCAACATCTTCAGCAATTTTGGACTCCCCCAAAATAATGTCTTTTGGTCTTTCCATTGTTTCTCCATCCCTTTGCTAAGCAGTGATTGGATCAGAAGTAATGATCTTAGTTCTTTGAATGTTGAATTTTTAAGCCAGGTTTTTAACTCTTCTCTTTCATTTTCATCAAGAGGCTCTTCAGTTCTTCTTCATTTTCTGCCATAAGGCTGATGTCACCTACTTCTCTGAGTTTATTGATATTTCTCCCAGCAGTATTATTTCAAGCTTGTGCTTCATCCAGCCTGGCATTTCTCATGTTGTACACTGCATTGAAATTAAATAAGCAGGGTGACAATATACAGCCTTGGTATAATCCTTTCCTTATTTGAAAGCACCCTGTTGCCCCCATAGCCTGTTGCTTCTTGACCTGGATACAGATTTCTCTGGAGGCAGGTCAGGTGGTCTGGTTTTCCCAGAACTTTAAGTTTATTTAACAAGTTTTTGTAATCCCCTCAGGCAAAGGCATCTGTATAAAGAATGAAATAGAAATAGGAGGAGGAGCCAAGATGGCAGAGGAGTAGGATGGGGAGAACACTTTCTCCCCCACAAGTTCATCAAAAGAGCATTTAAAAGCCAAATAAATTCCACAAAACAACTTCTGAATGCTGGCAGAGGACATCAGGCACCCAGAAAAGCAACCCAAGTCTTCAAAAGAAGGTAGGAAAAAATATAAAAGACAAAAAAAGAGACAAAGGCGGGAGGGATGGAGTTCCATCCTGGGAAGGGAGTCTTAAAAATAAAGAAGTTTCCAACATCAGGAAACCTCACCGCCGAACCTGTGCCGAGCTTTGGAAGCACAGAGGGCAACATAACAGCGAGAAAAAATAAATAAACAATTAAAACTCGCAGATTGCGAGCCCTACGGTAACTCCCCCAGTGGAGAAGCAGCACAGATGCCTGCATACGCCATTAGCAAGCGGGGGCTGGGCAGGGAGACCCGGCACGGGCTGCATAGCTTAGAGTAAGGACCTGGCCTGAATACCCTGAGCGCTATCTGAGGGAAATAATCTGGGCTAGCAAACCAGACTGTGGGATATCTATCACGTGAAAAGCCAGCCCTAACCCAAGACACAGCCAGGCCCGTGCACGAAACAAAGGACTGAACAGAGATAGCTGGCTGCAGACCTTCCCCCTCTGGTGACATGCAGCCAGAGCTGGAAGGGGGCAATCGCAGCCTCAGAGAGACATTATCTATAAAACTGTAAGCAGGCTTCTTTGCTAACTAAAACTTCTTGGGGGTCTGGATGGTCAACATCTCCCTGAGAAGGTGTGCCAGTTGTACACCTAGATAACCGAGTGGCGGGGAGGCAATAAGTTGCAGCAATCGTGCTCGCTAAACACCTCATCACCTGAGCTGCTTGGACCTGGGAAGGGCACAAAACGCAGGCCCAACCAAGTCTGTGCCTCTGAGGACTACCCGAGTCCCTGAACCTGAGCGGCTTGGACCTGGGAAGTGCAGGCAGCCCAGGGCCAGCCACGGATGGTTCCTGGCAGAGCAACCTAGAGCCTGAGCAGTGTGGGCAGGAAGGCTACATGCCCCATGAGTGGGGGCAGACCCAATGTGGCTGAGGCACTGCGAGCACACGCCAGTGTTATTTGTTTGCAGCATCCCTCCCTCCCTCCCCACAGCGTGACTGAACAAGTGAGCCTAAAAAAAAAAAAAAAAAAAAAAGTGTCCTCCACTGTCCCCTTTGTGTCAGGGCAGAAACCAGACACTGAAGAGTCCAGCAAACAGAAGAAGCTATAACAGAGGGAACTGCCTTGGAAGCTACAGGCAATAGATTAAAACCCTGTGGTTACTACCGACTACATAGGAAGGGGCCTATAGATCTTGAGAAATAAAAGTCGGACCAAGGAACTAGCCAAAAATGAGATGAACCCACAATAGTCACAACAAAACCAGAGAAAGTCCTAGATATATTTTTACTATTTTTATGATCATTCTTTCTTTTTCTTAATTAAGAAAAAATTAAGTCCTATATTTTCCTTTAATTTTCACTTTTATAACCTATTACTTTGCAGAAAAAAGACCCTATTTTTTTTTCTTCAGCAAACTTCATATATATATATATATATATATATATATATATATATATTATAATTTTTTGACCTTTTTTTCCCCTTCTTTTCTTTAACATTGTATTTTTGAAATTCCAAACTCTACTCTAGATTTTTAGTTTTAGCTTTTTGGTATTTGCTATCAATTTTGTACCTATAGTTTTTTATAATTTCTGTGACTTTTTTTTTTCTCTGTTTCTTTCTTTTCTTCTTTTATATAACATGTATATCTGAAATTCCAAACTCTACTCTAGATTTTTAATTTATGCTTTTTGGTATTTGATATCAATTTTGTACCTGTATTTTCTTTACAATTTGTGCGACAGTGTTTGTTTTTGTTTGTTTTTCTCTTTCTTTTTCTTCTTTTTTTTAACATTGTATTTTTGAAATTCTAAACTCTAGATTTTTAACTTTTGCTTTTTGGTATTAGTT
The DNA here is from genome assembly GCF_002263795.3 of Bos taurus. NCBI lineage: Eukaryota > Metazoa > Chordata > Mammalia > Artiodactyla > Bovidae > Bos > Bos taurus. The sequence continues at coordinate 16,953,635 of NC_082638.1, forward strand.
ATCAATTTTGTACCTATATTTTCTTAATAATTTTCATGACCTTGTTTGTTTTTGTTTATTCATTTTTTCTCTTTTTTTTTCTTCTTGTTTTCTTTAACATCATGTTTTTAAAATTCCAAACTCTACTCTAGATTTTTAATTTTTGCTTTTATGTACTTGTTACAAATTTTGTACCTTTAAGAACCCAATCTTCAGTACCCATTTCTCCCTAGGGAATGAAATTACTGGCTTAACTGCTCTTTCTTCCTTTGGACTCTCCTTTTTCTCCACCAGGTCGCCTGTGTCTCCTCCCTAACCCCTCTCTACTCTACCCAACTCTGTGAATTTCTGTGTGTTCCAGACAGTGGAGAACACTTAGGGAACTGATTATTTGCTGGATCTGTCTCCCTTCTTTTCATTCCCCGCCTTTTATCCTGGCCACCTCTGTCTCCTTCCTCCATCTTCTCTTCTCTGTATAATTCCATGAACATCTCTGAAAGGTCCAGTTGTGGAGTGCACATAAGGAAGTGATTATTGGCTAGCCCACTCTCTCCACTATTGATTCCACCTCATCTCATTCGGGTCACCTCTAACTCCCTCCTCCCTCTTCTCTTCTCCATGTAACGCTGTGAACCTCTCTGGGTGACGCTCACGGTAGAGAAACTTTTCATCTTTAACTTTAACGTAGATGTTTGATCAATGGTGCTGTATAGAAGGAGAAGTTTTGAAACTACTGTAAAAATAAGACCAATAACTGGAAGCAGGAGGCTTAAATCCAAACCCTGACTCCAGGGAACTCCTGATTCCAAGGAACATTAATTGACAGGAGCTCATCAAACGCCTCCATACTAACACTGAAACCAAGAAACACACAAGGGCCAACAAGTTCCAGGGCAAGACATACCAAGCAAATTATCCAGCAACAAAGGAACACAGCCCTGAGCTTCAAGATACAGGCTGCCCAAAGTCACCTCAAAACCATAGACATCTCATAACTCATTACTGGACACTTCATTGCACTCCAGAGAAGAAATACAGTTCCACCCACCAGAACACCAACACAAGCTTCCCTAACCAGGAAAACTTGACAAGCCACCTACAAATCCACACATAGCGAGGAAATGCCACAATAAAGAGAACTCCACAAACTGCCAGAATACAGAAAGGACACCCCAAAATCAGCAATTTAAACAAGATGAAGAGACATAGGAATACCCAGCAGATAAAGGAACAGGATAAATGCCCACCAAACCAAAGAAAAGAGGAAGAGATAGGGAATCCACTTGATAAAGAATTCCGGATAATGATAGTGAAATTGATCCAAAATCTTAAAATCAAAATGGAATCACAGATAAATAGCCTGGAGACAAGGATTGAGAGAATGCAAGACAGGTTTAACGAGGATCTAGAAGAAATAAAAGAGAATCAATATATAATGAATAATGCAATAAATGAAATTAAAAACACTCTGGAGGCAACAAATAGTAGAATAACAGAGGCAGAAGATAGGATTAGTGAATTAGAAGATAGAATGGCAGAAATAAATGAATCAGAGAGGATAAAAGAAAAATGAGTTAAAAGAAATGAAGACAATCTCAGAGACCTCCAGGACAATATTAAATGCTACAACATTCGAATCATAGGGGTCCAAGAAGAAGACAAAAAGAAAGACCATGAGAAAATACTTGAGGAGATAATAGTTGAAAACTTCCCTAAAATGGGGAAAGAAATAATCACCCAAGTCCAAGAAACCCAGAGAGTCCCAAACAGGATAAACCCAAGGTGAAACACCCCAAGAAACATATTAATCAAATTAACAAAGGCCAAATACAAAGAACAAATATTAAAAGCAGCAAGGAAAAAACAACAAATAACACACAAGGGAATTCCCATAAGGGTAACAACTGGTCTTTCAATAGAAACTCTTCAAGCCAGGAGGGAATGGAAAGACATACTTAAAGTGATGAAAGAAAATAACCTACAGCCCAGATTATTGTACCCAGCAAGGATCTCATTCAAGTACAAAGGAGAAATCAAAAGCTTTTCAGACAAGCAAAAGCTGAGAGAATTCTGCACCACCAAACCAGCTCTCCAACAAATACTAAAGGATATTCTCTAGACAGAAAACACAAAAATGGTGTATAAATTCAAACCCAAAATAATAAAGTAAATGGCAATGGGATCATACTTATCAGTAATTACCTTAAACGTAAATGGGTTGAATGCCCCAACCAAAAGACAAAGACTGGCTGAATGGATACAAAAATAAGACCCCTACATATGTTGTCTACAAGAGACCCACCTCAAAACAGGGGACACATACAGACTGAAAATGAAGGGCTGGAAAAAGATTTTCCATGCAAATAGGGACCAAAAGAAAAGCAGGAGTAGCAATACTCATATCAGATAAAATAGACTTTAAAACAAAGGCTATGAAAAGAGACAAAGATGGTCACTACATAATGATCAAAGGATCAATCCAAGAAGAAGATATAACAATTATAAATATATATGCACCCAAAATGGGAGTACCACAGTATGTAAGACAAATGCTAACAAGTATGAAAGGAGAAATTAACAATAACACAATGATAGTGGCAGACTTTAATACCCCACTCACACCTGTGGATAGATCAACTAAACAGAAAATTAACAAGGAAACACAAACTTTAAATGATACAATAGACCAGTTAGACCTAATTGATATCTATAGAACATTTCATCCCAAAACAATGAATTTCACCTTTTTCTCAGCGGTACATGGAACCTTTTCCAGGATACATCACATCCTGGGCCATAAAGCTAGCTTTGGTAAATTCAAAAAAATAGAAATCATTCCAAGCATCTTTACTGACCACAATGCAATAAGATTAGATCTAAATTACAGGAGAATAACTATTAAAAATTCCAACATATGGAGGATGAAAAACACCCTGCTGAATAACCAACAAATCACAGAAGAAATCAAAAAAGAAATCAAAATTTGCATAGAAACGAATGAAAATGAAAACACAACAACTCAAAACCTGTGGGACACGGTAAAAGCAGTCTTAAGGGGAAAGTTCATAGCAATACAGGCATACCTCAAGAAACAAGAAAAAAGTCAAATAAATAAACTAAGTCTACACCTAAAGCAACTGGAAAAGGAAGAAATGAAGAACCCCAGGGTTAGTAAAAGGAAAGAAATCTTAAAAATTAGGGCACAAATAAATGCAAAAGAAACAAAAGAGACCATAGCAAAAATCAACAAAGCCAAAAGCCGGTTCTTTGAAAGGATAAATAAAACTGACAAACCATTAGCCAGACTCATCAAGAAACAAAGGGAGAAAAATCAAATCAATAAAATTAGAAATGAAAATGGAGAGATCACAACAGACAACACAGAAATACAAAGGATCATAAGAGACTACTATCAACAATTATATGCCAATAAAATGGACAACGTGGAAGAAATGGACAAATTCTTAGAAAAGTACAACTTTCCAAAACTGGACCAGGAAGAAATAGAAAATCGTAACAGACCCATCACAAGCACAGAAATTGAAACTGTAATCAAAAATCTTCCAGCAAACAAAAGCCCAGGTCCAGACGGCTTCACAGCTGAATTCTACCAAAAATTTAGAGAAGAGCTAACACCTATCCTGCTCAAACTCTTCCAGAAAATTGCAGAGGAAGGTAAACTTCCAAACTCATTCTATGAGGCCACCATCACCCTAATACCAAAACCTGATAAAGATCCCACAAAAAAGAAAACTGCAGGCCAATATCACTGATGAACATAGATGCAAAAATCCTTAACAAAATTCTAGCAATCAGAATGCAACAACACATTAAAAAGATCATAAACCATGATCAAGTGGGCTTTATCCCAGTGATGCAAGGATCTTCAATATCTGCAAATCAATCAATGTAATACACCACATTAACAAATTGAAAAACAAAAACCATATGATTATCTCAATAGATGTAGAGAAATCTTTTGACAAAATTCAACATCCATTTATGATAAAAAAAAAAAAAACTCTCCAGGAAGCAGGAATAGAAGGAACATACCTCAACATAATAACAGCTATATATGACAAACCCACAGCAAACATTATCCTCAATGGTGAAAAATTGAAAGCATTCCCTCTGAAGTCAGGAACAAGACAAGGGTGCCCACTTTCACCATTACTATTCAACATAGTTTTGGAAGTTTTGGCCACAGCAATCAAAGCAGAAAAAGAAATAAAAGGAATCCAAATTGGAAAAGAAGAAGTAAAACTCTCACTATTTGCAGATGACATGATCCTCTACATAGAAAACCCTAAAGACTCCACCAGAAAACTAATAGAACTAATCAATGATTATAGTAAAGTTGCAGGATATAAAATCAACACACAGAAATCCCTTGCATTCCTATACACTAATAATGAGAAAACAGAAAGAGAAATTAAGGAAACAATTCCATTCACCATTGCAACGAAAGAATAAAATACTTAGGAATATATCTACCTAGAGAAACTAAAGACCTATACATAGAAAACTATAAAACACTGGTGAAAGAAATCAAAGAGGACACTAATAGATGGAGAAATATACCATGTTCATGGATTGGAAGAATCAATATAGTGAAAATGAGTATACTACCCAAAGCAATTTATAGATTCAATGCAATCCCTATCAAGCTACCAACGGTATTCTTCACAGAGCTAGAACAAATAATTTCACAATTTGTATGGAAATACAAAAAACCTTGAATAGCCAAAGCTATCTTGAGAAAGAAGAATGGAACTGGAGGAATCAACCTGCCTGACTTCAGGCTCTACTACAAAGCCACAGTTATCAAGACAGTATGGTACTGGCACAAAGACAGAAATATAGATCAATGGAACAAAATAGAAAGCCCAGAGATAAATCCACGCACATAAGGACACCTTATCTTTGACAAAAGAGGCAAGAATATACAATGGATTAAAGACAATCTCTTTAACAAGTGATGCTGGGGAATCTGGTCAACCACTTGTAAAAGAATGCAACTAGACCATTTTCTAACACCATACCCAAAAATAAACTCAAAATGGATTAAAGATCTAAACGTAAGACCAGAAACTATAAAACTCCTAGAGGATAACATAGGCAAAACACTCTCTGACATACATCACAGCAGGATCCTCTATGACCCACCACCCAGAATATTGGAAATGAAAGCAAAAATAAACAAATGGGACCTAATTAAACTTAAGAGCTTCTGCACATCAAAGGAAACTATTAGCAAGGTGAAAAGGCAGCTTTCAGAATGGGAGAAAATAATAGCAAATTAATCAACTGACAAACAACTAATCTCAAAAATATACAAGCAACTCCTACAGCTTAACTCCAGAAAACTAAATGACCCAATCAAAAAATGGGCCAAAGAACTAAATAGACATTTCTCCAAAGAATACATATAGATGGCTAACAAACACATGAAAAGATGCTCAACATCACTCATTATCAGAGAAATGCAAATCAAAAACACTATGAGGTACCATTTCACACCAGTCAGAATGGCTGTGATCCAAAAGTCTACAAGCAATAAATGCTGGAGAGGGTGTGGAGAAAAGGGAACCCTCTTACACTGTTGGTGGGAATGCAAACTAGTACAGCCACTATGGAGAACAGTGTGGAGATTCCTTAAAAAACTGGAAATAGAACTGCCTTATGATCCAGCAATCCCACTGCTGGGCATACACACTGAGGAAACCAGAAGGGAAAGAGACACGTGTACCCCAATGTTCATCGCAGCACTGTTTCTAATAGCCAGGATGTGGAAGCAACCTAGATGCCCATCAGCAGATGAATGGATAAGAAAGCTGTGGTACATATACACAATGGAGTATTACTCAGCCATTAAAAAGAATACATTTGAATCAGTTCTAATGAGATGGATGAAACTGGAACCTATTATACAGAGTGAAGTAAGCCAGAAAGAAAAACACCAATACAGTATACTAATGCATATATATGGAATTTAGAAAGATGGTAACAATAACCCTGTGTACGAGACAGCAAAAGAGACACTGATGTATAGAACAGTCTTACGGACTCTGTGGGAGAGGGAGAGGGTGGGAAGATTTGGGAGAATGGCATTGAAACATGTATAATATCATGTATGAAACGAATAGCCAGTCCAGGTCTGATGCTCGGTACTGGATGCTTGGGGCTAGTGCACTGGAACGACCCAGAGGGATGGTATGGGGAGGGAGGAGGGAGGAGGGCTCAGGATGGGGAACACATGTATACCTGTGGTGGATTCATTTTGATATTTGGCAAAACTAATGCAATATTTTAAAGTTAAAAAAAATAGAAATACAATTTTTAAAAATATATTTCTTACTTTTTTGATGACCCCGTGGATTTTGGCAATTTGATCTTTCATTCCTCACACTTTTCTAAATCCAACTGGAACATGTGGAAGTTCATTGTTCAGGAACTGTTGAAGCCTGGATTGGAGAATTTTGAGCATTACTTCTCTACTATTTGACATGGGGACAAATGTGTGATAGTGTGGACATTCTTTGGTAATGCCTTTCTTTAGGATTGCACTGAAAACTGAAATTTTCCAGTCCTGTGCCAACTGGTGAGTTTTTCAAATTTGCTGGCATACTGAGTGTAGCACTTTCATAGAATCATCTGTTAGTCTGTGAAATAGCTCTACTGGAATTCCATCGGCTCCACTAGTTTTCTCCATAGTGATAATTCATAAGGATGGTTTGACTTTACATTCCAAGATGTCTGGCTCTAGGTGAGCGATCATACCATCGTGGTTATCTGGGTATTGAAGATCATTTTTGTATAGTTCTTCTGTGTATTCTTGACACCTCTTCTTGATGCATTCTGCTTCTGTTAAGTCAGCACCATTTCTGTTCTTTATTTCAGCCATCTTTGCATTGAATGTTCCCTCAGTATCTCTAATTTTCTTGAAGGTATCTTGTCTTTGCCATTCCATTATTTTCCTCTATTTCTTTGCATTGTTCACTGAAGACAGTTTTCTTATCTCTCCTTCCTCTTCTTTGGAACTCTGCATTCACATGGATATATCTTTGCCTTTCTCCTTTGTTTTAACTTCTCTTTTTTTCTCAGTAACTTGTAAGGTATATTCAGACACCCATTTTGGCTTTTGCATTTTTTTTTTTCTTGAGGATGGTCTTGTTTACTGCCTTTTGTACAGTTTCACAAACCTCTGTCCATACTCTTTCTATCAGATCTAATCCCTTGGATCTATTTGTCCCTTACTGTGTAATCATATGGGTTATTATTTAGGTCCTACCTGAAAAGTCTAGTGGTTTCCCCACTTTTTTCAATTTAAGCCTGAAATTGGCAACAAGGAAGTCATGATCTGAGCTACAATATATCCCAGTCTTGTTTTGCTGACTGTATATAGTTTCTCCATGTTTGGCTGCAAATGAAAGAATCAATCGGATTTCAGTATGAGCATCTGGTAATGTCCTTGTGTAGAGTCTTCTCTGGTGTTCCTGGAAGTGAGTGCTTTGTATGAGCCGTGTGTTCCCTAGGCAAAACTCTATTTCTTTTGAGTGGCTTCTTTTTGTCCTCCAAGGCCAAATTTGCGTGTTACTCCAGGTGTCTCTTGACTTCCTACTTTTGCATTCCATTCCCCTGTGATGAAAAGGACATATTTTATGGATGTACATTCTAGAAGTTCTTGTAGGTCTTCATAGAAGAAGAAACTACTACTTCACTTTCTTCAGCATTACGATTACTAATAGTGGCATAGAACTAGATGACTGTAATATTGTTTGTTTTGAAAATGAACAGAGATCATTCTGTCATTTTTGAGATTGCCTCCAAGTACTACATTTCAGATTCTTTGTTGACTATGTCTGCTACTCCATTTTTTCTAAGGGCTTCTTGCCCACAGTAGTAGACATAATGGTCATCTGACTTAAATTCACCCATTCCAGTCCACTTTAATTCACTGATTCCTAAAATATCGATGCTCACTCTTGGCATCCCCTTTTTGACCCCTTGCAATTCTCCTTAATTCATAGACATAACCTTCCAGGTTCCTATGTAACATTACTCTTTTTTTAAAAAAATTTTTTTAAATTTTATTTTATTTTTAAACTTTACATAATTGAATTAGTTTTGCCAAATATCAAAATGAATCCACCACAGGTATACCTGTGTTCTCCATCCTGAACCCTCCTCCCTCCTCCCTCCCCATACCATCCCTCTGGGTCGTCCCAGTGCACTAGCCCCAAGCATCCAGTATCGTGCATCGAACCTGGACTGGCATCTCATTTTTTAAATTAAATTTATTTATTTTAATTAGAGTCTAATTACTTTACAATATTGTATTTGTTTTGCCATACATCAACATTAATTCACCACGGGTGTACATGTGTTCCCCATCCTGAATACCCCTCCCATCTCCCTCCCCATACCATCCCTCTGGGTCATCCCACTGCACCAGCCCCTAGCTTCCTGTATCCTGCATCAAACCTGGACTGGCGATTCTTTTCTTATATGATATTATATATGTTTCAATGCCATTCTCCCAAATTATTCCCCCTCCCTCTCCCACAGAGTCCAAAAGACTGTTCTATACATCTGTGTCTCTTTTGCCATCTCACATACAGGGTTGCTATTACCATCTTTCAAAATTCCATATATATGCATTAGTATACTGTATTGGTGTTTTTCTTTCTGGCTTACTTCACTCTGTATAATAGGCTCCAGTTTCATCCACCTCATTAGAACTGATTCAAATGTATTCTTTTTAATGGCTGAGTAATACTCCATTGCGTATTTGTACCACAGCTTTCTTATCCATTCATCTGCTGATGGACATCTAGGTTGCTTCCATGTCCTGGCTATTAGAAACACTGCTGGGATTAACATTGGTGTACATGTGTCTCTTTCAATTCTGGCTTGTTTGGTGTGTATGCCCAGAAGTGGGATTGCTGGGTCGTATGGCAGCATTACTCTTTACAGCATCAGACTTCATTCCATCACCAGTCATATCTGCAACTGGGTGCTGTTTTTGCTCCGGGTCAATGCCTTCATTCTTTCTGTAGTTTCTTCTCAACTGATCTCCTGTGGCATATCAGGCACCTGCCACCCTTGGGAGTTCCTCTTTCTGTATGCTATATTTTGCCATAACATGCTGATAATGGGTTTCTTAAACCAGGAATACTGAAGAGGTTTTCTGCCTGGGTCCAGCCCCAGCTGATCCAGGGAATTCGAAGGGGAGACGGCTTCGATGAACTGGATACAATAGCTTTAATTAAATATTAATCAAAGATATAAAGAGTAATAGAATTAGGATAGCTCAGCAGGAAAATTCAGTGGAGAAAAGAGGCTGAGTAGCTTGGTTTACGCGGAAAACCAATAAAACTTCAAACCAAGAAGTTTGCACCATTTACATAGGCCACAGGCGTCCTTCTGTTCTCCCGTGGGTGAGGAGACACTGAGGCCTCCCTGGTCGGATCTTAGAAGCCCCAGCAAAATTAGTAAGTTTGGCGGGCCACCACGCTCCAGATGGAGACTCAGCCAGAGGCTGAGAGAGAGAGAGAATGACATGGGGAGGCCAAGCTCCAATGAGCAAGGCCCATAGCTTTATTTTTAACAGGGGCTTTTATACCATAAGTTGTACATAGAGGATAATAGAGGGTGTGAAATCATGCAAAGTCAGCAGTCTTTGATCCTTATCGAAACCAGGGTTTCTTTTCTGCCAATTTATCATATACAAATGGTTTAGGTGATTTACATCATCTTCTGGCCAGAAGGCATATTAACATTTTATGACTCTGACAAAGGTTTGTCAACCATAATACTTATTTTCTCTAAGAGTAATTATTTTAAGGTTTGGCACCATCCTCCGAAGGTGTTAGATAAAGTTGCATTCCTATAGGGCAGAGGTGCAGTGTGTTTACAACAAAGGAAAGAATTTATTACCTTAAGGATCTAAAGTTGCTAACACCAAGGCCACTACTTATTTTTTCTACATACCAACTATATTAATTAATACACTTCCAAGGATACAATACAGGGGATGTTGAAACTTGGCAGCAAGCATTGGCTCCTCAATGAAATCTTATACTAGTTTTATTCTGACAATTTCTAACTCTCTGAGAGGCTCTAAGCTATTTGAATATCTCGCGGTTGGGAGACTGTAAACAATCATATGCATAGCTGTAGGAGTCCGGGTAAACTTCTCAGGCAAGTTAGAGAGCCATCTGAGGGGTTTGGTTTTAAACACTCCTATTATTCCCAGGAACTTTATTAACTGGACCTGTAAGTTAACTTCTTTTCAGAGAGAGTGAAATGGTGATGGGAGACAACCCCCCGTAAAATCAGAGGGGAGAGCACAAAGCAGTAAAGTAGTCAGACTCTGGTTTTGGGGGTAGATGTTCAAGAATATCCAGGGGGATTCCTGAGGCTCCATCCCACCTTTGCGTATGCCGAGCCTCCTTCCTCATGACCTTTGCCATGGGCGGAGTTCCTCACGCTGGCTCCCAGCAGTTTTCCATTTCCTTTTCCAAGGACCACGTTTTTTTAGAACCGTTCATCATGACCTGTCCATCTTGGGTGGCCATACACCCATGACTCATAGTTTCATTGAGTTAGACAAGGCTATGGACCATGTGATCAGTTTGGTTAGTTTTCTGTGATTATGATTTTCATTCTGTCTTCCCTCTGATGGATAAGAATAAGAGGCTTGTGGAAGCTTTCTGATGGGAGAGACTAACTGAGGGGGAAGCTGATTCTTGTTCTGATGGGCAGGGCCATGTTCAGTTCAGTTCAGTTTTGTGGCTCAGTCATGTTCAAATCTTTGTGTCCACATAAATTGCAGCATGCCAGGCCTCCCTGTCCATCACCAGCACACTGAGTTTACTCAAACTCATGTCCATTGATTCAGTGCCATCCAATCTTCTCATCCTCTGTTGTCCCTTCTACTCCTGCCTTGAACATTTCTCAGCATCAGGATCCTTTCCAATGTGTCAGTTCTTCACATCAGGTGGCCAAAGTATTGGAGTTTCACCTTTATTTTTTTTTTAAATTAATTTTATTCTATTCTCAAACTTTACTTAATTGTATTAGTTCTGCCAAACATCAAAATGAATCCACCACGGGTATACATGTGTTCCCCATCCTGAACCCTCCTCCCTCCTCCCTCCCCACACCATCCCTCTGGGTCGTCCCAGTGCACCAGCCCCAAGCATAGTCCCAGTCCTTGGAAAGAATATTCAGGATTGATGTCCTTTAGGATGGACTGGTTGGACTTCTCCTAGCCATCCAAGAGACTCTAAAGAGCCTTCTCCAACACCACTGTTCAAAAGCATTAATTTTCCTGCTCATCTTACTTTATAGTCCATCTCTTACATCCATACATGACTTCTGGATAAACAAAGGCTTTGACTAAATGTATATTTCATGTAAAATTGCTTCATTCAAATTTTTATATCTGAGATATGTACAGTTAATATCTTATAAGACAAATTGTAGCCTTGTTTTCACATGTGAAAAGAACAAAAATCCCACTTTGCCATGTACAAGATTCCTCAGCAGTTTTTCTTATGTCAAATATAGAGAATTCACTACGGCCTATTGGAGACTCTGCTTGCAGATTTACATACATGAAATATAGAGAATTTCCTATTTCAGTTAGATACATCTAGATGATGAAATAAAAAAATATAAGGAATACTATGTTTTGAGCAACTTTGTTAGTATATATTTTCAACTGATGGATATTTATTTTACAGAATTTTGTTTGGTATTAAACTTTAACATTCAGTTGAGAATACCATATTTCATGCAAGAAAATATGTGCCTTGATTTTATACATGAAATAACGTGCATTCCATAATTCATGTTAGATTGTCAAGGACCCACCTTTTAATGCATGAATTCCACAAATTCCATCTATCATACTGGAAAGTTTAAACCCATATTTTCAAAAGGGAAAGAAAAACAATTACATATTTCATGTAACAAAAACTGTACTCAGTTTCTAGTCTTGGAAATACAGAGAATTTCATCTTTAATACAGGAAAATGGACACCCAGATTTTCTAATGGCATGTCCCATAAGGACATGTATACCCTGATTTTCACATTTGAAGTGTACAATACTCCATATTACATGTAAACATAGTTGTATTAAAATTTGGTTCCTGAATACTTGAATCTCTCATAGATTAAGAAATGAAATATCCACCCAGACTTTCATGAATGAAATGGAGAGATGTCCATAATTGATAAAGAAGCATCTAATTTTCCTAAGGGGATATAGAAAATTCCATATTTCAGGTTCGAAAATCTCCTCCTGATTGACATATATGTGACAGAGTTTTTGCTGATTTTCAGTTGACCAGCCAGTTCCAACTCTGTAACACCTTGGGCAGCAGCACTGCAGCCTTCCCAACTCTTCCCTGTCTCCAACACTTTACTCAGACTCATCTTTGTTGAGTCAACAGATTCCAGCATGTCCAAGGAACTCAACTTCTGTTGCCCTCTTTTTCTCCTGCATTCAGTCTTTCCCACATGAGAGCCAATAATGTTTCATGACAAGGTAGAGTGGCAGTCTTTTCTCATGAGTCCTTTAGCCAAAATATTGGAGCTTGAGCTTCAGCATCAGACCTTGCAATGAACATTTACAGTTAGTTTCTTTTAGGATTGACTGGGTTGAACTCCTGATGTCCAAGGGATTCTCAGTAATCACCTTCAAAACAGTTTCAAAACCTCAGTCTTTGGCACTCAGCCTTCTTTATAGTCGAACTCTCACATCCATACATCGGCTCAGATCAGTTCAGTTCATTCTCGCAGTCATATCTGACTCTTTGTGACTACATGGACCACAGGAGTCCAGGTCTCCCTGTCCATCACCAAGTCCCAGAGTCTACCCAAACTCATGCCCATTGAGTCTGCTATGCCATCCAACCATTTCATCCTCTATCATCCTCTTGTCCTCCTGCCCTCAATCTTTCCCAGCATCAGGGTCTTTTCCCATGAGTCAGCTCTTCTCAGCAGTTGGGCAAAGTATTGGAGTTTCAGCTTCAACAGCACTTTTTCAAATTAACACCAGGGCTGATCTCCTTAAGATGGAATGATTGGATCTCCTGCAGTCGAAGGATTTCTTAAGAGTCTTCTCCGAAATCACAGTTCAAAAGCATCATTTATTCTTCTTCTCAGCTTTCTACATAGTCCAACTCTCACATCCATATTGACTACTAGAGAAACAATAGCCTTGACTAGACAGACCTTTGTTGGCAAACTAATGTCTCTGCTTTTTAATAGAGAGTGTAGGTTGCTCATAAATTTTCTTACAAAGAGGAAGCATCTTTTAATTTCATGGCTACAGTCACCATCTGCAGTGATTTGGACCCACCATCCACCAACAAAATAAATAAAGTCTAACATTGTTTCCCTATCTATTTGCCATGAAGTTATGGGACCAGATACCATGATCTTAGTTTCCTGAATGTTGAATTTTAAGTCATTTTTTCACTCTCTCTTTCACTTTCATCAAAAGCTTTTAGCTCTTCCACTTTTTCTGCCATAAGGGTTGTGTCATCTGCATATTTGCATTTATTGATATTTCTCCGTGCAATCTTGATTCCAGCTTGTACTTCATATAACCCAGTATTTCTCACGATGTATTATGCATATAAGTTAAATAAGCAGGGTGACAATACAGCCTTGACCTACTTCATTTCCTATTTGAATCAGCCTGTTCTTCCGTGCCTTGTTCTAACTGTTGCTTACTGACCTGCATCCAGATTTATCAAGAGACAGGTCCGGTGGTCTGATATTCCCATTTCTTGTAGAATTTTTCACAGTTTATTGTGATCCATAGAGTCAAAGTCTTTGGCATAGTCAATAAAGCAGAAATAGATGTTTTTTTCTGGAACTATCTTGCTTTTCCAGAGATCCAGCAGATGTTTGCAATTTGATCTCTGTTTCCTCTGTCTTTTCCAAAACTAGCTTGAACATCTGGAAGTTCACAGTTCACATATTGTTGAAGCCTGTCTTGAAGAATTTTGAGTATTACTTTACTAGTGCATGAGATGAAGGCAATTGTGTAGTAGTTTGAATATTCTTTGTCATTACCTCGCTTTGGGATTGGAATGAAAACTGACATTCCATTCCGGTGGCCATTATTGAGTTTTCCTAATTAGCTAGAGCAGTGAGCTGTGGCTCTGTGTCTCTGGAGAAGCCAGCAGTCAAGAAGAGATATCCCACGTCCAAGGTAAGGATCAAGCGGCTGTGCTTTGCGGTAGCAGCAGTGAAGAGATACTTCACATCTAAGGTAAGAGAAATCCCAGTAAGATGATAAGTGCTGAGAAAGGGCATTAGAGGGCAGAAACACTGAAACCACCATCACAGAAACTTAACCAATCCATCACATGAACCCCCGCTTGTCTAACTCAGTGGAACTAAGCCATGCTTTGTAGGGTCACACAAGATGGACATCCATACATATCCCCTGGGGCGGGGTGGGGTGGGGGTTGTGTGTGGAAACTAGCTTTGCCTAAATGGACCTTTGTAGACAAAGTGATGTCTCTGCTTCTCAGCACATTGTGTCTAGGTTTGTCATAGCTTTTCTTCCTTGGAGCAAGAGTGTTCTATTTTCATGGCTGTAATCACTGTCCCCAATGATTTTGGAGCCCAAGAACACTGTCGTGTTTCCATGTTTAACCTTTGTATTTGGAAAACTCTGCATTTAGCCTTTGTTCTGCATCATTTCGTACCCAAGTCCTAACTTGCCTGTTACCTACGTATCTCCTAACGTCCTGTTTTACATCACAGTCAGTTATCATGAAAAGGGCGTCTCTTTTGGGTGTTAATTGTAGAAAATTTAGGATGTTTTCCTAAAACTGTTAAAGTTCCCTGGTAGCTTCAACGGTAAAGATTTGAAATACAGAATTTTGCATTGTTCATCTATGAAAATCTACATCCAAATTTTCATACAAAATTAAGGAATTCCACATTTGCAGTAGGAAGCATAATCATCCTGAATTTCAAATGTGAATTATAGAGAATTCCAACTTTCAAATAGAATTGACACCTATATTTTCCTATGTGAAATTTAGAGACTTATATAGGAAAATCTATACCAAAATACTTATATGTGAAATATATAGAATTTATATTTCATTTAGAAATAGTGCCCTTGATTTTTATATTTGAAATATAGGAATTCCATATTTCAAGCAGTCAACTCAACATATGGATATTCAATGAAATACAGTAAATTCATATTACATGGAAGAAATTTAAAAATCTAGAATTTATTTATTTATAATTTTTAGAATTTATTTATTTATGACTGCACTTTCTTCATTGCTGTGCACAAACTTTCTCAAGTTGCAGTAAGTGGGACTACCCGTCATTGCAGTGAGCTAGCATCTCATGGTACTCCCTTCTATTGCAAAGCAGAAGCCCTAGGGTGCCCAGATTAGGCAGTTGTGGCAAAAAGGGTTATCTACTTTGGTAGCATGTGCCATCTCCTCAGACCAAGGATAAAACCCATGTCCCCTGCATTGGCAGGAAAATTCTAAAGCCACTGGATCAATGGAGAAACCCAGCAGGCTTTTTTTTTTTTTTTTTTAAAGTACATTAAAAAAAATTTATTTATCTTAATTGGGGGCTAATTACTTTAAAATATTGTAGTGGGTTTTCCATACACTGACATGAATCTGACATGGGTTTATATGTGTTCCTGATGCTGAACATTCCTTCTACCTCTCTCCCCATCCCATCCCTCAGGATCATCCCAGTGCACCAGCCCTGAGGACCTTCTCTCATGTATCAAATCCAAACTGGAGATCTGTTTTTCTTATGATAATATAAATGTTTCAGTGCTAACTTCTCAAATCATCCCACCCTCGCCTTCTCTAACAGAGTCCAAAAGACTGTTCTGTACATTTGTGTCTATATTGCTGTCTCACATATAAGGTCATCGTTAACATCTTTCTAAATTCCATATACATGCGTTAGTATACTGTATTGGTGTTTTTCGTTCTGACTTACTTCCGTAGGTATAATAGGCCCCAGTTTAGTCCACCTCATTAGAACGGATTCAAATGAATTACTTTTCATGGCTGAGTAATATTCCATTGTGCATATGTATCAAATATTTCTTATCCATTCGTCAGCCAATGGACATCTAGGTTGCACCCATGTCCAGGCTATTATAAACAGTGCTTTGACGAACATTGGGGTACATGTGTTTCTTTCAACTCTTGTTTCCTTGGTGTGTATGCCCACCAGTGGGATTGCTAGGTCACATGGAGGTTCTGTTTCCAGTTTTTTAAACTAATATCCACACTGTTCTCCATAGTTCTGTCCTAGTTTACAGTCCCACCAACAGTGTAAAAGGGTTCCCTTCCTGCACACCCTCTCCAGAATTTATTGTTTGTATACTTTTGGATAGTATCCATTCTGACTGGTATGACATTGTACTTCATTGACAGTTTCATTCCTTTATACGTGGTTGACCAGTTTTCCGAGCACCACTTGTTAAAAAGATTGTCTTTTTTTCTATTGTATATAATTGCCTCCCTTGTCAAAGAGAGATTGACCATAGTTGTGTGGCTTTATCTCTGGGCATTCTATTTTTGTTCCATTGATCTATTTCTGTCTTTGAGCCAATACCATACTGTCTTGATGATTACAGCTTTGTAGTACAGCTTGAAGTCAAGCAGATTGATTCCTTCAGGTCCATTCTTCTTTCTCAAGATTGCTTTGGTTATTCGAGGTTTTTGCTATTTCCATACAAAATGTGAAATTATTTGTTACAGTTCTGTGAAAAATACCATTGGTAGCTTGATAGGGATTGCTTTGAATCTATCGATTGCTTTAGGCAGTATACTTATTTTCACTATATTGATACTTCGAATCCATGAACATGGTATATTTCTCCATCTATTTATGTCCTCTTTGATTTCTTTCATCAGTGTTTTATAGTTTTCTATATGTAGGTATTTTGTTTCCTTAGGTAGATTTATTCCTAAGTATTTTCTTCTTTTTGTTACAAAGGTGAATGGAAATGTTTCCTTATTGTTTTTCTCTTTTCTAACTGTTAGTGTATAGGTATGATAGGGACTTCTGGGTGTTAACTTTATATCCTGAAACTTTACTATATTCATTGCTTAGCTCTAGTAATTTTATGTTGGAGTCTTTAGGGTTTGATATGTAGAGGATAATGATATCAGCAAAGAGTGGGAGTTTTCATTCTTCTTTTCCAATCTGGATTCCTTTTGTTTCTTTTTCTTCTCTGATTGCTATGGTTAAAACTTCCAAAACTTAGTTGAATAGTAGTGGTAAGAGTGGCCACTGTTTTCTTGTTCTTGACTTTAGGGGGGATGCTTTCAATTTTTCACCATTGACAGTCATCCTTGTTGTTATTTTGTCATATATAGCTTTTATTATTTGAGATATTTCATTCTATCCCTTCTTTCTGGAGGGTTGTTATCATAAATGGATGCTGAATTTTTTTCAAAGGCCTTCTTTGCATCTATTGAGATAATCACATGGTTTCATCTTTCAATTTGTTAAGGCGGTGTATTACACTGATTGACTTGTGAACATTAAAGAATCCTTAGAACCCTGTGATAAAGCCCACTTGGTCATGATGTATGATCTTTTTAATATGGTGTTGGATTATATTTGCTAGGATTTTGTTAAGGAATTTTGAATCTATGTTCATCAGTGTTATTGGCCTGTAGTTTTCTTTTTGTGTGTCAGCTTTGTCTGGTTTTGGTGTTAGGGTGATGGTGGCCTCATAGAATGAGTTTAGAAGTTTTCCCTTCCTCTGAAATTTTCTGTAAGAGTTTGAGTAGAATAGGTGTTAGCTCTTCTCGAAATTTTTGGTAGAATTCAGCTGTGAAGCCATCTTGTCCTGGGATTTTGTCTGCTGGAAGATTTCTGATTATAGTTTCAATTTCCATGCTTGCTGGATCATCAAAAAAAGCAAGAGAGTTCGAGAAAAAACATATATTTCTGCTTTATTTACTATGCCAAAACCTTTGAGTGTATGGATCATAATAAACTGTGGAAAATTCTTCAAGAGATGGGAATACCAGACCACCTGATCTGCCTCTTGAGAAACCTATATGCAGGTCAGGAAGCAACAGTTAGAACTGGACATGGAACAACAGAATGGTTTCAAATAGGAAAAGGAGTACATCAAGGCTGTATATTGTCACCCTGCTTATTTAACTTATATGCAGAGTACATCATGAACAACGCTGGGCTTGAAGAAGCACAAGGTGGAATCAAGATTGCTGGGAGAAATATCAATAACCTCAGATATGCAGATGACACCACCCTTATGGCAGAAAGTGAAGAGGAACTCAAAAGCCTCTTGATGAAAGTGAAAGTGGAGGGTGAAAAAGTTGGCTTAAAGCTCAACGTTCAGAAAATGAAGATCATGGCATCCGGTCCCATCACTTCATGGGAAATAGATGGGGAAACAGTGGGAACAGTGTCAGACTTTAATTTTTTGGGGCTCCAAAATCACTACAGATGGTGACTGCAGCTATGAAATTAAAAGACGCTTACTCCTCAGAAGAAAAGTTATGACCAACCTAGATAGCATATTGAAAAGCAGAGACATTACTTTGCCAACAGAGATCCGTCTAGTCAAGGCTATGTTTTTTCCAGTGGTCATGTGTGAATGTGAGAGTTGGACTGAGAAGAAAGCTGAGAGCCAAAGAATAGATGCTTTTGAACTGTGGTGTTGGAGAAGACTCTTGCGAGTCTCTTGGACCGCAAGGAGATCCAACCAGTCCATTCTGAAGGATATAAGCCCTGGGATTTTTTAGGGGGAAATGATGCTAAAGCTGAAACTCCAGTACTTTGGCCATCTTATGCGAAAAAATTGACTCATTGGAAAAGACTGTGATGCTGGGAGGGATTGGGGACAGGAGGAGAAGGGTCGACAGAGGATGAGATGGCTGGATGGCATCACTGACTCGATGGATGTGAGTCTGTGTGAACTCTGGGAGTTGGTGATGGACAGGGAGGCCTGGTGTGCTGCGATTCACGGGGTCGCAAAGAGTCGGACACGACTGAGTGACTGAACTGAACTGATATGTCTGTTAAGATTTTCTATTTTCTCCTGCTTCAGTTTTGGAAAGTTATACAGTTCTAAGAATTTGTCCATATCTTCCAACTAGTCCATTTTTTTTTTGGCATATAGTTTCTGATAATAGTCTCTTATGATCCTTTGTATTTCTATGTTGCCAGTTAGAATTCCTCCATTTTCATTTCTAATTTTGTTGATTTGATTGTTCTCCCTTTGTTTCTTGATGACTCTGGTTAATGGTTTTTCAGTTTATTTATCTTCTCAAAGAACCAGCTTTTAGCTTTCTTAAATTTTTTGTTTGGTCTATTTATTTCTTTTGAATTTACTTCTGTCCTTTTTTTTTTTTTTTTTACATTTATTTCCTTCTACTTGCCCTGGCATTCTTAATTTCTTCCTTTTCTAGTTGCTTTATATGTATGATTAATTGATTTATTTGACTTATTTCTTGTTTCTGGAGGTAAGCCTGTATTGCTATGATCCTTCTCCTTATTACTGCTTTTACAGTATCCCATAGACTTGGGGTATTTGTGTTTTCCTTTTCGTTCATTTCTATGCATATGTTGATTTTGTTTTTTAAATCTTTTGTGATTTGTTGGTTATACAGAATTTTGTTGTTCAGCTTATATATATTGGGATTTTTAAAGTTATTTTCCCCCCTGTAATTGATATCTAATCTTGGAGCACTGTGGTAAGAAAAGATGCTTGGAATGATTTCATTTTTTTTTTTTTTAATTTACCAAAGCTAGATTTATGGTCCAGGATGTGATCTATCCTGGAGTGCCTAGAGTTTAAAAGGCCAAAAATAGAGAAATCCGTATTTCATGTACCAAAATCTATGCTGAGATTTTCACTTTTGAAGTATAGAGAAGGTAATATTTCATGTAGGAAAATCATGACCTATATTTTCCTGAATGATATATAGAAAATTGGACATTTAATGGGTTAAATCTCTGCCTAGATTTTCATACATGTAATATAGAATATTCCATATTTAATAGAGGAATAACAGTGCCCCAATTTATATATGAGAAAAAATAAAAATTCAATCTTTTGTGTGCTAAAATCAATAGCCAGATGTTCATAAGGGAAACAAGCAAATTCCACAATACCTGATAAATGATAAGACCCAGTTTTTCACATGAGTAAAACATAAAATTCCTAATTTCAAGTGTGAAAACATGCAAGAAGACAATTCCAATTTTGTTTTCAAAAGCTTTTACTGTCATTTTCCCAAGTGAAATATGGAGAATTTCATATTTCCCAGAGGAAAATTACATGCATGTATTCATATGTGAAATATTGAGTTCTATGCTTCATGTAGCAAAATTTTGCCTACATGTCAGTATGTGACATTCAGAGAATTCCATATTTAAAAATGGAATTCTCTCTATGGAGAGAAATTTACAGAGGAAGCATCACTAAATATGGAGATACAAAGGGACAATGCCATGCCTAGTGCTATAACTCACTGATGCCACAAGAATGGACGTCTGTCATTTACTGTACAGAGGCCCTTTCAAAGTGGTTCTGTTTCCTTCCAGCATCCAGGTGAGAACACATCCCAGCCTATGCTGTCATCATAGCACTGTGGGGCCAAGAGCAGAGAGAGGGTCAACTGAAGCCATCCTTTGCAGAGTCCTGATACCTAAGCCAAGATTTAAGGTACTAGATCTGATAGACAGAGTGCCTGATGAACTATGGATGGTAGTTCGTGACATTGTACAGCAGACAACAATCCAGACCACCCCTAAGAAAAAGAAATGCAAGAAAGCAAAATGCCTGTTTCAGATCAGATCAGATCAGTCGCTCAGTCGTGTCTGACTCTTTGCGACCCCATGAATCACAGGACGCCAGGCCTCCCGTCTATCACCAACTCCCCGAGTTCACTGAGACTCACGTCCATCGAGTCAGTGATGTCATCCAGCCATCTCATCCTCTGTCGTCCCCTTCTCCTCCTGCCCCCAATCCCTCCCAGCATCAGAGTCTTTTCCAATGAGTCAACTCTTTGCATGAGGTGGCCAAAGTACTGGAGTTTCAGCTTTAGCACCATTCCTTCCAAAGAAATCCCAGGGCTGATCTCCTTCAGAATGGACTGGTTGGATCTCCTTGCAGTCCAAGGGACTCTCAAGAGTCTTCTCCAACACACAGTTCAAAAGCTTCAATTCTTTGGCACTCAGCCTTCTTCACAGTCCGACTCTCACATCCGTACATGACCACAGGAAAAACCAAAGCCTTGACTAGATGAAACTTTGGTGGCAATGTGATGTCTCTGCTTTTGAATATGCTATCTAGCTTAGTCATAACTTGCCTTCCAAGCAGTAAGCGTCTTTTAATTTCATGGCTGCAGTCACCATCTGTAGTGATTTTGGAGCCCAGAAAAACAAAGTCTGACACTGTTTCCACTGTATCCCCATCTATTTCCCGTGAAGTGGTGGGAACGGATGCCATGATCTTCGTTTTCTGAATGTTGAGCTTTAAGCCAATTTTTTCACTCTCCACTTTCACTTTCATCAAGAGGCTTTTGAGTTCCTCTTCACTTTCTGCCATAAGGGTGGTATCATCTGCATATCTGAGGTGATTGATGTTTCTCCCAGCAATCTTAATTCCAGCTTGTGTTTCTTCCAGTCCAGCGTTGTTCATGATGTACTCTGCATATAAGTTAAATAAACAGGGTGACAATATACAGCCTCGATGTACTCCTTTTCCTATTTGGAACCAGTCTGTTGTTCTACATCCAGTTCTAACTGTTGCTTCCTGACCTAAATATAGGCTTCTCAAGAGGCAGATCAGGTGGTCTGGTATTCCCATCTCTTTCAGAATTTTCCACAGTTTTTTGTGATCCACACAGTCAAAGGCTTTGGCATAGTCAATAAAGCAGAAATAGATGTTTTTCTGGAACTCTCTTGCTTTTTCTATGATCCAGCAGATGTTGGCAATTTGACCTCTGGTTCCTCTGCCTTTTCTAAAACCAGCTTGAACATCGGGAAGTTCGCGGTTAGTATATTGCTGAAGCCTGGCTTGGAGAATTTTGAGCATTATTGTACTAGTGTGTGAAATGAGTGCAATTGTGCAGTAGTTTGAGCATTCTTTGGCATTGTCTTTCTTTGGGATTGGAATGAAAACTGACCTTTTCCAGTCCTGTGGCCACTGCCAAATTTGCTGGCATATTGAGTGCAGCACTTTCACAGCATCATCTTTCAGGATTTGGAATAGCTCAACTGGAATTCCATCACCTCCACAAGCTTTGTTCATAGTGATGCTTTCTAAGGCCCACTTGACTTCACATTCCTGGATGTCTGGCTCTAGGTCAGTGATCACACCATCGTGATTATCTGGGTCATGAAGATCTTTTTTGTACAGTTCTTCTGTGTATTCTCACCATCTCTTCTTAATATCTTCGGCTTCTTTTAGGTCCATACAATTTCTGTCCTTTACCAAGCTCATCTTTGCATGAAATGTTCCTTTGTTATCTCTGATTTTCTTGAAGAGATCCCTAGTCTTTCCCATTCTGTTGTTTTCCTCTATTTCTTTGCATTGATCGTTGAAGAAGGCTTTCTTATCTCTTCTTGCTATTCTTTGGAACTCTGCATTCAGATGTTTATATCTTTCCTTTTCTACTTTGATTTTCCCTTCTCCTCTTTTCACAGCTATTTGTAAGGCCTCCCCAGACAGCCATTTTGCTCTTTTTGCATTTCTTTTCTATCGGAATGGTCTTGATCCCTGTCTCCTGTACAATGTCACGAACCTCATTCCATAGCTCATCAGGTACTCTATCTATCAGATCTAGGTCCTTAAATCTATTTCTCACTTCCACTGTATAATCATAAGGGATTTGATTTAGGTCATACCTGAATGGTCTGGTGGTTTTCCCTACTTTGTTCAATTTAAGTCTGAATTTGGCAATAAGTAGTTCATGGTCTGAGCCACAGTCAGCTCCTGGTCTTGTTTTTGCTGACTATGCAGAGCTTCTCTATCTTTGACTGCAAAGAATATAATCAGTGTGATTTGGGTGTTGACCATCTGGTGACGTCCATGTGTAGAGTCTTCTCTTGTGTTGTTGTAAAAGGGTTTTTGTTATGACCAGTGAATTTTATTGGCAAAACTCTATTAGTCTTTGCCGTGCTTCATTCTGTATTCCAAGACCAAATTTGCCAGTTACTCCAGGTGTTTCTTGACTTCCTAGTTTTGCATTCCAGTCCCCTACAACGGAAAGGACATCTTTTTTGGGTGTTAATTCTAAAAAGTCTTATAGGTCTTCATAGAACCGTTCAACTTCAGCTTCTTCAGCATTACTGTTTGGGGCATAGTCTTGGATTACTGTAATATTGAATGGTTTGCCTTGGAAACGAACAGAGATCATTCTGTCGCTTTTTTTTTTTTTTTAATTTTATTTTTAAACTTTACAATATTGTATTAGTTTTGCCAAATATCGAAATGAATCCACCACAGGTATACCCGTGTTCCCCATCCTGAACCCTCCACCCTCCTCCCTCCCCTCCCCTCCCTCTGGGTCGTCCCAGTGCACCAGCCCCAAGCATCCAGTACCATGCATCGAACCTGGACTGGCGACTCGTTTCAAACATGATATTATACATGTTTCAATGCTATTTTCCCAAATCTCCCCACCCTCTCCCCCTCCTACAGAGTCCATAAGACTGATCTATACTTTGATGTCTCTTTTGCTGTCTCGTACACAGGGTTATTGTTACCATCTTTCTAAATTCCATATATATGCATTAGTATACTGTATTGGTGTTTTTCTTTCTGGCTTACTTCACTCTGTATAATAGGTTCCAGTTTCATCCATCTCATTAGAACTGATTCAAATGTATTCTTTTTAATGGCTGAGTAATACTCCATTGTGTATATGTACCACAGCTTTCTTATCCATTCATCTGCTGATGGACATCTAGGTTGCTTCCACATCCTGGCTATTAGAAACAGTGCTGCGATGAACATTGGGGTACACGTGTCTCTTTCCCTTCTGGTTTCCTCAGTGTGTATGCCCAGCAGTGGGATTGCTGGATCATAAGGCAGTTCTATTTCCAGTTTTTTAAGGAATCTCCACACTGTTCTCCATAGTGGCTGTACTAGTTTGCATTCCCACCAACAGTGCAAGAGAGTTCCCTTCTCTCCACACCCTCTCCAGCATTTATTGCTTGTAGACTTATGGATTGAAGCCATTCTGACTGGTGTGAAATGGTACCTCATAGTGGTTTTGATTTGCATTTCTCTGATAATGAGTGATGTTGAGCATCTTTTCATGTGTTTGTTAGCCATCTATATGTATTCTTGGAGAAATGTCTATTTAGTTCTTTGGCCCATTTTTTGATTGGGTCATTTATTTTTCTGGAGTTGAGCTGTAGGTGTTGCTTGTATATTTTTGAGATTAGTTGTTTGTCAGTTGCTTCATTTGCTATTATTTTCTCCCATTCTGAAGACTGCCTTTTCACCTTGCTAATAGTTTCCTTTGATGTGCAGAAGCTTTTAAGTTTAATTAGGTCCCATTTGTTTATTTTTGCTTTTATTTCCAATATCCTGGGAGGTTGGTCATAGAGGATCCTGCTGTGATGTATGTCGGAGAGTGTTTTGCCTATGTTCTCCTCTAGGAGTTTTATAGTTTCTGGTCTTACATTGAGATCTTTAATCCATTTTGAGTTTATTTTTGGGTATGGTGTTAGAAAGTGGTCTAGTTGCATTCTTTTACAATTGGTTGACCAGTTTTCCCAGCACCACTTGTTAAAGAGGTTGTCTTTAATCCATTGTATATTCTGGCCTCCTTTGTCAAAGATAAGGTGTCCATATGTGCGTGGATTTACCTCTGGGCTTTCTATTTTGTTCCATTGATCTATATTTCTGTCTTTGTGCCAGTACCATACTGTCTTGATAACTGTGGCTTTGTAATACAGCCTGAAGTCAGGCAGGTTGATTCCTCCAGTTCCATTCTTCTTTCTCAAGATAGCTTTGGCTATTCGAGGTTTTTTGTATTTCCATACAAATTGTGAAATTATTTGTTCTAGCTCTGTGAAGAATACCGTTGGTAGCTTGATAGGGATTGCATTGAATCTATAAATTGCTTTGGGTAGTATACTCATTTTCACTATATTGATTCTTCCAATCCATGAACATGGTATATTTCTCCATCTATTAGTGTCCTCTTTGATTTCTTTCACCAGTGTTTTATAGTTTTCTATATATAGGTCTTTGGTTTCTTTAAGTGGATATATTCCTAAGTATTTTATTTTTTCCATTGCAATGGTGAATGAAATTGTTTCCTTAATTTCTCTTTCTATTTTCTCATTATTAGTGTATAGGAATGCAAGGGATTTCTGTGTGTTGATTTTATATCCTGCAACTTTACTATAATCATTGATTAGTTCTATTAATTTTCTGGTGGAGTCTTTAGGGTTTTCTATGTAAAGGATCATGCCATCTGCAAACAGTGAGAGTTTTACTTCTTCTTTTCCAATTTGGATTCCTTTTATTTCTTTTTCTGCTTTGATTGCTGTGGCCAAAACTTCCAAAACTATGTTGAATAGTAATGGTGAAAGTGGGCACCCTTGTCTTGTTCCTGACTTCAGAGGGAATGCTTTCAATTTTTCACCATTGAGGACAGTGTTTGCTGTGGGTTTGTCATATATAGCTTTTATTATGTTGAGGTATGTTCCTTCTATTCCTGCTTCCTGGAGAGTTTTTATCATAAATGGATGTTGAATTTTGTCAAAAGATTTCTCTGCATCTATTGAGATAATCATATGGTTTTTGTTTTTTGATTTGTTAATGTGGTGTATAACATTGATTGATTTGTGGATATTGAAGAATCCTTGCATCACTGGGATAAAGCCCACTTGTTCATGGTGTATGATCTTTTTAATGTGTTGTTGGATTCTGATTGCTAGAATTTTGTTAAGGATTTTTGCATCTATGTTCATCAGTGATATTGGCCTGTAGTTTTCTTTTTTTGTGGGATCTTTATCAGGTTTTGGTATTAGGGTGATGGTGGCCTCATAGAATGAGTTTGGAAGTTTACCTTCCTCTGCAATTTTCTGGAAGAGTTTGAGCAGGATAGGTGTTAGCTCTTCTCTAAATTTTTGGTAGAATTCAGCTGTGAAGCCGTCTGGACCTGGGCTTTTGTTTGCTGGAAGATTTTTGATTACAGTTTCAATTTCTGTGCTTGTGATGGGTCTGTTACGATTTTCTATTTCTTCCTGGTCCAGTTTTGGAAAGTTGTACTTTTCTAAGAATTTGTCCATTTCTTCCACGTTGTCCATTTTATTGGCATATAATTGTTGACAGTAGTCTCTTATGATCCTTTGTATTTCTGTGTTGTCTGTTGTGATCTCTCCATTTTCATTTCTAATTTTATTGATTTGATTTTTCTCCCTTTGTTTCTTGATGAGTCTGGCTAATGGTTTGTCAGTTTTATTTATCCTTTCAAAGAACCGGCTTTTGGCTTTGTTGATTTTTGCTATGGTCTCTTTTGTTTCTTTTGCATTTATTTGTGCCCTAATTTTTAAGATTTCTTCCCTTCTACTAACCCTGGGGTTCTTCATTTCTTCCTTTTCCAGTTGCTTTAGGTGTAGTGTTAGGTTATTTATTTGAGTTTTTTCTTGTTTCTTTAGGTATGCTTGTATTGCTATGAGCTTTCCCCTTAGGACTGCTTTTAAAGTGTCCCACAGGTTTTGAGTTGTTGTGTTTTCATTTTCATTAGTTTCTATGTAAATTTTGATTTCTTTTTTAATTTCTTCTGTGATTTGTTGGTTTTTCAGCAGGGTGTTCTTCATCCTCCATATGTTGGAATTTTTTATAGTTTTTCTCCTGTAATTGAGATCTAATCTTACTGCATTGTGGTCAGAAAAGATGCTTGGAATGATTTCTATTTTTTTGAATTTATCAAGGCTAGGTTTATGGCCCAGGATGTGATCTATCCTGGAGAAGGTTCCATGTGCGCTTGAGAAAAAGGTGAAATTCACTGTTTTGGGATGAAATGTCCTATAGATATCAATTAGGTTTAACTGGTCTATTGTATCATTTAAAGTTTGTGTTTCCTTGTTAATTTTCTGTTTAGTTGATCTATCCATAGATGTGATTGGGGTATTAAAGTCTCCCACTATTATTGTGTTATTGTTAATTTCTCCTTTCATACTTGTTAGCATTTGTCTTACATATTGCGGCGCTCCCGTGTTGGGTGCATATATATTTATAATTGTTATATCTTCTTCTTGGATTGATCCTTTGATCATTATGTAGTGACCATCTTTGTCTCTTTTCACAGCCTTTGTTTTAAAGTCTATTTTATCTGATATAAGTATTGCTACTCCTGCTTTCTTTTGGTCCCTATTTGCATGGAAAATCTTTTTCCAGCCCTTCATTTTCAGTCTGTATGTGTCCCCTGTTTTGAGGTGGGTCTCTTGTAGACAACATATGTAGGGGTCTTATTTTTGTACCCATTCAGCCAGTCTTTGTCTTTTGGTTGGGGCATTCAACCCATTTACATTTAAGGTAATTACTGATAAGTATGATCCCATTGCCATTTACTTTATTGTTTTGGGTTCGAGTTTATACACTGCTTTTGTGTTTTCTGTCTAGAGAATATCCTTTAGTATTTGTTGGAGAGCTGGTTTGGTGGTGCTGAATTCTCTCAGCTTTTGCTTGTCTGAGAAGCTTTTGATTTCTCCTTCATATTTTAATGAGATCCTTGCTGGGTACAATAATCTGGGCTGTAGGTTATTTTCTTTCATCACTTTAAGTATGTCTTGCCATTCCCTCCTGGCTTGAAGAGTTTCTATTGAAAGATCAGCTGTTATCCTAATGGGAATTCCCTTGTGTGTTATTTGTTGTTTTTTCCTTGCTGCTTTTAATATTTGTTCTTTGTGTTTGATCTTTGTTAATTTGATTAATATGTGTCTTGGGGTGTTTCTCCTTGGGTTTATCCTGTTTGGGACTCTCTGGGTTTCTTGGACTTGGGTGATTATTTCCTTCCCCATTTTAGGGAAGTTTTCAACTATTATCTCCTCAAGTATTTTCTCATGGTCTTTCTTTTTGTCTTCTTCTTCTGGGACCACTATGATTCGAATGTTGTAGCATTTAATATTGTCCTGGAGGTCTCTGAGATTGTCCTCATTTCTTTTAATTCGTTTTTCTTTTATCCTCTCTGATTCATTTATTTCTGCCATTCTATCTTCTAATTCACTAATCCTATCTTCTGCCTCTGTTATTCTACTATTTGTTGCCTCCAGAGTGTTTTTAATTTCATTTATTGCATTATTCATTTTATATTGACTCTCTTTTATTTCTTCTAGGTCCTTGTTAAACCTTTCTTGCATCTTCTCAGTCTTTGTCTCCAAGCTATTTATCTGTGATTCCATTTTGATTTCAAGATTTTGGATCAATTTCACTATCATTATTCGGAATTCTTTATCAGGTAGATTCCCTATCTCTTCCTCTTTTCTTTGGTTTGGTGGGCATTTATCCTGTTCCTTTGTCTGCTGGGTATTCCTCTGTCTCTTCATCCTGTTTAAATTGCTGAGTTTGGGGTGTCCTTTCTGTATTCTGGCAGTTTGTGGAGTTCTATTTATTGTGGCATTTCCTTGCTCTGTGTGGGTTTGTACAGGTGGCTTGTCAAGGTTTCTTGGTTAGGGAAGCTTGTGTCGGTGTTCTGGTGAGTGGAGCTGTATTTCTTCTCTCTGGAGTGCAATAAAAAGTCCAGTAATGAGTTATGGGATGTCTATGGTTTTGGGGTGACTTTGGGCTGACTGTATCTTGGAGCTCAGGGCTGTGTTCCTTGCTGCTGGATAATTTGCTTGCTATGTCTTGCCCTGAAACTTGTTTCGCCCAGAGAGGTTTACAGCGTTATATGGAGAAGAGAAGAGTGAGGAGAGAGTTAGAGGTGACCCAAATGAGATGAGGTGGAATCAATAGAGGGGAAAGTGGGCTATTCAGTAATCTCTTCCTTATGTGCACTCCACAACTTGACCGCTCATAGTTGTTCACAGAGTTATACAGAGAAGAGAAGAAGGAAGAAGGTGGCAGAGGTGGCCAGGAGAATAAATGGGGGGAATGAAAAGGAGGGAGACAGATCCAGCCAGTAATCAGTTCCCTAAATGTTCTGCACCGTCTGGAACACACAGAAATTCACAGTGTTGGGTAGAGTAGAGAGGGGTTAAGAAGGAGACACAGGCGACCTAGTGGAGAAAAAGGAGAGTCCAAAGGGAGAGAGAGCAGTTAAGCCAGTAATCTCGCTCCCTAGTGAAAAATGGGTACTGAAGATTGGGTTCTTAAGGTACAAAATTGGTAACTAACAAATACATAAAAACAGAAATTTAAAATCTAGAGTAGAATTTGGAATTTCAAAAATATAATGTTAAAGACAAGAAGAAGGAAAAGAAAGAGAGAAAAAACGAACAAAGAAAAACAAACAAGGTCGCAAAAATTTTAAAGAAAATATAGGTACAAAATTGATAACTAATACCAAAAAGCAAAAGTTAAAAATCTAGAGTAGAGTTTGGAATTTCAAAAATACAATGTTAAAAAAAAAGAAGAAGAAAAAGAAAGAGAGAGAGAGGAAACAAACAAACAAACAAACAAGAACAAACAAGGTCGCATAAATTATAAAGAAAAAAGAATACAGGTACAAAATTGATAACAAATACCAAAAAGCATAAATTAAAAACCTAGAATAGAGTTTGGAATTTCAGATATACAATGTTATTTAAAAGAAGAAAAGAAAGAAACAGAGAAAAAGAAAAAGAAAGAAAAAAGGGTCCCAGAAATTATATAAAAACAAAAACAAAAAAAAACTATAGGTACAAAATTGATAACACATACTAAAAAGCTACAGTTAAAAATCTAGAGTAGAGTTTGGAATTTTAAAAATACAATGTTAAAGAAAAGAAGGAAAAAGAAAAATAAGGTCAAAAAATTATTTAAAAAATTATATATATATGAAGTTTTGCTTTAAAAAAATAGGGTCTTCTTTTTTTTTTTTTTTTTGCAAATAATCAGTTATAAAAGTGGAAATTAAAGGAACAATAGAGGACTTAAATTTTTTTTTTTTTTTTTTTATAGGCTCACTTGTTCAGTCACACTGAGGGGAGGTAGGGAGGGATGCTGCAAACAAATAACACTGGCATGTGCTCGCAGTGCTTCAGCCACACTGGGTCTGCCTTCTGTTCATGGCACGTGTAGCCTCTCTGCCCACGCTGCTCAGGCTCTAGGTTGCTCCGCCGTGAACCATCTGGCCAGCCCTGGGCTGCCTGTACTTCCAAGGTCCAAGCCGCTCAGGTTCAGGCACTCGGGTAGTCCTCAGAGGCTCAGACTCTTGGTTGGGCCTGCGTTTAGTGCCCTTTGCAGATCCGAGCAGCTCAGGTGATGAGGTGTTTTGCGTGCACGATTGCTGCGATTTATCGCCTCCCCGCTGCTTGGTTATCTAGTTGCGCACCGGCACACCTTCTCAGGCAGATGTTGACCGTCCAGACCCCCAAGAAGTTTTAGTTAGCAAAGAAGCCTGCTTACAGTTTCATAGATAATGTCTCTCTGGGGCTGCAATTGTCCCCTTCCGGCTCTGGCTGCCTATCACCGGAGGGGGATGGTCTGCAGCCGGCTATCTCTGTTCAGTTCTTTGTTGTGTGTGCGGGCCTGGAGGTGTCATAGGTTAGGGCTGGCTTTTCGCGTGGTAGATATCCCACAGTCTGGTTTGCTAGCCCAAATTATTTCGCTCAGATAGTTCTCGGGGTATTCAGGCCAGATCCTTGCGATGCAGCCCGTGCCACGCCTCTCTGCCCAGCCCCCACTTGCTAATGGCGTCTGCAGGCGTCTGCGCTGATTCTCCGCTGGAGTTACCATAGGGCTCGCAATGTGTGGATTTTAATTATTTATTTTTCCTCCCTGTTATGTTGCCCTCTGTGCTTCCAAAGCTCGGCACAGATTCGGCAGTGAGAAGGTTTCCTGGTGTTTGGAAACTTCTCTCTTTTTAAGACTCCCTTCCTGGGACGGAACTCCATCCCTCC
The DNA here is from genome assembly GCF_002263795.3 of Bos taurus. NCBI lineage: Eukaryota > Metazoa > Chordata > Mammalia > Artiodactyla > Bovidae > Bos > Bos taurus. The sequence continues at coordinate 16,984,699 of NC_082638.1, forward strand.
CTCTTTTGTCCCTTTTTTTTTTTGTCTTTTATATTTTTCCCTACCTCCTTTTGAAGACTTGGGTTGCTTTTCTGGGTGCCTGATGTCCTCTGCCGCCATTCAGAAGTTGTTTTGTGGAATTTACTCGACGTTTAAATGTTCTTTTGATGAATTTGTGGGGGAGAAAGTGTTCTCCCTGTCCTACTCCTCCGCCATCTTAGCTCCTCCCCTATTCTGTCGTTTTTGAGATTGCATCCACATACTGCATTTCAGACTCTTCTGTTGACCATAATGGCTACTCCATTTCTTCTGAGGGATTCCTGCCCGCAGTAGTAGATATAGTGGTCTCTGAGTTAAATTCACCCATTCCAGTCCATTTCAGTTCGCTGATTCCTAGAATGTCTACCTTCACTCTTGCCATCTCTTGTTTGACCACTTCAAACTTGCCTTGATTCATGGACCTGACATTCCAGGTTCCTATGCAATATTGCTCTTTACAGCATCAGACCTTGCTTCTATCACTAGTCACATCCACAGCTGGGTATTGTTTTTGCTTTGGCTCCATCCCTTCATTCTTTCTTGAGTTTTTTCTCCACTGATCTCCAGTAGCCTATTGGGCACCTACTGACCTGGGGAGTTTCTCTTCAAGTATCCTATCATTTTGCCTTTTCATACTGTTCATGGGGTTCTCAAGGCAAGAATACTGAAGTGGTTTGCCATTCCCTTCTCCAGTGGACCACATTCTGTCAGATCTCTCCACCATGACCCGCCTGTCTTGGGTTGCCCCATGGGCATGGCTTAGTTTTATTGAGTTAGACAAGGCTGTGGTCCTAGTGTGATTAGATTGACTAGTTTTCTGTGAGTATGGTTTCAGTGCATTTGCCCTCTGATGCCTTCTTGCAACACCCACCATCTTACTTGGGTTTCTCTTACCTTGGGTGTGGGGTATCTCTTCACGACTGCTCCAGCAAAGTGCAGCCATTGCTCCTTACCTTGGATGAAGGGTATCTCCTCACCACCGCCCCTCCTGACCTTCAATGTGGGATAGCTCCTCTAGGCCCTCCTTCGAGCATTTAATCCACTTTGAATTTAGTTTTGCATATGGTGTTAGGAAGGTGGTTTTTTTTTTTTTTTTTTCATTCTTTTACAGCTGGTTGATAATTTTCCCCCCAGCACCACTAGTTAAAGATTGCCTTTTCTCCATTGTATATTCTTGCCTGCTTTGTCAAAATTAAGATGTCCATAGGTGTGTGACACCTTTCTAGGCTTTCTGTTTTGTTCCATTGATCTAGATTTCTGTCTTTGTGCTACTGTCTTGAGGACTGTAGTTTTGTAGTATATTCTGAAGTCAGGCAGGTTGATTCTGGCATGTCCATTCTTCTTTCTCAAAATTGCTTTTGCTATTAAAGGTTTCCTTATGTTTGTATACTTACTGTGAAAGTATACATACTGTAAAAGTATTTGTTCTAATTCTCTGAAGAATACCATTGGTTACTTGATAAGGGTTGCATTGAACCTATAGATTGTTTTGTTTACTTTGTATATTCATTTTCACTATAATGTTTCTTCAAGTCCATAAACCTGGTAAAATTATCCATCTGTTTATCTCGTCTTTTGTTTCTGTCATTGTTTTATCGTCTTCTATGTATACATATAATTCTTTTTGTTTCTTTATGTAAATTTATCCCTAAGTATGCTCTTCTTTTCACCGCAATGGTGAACAGGATTGTTTGCATAATTTTTCTTTCTGTTATCTTATTGTTCATGTATAGCAATGCAAGGGGCTTCTGTGTAATAATTTATAACCCACCAACATTTTCATATGAATCAATTTGATCTAGGAATATTCTTGTGATGTCTTTAGGGCTTTCTATATAGAAGGTCATGTCATCTGCAAACAGTGAGGGTTTCCTTTCTTAACATCCTGGATTCCTTTTTATTTCATTTTCTTCTCTGACTGCTGTGGCTAGGACTTTCAAATCAATGTTGAATAGTTGTGGTGAGAATTGGCACCCTTGTCTTGTTCCTGATTTTAGAGGAAATCCTTTCAATTTTTCACCATTGAAGATACTGTTTGCTGTGGTTTTCTCATACATGGCTTTTACTGTGTTGAGATATGTTCCTTTTATACCTGCTTTCTGGAGAGTTATCATAAGTACCTGTTGAAAATTGTCAGACTTTCTCTGCATCTATTGAGATAATCGTATGGTTTTTCATCTTTCAGTTTAATACGGTTTGTCATATTGATTGATTCTTTTGCAAATATTAAAGAATCCTTGCATCCCTTGGACGAAGCCAACGTTCATTTAAGGTAATGATGTATGACTTTTTCAATATGTTGCTGGATTCTGTTTGCTGTAAGTTTCAGGAAAATTTATATATCCAAGTTTACCAATATTTTTAGTGATATTGACCTGTAGTTTGCTTCCTTTCTTGCATCTTTGTCTGCTTTCGGTATTAGGGTGATGGTGGCCTCATAGATTGAGTTGGGGAGCTTATCCCCCTCTGCAATTTTCCTGAAGTGCTTGAGTTGATTAAGTGTTTGTTCTTCCATAAAACTTTTTTTGGGTAAATTCTAAAAAAAAAATTCAGGATTCATCTGTGAAACCATCTGGTCCTAGTTTTTTGACTGTTGAAATATTTTTGATTCGAGCTTTAATTTCCATGATTCTGATGCATCTCTTAAGATTTTGTACTTCTTGCTCGTTCAGTTATGGACTGTTATTCTTTCTTAAGAATTTTTCCATTTCTTCAACGTTGTCCATTTTAGAGACATATAATTGCTCACAGTAATCTCTTATGACCGTTTGTATTTCTGTGTTGCCTTTTGTGATTTCTCCATTGACATTTGTAATTTTATCATTGTGATTCTTCTCCATCCCACACCCTTTATTTTTCTTGATCACTCTGGCTAATACTTTGTCTTTGATTTTTATTTTTAAGAACCAGATATTGATTTTTTTGAATTTTGCCATAGCCACCTTTGTTTCTTTTTCACTTATTTCTGCTCTGATTTTAATGATTCCCTTCATTCTCCTAACTTTGGGGTAATTCTTTTATTCTTTTGGTGTTTGCTTTAGATGTAAAGGTAGGCTGTTTCTTTGATGTTCCTCTTCATCCTTGAGGCAGGCTTATATGCTATGCATCTCCTTCTTAACACTGCTAGTTACTGAATCCAAAGCTTTTGGGTTGTCATGTTTTTATTTTCATTTGTTTGTATTTAAATTTGATTTCCATTTTCATTTATTTTGTGATCTGTTGGATATTCAGATGTGTGTCATTTAGCCTCCATATATTTGGATTTTTAATTTTGTTTTCCTCTTCAGTTGACACCTAATCTTCTTTCATTGTAAATGGAAAAGATGCTTGAAATTCTTTCCTTTTCTTTTCTTATTTTTGAATTTACCAAGTGTAGTCTTATGGGACAAAACTGATCTATCCTGGAGGATGTTCTGTGTGCACTGGAGAAAAGGTGATTCCATTACTAATGAGTGTAATGCCTATATATAACAATTAGGTGTAACTAGTCCATTGTGCCATTTAGGAGCACCTCAATATATAAGGCAAATGCAAGCAAGTTGGAAAGGGGAAATTAACAGTAACATCATTATAAAGGGGGACAATTATACTCCACTCACACTTACTTTGCAAGCTAGAATCGTGGTTTTGGGATTCTCACAAATCCAGAGGACTGGCAATAAGACTGGTGGACATAGATGAGAACTTTTGTCATGAAAAAGGTGATCTCATCACACATGGCCAACTCTCTGTGGGAAAGGCCCAGGTGGCTCCAACCATTGTGGGAGACCTTGTGATCCTCTAAGCTCACCAGTGGCTATGGCAGCCTATTGTCTTGGTTAGAGGAGGTTAACAGAGGCGTGATTACCATGCCATCACTATATGTCATCACTAAAGCAATAGGCAGCAATGTCTTGGTCACTTCCCTTTGCAGTCCTTAGGATTGGTCAGGTCTTACGCTCAGGATTTAGAAGGAAATCAGTGGGAAGAATTAAAGGAGAGTACTGTATGTTTTTGACAAGACCATGCTGCCTTCCTGATGTACTTACTTTTGTCTACCCACTTTCTGTAAGTTATGCCCCTTCCATTATTTCCTAGGGGATCTTTATACATATAATAGGAAAAAACAAAAACAAAAAAGATTCATCCTGGCTGAATCTCTGAGGAAACAGTAAAAAAATCTTAGGGATCATTAGGAAATGTGAGGATTATCAGCTGAAGGGTAAAAGAGTTCTTTACCACCTTCCTTTCACTGAGAACCTAAGTACTTAAGGTGAGTTCTGTTAAGTCACTCAGTCCTGTCCGATTCTTTCTGATGCCATGGATTGCAGCATGCCAGGCTTCCGCTTCCATCACCAACTCATAGAGACTGCTCAACTTCATGCCAATCAAGTCAGTGATGCCATCCAAATATTGCATCTACTGTCTTCGCCCTCTCCTCCAGCCTTCAATCTTTCTCAACATCAGGCTCTTTTCCAGTGAGTCAGTCCTTCACATTAGGTGTTCAAAATATTCAAGTTTCAGCTTCAGCATTAGCCCTTCCAATCAATATTCAGGACTGATTTCCTTTAGAATCGACCCCTTTGATCTCCTTGCAGTCCAAGGGACTCTCAAAACTTTTGTCCAACACCACATTTCAACAGCATCAAATCTCTGAAGATCAACTTTCTTAATAATCCAATTTTCACCTCTGCACATAGCTTTGACTAGACTGAACTTTGTCTGCTTTATAATATGCTGTCTAGACTGGTCATAACTTTCCTTCTAAGGAGAAAGCATATTTTAATTTCATGACCAGAGTCACCATCTGCAGTGATTTTGGAACCCTCCCAAATAAAGTTTCTCACTGTTTCCATTGTTTCCCCATATTTATGCCATGAAGTGATTAGACTGGATGCTATGATTCTCATTTGAATGTTGAGTTTTCAGTCACCTTTTTCACTCTCCTCTTTCACTTTCCTCAAGAGGCTCTGTAGTTCTTTTCTTGTTCTGCCATACGAATCATGTCATCTGTGTATTGATTGCAAACCCTGTTTCACACAGTGTGGCATTTTGTATGATGATTTCTACATGTAAGTTCAATAAAGAGGTTGACAATATACAGCCTTGACATACTCCTTTTCCAACTCGGAACAAGTCAGTTGTTCCATGTCCTTTTCTTACTGTTGCTTCTTTACCTGCATACAGATTTCTCGGAAGGCATGTAACATACTCTAGTAGTCCCATGTTTTGAAGAATTTTCCACATTTTGTGGTGATCTACACAATCAAAGTCTTTGGCATAACCAAATAGGAGTAGATGTTTTCCCGGTGTTCTCTTGTTTTGTTTTGAGACCCAATGGGTGTTGGCAATTTGATCTTAGATTCCCCTGCCCTTTCCAAATCCAAATTCAATATCTGAAAGCTCATGGTTTACGTTCTCTTGAAGCCTGGTTCGGGGAATTTTGAGCAGTACTTTGTGAATGTGAGAGACGTGTGCAATTAAGCGGTAGTTTGCACATTCCTGGAATTGCGGTTTTTTTTTTTTGCAGTTGGAATGAAAACTGATATTTTCCAGTCCTCTGGCCATAGCTGAGTCTTCCAAATTTGCTGGCGTATGGAGGGTAGCACATTCACAGCATCATCTTTTAGAATTAGCATTAGCTCAAGTGAATTCCATCACCTCCATGAGCTTTGTTTGTAGTTAGGCTTCCTAAGTCCCACTTGACTTCTCATTCCATGACGTCCAGCTGTAAATGAGTGATCATACCATCATGCTTAACTGGGTCATGAAGATCTTTTGTGCATTCCTACCACCTCTTCTTAATAGCTTCTGCTTCTGTTAAGTCTGTACCATTTCTGTCCTTTATTGTGCCCCTCTTTGCATGAAAATTTCCCTTGGTATCCCCAATTTTCTTCAAGAGATCTGTAGGCTTTCCCATTCTATTTATTTCCATTGTTTTTTGGAATTGATAACTGAGGGAGGTTTTATCTCTCTTTGTTATTCGTTGGGACTCTTCATTCAGGTATATAGTTTTCCTTTTTCCCTTTTCGTTTAGGTTCTCTCCTCTTCTCTGCTCTTTGTAAGGCCTTGTCACTTTGCCATTTTGCATTTCTTTTGCATGGAGAACGTCTGATCACTGCTTCCTGTACAATATCACAAACCTCCACCCATCGGTCTTCAGGCATTCTGTCAATCAGATAGAATCTCCTGTATCTATTTATCACTTCCACTGTATATTCATAAGGGTTTAGATTTTACATGCGCAAAATATATTAATATACTATTTCATGTAGGGAAATCTTCACCCAGACTTAAATCAAAGAAATATAGAAAACTCTATATGATATAAAGGAAATACATGAAATATAGCTGTTCAATGTTTGAGTGTTTGCCTCATATTTCAATTTCTGAATCCTTGAAAATTCTCTATTTCATATGTACAAATCTGGAAAAAGTTCATATGTGAATAATTGAGATTTCTTATTTCATATGAGAACATTTCTCCCAAGATTTTTGAATGTGAAATACACAGAATTCCAAATCTCATAACAGAAGACCTTCATTCAAACTTTCTTGATGGAAATATAGAGAATTTCATGGCTCAAGCATGAAAATCTGTGTGCTAATTCAATATTTCTTATAGGAAAATTAATGAAAGTTTTTCAAATGTTAGACAGTATACAATATTTCATGAAGGAAAGACAGCACAAAGATTTTCAAATGAGAAATATGAAAAATTTCCATATTTCATGTAAGAAAACCTGTGACCATGTTTTGATATGTGAAATAAACACTTTTGTATTTCCTGTCAAAGAATCTGTATCCAGATTTTCATAACTCTAATGTGAAAAACTACACATTTTATGCAGAAAATTTTGTGTGTATACTTTCATGTGGGATGTACACAGATTTCCATATTTCAAGTTGGAAAATCTGTCCCCAGATTTGTATATGTGAATAATAGAGAATTTTATATTTCTCATTCTGAAATCTGCATCTAGGTTTTCATATGTGAAACTGAGAATTTCACCTTTTATGTAGGACTATGGGGAAATAGTGTCAGACTTTATTTTGGGGGGCTCCAAAATCACTGCAGATGGTGACTGCAGCCATGAAATTAAAAGACGCTTACTCCTTGGAAGGAAAGTTATGACCAACCTAGAGAGCATATTCAAAAGCAGAGACATTACTTTGCCAACAAAGGTCCATCTAGTCAAGGCTATGGTTTTTCCAGTGGTCATGTATGGATGTGAGAGTTGGACTGTGAAGAAGGCTGAGCGCTGAAGAATTGATGCTTTTGAACTGTGGTGTTGGAGAAGACTTTTGAGAGTCCCTTGGACTGCAAGGAGATCCAACCAGTCCATTCTGAAAGAGATCAGCCCTGGGATTTCTTTGGAAGGAATGATGCTAAAGCTGAAACTCCAGTACTTTGCCCACCTCATGCGAAGAGTTGACTCATTGGAAAAGACTCTGATGCTCGGAGGGATTGGGGACAGGAGGAGAAGGGGATGACAGAGGATGAGATGGCTGGATGGCATCACTGACTCGATGCACGTGAGTCTGTGTGAACTCTGGGAGTTGGTGATGGACAGGGAGGCCTTGTGTGCTGCAATTCATGGGGTCTCCAAGAGTCGGACATGACTGAGTGAGTGAACTGAACTGAACTGAACTGATCTCATTTCAGATGACTATACTTGAAACAGATACTACCTTCATCAAGAGGCACCTTAGTTTCTACAGTTTTTCTGTCATTTGGGTGTTGTCATCAGGATAACTAAGGTTATTCATATCTCCCACATAAATTTTGTTTCTAGGTTGTGCTTCATCTAGGATTTTATTCTTTCATGATGTCCTTTGCACAGAAGTTAAACAGGGAAACAATATATAGCTTTGACTTATTCCTTTCTCAATTTTGAACCAATTGTCCCATGTCCATTTTTAACTGTTGCACCTTTACTAGTGTACACATTTCCCAGAATACAGGTAAGGAATTCTGGTATTCTTATTTCTAAAAAATTTCCAAAATTATTATTATTATTATTTTTGGTTTGGGTGTGATTCACAGTGTCCAAGTCATTACCAGAGACAATTAAGCAGATATAGATGAGTATATGGTAACCCCCTTGCTTTTTCTATGATCCAAACATCAATTCATATGTAACTCTTATGATTAAATCACTAACTACACATTCCTGTGTTTGTTTGTTTGTTTGTTTGTTTTGGTCATTATTGCTGTTGTTGTTTTCCCTCTTTATTAAGTAGTCAAGTACCAACTGGTAATTTCCTATGAACTTGCTATCTTATTCTACAAGAATTAAATTATGTCATGGCAATCTCTGACCTTTGACATCTACTAAATGGAATAAGATTCAAAATCTGAAATCAGACATCTGTACTTTGGGAAAACGTCAGGAATGTTCAAATAATAGCTAGATATATTCAAGTGCTGACACTTTGAGCCCAATTATGCTATTATATTTTATGTGGGAAGTTCTGCATTTCTTCATGCTGATGACAATTCCTCATTAAGAGACATTTCCAAGGGAGAAAGAAAAACAACAACTACACAATGTACTTGATTGCATGTTGGAAGTCAAAGTAGTACCAGGTATACGTGTATGTATGCAACCTCCCACGAGACAGATTAATTCATCTCAACTAAAATTTCTGTTTTACTTTCAAGGAAGAAAAGAATAATCGAGCTTGCCAGGAAAACCTGTGAAGTTTCAAAAAGGCAGAAATGTAGAAGGATATGAAATACACCTCTCTCAATGAATGGATCACAAATAATACTTCTACACTGACAGTAGTCCTTGAAGAGCATCACAGAAATACTAGGAGAAGACCCTGGTCACCACAGTGTCCCTGTGGGTTTCAGAGATACCTGGGTGGGAAGGAATTAAGATGGGAGAAGGAGGATAAGAGGAAGAAAGACAAAACCTGTGCCTTGTGGTGGGAGATGAAGAAGCAGGGAAGAGATTTCCAGAATGAGGCAAGCCCCTTCACTAAAGGGCAAATTACCTTGGACTACAAGGAAGCAAGGTAAAACAGCTGATGAAATATGATTTGTATAAAGCGAGATTCACACAGAAAATGTGTGTCATGGCCCTATATGGCCCAAACTGCAATGCAACTCAACCAGTGTGCATGGGGTCTGGAAGCTGGTCATGGGATTTTAGAGGGCCATCCTGGGAGAGGACTGCTGTTGGTTATGTGGAGATGGCCTGATGGAGCACGTACGAGTAGTTGTGTAGCAGAAAATGCCTTTTGAGAATTCCCAAGCTGCCAAAAAGCCAGGACCTTACTGCTGTGTCACACTCAGGAGGTAGACATACCTTTGTAGCCACTCCTCTTCCCACTTGTTAACACCTACCACAAGGCAATAGAGAAAGACTAGTCAGAAGTACTACTCATGCTTCTGCAAAAACATGCTAGAAAAGGATCCCATTAAGGCCAAATCTCTTCTGCCCATGGCTGCTGGCTCCTATTCATAATTGGCACCACCAGGGTTCCAGCACTCTAAGCAGCTATACCACATCCTGTGCTCACCCAGGCAGACCCCAGTGTGCCACAAGTTTCTCAGGGAAGACTCCTTTGGTGACCAAAAGTGAGGAAGGATGAAAATTACACCAAATACCCAGGGACAGAGCCTTTAAGGAAGAGGATTAGAAATCTTCCAACCAGTTGTGCATGCTGCAGATTAAATATACTCAATTAGTGACACAGGCCCTGTATCTATGGAATATATCAAAAGATGAGAAGAGGCCAAAGGAAAGAAAATTCCCAGGCTCAGGCAGCTGTAAGAATCCACAGGAATTATAGGACTTTTGAGTCTGAGCTATCCTTAGATCCAGAGTCCAGTTCTCTTCATCTTAGGAGAGCTTCCCAAAGAGGTGTAGTTGTCTTCTGGCTCATGTTGGGACTAGGACACTGACAGATGAGACACTAGGAAATATGTATTATTCTTTTGATGCATTGAATTGTTGTTTTCTTGGTGCACTATTTTTCTCTGTTGTAGTCTACTTTGTTACTACACATTGATTTGGTCTTTTAAGATTATTTCAACCATATTTTTATTTTTTTGTATACCTATTTCTACTTTTACTTTCGTTTCCTAATTTCTGTCCCTTTTGTTGCTGTTGCATGTCTTCATTCTTTTACACAGGTATGCATTTCGATATTAACTGGGATTTTCTGTTATTCTCTGGGAGCTGTATCTGATCTTTTCAGAATTGTATTTTTTTTAAACTTTACAATATTGTATTGGTTTTGCCATACATCAACACGCTTCCACCACGGATGTACACGTGTTCCCCATCCTGAACCCCCCCTCCCACCTCCCACCCCATACCATCCCTCTGGGTCATCCCAGTGCACCAGCCCCAAGCTTCCTGTATCCTGCATTGAACCTGGATTGGTGATTCATTTCTTATATGATATTATACATGTTTTAATGCCATTCTCCCAAATCATCCCCCCTCCCTCTCCCACAGAGTCCAAAAGACTGTTCTATACATCTGTGTCTCTTTTGCTGTCTCGCATACAGGGTTGTGGTTACCATCTTTCTAAATTCCATATATATGCATTAGTATACTGTATTGGTGTTTTTCTTTCTTGCTTACTTCAGTCTGTACAATAGGCTTCAGTTTCATCCACCTCAGAGTTGTATTCTTTATTCTTCAGTTGACACTTTGCTCTGATATTGTTTTTTGCCTTGAGATTTACTTCATTGCTTTGCTTTATTAAACTGTTGTCTTCTCTGTAATGTTTGTTGTTTGTGGTACATTTCTTTTTTTTTTTTTTTTGCCATTTATCTTGTTACTTTTTTTTAATCTCCTCAATCTCTTACTATGGTCTCTCTTACTGTGGCTCTCTGAGCATAAGTTGGGCCTGATCTTCTCAGGTGTCAGCACTGAGACCAGATTCATGGTACACCAGAGAGTTCCTGTCTACAGTGCATATTAACTGGTGACATTCTTCATGAAGACCTCCTTCTTAATCTAAGATGCACACCACCCAACTGCCTGCACAACCCTGGGCTGATGTCTCACACCACACAACAAGCAAGACAGAAACACAAACAAAATTGTCAGCAGATAGACTGCCTAATATCAGACTAATCCCAAGACACCTACAAATGACACGAACAGACATGGTACCACCGTTAGAGAAGGAAGATTCAGCTGCAGACTCAAGAACATAGTTGTCAGTCTCTCCAACTCCAAAGCCCACACTAGCCACTCAATCAACTTTATCGACTTGGAGTGGAGACTTGGAGCAATAAGTATAACCCAGCAGTCTGGGAAGAAATGACCATTAACACAGTAAGTAGGGAATTGTGAAGACAGATAAATATGTTGTGGGCAAAGGAACGTGGTAAAAACTCAAAATATAATGAAAGAAAAAATGGGCAGGCTCCCTGAAAAAGACTCGGAAATTATGGTAGTAAAGGTGATAAAAAAAATTTGAGAAATGGGATGTAGAAAAGATGAGAAATATTTCTGAAGGACCTAGAAAAATGAATAGGTAACAACAAATAAATAACAACACAAAAATCGGCATTGGTCTACTATAGGCTAATACACACTGTTGTACTGCTGAAGCTAGCATAACATTGGAAACAAATTATCCTTCAATTTAAAAATGAAGTTTAAAAACAAACACAAGCATTCAAAGGCACAAGAGACTTGGAAAAATTAATTGAAACAACTTCCTGTTCAAGCTGGTTTTAGAAAAGGCAGAGGAACCAGAGGTCAAATTGCCAACATCTGCTGGATCATAGAAAAAACAAGAGAGTTCCAGAAAAAAACATCTATTTCTGCTTTATTGACTATGCCAAAGCCTTTGACTGTGTGGATCACAATAACTGTGAAAAATTCTAAAAGAGATGGGAATACCAGACCACCTGATCTGCCTCTTGAGAAGCCTATATTTAGGTCAGGAAGCAACAGTTAGAACCGGACGTATAACAACAGACTGGTTCCAAATAGGAAAAGGAGTACATCGAGGCTGTATATTGTCACCCTGTTTATTTAACTTATATGCAGAGTACATCATGAACAACGCTGGGCTGGAAGAAACACAAGCTGGAATTAAGATTGCTGGGAGAAACATCAATCACCTCAGATATGCAGATGATACCACTCTTATGGCAGAAAGTGAAGAGGAACTCAAAAGCCTCTTGATGAAAGTGAAAGTGGAGAGTGAAAAAATTGGCTTAAAGCTCAACATTCAGAAAACAAAGATCATGGCATCCGGTCCTACCACTTCATAGGAAATAGATGGGGAAACAGTGGGAACAGTGTCAGACTTTGTTTTTCTGGGCTCCAAAATCACTACAGATGGTGACTGCAGCCATGAAATTAAAAGACGCTTACTCCTTGGAAGGAAAGTTATGACCAACCTAGATAGCACATTCAAAAGCAGAGACAGTACTTTGCCAACAAAGGTCCATCTAGTCAAGGCTATGGTTTTTCCAGTGGTCATGTATGAGAGTGAGAGTTGGACTGTGAAGAAGGCTGAGCTCCAAAGAATTGATGCTTTTGAACTGTGGTGTTGGATAAGACTCTTGAGAGTCCCTTGGACTGCAAGGAGATCCAACTAGTCCATCTGAAGGAGATCAGCCCTGGGATTTCTTTGGAAGGAATGATGCTAATGCTGAAACTCCAGTACTTTGGCCATCTCATGCAAAGAGTTGACTCATTGGAAAAGACTCTGATGCTGGGAGGGATTGGGGGCAAGAGGAGAAGGGGACGACAGAGGATGAGATGGCTGGATGGCATCACTGACTCGATGGACGTGAGTCTGAGTGAACTCCGGGAGTTGGTGATGGACAGGATGGCCTGACATGCTGTGATTCATGGGGTCGCAAATAGTTGGACACCACTGAGCGACTGATCTGATCTGATCTGATAGGACATTTCACCCAAACACAGCAGAATATACATTTTTTATAAAGTGAAAATGAAATATCACCAGAATAAATCACAAACTAAATTTCAAATCAAGCCTTGGTAAATTTAAGATAATGGTAATTGTATCGATTTTTTTAAACAAAATGCTGATTTACATAGCATAGTTTGGGGGCAGGGACTGTGAAAAACATGAATCCATTGAGGCTAACAAATACACCTCTATATGGCCAAGTGATCACTGATAAAATCAGAGAGAAAAGAAAAATTTTAGAAGCAAATAATATTAAAAACATGATTATCTGAAAGTAATGGAGTATGCTAAAGCAGTAAAAGGGTGAAGTTGAGAAATACTGCACATCTCAAATAGGAAAAGGAGTACGTTAAGGCTGTATATTGTCTCCCTGCTTACTTAACTTATACAGAGAGTACATCAAAAGAAACGCTGGGCTGGAAGAAGCACAAGCAGGAATCAAGATTACCAGGAGAAATATCAATAACCTCCGATATGCAGATGACACCACCCTTATGGCAGAAAGTGAAGAGGAACTCAAAAGCCTCTTGATGAAAATGAAAGAGGAGAGTGAGAAAGTTGGCTTAAAGCTCAACATTCAGAAAACGAAGATCGTGGCATTTGGTTGCATCACTTCATGGCAAATAGATGAGGAAAAAGTGGTAACAGTGTCAGACCATATTTTGGGGGCCTCCAAAATCACTACAGATGGTGACTGCAACCATGAAATTAAAAGACGCTTGCTCGTTGGAAGGAAAGTTATGACCAACCTAGATAGCATATTGAAAAGCAGAGATATTACTTCGCCAACAAAAGTCCATCTAGTCTAGGCTATGATTTTTCCAGTGGTCCTGTATGGATATGATATTGGACTTTGAAGAAGGCTGAGTGCTGAAGAATAGATGCTTTTGAACTATGGTGTTGGAGATGACTCTTGAGAGTCCCTTGGACTGTAAGAAGATCCATCCAGTCCATCTTAAAGGAGATCAGTCCTGGGTGTTCATCGGAAGGACTGATGCTGAAGCTGAAACTACAATACTTTGGCCTCATGCGAATAGTTGTCTCATTGGAAAAGATGCTGATGCTGGGAGGGATTGGGGGCAGGAGGAGAAGGGGACTACAGAGGATGAGATGGCTGGATGAGATCACCTACTCAATGAACAAGAGTTTGAGTGAACTCTGGGTGTTGGTGTCAGACAGGGAGACCTGGTGTGCCATGATTCATGGGGTCCCAAAATGTCGGATATGACTGAGAGACTGAACTGAACTGAACTGAACGGAGCAACATCTCAAGTAATCAACATAACTTTAAATCTAAAGCATTTAGAGAAAGAGTAAAAAGCAGACAAAATTCCCCAAAGTGAATAGAAGGGAAAAATGATAAAAATCAGAGCAGAAATTAAAGAAAAGAAATGATGAAAAATTAGCCAAAATTAATATCACTAAAAGGAGTCTCTTGGAGAGGATAAACAAAATAGATGAACCATGGTCCAGACCTATGAATAATAATAAAAAAAAAGACAAACACTTAAATCAAATTTAACATGATGAAGGATGACATTATAACTGATACCACAGAAATAACAAAGAATCATAAGAGAGTACAGCAAACAATTATAAGTCAATAAAATTTAGAACCTGAAATCCATAGACAAATGCTCAGAAATTCAACTATGAAAAAACACAAAATATTAATAGAGCAATTGCAAGCAGTAATATTGAAACTGTCATGAAAATATTTCAGTGGACAAAATTAAAGCCAGATGAATTTACATGCAAATTTTACGAACCAGTCTGAGAACTGCTAACACATGTACTTCTGAAACTCCTCCAAAATTCTAGAGTGTAAGGAAAATCCACAAACACATGGTACAAGGTCACCATCACCCTGATACTAACACCGAGATAACACAGAAAAGGAAAGTTAGAGACCAATATCACATAGATGAACAGAGGCAAACATCCTTAGCAAAATATGAGCAAAAATATTCACCAATACCTTAAAAGGATTGAACACCGTTATTATGTGTGTGTGTGTGTGTGTGGGTTATCGCAGATATAGAAACATTCTTCAGTAGCTGCATATCAATGTATAGTGAAGGAATGAAACCGTATGATCACCTCAATAGATGCTGAAAAATCTTTGATATAATTCAACAAGTGTTTGTGATAGAAACTCTCCAAAAACTGAACATAGCAAAAACTACCTCAACTTAACAAAGGCACAGAAATCAAAACTATAATGATGTATCACCTCGCACCATTAAAAATCTCCTTCATTAAAAACAAACAAACAAACAAACCTAAAACAAGGGACTACCCAGTTGGTCCACTGGCTAAGACACCATGATCCCAGTGCAGGGTGTCCCAGGTTTAATCCCTGGTCATGGAATTAGATTCCACATGCAGTGATTGAGGTTTGTGGCAACCAAATAAAGAAGTAAATGTATGTGTGTGTGTATTTATATCTATCTATCTATATCTATATATATATATATATATATATATATATATATATATAGATATGACTGCATAATAATATATGAAGGAAATGGTGTGGAGAAAAGAATCCTCCTGCCCTCTTGGACTGTGGTTAGGAACATAAATGAGTACTGCCACAAAGCCAAACAGTATGGAAGTTCTTTACATAACCAAGAATAAAACTACCATTTAACCCAACAATCCCACTATTTGGGATATACTAAAAACAAACAAACAAACAAACAAAAAAAAAAAACTCAGTGAAAAAAAAAATATATATGCCAGTAAAAACTGAAACACCATTTGGTGTAGCCAATAAAGGGAAACAACCTCAGTGTCCTTCAAACTAAGAATGGATAAAGAAGTTATGGTACATATGTAAGATGGAAAATTACTCACTCATAAAAAGGAACAAAGTTGGATTATTTGTAGAGGTGCAGATGAATCTAGAGCCAATAGAAATAATTTAAAAAACAGAAAGACCAATATTGAATATTAATGTATATAAGTGGAATCTAGAAAACAATTGCTGAAGAACTCATTTGGAGGGTAGGAAGAGATGCAGTCATGGAAAACACACTTGTGGACAGTGTGGGAAGGAGAGAATGGAATGAATTGAATAAACTGCACTGACATATGTAACATACCAAGTATGCAGTAGATAACTAATGCTATGGAGTGCTCTAGTGGAGTGGGTTGTGTGGTAGGAGAGGAGGCCCAAGAGGGAGATGGAAGGACTGCTCAAAAGGGAGGCACAGCTATATTTACTAACAACTGATTTATTTTGCTGGGCAGCAGAAACAAACACAACATTGTAAGTTAATTATACTCCACAATTTTAATCATTTTGCTTCATGTGAAAAAAGAAAATCAGTCCTTGGCTAAGTTGGGCAAGTGACAGGTTAAGAAGCATCACAGTGTGTTTTAAGTAAAATGCATACCCAAGACTGCTTTAGTGTGTATAGACAAAGCAAAAAAAAAAAAAAAAATGACAAATACAGAGCTAAGTTAGACAGAATATATTCACACTCTACACCTCTACACTCGTGCCCCTTAACTAATTTGTCAGTTTCTAAAAGTAAAGAATGGGTTTCTAAAAGGAAAGTAAACATTATGGTTATATGTTTTCATAAATTGATGTCACCAATTTATGAAACTATGAATCCCCTCAAGTTTTAATAAGTAATAGCAGACCTTTGACTTTCAGAACTATGCTAAGTATGAATTAGCAAACATAGGTTAAAACTGAGGTGGTGCACAGGAATCCCTTATATTGCAATTCTAGAATGTGTGCTACACTGGGACGACCCGGAGGGAGGGTATGGGGAGGGAGGAGGGAGGAGGGTTCAGGATGGGGAACACAGGTATACCTGTGGTGGATTCATTTTGATATTTGGCAAAACTAATACAATATTGTAAAGTTTAAAAATAAAATAAAATTTAAAAAAAAAGAAAAATGTATAGCCCCAAAGTGGCAAATTATGTTTTTTTCCTCAGGCCTTTCATCATAAGAAGGATTTAACATGAAGAGCAACTTATGTATTGCAAAAAGATTGCTCTGAAGAAGGATAGGAGGATCCAGGTTTTACAGAAATTTTGGTACAATGATCAGATATGGAGAATGTCTGAATCTTATGGTTAACGAAAGAAAAACTGGACACCTCAAGTGAATAGATTGAGATATTTTCTACCTATGGGAAGATGCAAGAATCTGGGCTTCTTGAAATAATTCTTTTGATAAGCACCTTAAATAGGGCTGTTGTTTCTGTCTCAAGTCAGTTGTTTGGGCAACACTACTGGCAGGTGCAGTAACTAAGGACTTGATGGTGGGCAACCTGATTTCATCAAGAGTTGCCCCAGGTTTCACATTTATGGATTGTTGCAATGGCTTATGACTTGATGATTGCAGCATCCTTTGTTTACTGATATGGCTGGAAAATTTCTTGGTTCACAGTGTGCTCTGTTCTCAACAATCTCAGAAAAAGTTACCATCTCTAGAAAGATCCTTATACTTTCACAGAAGGTGACTGTGGGCTTCTACCTCAACAGGACATACAGAGGACCTAAAGTAATGTGAAAATACCTAATACAGGTTTAGTACAAATCCCAAAGAGAGAGGAAACTGAAAGCAAAATATAAATTTGAAGAACATGACCCAAAACACTTCAAGATCTAGGAAAGGTAAAATATATGTATATATGTATATCTACAATTTTGTACCTACAGTGATATGTTCAAATAGGCATATATATATATGTGTAAATATATATATATATATACATATTTACTGTGTAAATAACTGTGTAAATAGTTATATCTACACACACACACATATATTTCCATATGTATCTGAACTTTCTCTGGAATATTCTCAAAAAAATAGGCTTTACATGAAGGGATATCTCAAGTCTTAGTATTTTAAATCAACCAAGTATGTTCTCTGAAAACAAAGAAATGGGGCTAAAGGTTAAAAATGGGATACATGTTTGAAAATTTGTTAATGTGTGGAAAATTAAACAATACATTCCTAAAGAACCAATATTGTAAAGTGTCAGTCACACAGGAAAATAGGTAATTCTCTGAGGTGAATGTAAGTGAAAGCACTTTTAGCAAATCATCAGATCCTGCAAAAGTACATACCTGCAGTTATATACCTCCTGAAAAATATATACTGCTACCTATAGACAGCAAAATTATATACCTAAATATTCAACATACACATATACTTGTATAGGTGTTGCTATATATATACTACACTAATACTATATATATATATATATATATATATATATATATATATATATATATATATATATATATATACTATATACTATATACTAATGGTTGCCCTGGTAGCACTAGTACTAAGGAACCTGCCTTCTAACGCAGAAGTCAGAAGAGATGCAGGTTCAATCCATGGGTAGGGAAGATTTCTTGGAACTAAGCATTTCAATCCATTCCTATTTCTCCACCTGAGAATCCCATGGATTGAAAATACACAATGTTGAAAGTCTGTGTGAAACTGAGTGTCAGACAGGAGTGTAGTGACTTAACCCATGAAATATTAGTTTAATGGCTTCTAGTACACATGTTCCTTTCATACATTACCAATGACATGCTCAGCAAAAAATAGTTCACTCACTCACTTCACTTCACTTGCAAATTCATGTACGACTCTTTGAGACCCCAAGAATTGCAGCATGCCAGGCCTTCCTGTACATCACCAATTCCCGGAGTTCATTCAAACTCATGCCCATCGAGTCAGTGATGCCATCCAGCCATCTCATCCTCTGTTGTCCCCTTTTTCTCCTGTCCTCAATCCATTCCCAGCATCAGAGATTTTTATAATGAGTCAACTCTTTGCATGAGGTGACCAAAGTATTGGAGTTTCAGCTTGAGCATCAGTTCTTCTAATGAACACCCAGGACTCATCTCCTTTAGAATGGACTGGCTGGACCTCCTTGCAGTCAAAGGGACTCTCAGGACTCTTCTCCAACACCAAAGTTCAAAAGCATCCATTCTTTAGTGCTCAGCTTTCTTCGCAGTCAAACTCACACATCCATAAATGACCACTGGAAAAACCACAGCCTTGACTAGATGGACCTTTGTTGGCAAAGCAATGTCTCTTCTTTTTACTCTGCTGTCTAGGTTGGGCATAACTTTCCCTCCAAGGACTAAGCATCTTTTAATTTCATGGCTGCAATCACCCTCTGCAGTGATTTTGGAGCCCCATAAAGTAAAGTCTGACATGTTTTCCCATCTGTTTGCTATGAAGTCATGGGACCAGATGCCATGATCTTTCTTTTCAGAATGTTGAGCTTTACGCCAACATTTTCACTCTCCTCTTTCACTTTCATCAAGAGGCTTTTTAGTTCCTCTTCATTTTCTGCCATAAGAGTGGTGTCATCTGCATATGTGAGGTTATTGATATTTCTCCCAGTAATCTTGATTCCAGCTTGTGCTTCTTCCAGTCAAGTGTTTCTCATGATGTACTCTGCATACAAGTTAAATAAGCAGGGTGACAATATACATACTTGACATACTCCTTTTCCTATTTGGAACCAGTCTGTTGTTCCATGTCCAACACTAACCTTTGCTTCCTGACCTGCATATGTGTTTCTCAAGACGCAGGTCAGGTGGTCTATTATTCCCGTCTCTTTCAGAATCTTCCATAGTATATTGTGATCCACACAGTCAAAGCCTTTGGCATAGTCAATAAAGCAGAAATACATGTTTTTCTGGAACTGTCTTCTTTTTTCCATGATCCAGCGGATGTTGGCAATTTGATCTCTGGTTCCTCCGCCTTTTCTAAAACCAGCTTGAACATCTGGAAGTTCATGGTTTATGTATTGTTGAAGCCTGGCTTGGAAAATTTTGAGCATTACTTTACTAGTGTCTGAGATGAGTGCAGTTGTGTGGTAGTTTGAGCATTCTTTGGCATTGTGTTTCTTTGGAATTGGAATGAAAACTGACTTTTTCCAGTCCTGTGGCCACTGCTGAGTTTTCGATATTTGCTGGCATATTGAGTGCAGCATTTTCATTGTATTATCTTTCTGGATTTGAAATAGCTCAATTGGGATTCCGTCACCTCCACTGGCTTTGTTCATAGTTATGCTTTCTAAGGCCCACCTGATTTCACATTCCAGGATGTCTGGCTCTAGGCAAGTGATCACACCGTCATGATTATCTGGGTTATGAATCTCTTCTTTATACACTTCTCCAGTGTATCCTTGCCACCTCTTCTTATATCTTCTGCTTCTATTTGGTTCATACTATTTCTGTCCTTTATTGAGCCCATCTTTGCGTGAAATGTTCACTTTGTATCATTAATTTTCTTGAAGAGATTTCTACTCTTTCCCATTCTGTTGTTTTCCTCTATTTCTTTGCATTGATCACTCAGGAAGGCTTTCTTATCTCTCCTTTCTTTTGTTTTGGGACTCTGTATTCAGATACTTATATCTTTCCTTTTCTGCTTTGCTTTTTGCGTCTCTTCTTTTCACAATTATTTGTAAGGCCTCCTGAGAGCCATTTTGCTTTTTTTGCATTTCTTTTCTGCGGGGACTC
The DNA here is from genome assembly GCF_002263795.3 of Bos taurus. Taxonomy (NCBI): domain Eukaryota; kingdom Metazoa; phylum Chordata; class Mammalia; order Artiodactyla; family Bovidae; genus Bos; species Bos taurus. The sequence goes on from NC_082638.1 coordinate 17,005,147, forward strand.
TCGTGGTCCTTGTCTCCTGTACAATGTCGTGAACCTCCATCTATAGTTCATCAGGCACTCTATCAAATCTAGTCCCTTAAATCTATTTCTCATTCGACTGTATAATCATAAGGGATTTGATTTAGGTCATATCTGAACGGTCTAGTAGGTGTCCCTACTTTCTTCAATTTAAGTGAATTTGGCCAAAAAAGAGTTCATGATCTGAGCCACAGTCAGCTACTGTTCATGTTTTCTACTGACTGTATAGAGCTTCTCCATCTTTACGTGGAAATAATAGAATCAATCTCATTTTGGTGTTGACCATCAAGTGACGTCCATTTGTAGAGTCTTTTCTTGTGTTGTTGGAGGAGGGTGTTTTCTATGACCAGTGCATTCTCTTGTCAAAACTCTATTAGCCTTTAGCCTGCTTCTTTCCATATTCCAAGGCCAAATTTGCGTGTTACTCTGTTTCTTGAATTCCTACTTTTGCATTCCAATCCCCTATAATGGAAATGATATCTTTTGGGGGTGTTAGTTTTAAAAGGTCTCATAGGTCTTCATAGAAATGTTCGACTTCAGCTTCTTCAGCATTACTAGGTGGGGCATAGGCTTGGATTACTGTGATATTGAATGGTTTTCTTGGTAATGAACTGAGACCGTCCTGTCGTTTTTGAGATTGCATCCAAGTACATTTCAGACTCTTTTGTTGACCATGATTGCTACTCCATTTCTTCTAAGTGATTCCTGCCCATAGTAGTAGATATAATGATCATCTGAGTTAAATTCACCCATTTTAGACCATTTTAGTTCCGCTGATTCCTAGAACATCAACATTCACTTTTGCCATCTCCTGTTTGACCACTTTCAATTTGCCTTGATTCATCGACCTGACATTCCAGGTTCCTATGCAATATTGCTCTTTACAACATCGGACCTTGCTTCTATCACCAGACACACCCACAGCTGGGTATTGTTTTTTTGTTGTTGTTGTTGTTGGGGGGTATTGTTTTTGCTTTAACTTCATCCATTCTTTCTTTCTGGTGTTATTTCTCCACTGATCTCCAGTAGCATATTGGGAACCTACCAACACAGGGAGTTTCCCTTTTGGTATCCAATCATTATGCCTTTTCATACTGTTCATGGGGTTTTCAAGGCAAGAATACTGAAGTGGTTTGCCATTCCCTTTCCAGTGGGCCACATGACTTCCATCATGACCGCCCATCCTGGGTGGCCACACGTGGCATGGCTTAGTTACATTGAATTAGACAAAGCTGTGGTGCATGTGATTAGATTGGCTAGTTTTCTGTGATTATGGTTTCAGTGTGTCTGCCCTCTGATGCCCTCTTGAAACACCTAGAGTCTTACTTGGGCTTCTCTTACCTTGAACTTGAGGGTATCTCTTCACAGGTGCCCCAGCAAAGTGCAGCCACTACTCCTTACCTCGGACTAGGGGTATCTCCTCACAGCGCCCCCCCCCCCCAGACCTTTGACCATGGAGTAACTCCTCTCAGCCCTCCTGTGCCCATGCAGCCACCACTCCTTGGACTTAGTTCTTTCTCTGTCTCAGTTATTCTACTGTTGGTTCCTTTCAGGATGCTGTTAATATCTGTTATTGCATTGTGTATTACTGCTTGGTTTTTATTTCTTCTACATCCATGGTAAACATGTTTATTTCTTCTCATTCCAGGCCTCCAGTGTATTTACTAGCAACACTACTTAGCTTTCAAGATTTTAGTCATCTTTACTATCATTATTGTGAATTATTTTTTCAGGAAAACTTCCTATCTCATCTTCTTTTGTTTGTTTTGGTGGGTTTTTATCAGTTACCTTCACCAGCTGCATATTTATCTCCCATTCCATTCTGTCTCGATTGCTGTGGTTTGGGTCCCCTTCTGCAGGCTGGAGGGTTATGGCTCCACTGTGTTGTGGAAACTGTCCTTTGTGGGTGGGATAGGACCAGTGACTTGTTAAGGGTTAATTCTTTGTGGAATGTGTGTCTGTGCAGTGGCAGCCGGATCTGTATCTCTTCTCTAAAGTGCAATGACTTGTTCATGGATTGTGCTTTGGGGTGTTTGTGGGTTTGGTAGGCTTCGTGCACCCCTTTTATAATATTCACAGTTGTGTTTCTCTTTTGCTGGAGAATAGCTGTGGGTTCTCTTGTACTGAACTTGCTGGCTCGAATGTGGATATGGCTTTCCATGTAGACATGAAAATTCTGGGTTGTGTGTGTGTCCTTTAATGTTCAGAGGTAAAGAGTTCAATGTTGATCTAAAATTCTGGAATCGACGTCCTGGCCTCTGGGTTTCTGTCACCAGGTTACAGTAGCATCAAAAAGCCACATCCACACAACACAGAAGATAAAACCCCAGGTTAATGGTCACAAAACTCTTCTCATCCTAAAAGAATCAAAGGGATTCACAGAGTTCCTGAGAGCAGAGAAAAGGGAGGAGGGAGAAAGAGATGCCTAGGAGGAGGTAGGGGAGAGTTAAAAGGGGAGAGAGTAATCAATTCAGGAAACAAAGCCATACGTGAAATCAGATGCTAAAGATTTTCTTCCCAAAGTTACAACATTGATAGCAATTTTTCCAAAGCAAAAGTTAAGAACCAAGAATAAAAGTTAAACTCATTTAAAACGTGTAGAAGAAGAAAAATGAGTCCACATTTATTCATATATATGTATATATATATAAAAGAAGTGTTTAAAATAGGTTTATTTTTTGAAAGGTAATAATAGTTAACAGAAATAAAAGTTTAGGGTATAATAAAGTACTAACATTGCTCAAATTTTAAGAAATCATATAGATTAGATCTCAGAATTTCAAATAAATTGTATGCTTTTTGATGTCAGTATAATACCAGATAGTCCCTTTTTGAAGCGTGTACTTGTTGTCAAAGGCTACTCTTGTCCCTCAGTTCAACAGTCTCAGCATTAATTGCAGACTTATTTGGTGGAACCTGTCACTTCTGCGTTGGTTTATGCTTCTTTGTTTATATTTCCTTCTTTTATTTGAAAGCCTCTCCATATCTGGTTTTCAACACCAAATGAGGGTGTGGTAGCCTCTTATTTGACCTCACTTGCTCAGTGTTTTGGTGGTGAGGTGGGACACTGAAAACAAATAAAACAGGGATATGTGGGGGTGCTTGAGGTGGATTGATCACATTGGGCTTGCCACTGACAAATGTGACATGTCCTTCCTGGGTCTACCCTGCTCAGCCTCCCGGGTGAAGCATGAGGGCACTGTCCCAAGTGGGCCTTGTGTTTCATGCACCTCCCAGCCAATCAGACACTTAGGTGCTCTGCAGGGGCACTGACCACGATTGGCTCTGTGCTTTGTGCTCTTCTCTAGTCCAAAATCTTGGGTGACTGTTTGGAGGGCAAGGCAAAGTCCCAAGTGGGCCATGACTCTAATGCAGCTCTCTGGTCTCAGCCACTCAATTTGCTGCCTGTTCCAGAGCACACAGTCTCAAGTGTGCCACGTGTCTCCTCAGGGTAGCTGACCCCAGGCTGTCACGATCCTGGCCTATGTGAAATTCATGATTAGCAAATTTCAACCAGCTTATAGCTTGGTAGGGGATGTCTCTGGGACCAAGATACCAGTAACCTATTTCCTTTTGCCTCTGGCAGTCATACACATTCCTCTCTCCCTGCGTGGAAGAAAGGGTCTTAAGTAGAAGCTGGCTTGGTCTCCTTTGGTATTTTCCAGTGCACAGTCTTCTGCTCTGTGACTGTGCCATTGTTCACTATGTGGCCTTAGAGCCTTCTCTCAGGAAACATCCTTTCTAAAATGTCTGTCTCTAGTGTTCCCATGGTTTATGTTTCTATGTCACCTTAGTTCTGTCAGATTGTCCTCAGTGCACTAAAGCCTGGTTCTAAACATAGCATGTTTGATACATCGCATGCCTCCCTCCCAGGACTTATGTATGATAGTGCACGGGAGCATCTGAACCACTTCTTGGCTAGCAATTGCATTTATTGGCATAATCTGTGTTTTTGTTCATTTTTCCCTGGTTCTATTTCTTCCCCCACTGACACCTATGAGAGAGTGTTTCTTATTTTGTGTAAATTTCTCCTCCTTTACGACTCCTTCTCTAAGGCGCATCTTGATCCCTAAAATCTTTTCTACCCTTGAGTCTCTTATTTTGACCTACCTCGTTTTTAAGAGGCTGGTTTTCCTTTCTCGGTTTCTAGGGTCCATCAACATCGTTCACAAATTGATTTCTGGAAGGTGTTCCATGTGCAATCGATACTTTGATAGATTTGTGTGGGACAAAGTGGACTGGGCCTCCTATCCCTCTAACGTTATAAGACTCTACCGCAACCCTGGGAGACCCATTTTATTAACTGAAATCTTGTTATTGTTCAGTCACACTGCCATTTCTGACTCTTTTTGACATCTTGGGTGCAGCACACAAGACCTGTCTCTCTCACCATCACCCAGGGTCTGCCTCAGATCATGTCCGTTGAGAGTGAAGCTATACAACCATCTCTTTCTCTCTCATCCATGTCTCCTCCTGATTTGATTGTTTGCTAAGAATCAGGGTCTTTTGTAGTAAGTCAATTTTTTGCTCAGGTGGTCAAAGTTTTGGGGACTCAGAACAAAAGAGGAAATCTATCACTGCTTCTGCCTTTTCCACTTTTATTTCCCATGAAGCGCTGGGACCAGATGCCATGACCTTAACTTTGTGTAATACTGAGAATTCAAATGTACAGTTTACCCTATGTTTTCCTATGAACATTGAGGATTATTGGATTATTGTACCTTACTTTTTCCTCGAAGTTTTGAATAAGAAATTATTTTCTAAGGGTCAGATCAGATCAAAACAGTCGCTCAATCGTGTTCGACTCTTTGCGACCCCATGAATCGCAGCATGTCAGGCCTCCCTGTCCATCACCAACTCTCGGAGTTCACTTAGACTCACGTCCATCGAGTCAGTGATGCCATCCAGCCATCTCATCCTCTGTCATCCCCTTCTCCTCTTGCCCCCAATCCCTCCCAGCATCAGAGTTTTTCCAATGAGTTAACTCTTCACATGAGGTGGCCAAAGTACTGGAGTTTCAGCTTTAGCATCATTCCTTCCAAAGAAATCCCAGGGCTGATCTCCTTCAGATAGGACTGATTGGATCTCCTTGCAGTCCAAGGGACTCTCAAGAGTCTTCTTCAACACCACAGTTCAAAAGCGTCAATTCTTCAGCGCTCAGCCTTCTTCGCAGTCCAACTCTCACATCCATACATGGCCACTGGAAAAACCATAGCCTTGACTAGATGAACCTTTGTTGGCAAAGTACTGTCTCTGCTTTTGAATGTGCTATCTAGGTTGGTCATAACTTTCCTTCCAAGGAGTAAGCGTCTTTTAATTTCATGGTTGCAGTCACCATCTGCAGTGATTTTGGAGCTCAGAAAAATAAAGTCTGACATTGTTTCCACTGTTTTCCCATTTATTTTCCATGAAGTGATGGGACCGGATGCCACGATCTTCGTTTTCTGAATGTTGAGCTTTAAGCCAACTTTTTTCACTTTCCACTTTCACTTTCATCAAGAGGCTTTTGAGTTCCTCTTCACTTTCTGCCATAAGGGTGGTGTCATCTGCATATCTGAGGTTATTGATATTTCTCATGGCGATCTTGATTCCAGTTTGTTTTTCTTCCAGTCCAGCATTTCTCATGATGTATTCTGCATATAAGTTAAAAAAACAGGGTGACAATATACAGCCTTGACATACTCATTTTCCTATTTGGAACCAATCTGTTGTTCTACATCCAGTTCTAACTGTTGCTTCCTGACCTGCATATAGGCTTCTCAAGAGGCAGATCAGGTGGTCTGGTATTCTCATCTCTCTTAGAATTTTCCACAGTTTATTGTGATCCACACAGTCAAAGGCTTTGGCATAGTCAATAAAGCAGAAATGGATGTTTTTTTCTGGAACTCTCTTGCTTTTTCCATCATCCAGTGGATGTTGGCAATTTGATCTCTGGTTCCTCTGTCTTTTCTAAAACCAGCTTGCACATCAGGTAGTTCACGGTTCACACATTGCTGAAGCCTGGCTGGGAGAATTTTAAGTATTACTTTACTAGCATGTGAGATGAGTGCAATTGTGCAGTAATTTGAGCATTCTTTGGCATTGTCTTTCTCTGGGATTGGAATGAAAACTGACGTTTTCCAGTCCTGTGGCCACTGCTGAGTTTTCCAAATTTGCTGGCATATTGAGTGCAGCACTTCTACAGCATCATCTTTCAGGATTTGAAATAGCTCAACTGGAATTCTATCACCTCCACTAGCTTTGTTCATAGTGATGCTTTCTAAGGCCCATTTGACTTCACATTCCTGGATGTCTGGCTCTAGGTCAGTGATCACATCATTGTGATCATATGGGTAATGAAGATCTTTTTTGTACAGTTATTTTCTGTATTCTTGCCACCTCTTCTTAATATCTTTGGCTTCTATTAGGTCCATACAATTTCTCTCCTTTATCGAGCCCGTCTTTGCATGAAATGCTCCTTTGGTATCTCTGATTTTCTTGAAGAGATCTCTAGTCTTTCCCAGTCTGTTGTTTTTCTCTATTTCTTTGCACTGATCACTGAAGAAGGCTTTCTTGTCTCTTCTTGCTATTCTTTGGAACTCTGCATCTAGATGTTTATATCTTTCCTTTCCTCCTTTGCTCTTCACTTCTCCTCTTTTCACAGCTATTTGTAAGGCCTCCCTGGACAGCCATTTTGCTTTTTTGCATTTCTTTTCCATGGAGATGGTCTTGATCCCTGTCTTCTGTACAATGTCATGAACCTCATTCCATAGTTCATCAGGCACTCTATCAGATCTAGGCCCTTAAATCTATTTCTCACTTTCATTGTATAATCATAAGGGATTTGATTTAGGTCATACCTCAGTGGTCTGGTGGTTTTCCCTACTTTCTTCAATTTAAGTCTGAATTTGGCAATAAGTAGTTCATGGTCTGAGCCACAGTCAGCTCCTGATCTTGTTTTTGTTGACTGTGTAGAGCTTCTCCATCTTTGGCTGCAAAGAATATAATCAGTGTGATTTGGGTGTTGACCATCTGGTGATGTCCATGTGTAGAGTCTTCTCTTGTGATGTTGGAAGAGGGTTTTTGTTATGAACAGTGCATTTTCTTGACAAAACTCTATTAGTATTTGCCCTGCTTCATTCCATATTCCAAGGCCAAATTTGCCTGTTACTCCAGGTGTTTCTTGACTTCCTAGTTTTGCATTTCAGTCCCCTATAATGAAAAGGACATCTTTTTTGGCTGTTAGTTCTAAAAGGTCTTGTAGGTCTTCATAGAACCGTTCAACTTCAGCTTCTTCAGCATTACTGTTTGGGGCATAGTCTTGGATTACTGTGATATTGAATGGTTTGCCTTGGAAATGAACAGAGATCATTCTGTCGTTTTTGAGATTGCATCCAAGTACTGCATTTCGGACTCTTTTTTTGACCATGATGGCTACTCCATTTCTTCTGAGGGATTCCTGCCCGCAGTAGTATTTATAATGGTCATCTGAGTTAAATTCACCCATTCCAGTCCATTTCAGTTTGCTGAGTCCTAGAATGTCTACCTTCACTCTTGCCATCTCTTGTTTGACCACTTCCAATTTGCCTTGATTCATGGACCTGACATTCCAGGTTCCTATGCAATATTGCTCTTTACAGCATCGGACCTTGCTTCTATCACTAGTCACATCCACAGCTGGGTATTGTTTTTGCTTTGGCTCCATCCCTTCATTCTTTCTTGAGTTTTTTTCTCCACTGATCTCCAGTAGCCTATTGGGCACCTACTGACCTGGGGAGTTTCTCTTTCAGTATCCTATCATTTTGCCTTTTCATACTGTTCATGGGGTTCTCAAGGCAAGAATACTGAAGTGGTTTGCCATTCCCTTCTCCAGTGGACCACATTCTGTCAGATCTCTCCACCATGACCCGCCTGTCTTGGGTTGCCCCATGGGCATGGTTTAGTTTCATTGAGTTAGACAAGGCTGTGGTCCTAGTGTGATTAAATTGACTAGTTTTCTGTGAGTATTGTTTCAATGTGTTTGCCCTCTGATGCCCTCTTGCAACACCAACTGTCTTACTTGGGTTTCTCTTACCTTGGGTGTGGGATATCTCTTCACGGCTGCTCCAGCAAAGCACAGCCATTGCTCCTTACCTTGGACAAGGGGTATCTCCTCACCACCACCCTTCCTGACCATCAACGTGGGATACCTCCTCTAGGCCTCTTGTGCCTGCGCAGCCACGGCTCCTTGGATGTGGGGTTTGTTCTCCCAGCCACCGCCTCTGGCCTCTGCATGGGGTTGCTCCTCCCGGCCGCTGCCCCTGGCCTTGGGCATGGAGGCGTGGGGTAGCTCCTCCCTCCTGCCACCCCTGACCTTGGACGCGGGGTAACTCCTCTCATTGCGGCCCCTGACCTCGGATGCTGGGAATCTCCTCTCAGCTGCTCCTCCTGACCTCAGATGTGGGGTAGCTCCTCTCAGCTGTTCCTGGGCTGTCGCAGTCTGGTACCCTCAGCCGCTGCCCCTGACCTAGGATGTGGGGTAACTGCTCTATCCTAAGATAATAGTTACTCATTATATATAATACTGCTGGTTTTAAGTTTCCTGCTGGAGCATTTGTGCTGTGCTTCTGTGACAACTGGGTAAAATGTTGACAAAATACACAACCTATAATATATTTCTCCATTAACATAATATATTGAGCCTGTTTGTGTTATCTAGTTAGATTTTCTCTAACATGGCAACTACAAAAATACAGAGGAGGACAAGAAACAAAAGATAGGATGTGGAGGGGAGCAGGAAGTTGAACCCCTGTGACATGAAGTGAGAAAAATTTTGATCATCAATGATTTCTATTGAAATATTTGGTACCAGAAGTTTAAAACAATGAAAGAAAATTTTACATACTGAATGATGGAGAAGTGATTTTGATATACACATCATATAATTTCAATGCTCAGCTAGCCAGAAGACCCTGACTATGATCTATGCCCAGTACACTAGGCATTTGTTTTACCCATTAAGTGGGTAGCTGTTATCCCAAATGCAGCTAGTTGACCATTTTGCATGTGGTTCTGACATGCACCTATGTTACTATAGACTTGAATGAATAAAATTGTATTCAACGTGAGGAGAGCAACAGCTTTCTTTGAAAAGTATCTGTAAGTAAATGAGAGTTTTGATTTTATGGGTTCAAGGTGTCCTCATAAGTATGAACCCTATCTCTTACTACAGAAAGAATAGTGGAACAGGAACTAGATTAAAGGAGAGCCTTTCAGCAACAGGATCTAAATTATTCAGCCAGAAAATTATTAAGTAATGTTGGCGCTCCCAAATAATTCATTTAAGATCTTGGGAGCAAACAAAGAGTTTGTCCACCTGAACAAAGTAGCTTAAAATTACATTTTGACATATATACATATATACACACATGTGTGTGTGTGTGTGAGTATAAAAAAATACAATGGCTTTTAATTCCTGTTATGTATAAAAGCAATGGAAAAAATTAAAATTCAAATGTGGAAAGATTCAAAAGTCTACTCGGTTATTGAATATATGTAAGTGGAAGTACTTCAGAATATGTTTTCTTGGCTGCAAGTAAAGTATGAGGACTCTTTATATCACTCCTCTCTCTCCATTTAATAAATATCTACTAAATTTCAAATGTTTGTCCAGTTTTATTGACAAAAATAGACAGGTATAGAAATATATATATATAGGTATTTATGTATAGAAATATATATATAGGTATTTATGTATATGTATATGTATATGTGTGTGTATATATATATATATATATATATATATATATATACTAACAACTATATAAAATAGAAAGATATGTTTTCATAATATAAAATAATGATATCCAGCTTAGATCTAAGAATTACTTCCAACTCCATGCTCCATCTCAACAGGAAATAGCCAAAGTTGTTACTGACTCAAACACTCCAATAGCTGGGAAACATGAAAAAGAAATCGAGCCTGCAAATGTAATTTTCAGTCACATTTATGATCAAGCTCTAAGTCCAACACTTTATTTCCTTTCTTGTTCTAAGCAGCCCCTTCTTAAGATTGAAAAGTATGAAAACTGAGAGAGAGAGGTAGGAGAGTGTAGACATCCTCGTGTTCCAGAAGTAATTCTAATCAGAGAAGCTAGAAAAGCCAGAAACTAAGGAAAATAATCAGGCGATAGAGAATAGTAATGATTTAGCCATTAAGCAAAGTCAAGGATCTTTAGTTCCTCCTCAAGGGCCACAGATAATATTCTGACCAATATCCTGTGAACAGTTTTAGAGATGCTAAAGCCCCAACCAGGCTGAAAAGCATGTACATAGACCACAGAGTAGTTGGAACCAGACGGTGGATGATGTTGACTCCCAATATCCTCAGTAACAGGGCATTAGTAGAATGTCCCCAAACTGATCACAGACCCCACGTCCCACCCTCATTCTGTCATTAAAATCCTTCCCTTGAAAGTATTTGGGGATTTGGGTCTTTGAAGCACCAGCTGCAAGGACACCTTGCTCAGTCCTACAATAAACTCGTGCTTTCACTGAAACTCACAGTCAGTTGATTGATTTTATTGCACAGTAGCTAGTAGACCCAAGTTTGCTTGGATAAAAGTACTGAATATTAACAGTGTGTGTATAGAAGGGTGTTAAACCACTTTTATTTCAGAAACCAAGTAGATTTATTGATGTGATTTTTCTGTGTAAAAATTCTTTAGGAATGAGGATTTTCAGGCTTCATGGTTTTGGTTACTATTTCTGTAAGCAGTCTGTATTTTAAGTTGATGTTGAAGTAAATACTGGTTGCACATTACCCTTAAATTGCTAGGAGACCAGTGACTTAGTGATGTCACAGCTTTCTGACTTTGAGAACCACTATGATGGTCTAGAGAGTTTCTCTCAGTAGGCCAGCCAAGCAGCATTGTAAGTTGCAGTGTGTAAAATCAGACAAATGAGAAAAGTATCTGAAGAAAGATTTCTCTGAGATGGTACGTATTTCTTCCGAAATTCAAGATGGGCCTCCTAAGGATGAATCAACTGGTTCAGAAGCCTCCATTAGATCTTTTTTGTATGACTATACACTTACTGGGGACTTGGTTTTGAGGTCTGTGATGGAAGAATATGCTTTTCAGGCTTTGTCTGAGGAACTTGTGATAAAAAGACCACACTACACAGTCTGTCTCTGAAACAGATGAGCTGAATGATTTTCTTTCACTCACATTTCCATAAAAATTTTGGAGTTGAAAATGATCAGTTTGAATCTATTTGGCAGGATGAGAGTAGCACTTGTATAGTGATCAATGAAGAGATCTTTAAGAAAGAAGTCTTAGAAAGAAAGGAGCCTTTCAGAATATTTGAAACCAAGAGTATGAAGTTGAGTTTGACAGCTTAACTTTATGGGTTTAGTAAAAAGTGACAAACTTTTAAAAAATCTGCTTCACTACCTGACTTTCTGGAAGAAGAAAACAACATCTGTCTTTAGAGCAAGGTATTCCAAAATTTTCACTTATTGGCAAAATGTAAGATTAAATCATGTGACCCAGAAAGCATGTTCACATATGTAGCTAAAATGGAATTTAAAATTGAGATAGAATTTTGTTAAGGATTTTTGCATCTATGTTCATCAGTGATATTGGCCTGTAGTTTTCTTTTTTGTTGTTGCATCTTTGTCAGCTTTTGATATTAGGGTGATGGTGGCCTCAAAGAATGAGTTTGGAAATTTACATTCCTATGCAATTTTCTGGAAGAGTTTGAGTAGAATAGGTGTTAGCTCTTCTATAAATTTTTGGTAGAATTCAGCTGTGAAGCCATCTGGATCTGGGCTTTTGTTTGCTGGAAGATTTCTGATTACAGTTTCAATTTCTGTGCTTGTGAGAAGCCAGTTTAGATTTTCAGCCTGCTGAGATTCAGCTATAACTTTATGTAAAGGTAGGGCAAGGTCAACATAACATGAAATCCAAATGTGACAGTAATCTGTAATTCCTCAAAATCCTCTCAATTGTCTTAAAGTCATAAGTAGGGGATGCTTTAGAACAGGTTTAATTCTCTCAGGTCCTATGGCCCTAGTTCCTTCTGATATGATTAAGCCCAGATATCTAACTGATTGTTGACAAAGCCGAGCCTTTTCTCTTGATGTCTTGTAACCACAGCCTGCCAGAAATTTTAAGAAATCTCTGAGGCTCACCAACAAACTTCTTCTGTCTCAACACAGAGCAAAATATCATTTACATATTGTAACACCACCACTTCAGAGCTATTAAGGTTTTGTGGATCCCGTGACAAACTTTGTCCAAATAAGTGAGGACTGTCATGAAATCCCTGGGGCAAAACTCCACTGAGAAGCTGTCTGCGTAGGGTCTTCAAAGGCAAATATAAATTGACTTTCCTCTGCCAAAGGAACAGAATAGAAGGCATTTTTCAAATCAATTACTGGAAAATATTCGGCTCGTTCAGGAATTTCAGACAATAGAGTATAATGATTAGGCACCACAGGGTGTAAAGAAACTACAACCTCATATATTATCCATAAATCTTGAACTAGGGGGAGAATACCAGGGATGGGGGAGCTTGGTGGGCTGCCGCCTCTGGGGTTGCACAGAGTCAGACACGACTGAAGCAACTTAGCAATACCAGCAGCAGCAGCAGCAGGCTGTATTTACCATTCGATTTCTTTATACCAAAAACAGGAATGTTGCATGGACTGTTAAAGGGAATTGATAGTCCCTGCTCCTTCAAATTTTTGATGATAGGTTTTAACCCTTCTTAACCTCAGGTTTCAGTAGATACTGCTTCTTATGTGGAAATAAGTGTGGGTCTTTGAGCTTGACAACTACAGCAATAGCATTTTGTACTTGACCCACAGATTTTCCATCAGCCCATACTCTAGGATTTACATTTTGTTCAACTAAAGGGAGAGAAAGGGAGGGCTCCATATTCATGAAAACAGAGGCATGGGCCTTGCTCATTATATCCCTACCAAAAGGGGTGAAAGAGATTCTAACATGATCAGAAACTTGTGTGAAAATAGAACAGATTCCCAGTTACAAGGTAAAGAATAACTGAAATAATGCCTTTTGGCTCATCCAGACAGTCCCATTATGGAAGTGGATTGGGAATAAAGTGGGCCAGGGCCTTCAGAAAGCAGAGTAAGTTGCCTCTGTATCTAAAAGGAAATAGATGGAATGGCCCCCCGCAATTATTAATACTCAGGGTTCCTCAGGTGTAATTAGGATGGGAGCTTGTGCAGGGACCCCAGGGCACCTTCAGTCCTGATTGTCTTGAGAGTCTGACCCCAGAAACATACAACTCTGGGGGCAGTCTCTCTTCCAGTGTGGTCCTTTGCAGACTGGACATGGAGCTGAAGCGTCTTAGAGGCTTGAGGGCAATCCTGTTTGAGGCACCCCTCCTTTCCACAGCAATATGAAACCCATCCCTTTTCACCTGTGTCCCTCTGGGCCTTTTTCTCAGACTGTTTAAGAATGTTTTTCATAGCCATTGCAAAGGCTTCTGCCTTTTCCTTTGTCTTTTTCTGCCTTTCTTTATTTTCCTCATACTGCCTGCCATAGAAGACTGTCTGAGTCAGTTGTAACAGAGTGTCTAAAGACTGATTTGGTCCATACACATGTTTTAATAGCTTACAGCGAATACTTGGAGCTGACTGAGATAGAAATCTATCCTTTAAGATCACTTTTCCCTTTCCTTATTGAACAAGTTTAATTGTAAAACAGTATTATACTTAGGAGATCTTCCAACTCGCCAATGTTTACTGTCCTCCAATGGATACCATGGCCACGCAGTATCACATAGGAAGATTAGGTGTGTCTTCTTTAAGTCCTGTGGATCAAATCTATCTCAGTTTTTCAGGATACAGTTCAAAGGAGTGAGTCTGGAATGGTTAGCTCCCATCTGTAAGAAAGAGAAAAGGCGACCAGCACCATCTTTCTACCAGAGGCTTCCTTCCCTGCTTGAGATGGGGCTGTAGACAGATTTTAGACCAAAGCTTTTCTTTCCTGGTTGGACTTAATCTGTACTTACCGACGCAGGCACTGTACACGTCCCTCCCAGTTCTACCACCAAGACGGGGTAGGAATATACCAGGTGTAGACCTGACGGCATCCCTACCTGACATCCAGCTCTTCACCATTAAAACCTTGCTTGTCTCTGATGCCACCCAGGGTGGAATCAGCATAACCTTCTGGAATGCCACCCAAGCTAAGACCGCTGAGGGAAACATTGTTCACTTGAGTGCCTGTGCACGACGCTGAATATGTTCCTGACAACCGTAAGACCCATATGAACATAAAACTGAGATGTTCCTTCCAAGCATCACCACACCAGTAAAAGAGTTACCTCTGGTCCACTAAGAGTCAGCATTACCAAAGTGGGGGGTGGAATTGAAGTATCGATCTGAGTAACCTTTCACCTCAGAGATGCTCTTGGAGCTAGACCTCCATCTAGCTTTTGAACTTTCGATTCCTAGGGAGGCTAGGCACTTTCCTGATTACTGATCCAAGTTTTGGAGCGAAGCCACAGCACATAGTAACAGTGTAGATCACAAGTCCCTTGAAAATCAATAATCCGATAGATTAGGTTAGCACTTCTTATTCCCAAGGAGTCATGAAATGGTCAAAGAGACTGAAAAGTTTGACTGAAAAAGGAAATTTCAGTCCACACACTATGCCTGTTTCGGTTCCCAAAGGAGACATTGGGTGACTCTTGGCATTGTCAGGTCGGTATATCCCCCCAACAAGTTTCTGCCATAAGCCATATGAGATCACTGTGGAACCGCAGAGCAGGGGTCCTCACTTGCTTCCTGCAGGGTGTTTCATTCATTCACACAAGCACACTGTAAAATTAGTAAAGTAGAGCAGAAAAAGTGTTCGCTAGGAGAACAAAGAACTAGAGCTCCAAGCATCCTTACATTGCCTGAAGAATCCCAGATGAGCCCCCAAAATGAAAGGTTGCTGCTGAATGAAAAGACGCTGGGATTCTTGGCTTCCAGAGGAGAAGAATTCAACCTGGAGCCAGAGACAAGGCTTGATCACTCAGAGCTTTGTGTAATAAAGTTTTGTTAAAGAATAAGGAGATAGAGAAAGCTTCTGGCATAGGCTCAGAAGGGGGCAGAAAGAGTACCCCACTGATAGTCTTCAGATGGATGTTATATAGTCACTAGCAGTCTGTTAATGAAAGAAAGGAATGTTTTAAAACTCAGAGTGGTACCAGGCCCCCTGACCGATAAGATGCATTTTGGGGTAATCCTGGCACCAGACGATTCATCCCAGGCCATAAAATGATTAACCTGAATCTTATAGAAGGACAGGTTACCATACAAATAGTAGTGTTTACATAGATTAGGGAAACAATATCTGAGTATAACATCCTGGTTTGTCAAGTAGGTTCTGAGCCATTAGGCTGAATGGACTTGAGGACACAGTTTGGGGTAAATGCATAGTATATTAGAATAGCTTAAGATAAACATTTCCATAAGAAAAATACATTGGTTATCTCAAGGTTTGAGAATAGTTAACTTCAGGTGAAACCAGGTGTCATTATGGCAATATAATATTTGAAGAGAAACTTCCTTTTAAATTTGTATAGAGAAGGAAAAAAAAAAAATCTCATTTCTTTCCTCCTGTCGCTTAAGAGAGATAAAAATGTCTCACTCTTGCAGGCTATTTGCAAGAGTAACAGGCTATTTCCAGCCTGTTACCCTCTCAAGTGCTGACAACCAAGAAAACCAGGCCCAAACTTATGCTCAGAGAACCATGATACCATAGTAAGAGATTGAGGAGATTAAAAAAGTAACATAGATAAATGGCAAAAAAAAAAAAAAAAAATCAAAGTTACCACAAGCAATAAATACTACAGAGAAGACAACAGATTCATAAACAGAAACAAGTAAATCTAAATGTCAAGGCAAAAAACAACACTAGAGCAGGGTGTCAACTGAAGAATAAAGAAAGCCAATCTGACAAGAAGATCAGATAGAGCCCCCACAGAGTAACAGAAACTCACACTTAATATAGAAGGGCAGATATTTGGCAAAACTAAGACAATTATGTAAAGTTTAAAAATAAAATAAAATTTAAAAAAAATAAAGAGAAGCAACAGCAACAAAAGGCACAGGAAAGAGGAAACCAACTTGAAAGTAGAAATAGTTATACAAAAAAAAAAAAAAATATGCTTGAAATAATCTTAAAAGACCAAATCAATGTGTAGTAACAAAGCCTACTACTGAGAAAAATAGTCCACCAACAACACAACAATTCAATGCATCAAAAGAATAATACATATTTGCTAGGGTCTCATCTGTCAGTGCCCTAGTCCCCAGAATGAGCCAGAGGACAACTACACTTCTTTGGGAAGTTCCCCAAAGATGGACAAAACTGGACTCTGGATGTTTCTAAGGACAACATAGACTCAAAACTGCTATAATTCCCATGTGTTCTTATAGCTTCCTGAGCCTGGGCATCATCTTTCATTTGACCTCTTTTCATCTTTTGATGTATTCCATAGATACAGGGTCCCTGTCATAAATCGTGTGTATTTAATCTGCAGCGTGCACAACTGGATGGAAGATTTCCAATCCTCTTCCTTAGTGGCTCTGTCCCTGGGTCTCAGGTGTAATTTCCATCCTTCCTCACATATGATCACCAAAGGAGTCTACCCTGAGATACTTGTGGGACACTGGGGTCTGCCTTGATGAGCACAGGTGGTGGTACAGCTGCTTGGAATCCTGGAACCCTGGTGGTGCCAACTATGAATAGGAGCCAGCAGCCATGGGCAGAAGAGATTTGGTCTTAATGGGATCCTTTTATAGCCTGTGTTTGCAGGAGCAGGAGTGGTACTTCTGGCTGGTCTTTCTGTATTACCTTGTAGTAGGTGTTAACAGGTGGGAAGAGGAATGGCTACAAAGGTATTTCTACTTCCTGTGTGTGACAATGCAGTAAGGTCCTTTCTCTTTGGCACTTTGGGAATACTCAAAAGGCATTCCCTGCTACACAACAACTCATAGGTGCTCCATCAGGCCGTCTCCACATAGTCAGCATCAGTCCTCTCCCAGGATGACTTTCTAAATCCCGCCTTCCATCTTCCAGACCCATGCACACTGGTTGAGCTGCATTGCAGTTTGGGCCATATAGAGCCACGACACACATTATCTGTGTAACTTTTGCTCTATACAAATAATGTTTCATCAGCTGTCTTACCTTGCTTCCCTTCAGTCCAAAGTAATTTACCCTTTACTGAAGGGGCTTGCCTCATTCTGGAAATCTCTTCCCTGCTTCTCCATCTCCCACCACAAGGCACAGGTTTTGTTTTGCTTCCTCTTATACTCCTTTTCCCATCTTAATTCCTTCCCACAAAGGTATGTCTGAAACCCACATGTGACACTCTGGTGACTAGGGTCTTCTGCTAGTATTTATCTGATGCTCTGGGAAAACTATTGACCATGTAGAAGTATTATTTCTGATCCATACATTGAGAGAGATGCATTTCATATCCTTCTACATTTCTGCCTTCTTTGAACTACTCAGTTTTTCCTGGAAAGCTCTATTATTCTTTTTCCCTTGACAGCAAAACATGAAACATTAGTGGACATGAGTTACTATGTTTGACGGGACGTTGCTTACGTACACACATAACTGGTACTACTTTGAATCCCAACATGCAATCAAGCACATTTGTTGTTGTTGTTTTCCCCCTTGCAAATTTCTCCTAATGATGAGTTGTCATCAGCATGAAGAAATGCAGAACTTTCCACATAAAATATAGCATAACTGGGCTCAAAAAGTCAGCACTTGAATATATCTAGCTATTTTTTGAATGTTCCTGACATTTTCCCAGAGTACCGATGTCTGATTTTGAATCTCAAAGCTTAACTCCATTCAGTGGGTGTCAAAGGTCAGAGACTGCCATGGGCATAATTTAATTTCTGTAGAATAAGTTGGCAAGTTCATAGGAAATTACCAGTTGGTACTTGACTACTTGATAAAGAGAGAAAATGACAACAGCAACAATGACCAAAAAATAAAACAAACAAACGAACACAGGAATGTGTACTTAGTGATTCAGTCATAAGAGGTACACATGAATTGATGTTTGGATCATAGAAAAAGCAAGGGGATACCATACATCTATATCTGCTTAATTGTCTCTGTTAATGACATGGACACTGTGAATCACACACAAACCATAAAAAAAAAAGTAATTTTGGAAAATTCTTAGAGAAAAGAATACTAGAATTCCTTATGTGTCTCCTGAGAAATGTGTACGGTATTAAATTTGCAACAGTTAGAACTGGACATGGGACAATGAACTGATTCAAAATCAGGAAAGGAATAAGTCAAAGCTATCTAGTATCTATTATTTGACTTCTGTGCAAAGAACATCATGAAAAAATAAAATCCTAGATGAATCTCAAGCTAGACACAAAATGTATGTGGGAGACATGAATAAACTTAGTTACCCAGATGACAACACCCAAATAACAGAAGAACAATAGGAATTAAGGCGCCTCTTGATGAAGGTATTATCTGTTTTAAGCACAGACATCTGAAATGAGATAGTCCTTCATAAAAGATGAAATTCTCAGTTTCACATATGAAAATCTAGATGCATATTCCAGAATGTGAAATATAAAATTCTCTATTATTCACATATACAAATCTGGGGACAGTTTTTCCAACTTGAAATGTGGAATTCTCTATACATCTCACATGAAAGTATAGATACAATATTTTCTGCATAAAATGTGGAATCGTTCATGTTAGAGTTATGAAAATCAGGATACAGATTCTCTGATAGGAAATATGAAAATGTCTATTTCACTTATCAAAATATGGTCCCAGGTTTTCTCACATGAAATATGGAATTTTTTCATATTTATCATATGAAAATCTTCATGCTGTCTTTTCTTCATGAAACATTGAATACTGTCTATTTAACATTTGAAAAAAGTGCATTCATTTTCCTGCAAGAAATATAGAATTTTCCCACATATTTTCATGCTTGAGCTCTGAAAGTCTCTATATTTCCATCAAGAAAGGTTGAATGAAGATCTTCTGATATGAGACTTGGAATTCTGTGTATTTCACATATGACAATCTGGGGAGAAGTGTTCTCATATGAAATCTAGATTATTCACATATGAAATTTTTTCCAGTTTTGTACGCATGAAACCTATATGCAGTCCAGGAAGCAAAAATTAGAACTGGACATGCGACAACAGACTGGTTCGAAATAGGGAAAGGAGGATGTCAAGGCTGTATATTGTCACCCTGCTTATTTAAATTATATGCAGAGTACATCAAGAGAAACGCTGGGCTGGAAGAAGCACAAGCTGGAATAAATATTGCTGGGAGAAGTATCAGTAACCTTAGATATGCAGATGACACCACCCTTATGGCAGAAGGTGAAGAGGAACTGAAAAGCGTCTTGAAGAAAGTGAAAGAGGAGAGTGAAAAAGTTGGCTTAAAGCTCAACATTCAGAAAACAAAGGTTATGGCATCTGGTCCCATCACTTCATAGGAAATAGATGGCGAAACAGTGGAAACAATGTCAGATTTTATTTTTGGGGGATCCAAAATCACTGAAGATGATGATTGCAGCCATGACATTAAGACGCTTACTCATTGGAAGATAGGTTATGACCAATCTAGATAGCATATTGAAAAGTAGAGACATTACTTTTCGAACAAAGGTCTGTCTAGTCAAGGCTATGGTTTTTCCAGTGGTCATGTATGGATGTGAGAGTTGGACTGAGAAGAAAGCTGAGTACTGAAGAATTGATACTTCTGAACTGTGGTATTGAAGAAGACTACTGAGAGTCCCTCGGGCTGCAAGGAGATCCAACCAGTCCATTCTAAAGATCAGCCCTGGGATTTCTTTGGAAGGAATGATGCTAAAGCTGAAACTCCAGTACTTTGGCCACTTCATGTGAAGAGTTGACTCATTGGAAAAGACTCTGATACTGGGAAAGATTGGGGGCAAGAGGAAAAGGGGACGACAGAGGATGAGATGGCTGGATGGCATCACCGACTCGATGGACATGAGTTTGAATGAACCCCCGGATATGGTGATGGACAGGGAGTCCTGGCATGCTGAGATTCATGGGGTCGCAGAGTCAGACAGCACTGAGTGACTGAACTGAACTGAACTGAACTGAACTGTACACATGAAATAGAGAATTTTCAATGAATCAGAAATTGATATCTGAGCTAAAACATCAAACATGTACAGCTATATTTCATGGATTTCCCGAATAACATAAAGGGTTCTCTGTATTTCTTTGAAAAAAGTCTGGGTGAAGATTTCCCTGCATGAAATAGGGAATTCGTACATTTTACACATGCAAAATCAAAACCCTTATGATTATACAGTGGAAGTGATAAATAGATTCAGGGGATTCTATCTGACAGATAGAGTGCCTGAAGACCTATCGGTGGAGGTGTGACATTGTACAGGAATCAGGGATCAAAACCATTCCCATATAAAAGAAATGCAAAATGGCAAAGTGATGAGGCCTTACAAAGATCTGAAAAGAACAAAGAAGCTAAACAAAAAAGGGAAAATGAAAACAATACCCATTTGAATGCAGAGTCCCAAAGAATAGCAAGGAGAGATAAAACCTTCCTCAGTTATCAGTGCAAATTAATAGAGGAAATAAGTAGAATGGGAAAGCCTACAGATCTCTTCAAGGAAATCAGAGATGCCAAGGGCAAATTTCATGCAAAGAGGGGCACAAGAAAGGACAGAAATGGTACAGACGTAACAGAAATAGAAGCTATTAAGAAGAGGAGGGAAGAATACACAGATGAACTATGCACAAAAGATCTTCATGACCCAGTTAAGCACGATGGTGTGATCACTCACCTAGAGCCAGACCTCCTGGAATGCTAAG
Source organism: Bos taurus (assembly GCF_002263795.3). Lineage (NCBI taxonomy): Eukaryota > Metazoa > Chordata > Mammalia > Artiodactyla > Bovidae > Bos > Bos taurus. The sequence goes on from NC_082638.1 coordinate 17,026,031, forward strand.
TCAAGTCAAACTTTAGAAGCCTAACTACAAAGCTCGTGGAGGTGACGGAATTCAGTTGAGCTCTTTCAAATAATGCTGTGAATGTGCTGCCCTCCACATGCCAGCAGATTTGGAAGACTCAGCTGTGGCCAGACGACTGGAAAAGTTGTTTTCATTCCAACCGCAATAAAAGGCATTCCATAGAATGTGCAGACTACCAATTAACTGCACTCATCTCAAACACTTGCAAAGTACTGCTCAAAATTCCCAAAGCCAGGCTTCAATAGAATGTGAATCATGAGCTTCCAGATGTTCAAACTGGATTTAGAAAGGGCAGAACCTGAGATCAAATTCCCAACACCCGTTGGGTTATCAAAAAAGCAAGAGAACACCAGAAAAGCATCTACTCCTATTTGACCATGCCAAAGACTTGTTTGTGTAGATCACAGCAAAATGTTTCAAATTCTTCTAAACATGGGACTACTAGAGTATGTTATATGCCTCCTGAGAAATCTGTATGCAGGTCAAGAAGCAACAGTCAGAAAAGGTAATGGAACAACAGACTGGTTCCGAGCTGGGAAAGGAGTATTTCAAGGCTGTACTGTCAACATCTTTATCGAACTTACATGAAGAGTTCATCATACAAAATGCCAGACTGAATGAAACAGGGTTTGGAATCAAGGTTGCTGGGAGAAATATCAATAACATCAGATATGCAGGTGACACAATTCATGTGGCAGAACATGGAAAGAACTACAGAGCCTTTTGAGGAAAGTAAAAGAGGAGAGTGATTAAGGTGACTGAAAACTCAACATTCAAAATGAGATTCATGACATCTGGTCCCATCACTTCATGGCATAAAGATGGGGAAACAATGGAAACAGTGAGAAACTGTATTTGGGGGGTGGGTTCCAAAAACACTGAAGATGGTGACTCTCTGTTCATGAAATTAAAATATGCTTTCTCCTTAGAAGAAAAGTTATAACCAGGCTAGACAGCATATTGTAAAGCAGACAAAGGTCAGTCTAGTCAAAGCTACATACAGAGATGAGAATTGGACCTAAAGAATCTTGACCTCCAAAGAATCGATGCTATTGATATGTGGTGTTAGAGAAAACATTTGAGAGTTCCTTGGACTGCACGGAAATGAAAGGGGTCAATTCTAAAGGAAATCAGTTCAGAATATTGATTGGAAGGGCTGATGCTGAAACTGGATCTTGGATATTTTGGCCACCTTAAGTGAAGGACTGACTCACTGGGAAAGAACCTGATGCTGAGAAAGATTGAAGGTTGGAGGAGAGGGCGAGGACAGAAGATGAAATGCTTGGCAGCATCACTGACTCGATGGTTATGGGTTTGAGCAGGCTTTATGAGTTGGCGATGGACAGGGAAGCCTGTCATGCTACAATCCATGGGGTCAGGAAGAGTCGGACAGGACTAAGTGACTTAATGGTACTCACCGTACTTACTTAGGTTCTCAGCGAAATGAAAATGGTAAAGAACCATCTTACCCATCAAGTGATAATCCTCACAGATTCCTAATGCCCCCTAAGATTTTTCCAATTCCTCAGGGATTCAGCAAGGATGGCCATTCTTTCTATTATATGGGTAAATATCACCTAGGAAATAATGGAAGGGGCATAATTTACAGAAAGTTATAGAAGAAAGTACACACATCAGCAAGTCAGCATGACCTTGTCAAAAACATACAGTATGCTCCTTTAATCCTTCACACTGATTTCCTTCTGAATCCTGATGATAGGACCTCACCAATCCTGAGGAATGGTCATTGCAAAGGGATGTTATCTAGAACAATTTCTACCTATTACTTTAGTGGTGACACAAAGCAAGCACATTATGGTAATCACACCTCTGTTAACCTCCCCAAGACAATAGGCTGCACTAGCCATTGGGGAGCTTAGAGGATCACAAGGTCTCCCACAAACAGTTGGAGCCACCTGGACCTTTCCCACAGAGGGTTTGCAGGTGTGATGAGGTCACCTTTTCCATGGCAAAAGTTCTCATCTATGGCCACCAGTCTTATTGCCAGTCCTCTGAATTTGTGAGAACCCAAAAAAACCACAATTCTAGCTTGCAAAGTATATATCTGTTTAAAAAAACAAACAAACAAAAGGATAAAATCCAGTCCAAACTGAAGGGCCTAAGGATAATCACATGGTCCTCAGCTCTATGAAGGGCCATTAGGGCAACAAAAGCACAGGTCCAGGAAAGTTCATTGTTAACACCTGCAGCCCTTCAAAGGACATGTAATAAAAGCAAAAATAAACAAATGGGACCTAATTAACCTTAAAAGCTTCTGTACATCAAAAGAAACTATTAGCAAGGTGAAAAGACAGCCTTCCGAATGGGAGAAAATAATAGCAAATGAAGCAACTGACAAACAACTAATCTCAAAAATATACAAGCAACTCCTACAGCTCAACTCCAGAAAAATAAACGACCCAATCAAAAAATGGGCCAAAGAACTAAATAGACATTTCTCCAAAGAAGACATACAGATGGCTAACAAACACATGAAAAGATGCTCAACATCACTCATTATCAGAGAAATGCAAATCAAAACCACTATGAGGTACCATTTCACACCAGTCAGAATGGCTGCGATCCAAAAGTCTACAAGCAATAAATGCTGGAGAGGGTGTGGAGAACACTCTTACACTGTTGGTGGGAATGCAAACTAGTACAGCCACTATGGAGAACAGTGTGGAGATTCCTTAAAAAACTAGAAATAGAACTGCCTTATGATCCAGGAATCCCACTGCTGGGCATACACACTGAGGAAACCAGAAGGGAAAGAGACACGTGTACCCTAATGTTCATCGCAGCACTGTTTCTAATAGCCAGGACATGGAAGCAACCTAGACGTCCATCAGCAGATGAATGGATAAGAAAGCTGTGGTACATATACACAATGGAGTATTACTCAGCCATTAAAAAGAATACATTTGAATCAGTTCTAATGAGGTGGATGAAACTGGAACCTATTATACAGAGTGAAGTAAGCCAGAAGGAAAAACATAAATACAGTATACTAACGCATATATATGGAATTTAGAAAGATGGTAAAAATAACCCGGTGTACGAGACAGCAAAAGAGACACTGATGTATAGAACAGTCTTATGGACTCTGTGGGAGAGGGAGAGGGTGGGAAGATTTGGGAGAATGGCATTGAAACATGTAAAATATCATGTAAGAAACGAGTTGCCAGTCCAGGTTCGATGCACAATACTGGATGCTTGGGGCTAGTGCACTGGAACGACCCAGAGGGATGGTATGGGGAGGGAGGAGGGAGGAGGGTTCAGGATGGGGAACACATGTATACCTGTGGCGGATTCATTTTGATATTTGGCAAAACTAATACAATTATGTAAAGTTTAAAAATAAAATAAAATTAGAAATAAAAAATAAACAGATGCTAGATGGATGGGAAAAAAAAAAGGACATGTCCCAGTAATTGATAAAGAGTGTAGATTGTAAGTCCTCTACCAACTTGAGAAACTGTGTCAACAAGATCTCTGAACCTCCCATCTTAGCCAAGCCTAAAAGACAGAATATGTGCATATCAGGCCCAAGACACATTCAACGGAATATTTGGAGGTAACAATACCAGGTATAGAAAAAACTATCATGTAAGAAATGAGTTGTCAGTCCAGGTTCGATGCACGATACTGGATGCTTGGGGCTAATGCACTGGGACAACCCAGAGGGATGGTATGGGGAGGGAGGAGGGAGGAGGGCTCAGGATGGGGAACACATGTATACCTGTGGCGGATTCATTTTGATATTTGGCAAAACTAATACAATTATGTAAAGTTAAAAAAAAAGAACACTATAGAGAAGGCATACACAAAAATGAAGTAATTAAAAAAAGCCTTTTGTGCCAGTTTCAGACCGAAAATGTGCATTTCCCAGATGACCAAGTTGATAGTATTCAAGTCACTAATAACACTCAACGTAGCCACATGTCAGTGCAGATTCCCACTAGGTAACTTCAGAAGCTTCTATGCAGGCCTGTCTTCAGCCTCTGCTTTCCATTCATAAGTTGTGTTCATTCAATCAGCAGACAGAATGAAATATAGGCAATGGGTATATGCACCTGAGGAAGATGATGAAGACTGTAAGAACAAAGTATCTTTCCAGGGCAAGGGACAGACAACACCACAGCTTGGTGATAAGATGGAAGAAGTTGGAGAGGAGAAGGAAGGGCAGATTTCAGATCTAGCTTCTGGACATTTAGGGTGATGGCAGCTGCTCCAGACCTGGCTGCAGGCCTTGAGGAGATATTTCCAAATGTAATAAATTAATGTGGTCTCTGTCCTCTATGAGCTTTTACAACCTTAAAGCCTCAGCCTACGATACTATACCAAGTATGGAGACATAGCTTAGAAATTCAGGAGATGTTAATTTAGGGAGGGTGTGTGAGACTTGTAGATGTGTTCTATCAGACGTGTTCTAACATTTAGCATAATTAATTGGGCTCAAGCCAGGACTCACTTATATGCATGTAGACTGTTCTCTTAGGAATATTCCAATTATGAGATCATATAACCTCATATGTGGGATTTCACTTTCTTGGTGAGTACTTCTTCACTTATAAAAAAGGAAGATAGCACTAGTTTAGAAGATACATATTTATATTAGGACTTTATCAATTTCCCAACTCTACCAATTGTTCTAGCTAACTTCCTGCCACTACTAAATATGGCCAACTATGTAGTATCTCCTCCTGCCATACCAGAGGCATTACAGTAAGTGTAAAGGCAGATAACATACAAAAGCACATTTACAGCTCATGATTCTCTGCTAATTTTCTTTTCAGTTGATGTATCCATAGGTGTGAGTGGGGTATTAAAATTCCCCATTATAATTGTGGTACTGTTAACTTCCCCTTTCCTACTTGCTTGCATTTGCCTTGCATCTTGAGGTGCTCCTGGATGGCACAATGGACTAGTTACACCTAATGGTTATGTGTAGGTATTACACTCATTAGTAATGAAATCATCTTTTTTCCAGTGAAGTCCTCAGCCCACATCTCAGTCCCTGCACAAAAGCAGGCTGGTCCTTCCCATGTTCAAGCCCCGAGAAACACTCCTGAGCCCACATCTCGGTCACTGCACTGAACTAGGCTGGGTCCAGCACTTGCTCAAGCCCACAGTAAATACTTCTGAGCCCACATCTTGGTCACTTCAGTGAACCAGTCTAGGTTCTGCCCTAGTTAGTCCCCGAACACTTACCTCTGAACCAACATTTTGGTTCCTGCACTGAAGCAGGCTGGTCCTTCCCATGTTAAAGCCCCGACAAACACTCATGAGCCAACCTCTCGGTCACTGCACTGAACTAGGCTGGGTCCTACACTTGTTCAAGATACCGACAAACACTCCTGTGCCCACATCTCTTGCCCTGCACATGATCCAGTCTGTGTCTTGCACTTGATAGATCCCCCAACACATACACCTGAGCCCACATCTCGGTCTCTGCCCTGAAGCAGGCTGGGTCCTGCCTTTGATCAAGCCTCTGACAAATAATAGTAAGCCCACAACTGTCTCCCTGCCCCTGAAATTAGGTGTGTCCTGCCCTAGTTCAACCGCCCAGGAAACACTCATGATCCCGCATCTCACTCCCTGCCCTGAACCCGCCAAGGTCCTGCCCTTGTTCAAGACACCGACAATTACTCCTGAACCTACATCTCGGTCCCTGCACTGAACCAGTCTATGTCATGTCCTTGTTAGATCCACCAATGCATACTGCTGAGCCCACATCTCGGTCCCTGCACTGAACTAGGCTGGGTCCTGCCCTTGTTCAAGACCCCAACAAACAGTCCTGTGCCCATATCCCATTCCCAGCAATGAACCAATCTAGGTCATGCCCTTGTTGGATGCCCCAACACATACTCCTGAGCCCACATCTCGGTCACTCCACTGACCTAAGCTGGGTCGTACACTTGTCCAAAACCATGACAAACACTCCAGAGCCAACATCTCATTTCCTGCACTGAACTAGGCTGGGTCAAGCACTCGCGCAAGCCACGGGCAAATGCTCCTGAGCCCACATCTTGGTCAAGGCACTGAATGAGTCTAGGTTCCATCCCTTGTGAGATCCTCCAACACATACTCCTGAGCTCACATCTGAGTCCCTGCACAAAAGCAGTCTGGGTCCTGCCCTTGTTCAATCCCCCAGGAAACACTCTTGATCCCACATCCCACTCCCTGCCCTGAACCCACCAGGGTCCTGCCCTTATTTAAGACCCTGACAAATACTTATGAACCTTCATCTCTGTCCCTGCACTGAACTAGGCAGGGTCCTGCCCTTCTTCAAGACTCCAACAAACAATCCTGTGCCCATATCCCATTCCCGGCAACGAACCAGTCTAGGTCATGCCCTTGTTGGATGGCCCAACACATACTCCTGAGCCCACATCTCGGTCCCTGCCCAAAAGCAGTCTGGGTCCTGCATTTGTTCAAGACCCTGGTAAACACTTCTGAGCCTGCATCTCAGTCCCTGCACTCAACTAGGCTGGGTCCTAGTTCAAAACCCAGACAAACATTCCTGAGCCAACATCTCCATCCCTGCACTGAACCAGGATGATTCCTGCCTTTGTTCAAGACCCCGGCAAACAATCCTGAGTGAACAACTTGCTCCCTGCTCCTGAACTAAGGTGTGTCCTCCCCTTGTTCAACTCCCTCAGCAAACACTCCTGATCCTGCCTCTCACTCCCTGCACTGAAGCCGCCTAGGTCCTACCCTTGTTCAAGACCCCAACAAATACTCCGGAACCCACTTTTCGCTCCCTATATGGAAGTAGGCTGGGTCCTACACTTGTTCCAGATCCTGACAAACACTCCTGAGCCAGCATTTCAGTCACTGCACTGAACACGTCTGCTGCTACTGCTGCTAAGTCACTTCAGTCGTGTCTCACTCTGTGTGACCTCATAGATGGCAGCCCATGAGGCTCCCCCGTCCCTGGGATTCTCAAGGCAAGAACACTAGAGTTCAAGGGTTGCCATTTCCTTCTCCAATGCATGAGATTGAAAAATGAAAGTGAAGTCTCTCAGTCGTGTCCGACTCTTAGCGACCCCATGGACTGTAGCCTACCAAGCTCCTCCATCCATGGGATTTTCCAGGCAAGAGTACTGGAGTGCGGTGCCATTGCCTTCTCAGACTGAATGAGTCTAGGTCCTGCCATTGTTTGATCCCCAACCCATACTCCTGAGGCCACATCTCGATCCCTGCACTGAACTAGGCTGGGTCTTCCCCTTGTTGAAGACCCTGACAAACACTCCTGAGCCAACATCTCATTCCCTGAACGAGGCTGGGTCAAGCACTTGCTTAACTCACCAGCAAATGCTCCTGAGCCCACATCTCGTTCCCTGCACAGAAGTAGGCTGGGTCCTTCCCTTGTTCAAGCCCCGAGAAACACTCCTGCGCCTGCATCTTGGTCCCTGCACCAAACTAGGCTGGGTCCTGTCCTAGTTCGAGCCCCAAGAAACACTCCTGAGCCCACATCTCTGACCCCATACTGAACTAAGCTGGGTCCTGCCCTTGAAAGACTCCTGAGCCCACATCTAGGTCCCAGCACTGAACTAGGCTGGGTCAACCCTTGCTCAAACCCCTGACAAACACTCCTGAACCTGTATCTCTGTCCCTGCACTGAAGTAGGCTGGGTCCTGCCCTTGTTCAAACCCACGGCAAACACTTCTGAGCCTTCATTGCGGTCCCTACACTGAACCAGGAAGGTTTCTGCCTCTTTTCAAGCTCCGGCAAACAATCCTGAGCCGACACCTCGCTCCCTGCCCCTGAAATAAGTTGAGTCCTCCCTTTATTCAAACCCCAAGAAACAGTACTGAGCCCTCATCTCACATGCTGCACTGAACTAGGCCAGGTCCTGCCCTTGTTGAAATGCCCCCAAAATACTCCTGATCCCACATCTCGGTCCCTGTACTGAACGAGTATAGGTCCTGCCCTTATTAGATCCCCCAATACATACTTCTGAGCCCACATCTCGGTCCCTGCACTGAACTAGGCTGTGTCCTGCGCTTGTTCAAAACCCTGACAAACACTCCTGAGCTAACATCCAGGTCCCAGCACTGAACTAGGCTGGGTCCTGCTCTAGTTCAAGCCCCAAGAAATACTCCTGAGTCCACAGCTCGGTCCCGGCATTAAACTAGGCTGGGTCCTGCCCTTGCTCAAGCCCCCGACAAACACTCCTGAGCCCATATCTCGGTCCCTGCACTGAACAAGTCTAGGCCAAGCCCTTGTTAGATCCCGCAACACATATTCCTGAGCCCACATCTTGGTCCCTGTACTGAAGTAGGCTGGGTACTTCCCATGTTCAAGACCTGATAAAAACTTCTGAGCCCACATCTCGCTGCCTGCACTGAAGCAGGCTGGTTCCTGCACTTGTTCAAGACTCTGACAAACTCTCCTAAGCCCTACAGTGCAGCAGGCTGGGTCATGCCTTTGTTCAAGACTCTGGCAAACAATCGTGAGCCCAAAACTAGATCCCTGCCCCTGAACTTAGGTGTGTCCTCCCCTTGTTCAACCCCCCAGGAAACACTCTTGATCCCACATCTCACTCCCTGTCCTGAACCCGCCAGGGTCCTGCCTTAATTCAAGACTCTGACAAATACTTATGAACCTACATCTCTGTTCCTGAACTGAACTAGGCTGAGTCCTGCCCTTGTTCAAGCCCCTGAAAAATACTCCTGAGCCTGCATCTCTGTCCCTAAAGTGAACCAGGCCAGGAACTGCACATGTTCAAGTCCCCGACCAAGACTTCTGGGCCTGCATCTGACTCTTAGGCTGGTTCTGGCTTTATTTAAGCCCCCAGCAAACAATATTGAGTCCACAACTCGCTCCCTGCTCCTTAACTAAGGTGTGTCCTCCCCTTCTTCAACTCCCCAGGAAACACTACTGAGCCCATATCTCGGTCCTTGCACTGAATCAGGTGGGTCCTGCCCATGCTCAAGGTCTTTGTAGAATGCACATATTGTGTATCAGGACTATAGGATGGCTGGCTTAGTGTGATCCTGTGCTGCTCCAGGCACCACAGGGCAGGCTGGGATGTATTCTCACATGGAGAACAGAACCACTTTGAAAGGGCCTCAATATGGTAAATGGCAGACATGGATGTCTCCGACACAGGTGAGTCGTGGAACTTAATGAGGAGCTGTCCTTAGCATCTCCCTGGCAGGCATGCTTCGCATCTCTTCTGAGCGCTGGTGTCCAGAAAGTGGCAGATGGCAACAGTACTACTTAGAGAGATGGAGACACAGACACCAGCACCAGCTACACACACAGAAGGATTGCCCAAAACAGTGCTATGCCAGAAGCAAAGATAAAGAGACACAGAGCGAGCTCTGTACCCTAAGGCTCTAGTGTCCCCAAACAGTGGCAATCAACTGTAGCAAATGGTGGGGTTTTTCCCTACTCCCCTAGCATCCGGGCAGCAACAGGCTCTCTGTCCCATGAAGAAAAGTATCAGACACTTGGCACCCCTGTGTATCCTTTGGATACTCAGGGAGAGCTCCCAGTTATTGCCAGTCACAGGGGACACAGGAGTGTGCTGTTTGGATTGCGGAGCAGGAACCTGTGGTTGGAATTTCCAGAGCCAGGTCAATGACAGCACCTGGGGCTACACCAGTTCAGTTCAGTTCAGTTGCTGAGTCATGTTCGACTCTTTGGAACCCCATGAATCGCAGCACACCAGGCCTCACTGTCCGTCAGCAACTCTCAGAGTTCACTCAGACTCATGCCCATCGAGTCAGTGATGCCATCCAGCCATCTCATCAGCTGTCATCACCTTCTCCTACTTCCCCCAATCCCTCCCAGCATCAGAATCTTTTCCAATGAGTCAACTCTTCGCATGAGGTGGCCAAAGTACTGGAGTTTCAGCTTTAGCATCATTCCTTCCAAAGAAATCCCAGGGCTGATCTCCTTTAGAATGGACTGGTTGGATCTCCTTGCAATCCAAGGGACTCTCAAGAGTCTTCTCCAACACCGCAGTTCAAAAGCATCAATTCTTCAGCGCTCAGCCTTCTTCACAGTCCAACTCTCACGTCCATACATGACCACAGGAAAAACCATAGCCTTGACTAGATGAACCTTTGTTGGCAAAGTAATGTCTCTGCTTTTGAATATGCTATCTAGGTTGGTCATAACTTTCCTTCCAAGGAGTAAGTGTCTTTTAATTTCATGGCTGCAATCACCATCTGTAGTGATTTTGGAGCCCATAAATATAAAGCCTGACACTGTTTCCACTGTTTCCCCATCTATTTCCCATGAAGTGGTGGGGCCGGATGCCATGATCTTCATTTTCTGAATGTTGAGCTTTAAGCCAACTTTTTCACTCTCCACTTTCACTTTCATCAAGAGGCTTTTGAGTTCCTCTTCACTTTCTGCCATAAGGGTGGTGTCATCTGCATATCGGAGGTGATTGATATTTCTCCTGGCAATCTTGATTCCAGCTTGTGTTTCTTCCAGTCCAGTGTTTCTCATGATGTACTCTGCATATAAGTTAAATAAACAGGGTGACAATATACAGCCTTGACAAACTCCTTTTCCTATTTGGAACCAGTCTGTTGTTCCATGTCCAGTTCTAACTGATGCTTCCTGACCTGCATGCAAATTTCTCAAGAGGCAGATCAGGTGGTCTGGTATTCCCATCTCTTTCAGGATTTTCTACAGTTTATTTTTATCCACACAGTCAGAGACTTTGTCATAGTCAATAAAGCAGTAATAGATGTTTTTCTGGAACTGTCTTGCTTTTTCTATGATCCAGTGCATGTTGGCAATTTGATTTCTGGTTCCTCTGCCTTTTCTAATACCAGCTTGAACATCAGGAAGTTCACGGTTCACATATTGCTGAAAAGCCTGGCTTGGATAATTTTGAGCATTACTTTACTAGTGTGTGAGATGAGGGCAATTGTGCGGTAGTTTGAACATTTTTTGGCATTGCCTTTCTTTGCGATTGGAATGAAAACCGACTTTTTCCAGTCCTGTGGCCACTGCTGAATTTTCCAAAGTTGCTGGCAATTGGCAGGCTCCAAAGGCACAGCTGAGTAGGTTCTGGGCAGGGCCACACATGTACATGTTGCAGCCATGCCTTTAAGTATCTCCTTCAGGTCTGCATCTGAGGAGGAGCAGCACCCAAGGCCTCTGAGTCAAGAATGACCATAGATGGTACACCAGAGCAGCATCGGCAGACAGTTGTTATTGTAAATATGGGTGATCCCAGTATATCTTTGAGACATGTGAGTCATTCACATACACACACACCACAAAACACACACACACGTACACACACACACACACACACACACACAAGAACCCCTTTGCTTTCAGACATGGTTTGTCACAAGGACTGCAAGTCTGAACCATGTAAGCAGTGACATGCCACTACCCAGCATACACAGGTCTGGAGGAAAACAGTAGTGGTCAGAAACAGCCCCTGCTTGGGGAATGAAGATGCACAACACCACAAGGAGCCCAGAGCCATTAGTGTGTCTGATGGTATGGCAGGGCCTGAGGACATCAACAATGGCCGGGCAAGAGGCAGTGCCCAGCTCCTTGCAGATGCCTGTTCCAGTGTCCTTGTTACACCCCCAGACTAGGGCTGATGCTCCTGGCTCTTCTTGGCCTGGCATGTGGCCTGAATGGCTCCTTGACCTAAAGCGGATTATGAGCCACCCTCAAGTTTCCATCATGATCAGTGACCAAGATCAAGACATGATCGACTTGAAGGTCAGTGAGGGAGATTGAGAAAGGGTGGTTATGGGTCCTAGCGGGGAGTGGGAGTATCGGGTTAGCCATGTTCCTGCACTGTGAGACTTTGGAGAGGCATTGTGGAAGCTGTTAATGCCTGTTTGGGAGGCAAGCTGAGGCCCCTACAAGCTTGCACCTTTTCCCTCCTTCCTATCCTGGCAGATGCTGGTGCGGAGCCACCTGCAGTCCCGCTGCAAGCTAATATTTTCCTTTTGGGACAACCCCTACTTCTTGAACACGGTGATCATTAAGGAGTATTACCTTGACATCACTGGTAAAACATGGCTCCCGGGGTGATGAGTGTGGGTGTGCAAGCGTGTGGATGATCCATCTACGGAGCCTACCCCAGTCTCCCCTGTCTTTCTTCAAGGTACAGGGCACGTCTTTCCACTACAGCCCACTTATTCTGGGACTTTGAATGGGGGAGCACGCAGCCGCAGGCTGGATTCCAGCCTTAACTCTCCCAAATGGCTGTCAGGCCACAATGCCCAGAATCGAACAGGTTTGCTGAGGTGGGATTGCTGAGTGGGGTTGCTGAGGTGGGCCTGCACACAGTTTGTGATGGATGTTGGAGTTCTGGGCTGCTCATGGGAGGGTTCGGGGCCTGGTCAGCCCCAGGCTGACCTTGCTCATGTTGCCAGCAGATCATTGGCAAGACATGTGGGATGATCCCTTGAAGTACTACCCCAGGGAGGAAGGTTCTTCCATGAGAGTAACTGACAGATACATATGTGGAGAGGGGGTCTGGAAGTGAGCCCTGAAGGGACAGTTGTATAGTATCAAGGACACTGTCCTTTTCCAATTGGAGATGCTCAGAGTCACACAAGTTGGCTGTGGAGCCTGATTTTGGGTCATGCATGTAGCAGGTGACCTCCTGAGACTGTGGATTTGGGGACTTGGTGTTTCCGTGAGTGAAGCAAGTCTACCTCTATCTAATCAGCTGTGGTTGCATCACAAGAGTCTAGGTGATACTACCAGAGGCAGGGTTAATTATCTTTTTCAGAATCATCCTTCCATGGGTCCTGCCATCCCCCGGTGCCTGCTACTCACTGATTTTGAGATTGCCTGGGCAGTTCACTCCTGCCCTTTACCCTGGGAAGGCCTATCATTGAAAGGGTGTCCTCTCCAGGGTCCCACTGCACCTGTGTGCTGACTTTGGGATCTTCTGTGAATTTCCACATTCATATCTTGGCATCTCACCACCACCAGAAATGCTGTGCTCAAAGCAGCTTCAAGCTGCTTTGGGAAAATACGGCAGAATTCAGGGAGGAGGTGGACAGGGAGCCCCAAGGGCAGGAAATGGTGCCTACTGTTGCCATCTCCAATATTGATGGACTTGGTCATCTTCACCTCCTGAAACACCGGTGTTCCCTGTTTACATTTGTGTCCCATGCTGAGCATGTTTGTGTACACACGCATGTGCTTGTGTCAACTGTGTTTATGTGTGTGTGTGTGTGTGTGTGTGTGTGTGTGTGTGCAGCCCAGGACAGATGCAGATGAAGGCGACAGGAGAGGAGGTGCTGAACAACCAGAAGAGGAGGCACGAGGCTTCCCCATTCTGAAGGTGGTTTGTCGCCATACCTCTGCAGTGACCCTGTCCAGGATGGGAATGAGGAAAGGATGGCCAGTGATAACTCTCGACCTTGGCTCCAGATATCTGCAGTTAGACCAAACACAAAACATACTCATCATTTCTACTGTGTTGTTGTGTGTGTTTGGACTGGGAAGAGGGGGCTCATGGTCTGAACAGGGCAAATCAGGTGGGGTGGGGCTTTGAAACCACTGCCTGTGGAGCCCTCAGTCTGGGAGTTCGTGACAGGCCAGTTGAAATGGTGGACGTGGCTATGGCAAGACCCGGGATGGTGAGGAGGCTAAGGTCCTGCTGAGTTGGGCAGAGACCCGAAAGAGAGAGAGGCACAGATTGCCTGCTGCACTGGAGACTTGCTCCACACACATGAGAAGGAGAACTGGGAATGTCCTGGGCCAGTGCTGTCCAGGAGCAGCCCATCAGCCAGCACACTCCCTCCCTGAGGGTGGCACACACTGGGACACAAGACATGAGACATGCTAAAGTAAGCTGTACCTTCAAAACCACAGGCATCCTAGGAGAGACAGGATGTGTGCATGGCATGCCTCCAGGCACTTCCAGCCTGCCTCCCTGGCAATGCAGAAAGGCGAGGAAAGCGTAGGTGGGTGTACGTGTGTGACCCTCTACCCAGATGAGCCTGTGAGGGAGGGAACAGGGAGGGAGCAAGGAAGGTGGGCTAACTGCATGTCCCAAGGGACCTCAGAGAGTGGGAGACAGGGAAGCCCCTGGGGCAGTTCGGGGCATGCTGGTTTTCAGGGTCCAGGGTCTAGGCAATAGCTGTCCTGCCAAAAATACCCCATGGTTCATGCTGAAAGTCCTGACGTGAATTCCCTCTTTCTTCTGGGGTGTTGCCCCTGGCTTTGGGGGCCTGAGGGGCAAAAGTGTGCATCTGTATCTGAGAGAGGATTCTGGCAGTCTTGCTGCAGCAAAATCTTTGATTTTGTCATAGGGGATCTGCACCAGGTGACACTCAGAGGGAAGCTGTCTTCCAGGTGACAATCTTGGATGCTCCCGGGCCCAACCCAGGGCTGGCTTCCTTGGCACGTGGGCTGTGTAGGCAAGCAGAGATGCATGACTGTAGGGAGTCCTACCCGGGCATAATGAGAGCAACTGAAAGAGAGTCTTGGCATTTGGCCTGGGTGGTTCAAGCCCTCTTGGTGCATTTGTGATAGAAAAGCTGCTTTCTGCCCAAGGGAGGCATGAACTGTGGGCCCAGAACAGGAAGGTTTTCCAGGGCATCCTCTGTTCAGGGACTCTGTGTGCATGGGTAGTGTTAAACAGAAGGGACAATGTGTAGGGATGCCACCTTACCTTTATGGCCTCAGGTACGATTCTTTGTATCAGAAGAGACCCTGTATCCATGTGCACCTTCTTCACAACATTGGATCAGGTCCAGGCCTATCACAGTCTCTTGGGGCTCTTGGAGGCTCAGGGGTCTCTTTGGCCTTTTCCTGCTACATGGACATAGCACTTGGGGGCACAAGTAGACAGGTGCACACAGAAAGCTACACAGATAGGAAGAACAAGGGGCCTCACTCAGAATGTTGTGGGCCATAAGGAGTGCTAGGCTAGCAAGAGGGGCATAACATTGACAAGGAATGACTTAGATAGGTGCACACCGATAAAGCGGTTCTCCAAGTCAGCTGAGCCCAGAGGTCCTTGTCTTCTGGTCCCCTTAAGGAATGCACAGGCAATGGATCAGGCCAACGTGACTGGTACTGTGACCCTGTCCACGGTGATGGGAGAATGCAGAACGCAGGCGCATGTCATACAGCTGTTCATGGCGAGCACTTCTAACCCTGCCCACTGCTCTGCAGGTCGGTCCGTGTCACTAGCAAATGCCAAGATTTTGTAACCTTTGAGGATAAGTCACAGAGTTAGATGGAGAAGGCAATGGCACCCCACTCCAGTACTCTTACCTGGCAATTCCCATGGACAGAGGAGCCTGGTAGGCTGCAGTCGTGGGCTCGCGAACAGTCAGACACGAGTGAGTGACTTTCCTTTCACTTTTCACTTTCATGCACTGGAGAAGGAAATGGCAACCCACTCCAGTGTTCTTGCCTGGAGAATCCCAGGAATAGGGGAGCCTGGTGGGCTACCATGTATGGGGTCACACAGAGTTGGACATGACTGAAGTGACTTAGCAGCAGTAGCAGCACAAAGTAAGAAGTGCAACTTGACATGATTAATGAGCAAGTGAAAGAAAACAACCAGGACAAGGAAAGTTGGGTGCTTACCAAAATTCATGTACCTGGAGAAGAAAGCTTGTAGTTCTGTATATTTGCAAGTTTCCTCTCAGGGATGTTACTGTGTACACACACATGTGTGTGCACATGTGTGCATAGAAGTCCCTGCCAATACGCTTGTGAGTATGAGCTGTCGGAATTGACCTAGTCAGGTGATGGAAGTTGGATAGCGAAAATATGAATGTCTTAGGGAAAAGTACATAGACTCTGGACAGCAGAAGCACTGAAGCCAGGCAATCGATCCCCGTTATCTCACTGAGCAAACTGGTTCTAAGTGGAATCACAGTGGTGCACCCAGGATGCCTGGTAGAAAGGAAAGGCAGGAGGAAAGATCCTGGGGAGTGTGCAGAGGAAAGTCCACTACACCTGCAGTTTATGAAAAGTAGAAACTGTACCTTATTAATTGAGATATCTAGCTAAAGAGACTTCCAGCCAAACAGCCAAAAGTGCTTCCTGGTTTCTTCTTGCTGCCTATAGTAAAATATGAAGGGAGATTTAAAAAAGTTTAAGAGAAAGACTATTAAAATAGAAGACAGAACTTGTTGATTTGGAAATTTTCCAGTCTTTTAAGATGACAGAAGATGCTAAAGTTAATGGCTCTCAAGCAAGGTCATATCCAGGGCATTGAGATAAGGTGGTCTAAATATAACATTTTATGTCACCTATATGTCAATTCTTTTATTTTTTAATAAAGATGGTCTAAAGATGAGTGTGACTGTAAAATTCTTTGTTAAGCCTCAGAAAGCTGGAAGTGGATGCTTCATGGCATTATTTAGGCAGGCCAATGTCCTCCAAAGAGTTTAGGGGTATAACTCAGAGATCATTTCAGTCACACAATAAGACTTCTACCAAGTTTCAGGATGTTATCCCTCAGCTATCAAAGCAGAAACCCAAGACAGAGTAGGCCTTATTATGAAGACATGTGATGGTGGCTTTGGAGTGGGGTGCTTTGCCGTGAACACAAGCAAGATTATCAGGAGACACACCAAGTTTTTAAGATAACATATTTAAATTCAGCTTGGACTGAAAGGACCAGCAATAGTACAAAATAAGAAAGCTCTGGACTTCTACCTTCGACAAGCAGGAAGCAGGCTAGGGAGACTGTTTCACTATAACCATATACTACCCATCTTTCATGCAATGGAATCATGTCAGAGGGCAGAATTAAAAATTCAGAGGCTGAAGCCTAGAACTTTCCAGGCCTTAAATCCTAATCAAAGGACTGCCAACAAGAACCCGTGGGATTTCAGAACGGCTACTATTGACTCCCATCTCCCCTCCCCGTTTTGGAACAGGAGTGTCTAGAAGGTTATCTATGCCTGACCCACCACTGTATATTAGCTGTGAAAGTGAGCAGATTAACTCATCTCTTTTTTCCACAGATCATCAGGTCTAGAAGAACCACACTTGTATAATTTGAACTGATGTGTTGGAGAAGAGTTGAGAGTCTAGTAGACTGCAAGGAGATCAAACCAGTCAATGCTAAAATAAAGCAGTCCTGCATATTCATTGGAAGGACTGATGTTGAAGCTGAAGCTCCAATACTTTGGCTTCAAAGTATTGCAAAGTATTTGCAAAGAACTGACCCATTGGAAAAGACCCTGATGTGGGAAAGATTGAAGACAGGGGAAGGGGACAGCAGAGCATGAGATAGTTGGATGGCATCACCAACTCAATAGACTTAAGTTTGAGCAAGCTCCTGGAGTTGATGATGGACAGGGAAGCCTGGCATGCTGCAGTCCATGGGGTCGTGAAGAGTAGGACACAACTGAGTGACTGAACACTTGAGATTCTGCACAAGTGGACCCGTATCCATATCTGGACCTGACTTAAATGACAAGGTCCTGAACTTCAAGTTAATGCTATAGTGGATAAATTATTTGAAAGAATTGGCAGGAAAATGCATTTTGGACATAAAAGTATGTAAACAATTTGTGGCCATGTGTGTACCACGTGGTTTTAAAGTATGTCCATAAATCCTTTCCTTCAAGGGTGGACCTTATACTCCCCTTCACATGTGGGCTGGATTTAGTGGCACACTTCTAATGTTAGAATAATGTAGAAAAGAAAATGAAGTGTCTGATACTAGGTCATAAAAGGCAATGCAGCCTCCTTGCTCATTCTCTTGGATCACTCACTCTAGAAGCCAACTTAGTCGTATCTTAAGAACACTCAGGTAGCCCAGTAGAGAGCCAATGTGAAAGAATTGAGGCTTTCTCCCAATAGCCAGCAAGGAAACTGGTTTCAACCATTATGTGAGTAAGCCATATTGGAAGGAAATCCACGAGCCCATGTCAAGGCTTCAGATGACGACAATCTCATGAAACCCTGAGCCAGAACACTCAACTGAATTACTCCTGGATTCCCAACCTTCAGCAGCAGTATGAGATAATATTGTTTTAAGCTTTTAGTTTGGGGTAATTTGTTATGCAATAGTAGTTCATTAATGCACTGCCAACTTGGACAATGTCTTTATCCTGGGGTGCCTGTCCATTTAGTCCAACTAAGCCAGAATCTTCTACTTCAGTTTAGAAAACATACCTCACCCTTAATCTGACCACCCTCAGTATCAGATCAAATTCCTTATCATTCACCTCAATATCTTACCAGCCTTGCCTAGCCTCAGCAACGATCCTCTCAGTTGAGCCAGAATCCACCCTCACCCTTATGGTCCTCTTAATAAGTTTCCATCCACTGACACCCACTCTATTGTTGTTGTTAATTGCTTTTCAATCTCCCAGTCTCTCTTTGCAATTGCATGGACCCACCGTGTTCCTTAGCTATAAATCCCAGCTGTATCCCTGCTGGAGTCAGACTTAAGCTCAATCTCTCTCCCATATTATAAAACCCTGCTGTTAGTACTCTTACCTTGAATAAAGTTTTTCTTACCACCTTTAGTAAGTGTTATGAATAAATTTTTTTTAACATTTCCAAGTTCTGTTAGTAGGGATTATTCTCAAAGGAATAGTTTTATACCTTTACTTTTTATACTATATTCATTTGGGGCAACAAATTTCTAGAATTAAAATATTTCATGTTTTTTCCATACAAACAGAAAATATCTTTTAAAATATATTTATATATCCTAAAAAATTGTAGTAATCTGAAAAAGATGTGCATATAGACATGTCAGTGTATATATACAATACCCTCAGAGCTAAAAGGAAAACTTTTTTTTTTAATTTTATTTTTAAACTTTACAATATTGTATTAGTTTTGCCAAATATCGAAATGAATCCACCACTGGTATACCTGTGTTCCCCATCCTGAACCCTCCTCCCTCCTCCCTCCCCATACCCTCCCTCTGGGTCGTTCCAGTGCACCAGCCCCAAGCATCCAGCATCGTGCATCGATAAAAGGAAAACTTTATTCTCAGTAAACTAAATTGAAACATTCAGCCTGCAAGTAGTGAATTCTTTGGAATTAACTTGCCAAAAAGTCATAGAGAATGAAATTTTAATTAAAAAATGTATACATAAAAATATTTGGGGTTAAGACAAAAGTTGCTATTTAAATAAAATTAGGTCAAACCCTAAACTGTCTATAAAAAAAAAAAGAAAGAAATACTCAGTAACATGTAATAACCTATAATGGAAAAGAACCTAAAAAAATAGATATGTATCTGCATAACTAAATCACTCTGATATACATATGAAACACAACATTGCAAATCAAATATATTTCCATGAAAGTTTGCAAATAAAACTTTTAAAATACAAGGTTATAAAGAAAAAATTCTAAAGAAAGTAGAAGGCATATATAAATTGAAACAAAAATAGAAAACAACAAAAATAAAACTTGTTGAGATAATAAAACAAGAGCTGCATTTTGGAAAAAGAAAATCAGAAACATCGATACAACTGTGACGAATCTAGTAAGGGGAAGAGGAGGTTAATTCCAATATTAGAAATGAGACACGGAATGGGATTCTGAGAGGAAAATATTCAAACAGGAGTGCAATTACTTTTGCTTCGAGAAAGGTCCAGTCAAGCCAAAACTTGGGGAAAGAAAGGGAAGGAAAGAAAGAGGAAGAGAGTCAGGGGAAGAAAGGAAAAAAAAGGAAAGGAAGGGAGAAAGAAAGAAAAGTAAATGTCTCAACAGATGTTGTAAACTATCCAATAAAACAATTCTCTTTAAAATCTAAAAACAGAAATAGAAATTCATTAAGCCATATCCTCATTGCCTTTGATGGTACTAAGAATAAGAAAACCCATTTACACATCACTGTTTAGAATTTCTGGCCAACATAATAAGATTATTAAAAAAAAAGGAAAGAAACAAAAATATGCCATGTTATTTGTAAAAAGATGGACAACAGAAATAATTTTTAAAAACATTTTATTTCTATAAATAGTAATTTTACTTACAATGTTTTGGTAACATTAATAAAATAATAAATTTTACCTGAAAGAACAAGCAAAGTAGACAAGGAAATTCACAAAAGGCAATAACAAAATAGTAATCTTGACAGATATTCAATACATTCGTAAACAAAACAAAGTGTCATTGCCTGAAAAAACATAGACGTATCAATAGAAAAACAGAGGAAGTGCCTGAAAGATCTCAGCTCACTAGTACCTATCTTTAATTTTCAGGCACAGAAACTGATTCAAGTTAATTCTAAGACACAAAGCCCTGATGTTATTATCTCTTCTCAGTTTTGTGTGTGTGTGTGTGTGTTTGAAAATCTAGTCATTTCAGGCTGGAGAGTTAAGAGGGTAGAGACTTAAAGTGTCTTTAAGGAGGAGGAGGAAAGGAAGGGGGTTGAGGGTTTCATTGTGTGATTTGAACAGCACTGGTGAAGCTCAAACAAGGGAGGTAGCAAGCCATGCAGGCCTACGGGAAGAGCATTTCCAGAAAAACAGCAGTTGCAAAGTTTTTGGATCGGGAAGAAATGGAATTTGCTTGAGGAAAAGCAAGGCCAGTATTGTCAAAAACAGGGCACCAGTGGGGAAAATAGTAGAGTAGAATGATAGAGAATGGAAGAGAGGAAGTAGACAGGGACCATATCACTGGAACCTTTTTATTTGGCAATAAATACAACTTGTACTCCTTAGGAGCATTCAACGGAGCAATGAGCAGTAACAGTGTTGATAATACTAAGCAGCAATAAAAAAACATATAAATAAAACATTTCATATTTTTACTATAGTAGAATAAAGCAGATAAGAATGCGAAAGTCTGCACATTTATTTATTCATAGAGTTTTTACCTGACTTTTTTACACACACACACACACACACACACACACACACACACACACACACTTTATACACCTAAAAGTGGTATAAGCTGAAACATAGCCAAGTGCTTTGGCCCAAGCAAACTAACTGCAAAGGCCTAGTAAGATATTCAAAGTGCAAATCAATCAATCAAGCCTTGAGTAAATAAATACAATTTACTTGTATTTGAATTTACACTCAGGAAATTACCTAAAATTGAGACAATAGACTCACTACAGCTTAGTCATCTGTAGTCCTTCCTCTTCAGTTCTGAGAGGGATGCTAACCCCTTGGTGATTAACACTTTCCAGCATTTTGTGAAAGCTTAGAGGATTTAAATACTTTGTGGAGGGGGGAAAAAGGAGTGGGGAGAGATAAAGAGGAGGAGAAAGGAAGAGGAAACAGAGAGATTTCTCCTGTCATAGGTCTACAGCCAGGATCCCAGTTTCCTTGAATGGTGCAGAGATTGCTAGGTATCTGTGCCAAAAGTGGAGAAGGTATGGCATTCAACTCCAGGAGGAGACTCAACTCCACAAACCCACAGAGGAAGCCAAGTTTGCTGATATTCAGGAACCAATACTTAGAAGGTACCCCGCAGGGCTGTGAAAGAGCCCTTGGAGACCACAAGTAAAAAGGTTTCTACAAGTATAATCACAGACTAGATAGTTGGATAGAGTAGAGGAAGAATAATAACTCTGTGACCTGATAATTACTGAAATAAACGAGACAATTCCTGCACATCAGACTGTGTCAAGTAAGACTAAAAATCAGTATTAGTTTGATAAAATGGGAAATTACACACACAAAGAATTAGCTGTTAACTGTAATACATTTGTGTCCAAGGCAAGATAAGATACAAAACTGAAATCTTCACATGTTCAACTAGAGTAAGACACATGTAACTGGAAAAGGTAAGGAAAAGTTCTATAGAGGGTTTAATCACCCTGGACCCTTTGTATCCACTACAATTACTATTCTTGGACAACTCCATTGTAGCTTAAGGGTAAGAGAACTAAATTTAGCCCAATTCATAAACTGAAGTTTCCCTTTGTTTGATCCTTTTCAGTTAAAACTATGGGTCCAGTACAAATCAAATCAAGGCTTTTTTCCTTGGGAATCTTAACTTGCTTTACTACTGTGACTGAGACAGATATGGCTACTTCACTGGGACCAAAGGCTAGCCAAATGGGAAAGGGGATGTATTGAATCAAATTCCCCTTTTGATCACTCAGCAGAAGGTCCACAGGCACCAAGCCTCATTCTATTAACCATCTCTGCTTCTCCAACTGCAGTCATGGTACACAGGGCCTGCTTGATGCTTGCAGGGGCCTCTCACCAAACACAGGAATTTTAACGGTTGGCTTCCTTAAGATGTCCCTGGACTAGGTAAAGACACTCTGAGACAGTGTTCCTTCTGCCTTGGCTCCATGCCTGGAGTGAATGCATGCCTCTTCCTCAACTGGGACAAGAAGCCACAGCTCTCCACTGACTAAATCCCGTTTCTGGTCCAAACTCACATCATAGCTTCTCCATCAACTTCTCCACACCAGGCTTTCGGAGCCAGGTTATCTTAGATCAGCACAACAGAGGCACTGATAAGAGTTCAGCAGCACACGGGACCATATCATAACAAAGCCATTCCAATCTGGCTATATAGTTAATACTGAGATCTTCAAGGCATGAAAACAGTTGAAAATCACATTGCTAAAACACTCTACGGATTACATGTATAGTTGAGCTTTCGAACTTACAAATAACTTGAAATATCAAAATAGGTTGTTACTTTTCCTTTCTCCACCTCTCTCATTCTCTCTCTCTCACACACACACATATGCACATACTTTTCACATGTTAAGACAATTGTATGAAAAGCAGGTAATATATTTTTAAATAACATCTCAATATTCAAACAAAACTGTACCTCATGTATTTAAAACAAAAACACATAAATTACACTTTGGTTTCCCTGTACTTGGTATTATTGAATAATGCTATAATTTGAATTTTTGTTTTTAATAGGGTTTTTAACTTTGACAGAAATATTTGCTTCAGACTTACTGAAAGTAGAATTAATGGGGTTTTTTTACTTCCTACTTTTAGATTTGGGGGGTGGTGGTTCAGAATTAGATGTGTTCACAGTAATGGATGCTACTTTCAACAATCCTGGTTGAAGGGGTTCCAATGATACCTGAATAACAACTTTTGCTTCAGGAAGTAATCCTTCTAGCTGCTTAGGCTTCTTAAACATTTGATGACACTGGGTCTTGTGCTCCCTTTTCTCTCTCTCTTTTTTTTAATACTTTATTTTTTTAATTTTATTTTTAAACTTTACATAATTGTATTAGTTTTGCCAAATATCAAAATGAATCCGCCACAGGTATACATGTGCTCCCCATCCTGAACCCTCCTCCCTCCTCCATCCCCACACCATCCCTCTGGGTCGTCCCAGTGCACCACCCCCAAGCATCCAGTATCGTGCATCGAACCTGGACTGGCAACTCGTTTCATACATGATATTTTACAGGTTTCAATGTCATTCTCCCAAATCTTCCCATCCTCTCCCTCTCCCACAGAGTCCATAAGACTGTTCTATACATCAGTGTCTCTTTTGCTGTCTCGTACACAGGGTTACTGTTATCATCTTTCTAAATTCCATATATATGTGTTAGTATACTGTATTTATGTTTTTCCTTCTGGCTTACTTCACTCTGTATAATAGGCCTCTTACACTGTTGGTGGGAATGCAAACTAGTACAGCCACTATGGAAAACAGTGTGGAGATTCCTTAAAAAACTGGAAATAGAACTGCCTTATGATCCAGCAATCCCACTGCTGGGCATACACACTGAGGAAACCAGAAGGGAAAGAGACACGTGTACCCCAATGTTCATCGCAGCACTGTTTATAATAGCCAGGACATGGAAGCAGCCTAGATGTCCATCAGCAGATGAATGGATAAGAAAGCTGTGGTACATATACACAATGGAGTATTACTCAGCCATTAAAAAGAATACATTTGAATCCCTTATCTCTTTAAAAGTTAAAAACTGTAGCCGACATTTGGAACACTGGTGAAAACTCTTCTCAGTGCCATCTATAATGACGCATGTATGGTGTTGCAGTTTTAAAAATTTTGAGACAAAACAGGCAAAGTAAATTTTTAGTGTTACCATGGTGTGTTCTGAAATGTGCATCCACATCTGCAAAGAATGATGATCTGTAACTGCAAACCTTGCATACACAGGGCATTTCACCAGGCTTATGATTGTCTTTCATGTGCTGTAAGAGAACCTGCTCTGTCTCAAAAGACAAATCACAGATTTTACAGACGGTGGAAGGCTTCTGGGAATTGTGGACACTTTCAATGTGAAACTGCAGCTGGAAGGGAGTGGCAAACTGGCTGTGGCAGTGCTGGCAGGTGGTGTGGTATTTCCAGCTGTCACCTCTCTGCCTCTCAAGTTCCAAATGGTGCTTCATGTGATTCATAAACTTGAAATTTTTTAGAACTTTCAAGCAGCTGAGCCATTTAAAGGCTGTGTGAGTTTTCGGTTCTGGCTGCCCATCTCCTATATGCTGTCCAGAGTAGAAGTCATGAAGTAACACAATCAGATTGCCTTCTGTGGGATCAACAATCTTGTTTTGACTTGCTATAGTTGGAAAGTCCATTTTTGTCAGCCCATTTTCCCTTAAAGGACTTATAGGCTTGCAATGAACATCGTCCTTTGGAAAAGCTGTTGGACAAGGTTCTCCATTCTGAACATGGCTTAATGAGGTATGAACACTGTTTGGTGTGCTTTGCTGGTAGTCACTGTATAAAATATACCTGAAGGGAACAAAGCTAAAGAATGTTCTCCTATAGTTCCATCACTGAGTTTAGGCCTTTGGGGATTTGTGCTATTTGTTTCAGAAGTGGAAAGTCGCTTTGATACATGAGGACTTTTATCCATATCTCCTGCAGAAACTGCTGTTTCTACTAGATGCTGCAATGAACTTGTAAAGGTAATCAAAGGAGAACATAACTCTGAAAAGCTATTAGGCACTAATTGTGGTGAAATATTTTTATAATCCACTTTGGACAAAGGCTCAATAATAATAGGACTATCTGTTGATCTTGATTCAGAGACAGAAACTGGCAGGACAGACTTAGCTTCTGATGTAGGAGTCACATGACTAACAGGCTGTAATTTCTGAGCATTACCTTTCCTGAAGTGACCATACCTTTTTCTCCTTGAACAATAACCTGGGGTAACTCTGTTCAGTATGTTTGAAATGACTGGTTTTGAATTTGAGGTCATCCCAACAAAGATCACATCAGCATCTTCATTTACATGTTCCACTCCAACCAAGATCAGTTCAGCATCTTCATCATGTACTCATTTGGTTTCTCCCTGGCTTTTCTGTGGTTCTGGCTCTTGTTCTTCTTCACATAACATACATGGTGGTTCCATATTTTAAATACCTTTTTTTTCTTGGAGGGTGTGGCCACAAGTCCCAGTGCTTCTTTTAAATAAAATGCCACCTAAGTATAAATATACTACATATTAGTTAAGTACAGGAAAATGTGCTATTTGTTTATCTCCAAAATTCTAGGGTCATTATAAACACCCTTATCTTACAGATAAAGACACTGAGCATCAAAGAGACTAAAGGACAGCTGAAAAACCTATGACTACAAGTCTACATGACTCAAGAATCATAGCTTCATCCCATGTTGATTTTAATTTCTATTTTAAAAAGAAATAAAACAACAACAACAACAACACTGATCATTAGGTGAAATCACATGTAAAGAATGAGTATTTTTACAAAAGCACTATTGTACAGGGTTTAGAAACATGGACTTCAGATTCAAAGAAGATTAAGCTGGAATTCTAAGTTAACCGCACACCAGCTGCATCTTTTTAGGCAAATTTGTAACTTTTAAATGTGTTTCTGCACCTTAAAGACAAACATGCTTATTTCTTAGACTTAAGGTTAAGCTCTTTTTAAAAAGTGTCAGCTATTTAAGGGCATCTTGTTTTGTAGTAAAACTGGGAAAAAAGTTATCTTAAATGCACATTAAAACTGATTCACACATACTAATTTCATAAATGTTAATACAGAAAATAGGTAGCAAATTCAAATATAAAGTATTTATACATAGTTAACAAACAGCATAATTCAATGTCAAGCACTTTACACAGGCCTAAGAAATTGAGAATGAACTCTCTTGATAATCTCACTCCAATTCCACACTGATATATCCTAAATTTCTGCCTCTAATCCTGGCTAAACTTAAATCCAAAAATGCTTCATCCTTCACTCCACATGTCTCTTCCCCATATAGCAGGCAAAGTGATGCGAGTATTTCTCTAATACCAATATCAGATACAGACATCACACACACACACACAACCGATATCCTTTATGAAAACAGATGCAAGAGTCCTCAACAAAATCCTGGCAAACAAAATCTAACTACATAAAAAAAGATTATATACCATGACTATGTGGGATTTATGGAGGTATACAAAGTTGGTTCATTATATGAAAGTCAATCAACATTATGCCATTTTAATACAGTAAAGGACAAAAAACACATCTGCCTGCAGAAAAAACAGTTCCCTGAATCTAGCACCGTTTCATAATAGGGGTTAAAATAAAACACTTAATAACTAAGAACAGAAGAGAACTTTCTCAGTCAAAAGGTACCTGTAAAAGACCCACAGCTAACATCATACTTAACAATGAAACACTGAAAGCTTTCCCTCTAAGATTGGGAACACCACAAGGAAGTCTATTCCACACTTTGGTTCAATATTATACTGGCAGTTCTATAACCAGAGCAATCAGGTAAGAAAAAGGAATTGTTGTTGCTGTTTTAAAAAAAAATCAGCTTTCAGAATGGGAAGGAAAAAGTCAAAATATATTGGAGATAACATAATTTTATATATAGAAAAAACACAAGCATTAGAATAAAAAGCTTGCAGAATACCAGATAAGTATTTAAAAAATCAATCACATTTCTATAGAGTAGCAACAAATGTTCTGAAAATGAAGTAAACACTTGACTCTACACTAGCATTAAAAAGAATACTCAGGATGTCAGAAAGAGAAAGACAAATATCATATGGTATCATGTACATGTGGACTCTAAACTATGACACAAATGAACTTATCTATGAAACAGAAACAGACTCACAGACATAGAGAGCAGACTATGTGATTACCAAGAGGGGAAGGGTTGGGGAGGCATAGATTGGGAGCTGGTGATCAGCAGATGCAAACTATAATGTTAATACATAGAATAGATAAAAAAGTTCCTACTGTATAGCACAAGGAACTATATTCATAATTTGTGATAAACAATAATGGAAAAGGATATGAAAAAAATTGTGCGTGCATGTGTGTGTGTGTTTACATATGAAGGAAAGGAAAGGCAAAAGGAAGGAAAGGAAAGAACAACTCTTGGCAAGTATGTACAGAAACTGGATCCTTGTGTGTTATGGCTAGACTTTATAATGGTGCAACTGCTGTAGAAAACAATATAAAGGCTTCTCAAAAAATTAAAAATAGAACTATCACATGATTCAGCAATTCCACTTCTGGATACAAATTCAAAAGAAGTTAACATGGGGTCTTGAGATATTTGCACAGCCACGCTCAAAGCAGCACTAATCACAACTAAGAGGTGGAAGCATCTAAACGTCCATCAAATGTGATATATACATACAATGGAACATTACTTAGCCATATAAAGGAATTCTGCCACATGCATGATCCCTTAAGACATCAAGCCAAAGGAAATAAGCCAGTCATAAAAAAGACAAATACTGTATGTCTCCACTTATATGTAATATCTAATATAGTCAAGCAACAGAGAGGTAACAAAGAAGAATGATGGAGTCCAGGGTCTAGGGAAACAGGGAAGAAAAGAGGAGTTGTTGTTTAATGGGACAGGTGATGGGTACAGAATTTCAATTTTGCAAGATAAAAAGGTGTAGAGATCTGCTTCATAGCAATGCGATAAGGAATTCCATGGTAGTTCAGAGGTTAGGACTCCAAACTTTCCTATCAGGAGCCTGGGTATGATTCTCAACCAGGAAACTGTCATTCAAGCCACATAGCACAGCTAAAACAATGACAACAATAAGAAAACAACATTGTGACTGTGCGTGTGTGGGTGTCAGTTGCTCAGTCATGTACGACTCTTTGCGTCCCCATGGACTGTAGCCCACCAGGCTTCTTTGTCCATGGGATTCTCCGGGCAAAAATACTGGAGTGTGTTGCCATTTCTTTCTCCAAAAAGGCTGATTAAAGTGTGTGAAATATTTATCATGTAAAAATGGTTACTATGGTAAAAATTTATTAGATGTTTTGTACATTAAAAAAAACAACAACCAGGAAAAGAATTTGAATATACATTTCACCAAAGATGATATACAAATGGCCAACAATCACAAAAAATACTGCTTAACATGATTGAAAGTGAAAGAAAGTGAAGTCACTCAGTCGTGTCCGACTCTTTGCAACCCCATGGACTGTAGCCTATCAGGCTCCTCCATCCATGGGATTTTCCAGGCAAGAGTGCTGGAGTGGATTGTCATTTCCTTTTCCAGAGGATCTTCCCAACCCAGGAATCGAACCCAGGTCTCCTGCATTGCAGACACTTTACCTCTGAGCCACCAGGGAAGCCCCTAGCAAAATGTAAATCAGTCTCAGTGAGATACTACTTCACACCCATTCAGTTCAGTTCAGTTCAGTTGCTCAGTGGTGTCTGACTCTTTGCGACCCCATGAATCACAGCACGCCAGGCCTCCCTGTCCATCACCAACTCCCGGAGTTCACCCAGACTCTCGTCCATCAAGTCAGTGATGCCATCCAGCCATCTCATCCTCTGTTGTTCCCCTTTCCTCCTGTCCCCAATCCCTGCCAGCATCATGAGTCAACTCTTCACATGAAGTGGCCAAAGACTGCAGTTTCAGCTTTAGCATCATTCTTTCCAAAAAAATCCCAGGGCTGATCTCCTTCAGAATGGACTGGCTGGATTTAGATCTTCTTGCACCTAAGGGACTCTCGATAGTCTTCTCCAACACCACAGTTCAAAAGCATCAATTCTTCGGCACTCAGCCTTCTTCAGAGTCCAACTCTCACACCCATACATGACCACAGGAAAAACAATAGCCTTGACTAGACAAACCTTTGTTGGCAAAATAATGTCTCTGCTTTTGAATATGCTATCTAGGTCGGTCATAACTTTCCTTCCAAGGAGTAAGCATCTTTTAATTTCATGGCTGCAATCACCATCTGCAGTGATTTTGGAGCCCCCCAAAATAAAGTCTGACACTGTTTCCACAGTTTCCCCATCTATTTCCCAAGAAGTGATGGGACCAGATGCTATGATCTTCGTTTTCTGATTGTTGATCTTTAAGCCAACTTTTTCACTCTCCATTTTCACTTTCATCAAGAGGCTTTTTAGTTCCTCTTCACTTTCTTCCATAAGGGTGGTGTCTGCATGTCTGAGGTTACTGATATTTCTCCCGGAAATCTTGATTCCAGCTTGTGTTTCTTTCAGTCCAGCGTTTCTCATGATGTACTCTACATATAAGTTAAATAAACAGGGTGACAATATACAGCCTTGATGTACTCCTTTTCCTATTTGGAACCAGTCTTTTGTTCCATGTCCAGTTGCTTCCTGACCTGCACACAAATTTCTCAAGAGGCAGATTAGGTGGTCTGGTATTCCCATCTCTTTTACACCCATTAGGTTGGCTATAATCAAAAAGCGGAATAATAACAAGTGCTGCAGAGGATGTGGAGAAAAGGAATCTTCATATATTGTTGATGTAATTGCTATAAAATGGAACAACCACTTTGGAAAAGTGGTTTGTCAGTACCTCAAAAATTAAATATAGAGTAGCCATATGATCCAGAAATTTCACTCTTTTGTATATATCCATAAAAACTGTAAATATTAAGTCCATGCAAAAACAGTGTTCACAGCAACATTACTCACAATGGCTACAAAGAATACACCATCCAAATATTATCCATTAATTGACGAATGGATAAATAAATGGTGGTACGTGCTTGCAATGGACTACATTTAAACCATATACCATAGTGATATACCATATTCCCAGGGACAGGGGAGCCTGGTGGGCTGCTGTCTCTGGGGTCACACAGAGTCAGACACGACTGAAGCGACTTAGCAGTAGCATAACATATTCAGCCATAAAAAAAAAAATGCACTGCTATACAGCCATGAAATGGATGAATCTTGAAAATACACAAACTAGGGGACTTGTCTGGAGATCCATGTTTAAGACTCTGCATAGGTTCCATCCCTGGGCTGGGAACTAAGATCCCACATGCCACATAGATAAATAAATAAATATTTGAAAAGAAAATATGACATCTGAGTAAAGCCAGACACAAAGGTCACACATTGTACGTGGGAGAACTGTAGGTAGAAGAGAAGCAGGAAAGAGAAGCATTTTGTAATCCAAATGAAACATTTTTTACAGGGAGGAGGAAATGAACTGCTCTGATAAAGGCTTCCAATAAATTAAATAAAATAACAACCTCAGTCTCTACTACAAAGCCACAGTCATCAAGACAGTATGGTACTGGCACAGAGACAGAAATATAGATCAATGGAAAAAAATAGAAAGCCCAAAGATAAACCCACGCACCTATGGACACCTTATCTTTGACAAAGGAGGCAAGAATATACAATGGAGAAAAGACAATCTCTTTTTAACAAGTGGTGCTGGAAAAACCGGTCAACTACTTATAAAATAATGAAACCAGAACACTTTTAAACACCATACACAAAAATAAACTCAAAATGGATTAAAGATCTAAACATAAGACCAGAAACTATAAAACTCTTATAGGAGAACATAGGCAAAACACTCTCCGACATACATCACAGCAGGATCCTCTATGAACCACCTCCCAAAATGTTGGAATAAAAGCAAAAATAAAGAAATGGGATCTAATTAAATTAAAAGCTTCTGCACCACAAAGGAAACTATTAGCAAGGTGAAAAGACAGCTTTCAGAATGGGAGAAAATAATAGCAAATGAAGCAACTGACAAACAACTAATCTCAAAAATATACAAGCAACACCTGCAGCTCAATTCCAGAAAAATAGACGACCCAATCAAAAAATGGGCCAAAGAACTAAATAGACATTTCTCCAAAGAAGACATACAGACGGCTAACAAACACATGAAAAGATTCTCAACATCACTCATTATCAGAGAAATGCAAATCAAAACCACAATGAGGTACCATTTCACACCAGTCAGAATGGCTGCGATCCAAATCTACAAGCAATAAATGCTGGAGAGGGTGTGGAGAAAAGGGAACCCTCTTACACTGTTGGCGGGAATGCAAACTAGTACAGCCACTATGGAGAACAGTATGGAGATTCCTTAAAAAAAAAAAAAAAAACAACTGGAAATATAACTGCCATAGAACCCAGCAATCCCACTGCTGGGCATACACACCGAGGAAACCAGAATTGAGAGACACATGTACCCCAATGTTCATCACAGCACTGTTTCTAATAGCCAGGACATGGAAGCAACCTAGATGACCATCAGCAGATGAATGGATAAGAAAGCTGTGGTAAATATACACAATGGAGTACTACTCAGCCATTAAAAAGAATAAAATTGAATCAGTTCTAATGAGGTGGATGAAACTGGAGCCTATTATATGGACTGCAGTAAGCCAGAAAGAAAAACACCAATACAGTATACTAACGCATATATATGGAATTTAGAAAGATATTAATGACAACACTGTATGTGAGACAGCAGAAGAGACACATGTATAGAGCAGTCTTTTGGACTCTGTGGGAGAGGGAGGGGGGAATGATTTGGGTGAATGGCATTAAAACATGTATAATATCATATTAGAAATGAATCGCCAGTCCAGGTTGAATGCAGGATACAGGAGGCTTGGGGCTGATGCACTGGGATGACCCAGAGGGATGGTATGGGGTGGGAGGTGGGAGCGGGGTTCAGGATGTGGAACACATGTACACCTGTGGTGGATGCATGTTGATGTATGGCAAAACCAATACAATATTATAAAGTAAATAATAATAATAATAAAATTTAAAAAAATTAAATAAAAATTGACCACTGAGTTAAACATTTGGAATTCACTGGTGACCTTGACAAGAGTGGATTTAAAGGAAAATGAGAAAAATGGAGATAACAAATTCTACAAACAACTCTGCAGAAGTCTACAATAAGCAAACATTAAATAAAAAATGGCAGAAGCAGGATGTGTCACAAAAGACAGATTTTTAACGAGAGGTGACATTATAGTCAGTCTGTTTGCTGATGGGAACCATCCAGAGAAACAGAAAACTTAATCCAGGACAAAGAAGAGACTAGCTAGAATATCACTGAATAGACAAGAATAGAGTAGATCTAGGACGCAAGACGAAGAAGGCAAAGGCAACCCACACCAGTACTCTTGCCTGGAAAATCCCATGGACAGAGGAGCCTGGTAGGCTGCAGTCTATGGGTTTTCAAAGAGTCTGACACGACTAAGCGACTTCATTTTCACTTTTCACTCACATGCATTGGAGAAGGAAATGCCAACCCACTCCAGTGTTCTTGCCTGGAGAATCTCAGGGATGGGGGACCCTGGTGGGCTGCTGTCTATGGGATTGCACAGAGTCAGACACGACTGAAGTAATTTAGCAGCAGCAGCAGCACACAAAAATGTACACAAGCCAAATAATTCGCTTACAGTAACAGAACTGAGATCATATGAAGAAAGGTTGGCATGGTGGATTAGTGGGTATGGTAGCCAGCCTTCAAGATGACCCCAAGTGAATCACATCTCCTGATATTCCCACCCCTATGTAGTTCTCTCGCAAACTATCACAGGGTTGACCTGTGAGACTAAGCAAATGCAGAAGTGAAGATGCGTAACATCTCAAAAAAGACTGCACTTTATCATGGGTGCAAGTTCTTTCCCGAATCACTCATTCTGGGAAAAGACAGCAGCCTCCACACGAGCAGCCCCTTGGAGAGGCACACAGAAGGAGGAACTGAGGCCTCATGAGTACAGCCAAGTGAGATAACTTGGATTCAATAAGCCAAGTCTTCAGAGGTTGCCAAACCAGATAAAAGCTTGACTACCACCTAAAGAGAGACCCTGAGGCTAAACTACCCAACTGGATTCTAGACCAAGAGATATCAAGTGTAAGTTCTTTCTAACTATTCAATTTGAGATAATACATACAACACAAACATTTCCAGTTGTAATATCATTCACATCATACTTACACACAGAAAAGTTCTCCTATAAATATGGCAAAACTTAAAAATCACAAAACAGACCAAAACACCTAAAAACAGGAGTTGCCTGGCAGTCCAGTGATTTGGTTAGGACTCAGCCCTCTCACTGCCAGGATCCTGTGTTCGATCCCTGGTTGGGGAACTAATATCCTATGAAGCCACACGTTGTGACCAAAACAAAACATCTATCAAGTTCAAAGCTGTACCGGCAATAGATAACTATATATAACAGAGCTGTAGGCACAAGTTGCTGGGCATAGAGCTACCTATCATCTTGTTTACTGGCATGAAATGAACTCAGATGCTCCCCCGCCCCCATCCAGTGGAGTTCAATTACTTAATGAACTAAAGCCCTTAAGGGTACAAAAATGAGCAAGTAATCCCATGTAAACATGTTAAATCACAACACATTTTCTCTCAATGAACCACTTTATTCATTTATTCATTTGGCCATGCTGCTTGGCTTGTGGGGTCCCAGTTTTCTGACCAGAGATTGAATCCAGACCACTGCAGTGAAAGCCAAGAATCCTAATCACCAGGCCACCAGGGGACTCCAACACCTTCATTACTTTGCTTTTGTAGTTAAAACCTTAGGGTATGAGTATTGCCCCATTTTAGCTTCACCAAGTGGTAGGAGTCAGCTCTACACAGCTTAAAACCCATGGTGCTCTTACTTTTTTTTCTTTCAAGAAGGCAGGAGAAAGCATGCCAGCAGCCTCCCTGCCTGTTTTTAACATTGCAAATCAGAGAGCTTCAGAGTGACCTGAAACCATGATTGCCCTGAAAAGTCACCACCCACAATCAGGGTCAGCTAATCCCCAATCAGGAGAATTCTCTCTCCACAGCAACGTGTCAACCCATGAATGAAAGGAGAAAACAGAAGGCAAGAAAGACACAACTTTGTTCCTTATTGTAAAGATGTCTGTCACCTTATCTCAGGGGCACACTCAAATCTGAGTGTTTGAGGCTTCCCAGGCAGGAGAAGGTCACATCCTGGGGGTGGGCAGAGGGAAAGGTCAGGGTGAGTCACCTGTTACGGGAACGTTCTATCCCCCAGGCCCTACCTGGTCCTACCCTACGGATGCTGACCAGGCGTCTCACACTCAACCAGAGCAAGTGATTGAACTCCTCTTCCCTGAGCTTCTTCCTCCTACCTCCCTTCTCTAAGTAACAAACACACAAATACATCATCTGCCAACTTCCCGAACCAAAGGCCTGAATCTCGGGGCCCCCAGGGACAGGGGCAGCCCTGGAGTCCGAGGAGAGGCAGAGCAAACAGGAAAACAACCAAAGTCCCGTGGCACTGAAAAGGCCACTAGATAGATTTTTTTTCTTTTTTTGCTGCGCCTGCCTGACTGTTCCTGGTTGCAGAACCTGGTTGGGCCCAAGTCACAAACCCGCCATGAAGGGGGGTGTGTGTGTGCGTGTGCGTGTGCGTGTGCGTGTGCGTGTGCGTGTGCGTGTGCGTGTGCGTGTGCGTGTGCGTGTGCGTGTGCGTGTGCGTGTGCGTGTGCGTGCGCGTGCGCGTGCGCGTGTGCGTGTGCGTGTGGGGGGGGGGGGGCTGCCAGGTGTCGGCGTCTGCAATCTGATTGGCCGCCAGGCAGAGTTGGGCGCATGCGCGCGGTGTCTCCTCTGAAGGCAACCGCTGGGGGCGTGGTCAGGCTGAATGAATCTCA
Organism: Bos taurus; assembly: GCF_002263795.3. Classification (NCBI taxonomy): domain Eukaryota; kingdom Metazoa; phylum Chordata; class Mammalia; order Artiodactyla; family Bovidae; genus Bos; species Bos taurus. Next base: position 17,060,834 of record NC_082638.1, read on the forward strand.
AGGGTCTTGGGTCTGTCAAGATTGCGCAGCTCACCAAAGGGGAAAAAAGAAAAAAATAGATTGCACAGTCGCCAGGGCACAGGACTGAGAACGGCCCCCGAGTCTACCAGGGGAGTTCAGTGATGGTGTCCAGCACTCACAGCCCTCAGGGGTGACCTGCTCCTTGCTTAGGGAACTTGACAATACACCTGGATCTTGAAGCCCCTCCTTTTGGAATTCCATTTCGATCAATGCAGGGCAGCCTGCCCCTATTTTTGCACTGCCTGTAGTGAGATGAACAGAGAAGGCAACGGCAACCCACTCCAGGATTCTTTCCTGGAAAATGCCATGGATGGAGGAGCCTGGTAGGCTGCAGTCCATGGGGTCATTAAGAGTTGGGCTCGACTGAGGGATTTCACTTTCACTTTTCACTTTCATGCATTGGAGAAGGAAATGGAAACCCACTCCAGTATTCTTGCCTGGAGAATCCCAGGGACAGAGGAGCCTAATGGGCTGCTGTCTATGGGGTCGCACAGAGTCACACCCGACTGAAGCAACTTAGCAGCAGCATAGTGAGCTGAGAATGAGCTTTACTTCTTCTTCTACTTTTAATTTTAGAGCCTTACACTTTTTAATGGCTGAGGAAAACCGAAAAGAATATTATTTTCTGACATGAAAATGGTGTGAAATTCAATTTTTGGAGTCTTTAAAGTTGGATCTGGGACTTGCCATTTCCTTTGGTTCTTGTCTATGGCTGAAAACTTGATCAATCGCCAAAGACCATATTCACAAAGCCTAAAATATTTCTTTATGGGCCTTTTACAGAATCATTTTTAAATGCTCTGTTCTGCTGGAAGTCTCCTAGTAGTCATATGGGGGAAAAAACTTTTGGTTTTGTTACAATATTTTCTTCTCTATTATATTCATTTTTCATTCTTTATTAATTTCATTCCTTCTTATCACTGTAAGTTTGTTCTGTTGCTCATCTTTATAACTTTTTGAGATACTTATTTGTAACTCTTATTTCTCTTTTAAGTATTGCTATAAGTTTACCTTAACTTGTTGTTGTTGTTCGTTCCGTCAGTCATGTAGGACTCTTTGCAAACCCATGGGCTGCATGCAGCACACGAGGCTTCCCTGTTCTTCACTATCTCCTGGAATTTGCTCAAACTCATGTCCATTGAGTTGGTGATACTATCCAACCATCTCATCCTTTGCTATCCACTTCTTATCCTGCCCTCAGTCTTTCCCAGCATCAAGGTCTTTTCCAATGAGTTGGCTTTTCACATCAGGTAGCCAAACTATTGGATCTTCAGCTTCAGCATCAGTCCTTCCAGTGAATATTCAGAGTTGATTTCCTTTACGATTGACTGGTTGGATCTTGCTGTCCAAGGGACTCTCAAGAGTCTTCTCCAACACCACAGTTCAAGAGCATCAATTCTTCGGCACTCAGCCTTCTGTATAATCCAACTATTACATCCATACATGACTGCTGGAAAAATCATAGCTGTGACTAGATGGACTTTGTCAGTAAAGTAATGTCTCTGCATTTTAATATGCTGTCTAGGTTTTTCATAGGTTTTCTTCCAAGGGACAAATATCTTTTAATTCCATGGCTGCAGTCACCACCCACAATCATTTTGGACCCCAGGAAAATAAAGTCTGTCACTGTTTCCATTATTTCTCCGTACAACTTTAACTGTGTCCCACAATTTTTGCTGCATGGTATATTCATTATCATTCGCTTCCAAGTATATCCTAATATTCTTTTCTTAAGACAAAGGTTATGTATTGTATGGGCTTCCCTGGTCGCTCAACTGGTAAAGAACTTTCAAGCCAATGCAGGAGACACAAGAGGCCCGGGTTTGATCCTGGGTCAAGAAGATCCCCTGGAGAAAATAATGGCAATCTGCTCCAGTAGTCTTGCCTGAAAATTCCATGGAGATATATATTATGTATTAATATAGTTACTGATATTTTCCAAATGAATGACATTTTAAAAGATATTTCTTTGTCAATTTCTCATTATTGCATTATGGTCAGATCACACAGTATAAATATTATGGATCCTTTGTATTTGAAGATTTCCATTCAGTTAAGTATACCATCGGAGAAGGCAATAGCAGTCCACTCCAGTACTCTTGACTGGAAAATCCTATGGATGGAGGAGCCTGGTAGGCTGCAGTCTATGAGGTCGCTAGGAGTCAGACATGACTGAGTGACTTCCCTTTCACTTTCCACTTTCATGTATTGGAGAAGGCAATGGCAACCCGCTCCAGTGTTCTTGCCTGGAGAATCGCAGGGACAGGGGAGCCTGGTGGTCTTCTGTCTATGTGGTTGCACAGAGTCGGACACGACTGAAGTGACTTAGCAGCAGCAGCAACAAACTCTCCTTGCTTTTCATGACTTTTGATAATTTTCATGAGTCCTTCAGGGACAGGTATTTTGCAGAATGACTCTCAATATGGGTTTGATATGTTTCTTCTGGCTGCACTGGGGTTTATATATTTTTAGAACTATACCTCCAAGGAAAAATATCTTTCTCATCACTGCCCATCAAGGATTCATACTATCAATATGACTTACCACTAGTTCCTCTGCTATAAAGTTATCTCCTTCTCTCTGACATATTCTATTCTTTGGAAACAAGTCACTAAACCCAGCCTATATTTAGGGAGGGGCATGGACTCTCATCTTGAGGAAAATATCTAAGAGATACACAAATTACTGAGTATACAAATTAATTGAAACTGATTTATAAGGAAGATCTGGTTCTTCTAGCCATATCTTTTAATTTTAAATTAATTAAAGTGAAGTAAAGATTTAATAGGTTTCCCAGGTGGTGCTAGTGATAAAGAACCTGCCTACCAATTCAGGAGATGTAAAAGACAGGGGTTCAATCCCTTGGTCAGGAAGGTCCCCTGGAAAGGGAAATGGCAACCCACTCCAGTATTATTGCCTGGATAATCACATGGACAGAGGAGCCTGGCAGGTTACACTGATGGGGTCACAAAGAGTTGGACAGGACTTAAGCGGCTGAACACACCCAAAGATTTAATACCTCAGTCACACTAGCTACATTTTAACATCTCCAAAGTGGCATATTAGACAAGGACATAGAAAACATTTTCATTGAGAATTCCCTAGTGTTCTGGTTGTTAGGGCTTTGTGCTTTCACTGCAGGGGGCAGAGATTCAATCCCTGGTTGAAGATCTAAGATCCCTTAATTCTCACAGCAAGGCCAAAAAAAAAAAAAAAAAATTCCTACCAGATGAACACTCCATCTGAAAATTCAAATAAAGGATATAAACAGGTCACCTCACAGAAGAGAAACATGTATTTATATATGTGAAGGCTGATCATCCTTGTTAGGGCATACATGTAACAAATATTTAAAACTTTTCTATTGCTGCAGAAACTTCTGGAAATAGCACTGACTTAGGTCATTTTTTTGCCAACCTTTCTTCTTTTCAAATGTAATGCACATTAACACATGAAACTGCTTTAGCTCTGTCTCAAAAATTTGCTATTTTCAATATCATTCAGCTTAAATATTTTATTTTTCCCATAACAATATCTCTTAGGAGCAATAAGTTATTTAGGTTCAGGAGCAGGAGTAGGAGGAGCCTAAACCACAACATTAAAGAGGCTTGTGAATTACAGATGGAGAAGGTAATGGCACCCCACTCCAGTACTCTTGCCTGGAAAATCCCATGGGCGGAGGAGCCTGGTAGGCTGCAGTCCATGGGATCCCTAAGAATCTGACATGACTGAATGACTTCACTTTCACTTTTCACTTTCATGCATTGGAGAAGGGAATGGCAACCCACTCCAGTATTCCTGCCTGGAGAATCCCAGGGACAGGGGAGCCTGGTGGGCTGCTGTCTATGGGGTCTCACAAAGTTGGACAGGACTGAAGTGACTTAGCAGCAGCAGTGAATTACAGAGGTGCCACTTTTGCACTTTGGGTTCCTGGCAATCCTTAATCTATCCTCAGCCTGGGTCCAGTTATATTGCTTCATTTTCAAACTTTGGAAATTCTTCCCTCCTCAATTATCTTTCTGGGTATTTGTTTGGCCATGCCACGGAACCTGTGGGATCTTAGTTCCACAGCCAGGTGTTGGACCTTGGCCATTGGCAGTGAAAGCATCAAGTCCTAACCACTGAACCACCAGGGAATTCTCATATCTTTTTCTTTCTTTCAAATATTTATTCATTTACTTGGCTGTGCTTGGTCTTAGTTACAGCACAAGGGCTCTTCAATCTTCATTTTAGCATGTGGGAGACAGGATTTTTAATTGTCATATGTGGTATTTTTAGTTGCAGTATGTGGGATCTAATACCCTGACCAGGTAATGAACTTGAACTCCCTAATTTGGGAGCACCAAGTCTTACCACTGGACTACAGGGATGTCCTTCCCATGGTCGAACCCAGGTCTTCCACATTGCAAGTGAATTCCTTACTGTCTGAGCCACTGTAGCTTTGACTATAAGAACTTCAGTCAGCAGAGTGATGCCTTAGCTTTTTTTTTTTTTTTTTTAATGCTGTCTATGTTTGTCATAGTTTTTCTTCTAAGGAGCTAGCTTTTTAAAATTTTGTGCTTACATTCACCATCCACAGTGATTTTGGAGTTCAAGAAAATAAAATCTGCTGTTATTTTCACTTTTTCTCCATTTGTTTGCCATGAAGTGATGGGACCAGATGTCACAATGTTCATTTTTTTGAATGTTGAATTTTAAGCCAGCCTTTTCACTCTCCTCTTTCTCCATCATCAAGAGGCTCTTCATTTTCTGCCATTAGGGTGGCAGCATCTGCATATCTGAGGTTGTCGCTATTTCTCCCAGCAATCTTGATTCCAGATTGTGCTTCATCCAGCTCAGCCATCCATTATTTTTCATGATGTACTCTGCATATAAGTTAAATAAGCAGGGTGACAGTATACAATCTTGACATACTCCTTTCCCTAGTTCCTGGTTCCTTTGGAACCAGTCTCTTGCTCCATGTCCAGTTCTAACTGTTGCTTCTTGACCTGCATACAGATTTCTCAAGAGGCATGTCAGATGGTCTGGTATTCCCATCTCTTTAAGAATTTTCCAGAGTTTGTTGTGGTCCACACAGTCAAAGGTCTCATCACTTCATGGCAAATAGATGAGGAAACAATGGAAACCGTGACAGACTTTATTTTCCTGAGCTCCAAAATCACTGCAGATGGTGACTGCAGCCATGAAATTAAAAGATGCTTGCTCCTTGGAAGAAAAGCTGTGACAAACCCAGATGGCATATTAAAAAGCAGAGACATTACTTTGCCAACAAAGGTCAGTGGAGTCAAGGCTATGGTTCTTCCACTAGTCATGTTCGGATGTGAGAATTGGACCATAAAGAAGGCTGAACACCAAACACTTGATGCTTTTGAACTGTGGTGTTGGAGAAGACTCTTGAGAGTCACTTGGACTTCAGTGAGATCAAGACAGTCAGTCCTACAGGAAATCAACACTGAATATTCACTGGAAGGACTGATGGTGAAAGTGAAGCTCCAATACTTTGACCACCTTATGGGAAGAGCCGACTCATTAGAATACACCCTAATACTGGAGAACATTGAAGGCAGGAGGAGAAGGGGATGACAGAGAATCAGATGGTTGGATGGCATCACAGACTCAATGGACTTGAGCTTGAGCAAGTTCCAGGAGATGGTGAAGGACAGAGAAGCATGGTGTGCTGCAGTCCATGGGGTCGCAAAGAGTGAACACGACTGACCAACAAGTTTGTCTTGCTTGATTTTTTTCTTGTTTCTGCAGTTTTTCACTTCCAATTAAATTTGTTCTTTGAAATTCATGAAAAGTCTAGAACCTAAAGTTTTTCTACAAATAAGAGACAGGGTACATTGGTGGGGATGGACGGGGGGTGGTCTCCCTGGGAAAACCCTGCAGGGTCCTGCTCAGTTATATGATGAAACAGACTGACAGTGACAAGTGTTGGGTAGAAATGGAAATGCAAATACTGTTAGTGGAAATACACATTGCTTCAATGAGTTTGAAAAAGCACTTGACTGTACCTTCATATTAGAATGGCTCAGTCAGTAACAAATCTGCCTGCAACGCAGGAGCACAGGTTTGAACCCGGGGTCAGGAAAATCCTCTGGAGAAGGAAATGCCAACACATTGTGTTATTCTTGCCTGGGAAATCCTATGGACAGTGGAGCCTGGTGGGTTAGAGTCTATGGGGTTGCAAGAGTTCAATACCACTTAAAAACTAAACCACTACCACATGCATTATCAGGAAATCTCATGCCTAGACATAAAGATATGGCTATCCTAGAGAAATTACTATGAAAGACACACACAGGTTCATAGGCAGCTTGTTCAAAAAGGCAAAAGAAGAGCCTCAAATTTCAGGCAATGTAAAATGGACATATAAGACTATTCCCATTCATCCAAGGGAATTCTACCCAGCAATGAAAGAGAATGTTCCACAGCTACATACAGTAAGAATGCATCTCACTTATTTAAAAGAAAACTAAGACCAAGGGAACAGAAACTCTATTGTGTGATTCTATTTATTTAAAATTTGAAACAAATAAAAATGAATCCCTGTATTGTGCATCAAACCTTGGGGATGGTGCACTGGGATGACCCAGAGGGATGGTATGGGGAGGGAGGAGGGTTCAGATTGGGGAACACATGTATACCTGTGGCGGATTCATTTTGATATATGGCAAAACCAATACAATATTGTAAAGTTAAAAAATAAAATAAAAATAAAAATAAATGAATCCCTTGTGCTAGAGGTCAGAGAAGTGGTTACTTTGGGGAGCAGAGAGGGGCCAGGAAGGAACATGGAGATTTCAAAGCTACTTGAGTAGAGAGATGAAGCAAGTACAATCTCAGGTACAGTAAGGTAGACTTTATTTTCTTGGCTCCAAAATAACTGTGGATGGTTACAGAGGCCGTGAAGTTAAAAGATTCTCTCTTTGGAAAAAAAGCTGTGACAAACCTAGACAGTATATTAAAAGACAGAGGCATTTACTTTGCCAACATATGTCCATAAAATCAAAGGTATGGTTTTCCCAGTAGTTAGATACAGATGAAAGAGCTGAATCATAAAGAGGGCTGAGTGCCAAAGAATTGATCTTTTCAAACTGTGGTGATGGAGAATGGAGAAGACTCTTGAGAGTCCCTTGGACTGCAAGCAGATCCAAACAGTCAGTCCTAAGGGAAATCAACCCTGAATATTCAGTGGAAGAACTGATACTGAAAGTCCAATACTTTGGCCTCCTGATGGGAAGAGTCAACTCATTGGGAAAAAAAAAAATGTGATACTGGGAAATATTGAAGGCAGGAGCAGAAGGCGTGACAGAGGACGAGGTGGTTGGATGGCATCAGCAACCCAATGGAATGAGTTTGAGTAAGCTTCAGGAGATGGTGATGGACAGGGAAGCCTGGCATACTAAAGTTCATAAAGTCACAGGGAGTCAGACACGACTGAGAAACTGAACAACAAAAGCCAGGCAGAGTCTTTATGTACAGCTGGCTGAACCTCAACAGGGCTTTTTTTCATTTCTGGAGGTGGGTAGAACATAATTTTTTAGCCAGATCACTTGCTGCAAAACGTCTGGAATATTTTGTGTTTGTAGTCAATCTTCTTTGTAGTTTTTCTGGGTAGCACTTGGGCGGCAGTGTTCCTCACAATGATGGATGCTGTTTCTCTCAGTCCCAGCTGAACTGAAGTTTGGATCATGACCTCTGTTTCAGGAGGTAACCCCGACAATTGCTCTGGCTTTTTGAATGACTGATGATTCTTGATTTGGCTGTCTGTCTTTTCCTTCATTTTCAAACACTGTAGCCAGCACTTGGAACATGGAAAGACCCTCTTGTTTCAGTGCCTCCAAGCGTGATTTACAAAGGATGTGGCCAGTTTGAAAATTTCGAGGCAAAACAGACAAAGCAAATTGTTCATGTTTCCATGCCACTTTCTAAAATGTATCTCTACATCGGCCAAGGCTGACAATCTGTAATTGCAAACATGTCACATATAGGGCATTTTGCCAGTTTTGTGACTGTCTTTCATGTGCTGTAAGAGAACCTGATCTGTTTTGAAGGACAATTCACAGATATTACAGACCGTGGAGGGCTCCTGGGAAGCATGGACATTTTCAATGTGACACTGCAGTTGGAATGGGGTGGGAAACTGGTGGTGGCAGTGCTGCCAGGTAGTGTGGATTTCCCAGCTGTCACCCTTCTGCCTCTTAAGCTCCAGATGGTTCCACACGTGGGTCATAAGCTTGACATTTTTTAGAACTCTCAAGCAGCTGAGGCATTTAAAGGCTTTGTGAGTCTTCTGTTCTGGCTGCCAATCTCTTGTATGCTGTCCATAGTAAAAGTCATCAAGTAACATGATCAGATTTCCTTTCATGGGATCAAAAGTTTTGCTCTGACTTGCAAGAGTCAAAAAGTCCGTTTTCTCCAGCCCTTCCAAACTACATGTTCTGTCTGGATCTATAAGACTGAAGCATGATTGGTCATTTGCCTGAGTCCGTGAAAATGATGCCCCGCTGTGAACATGGCTTGGTGAGGTTGGGAGATCTTCCAAGGTCATAATTGTGTCCTTTGTAGGAGAGATACCAGGAGGGGCCATGGTGGAGGCAGGTCCCCCCGGGATTCCATCGCTGAGTTTGGGTCTTTTGGGATTCCCACTGTGACATTTTACATCTGAAGTGGGACATTGCTTTGAATTAAGAGGACTTTCATCCTTGCCTCCTAATAGAGACCAGCTCCAGATAGACAATGAGGCCACAGAGAGAGCAGTTCTGAATTTGAAGCACAGCTTCCAGAGAGCGTGTTTTATAATCAGGTTTAGATGAAGGCTCAAAAACAATAGGACTGTCTCTTCTTCCACATTCAGACTGAGAAGCTGGTGATACGGCCGCTGGCTCTGATGCTGGGATCCTGAGATTTGTAGGTTGCAACGTGCAGGAGGGATCTTGACGCAAATGGCCCTTCTTTCTTCTTAAAGATGAGTCCCTGGTCATTCTGTTCAGAATGTTAGAAATGACTGGCTTTGAACTTGAAATCACTCTGATAAAGAGGGTTTCAGCATCCTCATTGATGTGCTGCACTCCAACAAAGATGACCTCAGCATCATCATTGTCCTCATCTCTGGATTTGGACCCTGTGGTCTTTTTCTTGGGTTGTGGTGTGCTTGTGCTTCCTCACACAGGAAGAAATGGGCCACTTTACAATCACTTTTGGCTTCAAGTGGCCCCTTCTAGTGTTTTTTCCACCTAAAGGCAACCACAGAACAAGGTCATCCTATCTGATCTCAGGTGTCACTCTCTGTGGTTTCAGTTAACCCTCAGTTGTTCACCGAAAATATTAAGTGGGAAACTCCAGAAATATATAACTCATAAGTTTTAAATTGAATGTCATTCTGAGGAGTGTGATTGGAATCTCACACCATCCTGCTTCCTCCTGCCCAGAATGTGAATCGAACTTAGGCCTGCACATCTCACTCATTTGTAACTCGGTTACCACAATGACTGTTGAGATGTCACAGGGCTTGTGACCAAGTCATCCTTATTTTACTCAATAATGGCCCCAAACCATAAGTGGAGTGATGCTGGCCATTTAGATATGACAGAGTGAATCCATTAAGTGCTACCTTTAAGTGAAAAGATCGAAGTTCTCAATTTGATATAAAAAGAAAAAAATTGTATGCTGAGGTTGAGAATATCTGTGGTGAATGTGAAACAGAGAAAAGAAATCTGGATTATTTTTGCTGTCAAACCTCAAACTGCAAAAGGTATGGCCACAGAGCATAGTGCTTAGTTAGGGTGAAAAAAAAAATCACTAAATTAGTACAGTAATATATTTTACATAGAGACTACATTCACAAAACTGTTATAAAATATATTGTTATAATTGTACTATGTTATTATTACACCTTCCCTGGTGGCTCAGATGGTAAAGTGTCTGCCTACAATTTGGGAGACCTGGGTTCGATCCCTGGAGAAGGAAATGGCAACCCACTCCAGAATTCTTGCCTGGGAAATCCCATCAACAGAGGAGTGTAGTAAGCTGCAGTCCACAGGGTTGCAAAGAGTTGGACACGACTGAGCGACTTCACTTTCACTTTCCTGTTATTATTAGGCAGTTGCCAATCTCTTACTGTGCTTTTATAAAATAAACTGCTTCACAGGTATGTTTGTATAGAAAAACCATTGTGTATATAGGGTTTGATACTATGTGAGGTTACAGATGTCCACTGGGGGTCTTGGAACTTATTCTCTGCAGATAAGTGGTGATGATTATATTTCTTTCAAAAGACAAAATTAGTACCTGACTTAATCATCGGCTGAAACATTGAGATAACTATTAACACCCTTAGACATAAGGAAACATCTCAAACTCAGTTAAGTGACATGACTGTTTTAAACTTCCTTCTCCAGCTCCTACTTTTGCCTTGTCTCCCCATGGTGACCCCAGTGCTCCTGTTAAACTCTACAGGAGAGCTGGTAGGCACCATTTTCCTTATAGATCTCCAATCTCACTCTGAAATGCTGACCAACATAAAATGTCCAAAAGAGCCCCCAGCTGTCCCTTGGGGGTGCCCCTCACTCCCTCCACTCTCTGAGTCCAGAAGGCACCAGACTCTATACATGGATCAAAAATATTTTTTAAAAAATTCCAGAAAGTTCTGATAGCAAAACTTCAACCTTTCTCATGCTGGCAACTATGTATACATATACATTGCTACTACTGCTGCTAAGTCACTTCAGTCGAGTCCAACTCTGCCCAACCCCATAGATGGCAGCCCACCAGGCTCCCCAGTCCCTGGGATTCTCCAGGCAAGAACACTGGAGTGGGTTGCCATTTCCTTCTCCAATGCATGAAAGTGAAAATTGAAAGTGAAGTCGCTCAGTCATGTCCGACTCTTATCGAATCCATGGACTGCAGCCCACCAGGCTCCTCTGTCCATGGGATTCTCCAGGCAAGAGTACTGGAGTGGGGTGCCATTGCCTTCTCTGACATATACATATATATACATATACATACATATATATATATGTATATATATATATATATGTATATATATACACATATATACTGGCATATACATATATGCTGGCAACTATATATACATATATATATATATATATATATACACACACACACACACACATACAAGTATATGAATGTACATATATGTGTATATATATAGCATTTACAATGTACTTGAAACTATTTACACAGCATCAGCATTGTATTAGGTATTACAAGGAATGTGGAGATGATTTAAAGCATGTGGGATCATCCCCTTAAGTTACATGCAAAGACTACACCATTTTATTTAACGAACTTGAGCATCCATGGATTTTGGTATCTGCGAGTGCAGGGTTCCCAGACCCAATCTCCCAAGGGTACCGAGGAGAGAAGACAGGGCCTTCTCAGGACTTCTGCTGCTCCCCCCTGCCTTGGACACTGTCTCAAGTACCATCACCCAACTCCTGACCTGCCTCAGTCCACAGTTTCTGTGCCAGGCTTCGCTGACCATGGTGTCAGAAATCACAGCCTCCCCCAACTCACATGCCATATTCACCTCCAGAGCTATTGGGTTGCTGTATTTTCGTTCCTAGAACAACATGTGGTGTCTGTCAGTGCTACATGTCTGCTGCATAAATAAATAGTAACTGTTATTAATACAACCATTTATCTGCACCACAGGCTCGACCCACTAATTCCTGGCTCCCCAGGTTCTTACACTTGATCTTAGAAAAAAGCTGAGAAGCAATTTCTCCAAGCATTTAATGAAGTCCAGATCTTAATGAATTAAAACTATCATGCAAGGGAGAAAGTTAGTTGGATGCTGACAGGGGCAGTAGTGGTCATTGAAATAAAGGGTTTGTAACAAAATTTCTCTTCATATAATACATTTGTTGATAGCTTCCATGCCATTAACACGTTTCATTTACATTAAGGGACATTCTAAAGTTTACATTTGACCATTTCTGATACCAGATCACATTTCATTAGTAGCATATCATAGTTTGTTTGGTTGTATGTAAATGAAGCCCTAGTGGTAAAGATCCCCCCTGCCAATGCAGAAGATGTAAGAGATGTAGGTTCTATCTCTGGGTCAGGAAGACCCCCTAGAGGAGGGCATGGCAACCCACTGCAGTATTCCTACCTGAAGAATCCTATGGACAGAGGAGCCTGGTGGGCTACGGTCCATAAGGTTGCAAGGAGTCAAACATGACTGAAGCAACTGAACACACACACATACATATGTATGTAAATAAATATTTTATAGTGGTATGAAAAATAATGCTGTGTGACTTCCCTGGTGATCCAGTATTTAAGACACCTCACTTTCAGGCCAGGGTCATGGCTTCAATCCCTGGTCAGGGACCTATGATCCCACATGCCACTGCGTGTGGCAAAAAAAAAAAAAAAAGAAAAAAAAAAAGGAATACTGCTGTATCTTACAGCTGATGTCATCTTAGATTGAATGGAAATTTCTATTTTTCATAAGCAGAATCCAGCCTACTAATTTCATGTCACAAGTCACTAATGGGATGTTAGCTGCATTATATAGGCAAATGGTTTAGACAGGAATTTACAAATTGGCTTGCTTTCTGTTTGCTTTTTCTCCCAACCAACAACCTAAGAATGATTTTTATTTTTCAGTTTTTTTAACTTTAAAAAATATGTTTAGTATTTTTACTTTTTTTTTTTAATTTGAGGGGAAACAAAGGAATATTTTGTGACATGTGAAAACTATATGATATCTAAATTTCAGTGTCACAAATAAAGTTTTATTGGAACACAGCCGTGATCATTTGCCACTGCCGGAGGCTATTTCACACTGATAATGGCAAAGACTGCATTGGCCCTTAATGGCCGGTTACTCGCTAGCCCTTTACAGAGAAATTTTACAAACTCATGGCTGCAGAGAACAAAATGAAGCATTCCAAACCCCATGGCTCATCAGCTCCTGAATTCCAGTTGACTTAGTGCAGCTAAACACTTCCTATTCTGAGCCCCAGTGGAGGGTGAAGCTGGAGTGTCTTTTTCGCCACGCCCCAGAAAGATTTCTCTGGAAATACCAGCACCGCTTCCTGTGTCCAGGGTCCGTGAAACTCCTACCTGGCTCTCCAAAAGCCTTTTCTCAGTGAGGCTGGATCAGGAGATTCCAAGCCTTTGAAATCCCATTCTAATCCAGTCCATAGTATCCAAATGGGGCTCCAATCAGGTTTCTGAACCAGTTTTTCCCCATGGGATCTTTCAACTAGAAACCTTTCTACCAAGTTGTTAGAGAGACTAAAGAATGTGGGTGGGACTTCAGGGCCCCGCCCAGGGGCTGTTTGCCAGGTCTCAGTGTAGTGAGAATCCCCACTTCCCTCTCTGGCATCCAGAGGCCCACCACCTTATCTCCGGTTTGTCTGCATCTTTAGTTATTTGGGGTTCAATAGCTTAAGGGCAGGGGAAGGTGGTCCACACAGCTCTTCCAACAGAGCTCGGGAAGATGTCAGGAACCTAAAAAGGCAGGGGTTCTCTTCCAATACCAGAAAATTCTCCAGCTGCAAACAGCAAACCCCTGTCCTCTTCTGGGAGCAAGAGTGGTGGGTTGGGGCTGGCGGGTAGGGTGAGGAGGGCAGGAAGCAAGCTTACTCCCAAATGATCTGCACTTGAAGACTCAGCACCCACTGAATTTCCAGGGTCCTCACTGTGGATCTTCATGCTGAACCCCAGGAGCTTTTTCTAGGCAGGGGCTCATGCTTTCTTAAACCAGGTCAGGGGTGTCAGGTCACACCCTGGTCCCCATCCTTCTGCCTTCCTTCCTCACTCCTCCTCTTCTCTCTCCTTCCCCTTTGCACCACCAAGATTATATCTCAAGCTTTCCCTCCCACTGCCTTTACAGCCCTGTGCACACAGATTCTTAGGCAGAGGGAAGATTTCAGAGAAGAAATATGTGTATTTCCATTCCTTATAAAGTAACAGAGTCACTGAATTAGAAGAAGAACGAAGTTCACTGATGAACATGATCTCAAGTGTTGTAACCAGATATAACATCAAAAACACCGTTCTTATCAAATCAACATGTGTTCACCTTAAATTTACACAATATATGTCCATTACATCTCAATGAAGCAGGGGGAAAAAAAAAACTGACCATTAGAAACAGCTCTTTTTATACTCTTTTAAGATGGTTGATGGTGAGTGCTGTGCCTAGTTGTTCATTTGTGTCTGACTTTTTGTGACCCCATAGACTATAGCCAGCCAGGCTCCTCTATCCATGGACTTCTCCAGAAAAAAATGCTAGAGTGGTTGCCACGTCCTTCTGCAATGTTGGTGAGTATCAAAACCCAAGGCTAGGGACTTCCCTTGTGGTCCAGTGGTTGAGAATCTGCCTTTCAATGCAGGGAATGTGGGTTTAATATGTGGTGGTTAAGATCCCATGTACCAGAGGGGAGTAGAAAGGATGAAGGATCCTGCATGTCACGACTAAGACTTGAGGCAGACAAATAAATGAATAAAAATATATATTTTTAAAATTCCATGCTCTTTACATTCTTCTGGATATATTTGAAAGCATGATATTAACAGTTTTATTTATTTATGGACACACCATTAGACTTCCTGCAGGATCTTAGTTTCCTGACCAGGGACTGAACCCAGGTCATCAGAGTGAAAGCATTGAGCATTAAATGCTGGTTTGCCAGGGAATTCCTAGTTCGATTTACTTAAAAGGTTTATTTTTATTGTATGCCAAAAGGTACATCCTGTAATGTGTTTATACTTACAATAAAAACATTTTGGATGTCAATTTTTAAATGTTTGCAAAAACTTAGGGGAAAGGAAGGAAAATGTTGACTACGTATTTATGCTTCTAGGCTTCCCTGATGGCTCAGACAGTAAAAAGTCTCCCTGAAGTAGAGGAGACCGGGGTTTGATCCCTGGTTCAGGAAGATCTCCTGGAGAAGGGAATGGCTATCCATTTCAGTATGCTTGCCTTGAGAATTCCGTGGACAGAGGATCCTGGGGAGCTACTATCCATGGGTTTGCAAAGAGTCAAACACAACCGGATGACTAACACTTTCACGTTCATATGCTTCTAAAGATTGCTCAAATCTCAGAATCACCTGGGACATTGTTAAACATAGAGATTCCAGGGCTGCATAACACACCTAAGAAACTGAAATTGCCAGAGGAGGGGTCCTTGGAATCTGAAAGTTCAATGTTTGCCTTACTTGATTCTGAAGTAAAGTGAGTCCCAGGGTGTACAATCATCCAATACTTTGGGAAAGATTAATCTCTGGTGGTTCAGCAGTTAAGAATCCACCTGTTAATGCAGGAGACCTGGGTTCAATCAATGGGTCAGAAAGATCTCCTGGAGGAAGAAATGGCAATCCACTCCAGTATTCTTGCCTGGGAAATACCATGGACAGAGGATCCTGACAGGCTACAGTTTATGGTGTCAAAAAAGACTCAGACACAACATAGCAACTAAACCGCAACAGTGAAAGTGAAAGTCCCTCAGTCGTGTCCAACCCTTTGTGACCCCATGGACTATATACAGTCCATGGAATCCTCCAGGCTAGAATACTGGAGTGGGTAGCCTTTCCCATCTCCAGGGGATCTTCCCAACCCAGGGATCAAACCCAGGTCTCCCACATTGCAGGCAGATTCCTTACCAGCTGAGGCACAAGGGGAGTCCAAACAACAATAAAAAACATGCTTAAAATATCCAAGAATCTACTCCTTCAGGAGACCTGAAGTTTGAGGGTCAGGAATTCATTTTTTTCTTCATGTGACACACTGAGCACCTGCCTTGGGAGGAGCGTATTATTAGTAATTCAATAAACCAATCTGATGTAGCTTGAGCTGGGGGCTTCATCCTCCCCACCACCCTTCAGAGATTCTAGGACCTCCACACTCTCTCTTGGGGCTTCTGGCTGTCTTTCGTATTGAAGGAAGTTGGGGTATAAGCAAAGCTCAGAGATCTGGATCCAAGCATCTCAGTTTGGGCCACACTTGCAAATCTCCTGGGCTGTGCTTCTTAACCCTCAGTGAATCTAAGGAATTGCCTACATGTCTTGTGCAAAAACACATTCTCATCCAACAGTTGTGGGTGGGGCCTGAGAGTCTGAGTTTCTCACAAGCTCCAGGTGTTGCCCAGGCTGTTTAAGATGTGCATATTAAACAGTGAGTACTAGAGAGCTTTTCAAAAGTACTGATGTTCTGGTTGATTCTGCCGATCTTACTCTATACCCACAAAATCAGTATCTCCAGGAATGGGACCAGGGAGTCAATGTTATTAAAGGTCTCAGATATTTCTAAGGAGCAGGTAGGGTGCAACGTGTAGCTACACCTTAATGTGTAGCCAGGCAAATCACCCTACCATCAACTCTGTTTTGGGCTTCATTGTGTCCTACAAAATCCTATGTTGAGGGTACTTTCCCAATGATCCAGTGTCTAAAACTCTCCATTCCCAGTGCAGGGGGCTGGGATTCGGTCCCTGGTCAGGGAACTAGATCCCACGTGCTGCCAGGAAGTCCAAAGACCCCACATGCCGCAACTAACATCTGGTGCCATCAAATAAATTAATTCATTTAAAAATTATCTGTAGAAGCCTTAACCCCCAACACTTTGGAATGTAACCATATTTGTAGATTATATCTTTAACAAGGTGATTAAGTTAAAATGAAGTCACTAGGGTAGGCCCTAGTCCAATCTGATGGTTCTCTATATAAAAAGAGAGAAGGGAATTCCCTGAAAGCCAGTGGTTAGGGCTCAGAACTTTCACTGCCAAGGGCCCAAGTTCAATTCCTGGTCTGGAAACTAAGTCCCAGAAGTAAAGCAGCACAGCCAGAAAAAAATAAAAAAAGAAATTAGGACACACAAGACATCAAGGATGCATGGACATAAAGGGACAGGAGGACAGGAGAATGCAGCTGTCTGTGCATCAGGAAAAGAGATCTCTGGAGACACCACACTGTAATCACCTTGATCCTAGACTTCTAGCCTCCAGAACTGGGAGAAAACAATTTCCTGTTGCTTAAGTCTCTTGTATTTCTTGTGGTCCTTAGTACATTAATGTGGGCTTTAGATCAGGAGTCCCTAGAGAGGGCTCACCTCAAGGACAGGTAGAGGGTATGCAGGTGATGACTCGGCTCCCAGGTGACTCCTAAACATCAACAAATGCCCACCCATCCAGATTTTCCAGCACACAGCCTGCTCCTATAGACCCCTTCTTGCAGACCACTGCTGCTAAAAGTCCCCACCCAACTCTCGTTCTGGCCCCAACTTTCTTTACTTCTCTCCTAAACTGTGAGGGACAGAACCTTGAGAACAGAGCGAGGCCTGTGCTCAAATCATCCTGGATGTGAAGGGGAGTATGTGTTTTAACGGAAAAAAAAAAAAAAGGAATAAAACCCATAGCTGTCTAGCAGAAGCTTATCACCGGATATACAAAAAAGCCTTCACATTTTAGGTTAGGAAGAAGCAGAGGACATGATTTAAACCTCTTCTTCAGGGAAGGTTTCCAGGAAGGAGGACAGCATGCTTTCTGTAGATGGGTTGAGAGCAGATGAATTTATTGGAAGGCCTTTGGGTCTGTAGCCAGGAAAGGAATATGAGTGGGGAGTGGGTATGTTGTCCTTCAGTTCTCTCAACCTCCAGAAGTTTCTATGATATGGGCCATGGTCACAGAGCTCCCAGAGGTCAGGGAGAGAGGGATATTTGGTGACTTCATCCAGCCTGACCCATAGAAGGCTGCCTCTCAGCAGCCAACGTCAGACTCCTGGGCCATCTGCCAGGCTCAAGAAATGGCCTACTGGGAGCTCTCTGGTAGTCCTGGAGTGGTTAGGACTCTGCACTTTCACTGCTGAGGGCATGGATTCTATCCATAGTTGGGGAACTAAGATCCAGCAAGCTGCGTTGGCTGGCCAACAAAAGAAACAAAAAAGAAAGACAGACATGACCTTTCCCACCTTTCCTTCCATGGACACCCCCAAGGCCAAGTCCAGTCCAGGTCCATTGCTGCGGTCAAGGAGGAAGCTCCCTTGGGCTTGTGGCCATGGGGTGACATGTGGTCAGCCTGAGTGTCCACCAACAGGGCTGGGCATCTCATACCAACTGAGAACCTGGTACCCAGGAGGAGGTCAGTCCCTCAGGACACAGGTTGGTGCCTGCTGACCTACAAATCAGGGCTGTGTGAGAAGTGGATTCTACAAGGTGGCCAAAAGGCACACCTTTCAAGAGAGCACTCACCCATTTGGGCAGCCTCTACCCACTTCCTCCATCTCTAGAGGAGAACTTGGCACTTCCATTGTTCTCACAAACATTTTCCTCTTCTACTGTCCCTGGAACAGCTTTATCTCAACAGATTGTTATTGTTCATTTGCCCAGTTGTATCTGCAACCCCATGGACTGCAGGGCAACAGACCTCCTTGTCCCTCACCATTTCCTGAAGTTTCCCCAAGTTCATGTCCATTGCATTGGTGGTGCCACCCAGCCATCTCATTCTCTGTTGTCCTCTTCTCCTTCTGCCCTCAATCTTGCCCAGCATCAGGGACTTTTCCAGTAAGTCAGCTGCTCACATCACATGACCAATAGAGTGGACCTTCAGCTTCAGCATCAATCCTTGTAACAAGTATTCACGGTTGATCTCCCTTAAGATTGACTGGTTTGATCTCCTTGCTGTTCAAAGGACTTTCAGGAGTCTTCACAAGCACCACAACTTGAAGGCAACAATTCTTTGGTGCTCTGCCTTCTTTGTGGTCCAGCTCTTACAACTGTACATGACTACTTGGAACACCATAACCTTGACTATGGAGACCTTTGTCAGCAGAGTAACGTTTCTGCTTTGCAACACACTGTCTAGGTTTGTCATAGCTTTCCTGCCAAGAAGCAACCATCTTTTGATTTCATGGTTGCCATCAACATTACAGTGATTGCACATCCCAAGAAGAGGAAATCTGTCAGTACTTCCACACTTTCCCCTTCTATTTGCCATGGCGTAATGGGGCCATATGCCATGATCTTAGTATTTTTAATACTTAGTTTTAAGCCAGCTCTTTCACTCTCCTCCTTCATTCTCATCTAATCAGTGCAGAGCTTCTGGCTTCTTGCTGCTTCTGCTCTCAGTTCTAATTCCCTGAGTAAGAAATCATAAAAGGATGGTTTTGCAGCTTAGATCAAGGGTGGGACAGAGAGGGGCCAAAATATAAGGGACCATGACCCATTGAAAAACTCAATCAATGACGACTTGCACCACCTGCTTACCCACAGGATTAAAGGTGAAGTGAAAGTGTTAGTCCTGTCTGATTCTTTGTGACTCCATGTACTGTAACCCAACAGGCTCCTCTATGGAATTCTCCAGGAAAGAATACTGGAGTGGGTAGCCAGTAACTTCTCCAGGGGATCTTCCCCATTCAGGGACTAAGCTTGAGTTTCCTGCATTGCAGGTGGATTCCTTACCATCTGAGCGACCAGGAAAGCTCAAATCAAGGTGATGCTAATTTCCAGGACATTCCTAGATCAAAATTTTGGTGGTCCATGCCTGTCCCAACTCCTTCGGTCACAAAAAGTGGTATAGTTGGAGCCCTCCACTCTGAAGGGGTGTTGTTATTTTGTTTAGTTGCTAAATCTTCTCTGACTCTTAGAGGACTTGGTCTCAGCAAAGAGCTCTGATGGGCAAAGAGAATTAGTTAAAAGCCATAGTGTGGCCAGGTTGGCAGAGAACCAGGATTTGGAGGAAATTTTATCTTTACCATGTGGCTTAAGGTAAAAACTTAAGGATTAAGGTTTTGTAAAAAAAAAAAAAAAAAAAAAGTTACAGATGAATCACACCAAGGAGAAAAATGCCAAGTTACCCTCAACACTGAAATACTGAACTAGGAAGTGACATTTTTTGATGATTGGGAATGGATTTCCATCAGCCTTTGAATAAATAATTGTGTGTGAAGGTTTTTATTAATGTAAAATCAAAATAAAACGTGTAAGGATATTAGTGGCATAAAAGCACACTTAGACAATGGATTCAGGGATGTTGGGTTGTCTCTCAGAAACTGGAGGCTTCCCTGGCTTCTCAGATGGTAAAGAATCTGCCTGCAATGCAGGAGACCCCAGTTCAATCCCGGGGTTGGGAAGATCTCCCAAAAGAGAATGGCTACCCACTGCGGTATTCTCAC
This sequence comes from Bos taurus, assembly GCF_002263795.3. Lineage (NCBI taxonomy): Eukaryota > Metazoa > Chordata > Mammalia > Artiodactyla > Bovidae > Bos > Bos taurus. The sequence goes on from NC_082638.1 coordinate 17,081,005, forward strand.
CTGTAGAATTCCATGGGCAGAGAAGCCTGGCAGGCTACAGTCCACAGGGTCCCAAAGAGTCAAATACGGCTGAGCAGTAGGAAAGTGGACACGGGCTGGTGGGTCCCAGAGGCTCCAGATGGTCTTTGGGTGAATATCCCCCAGGACTCCGGGCCTGATTTTGCACAGTGAATCCGTCTTGGCACTGCCCAGGGTCCATTATGAAGGCTTTGCATCTACTGAATCCACTGGGGAAAATGCTCCAGTCCACGGTCTGTGTGGGGTTAGCAGCGAGGGTCCCTTGGCAGAGGGTTCTCTCCAGCAGTGCTCACTCCTGGACACTTAGTTCACTCCAGGCCCTGAGAACACCCCTTATATTTGATGACTGATTGAACGGCCTCAGAAATAAGTGAGGAGGTGGATGCCCTGGAAATGAGAACCACAGGGAGTGGGTAAATGGTGCCCTGAACTCCCGTAGCCAATCCTTGCCTATCAGAGAGCATCTAGGTCCCACTCACACTCAGGCCCTTTTATTTAACCACTAACAGGAGAGTCATGTGTTGAAACGGGAGAATCATTGTCACAGATCACAGAGGACACCAAATAATTGACACTGAAGTTCACTTTATTTCTTTGGACAATCCAACACAGGGGTAATGACACCATCAACCTCCCAAGCCCAAAAATCCCCCTCCAAAATTCAGATTCACATTTCTAACTTTGTAGGAACACGTCTCTCCAAAAATCCCACCAACCCCTCCCCACTGACCTACTGTAAATCACCTTTCTTTTTCCCACATGCACTGAACAATTGTCTGAAACTGTGGTTTCTGTTCCTTCTAGATGCAGTGAGTCTGGATGACAGTGTCCCAGTGCGGGGGACAAAGCCTGCAACTCGTGAGCTGGCCTAGGCAGGCATGTAGCAGGGGCATAGGATGGTCTCAGTGTCATAGAAGATCTGGTCACTGCAGTGTGGACAGGGGTGGGTGCTGAACCAGACCATGCTGGTCTTCCCAGACTCACACAGCAGCTGCATGAGTCGGGCATGCAGCTGAGCCAGGAGGCCAAAGTGCAGGGTGCTGCACACATCCTCATAGCTCTCCAGGGCTGCAGGGTACAGCAAGTGGCTAAGCTTGCTCAGCCCCACAGTGTGGTGCAGCAGGCTCTCCAGCATGGCCATGGAGATGGGGTTGCCACAGAATCTGAAGGTGGTGAGCTAGGAGCAGTGGCTCAGGGAGGGCAGGAGGGTGCTGAACTGGGTGTCCATGATGCCACATTCATCCAGGTCCAGGTCCTGCAGGGTGGCCGAGGTCCTCTCGATCAGGACCTGCAGGGGCTCCAAGCTGAGGTTGGTCAGGTTGACCCCGCTGAGGCCCAGGTCCTTCAGCAGGCTGACACTTCAGGTCTCACTCCTAAATCTGGCAGTTAGTGATCGACAGGGTCTCCAGAGGGGTCTTCAGGAACCTGGGGAGAAGCAAGGCAGTCAGTCCCAGGGGCAGAGGTGGCAGGTGGCGGGATGTGGGGAAGAGAGGTCTATTTCACTGAAATACAGGGCATCTCACTGGCTTGGAGCTGGCCTCTCACCTTCTTGATGGGAAGGCAGGGGTCTTCCAGTGGGAAGGTCATGCTCATATGGGTATGACCTCCCCCTGCACAAAATGAGAAACTATTTTCAATGTGGGAAACAAACAGTAAACAAATGTTATTTGCCTATTTCAGCTTACTAGTATTTGGTTAGCAGGAATTAAGATGTTTTTACAGGACAAAACTAGTTGAATTCAATGGCAGGATGGATGCAGTGGACATGGGCTCCTGGGTCCCAGCAGTTACAGACGATCCTTGCGTGAATATCCCCCAGATATTCGGGGGCCACAAACCGTCCATCACCACCTACAATTCTTTCTTTCTTCTTTTTCTTTCTTTCTTCTGTTTTCTCAGTGAACATATTTATTCATAATGTTTGGAGTTTGCAGCTGCCAAAAAGGGAATCAATGCAACTCATTCATACAGACAGACTAGGCTGCATCCTCTCAGCTTTTATCACTGTGTTCAAGGCAGAATGATAACCTGTTACTGAGGATTTCCTATGTATTCAGAAGTCTTAGAGGAAAATAATAATTGTAATTTGGACTTAGAGAGATTGGAGCCACTTCAACAATGATGCTTATTTGACTTTTTCTCTTCTCTGGACTGCTTAGGAACTGCAATTTTCCCTCCTAATCCCTCCTTTTCATCTCCAGAATCACCCACTTCCCACAGCTCACCTGGAGCCTAAAACAGTTCAGAACAGAAGCAGCAGGTGGGAGGGAGAGACAGAGCTTCGACTTCAAAACTTACACCTGATGGACCAATGTCCTCCACGCTTAGTTATCTGTCATCACCTCAGCTAAGACATCACTCTATCGGAAAGAATTCCCAAAGGCATCACACCTGACCCCAACCATGCGGACTGCCAGCAAGAAGTCCCCTTTCACAGCATCTAACCTAGCCCACACCTCTGACTCTCATCAGGGAGGTGACCCGACAAGATGCCCAGGGGCAGAGCCGGGGCATCATGAAGACTTCTGAGTGGTCGGGACCCCCTGGCAATGTTCCCAGGGGGCACAGAGTAGAAGCCCAATGGTAACAAAATAAGAGAGGCCTGTTCTGTTCTGTGGAGCTGGCACCACACCTTACCTGAGCACCTGGTGCAGGCAGCCATCGAGGAAGGAGATGGAGTCCAGGTAGAGCTCCTGCAAGTGGGGCAAGTTCAGGAATTGGCCGTGAGCTGACCGACACAATGCTCCTCCTGGTTGAGGGCTGTGTCCAGCAACACATGGATGCACCAGAGCAGCAGCCAGCACAGGTTGCCCATCCAGTCCAGGTGCAGCATGAACCTGCCCAGCGTGGTCAGCTTCCAGGTGCAGTTCACCTCCAGGTCCTGGACGGATTCCAGCTGCACCACCTTCAGGATCCCCCTGATACTCTGCATGGGCATGGCAAAGATCCTCAGCTTCTGGCAGCACAGGTGCAGCAGGCTCCTCCTCTGTTTGGCCTTTTTCAGCAGGTAGCAGAGGGTCTGGTCCAGGGTATCCTCCTTGAGGCACAGGTTGACCAGCACCTGCACAGGGGCCCATGCCAGCTTCAGCCCCGCCTGTGCCTCCTCCCTGTGCCTCTTCTGCATGGGCTGGGCTGGCTCAGGCTCCAGAAGCGAGCAAACGCTGGCCGTGATGCCGGACGACGTGGTCCAGAAGTTCTGGTAGGAGTTCTGGCCCAAGTCCAACAGCTGAAGCTTCCACCGCCTGCAGGGCCGCAGGGGACATGCTGAGCTGTGCAGAGGCCTACAGGCACCAGGACCCCGTGAGGGCTCTGCACTCCACACACCACAGCTCCTCCAGCTTCAGGAGCCCCCTTGTTCCCCACTTTAAGAGACACTGCGGGAGCACATGCCTTTTGTCTCCTCTGCCCCTCAACCAGTCCTGTTCACCCGAACGCCTGTTCCCAGGTGACTGCTCATCATCCTGCCCTGGCTGCATCTTGCTCACACCCCCAGGCCCCACCACTCTGCCAGGTCGACCTCACCTGGGCCGGACCTCCTGAGCAAGTAGGATGTCCAGGCCATCGAGTACAGCCTGGAATGTCTCCACATGAGGCTGGTGGTCCTTCATCAGGGTCCCCAGCTGGAGGCAGGGGAAGGGCCAATCCTGCACCATCCAATTCAAGGCCTGGGTGTGTCTCCCGGAAAAGGCCACCATAAACAGTGGTGGGAAGAGCACTATGGGCAGCTCCTCCAGAGCCACAATAGCCAAGGCCTCATTCTGCAGCAGGCTCTGGTCAGCCAGCTCCAGCAGTTGGGTTGGGGCTTGGATGCCTGTCCTGAAGAACTTACTCTGCAATAAGTCCTGGGAGATGTCAGAGAGCAAGGGAAGTGGTGGTGGGGGGAGAGAAACCTGGGAGACCCTGCTGTCCCTCCATCCAAAGGAAACCCAAGGCAGGATCAGAGACATCCTCTGGCCGCAAAGTCAGAGCTTTGGCCCCACTGGTACAAGGACAAGCATCTCTCCAGGAAGCAACAAAGTGACAAGGTGACGTCTTGCCCCATCCCATATCTACTCACTGCTGCATTTAATCCCAGCCCTGCTGGCTGGTAGATATCTAGGAGTCTGACAGATGACCCCACTCTCTTCAGAGAAAGCTTCTGATTATTACTCACATGCTGAAAACATAAATAAGGAGTTTAGCCCAACACAACCTGTCTCTAAACTCCAACCAATAACTCATGCAATAGGTGCTGTTATGTCATTTAATAAAAAGATGTACCTCTCACTGTGTGTCTCTTCCACAAATTTTCTTACCATTTGGTTCCATGGAGCAAAGTGCTTACATTCAGAACAAAGCCACCATTATTTAAACTATTCTACAGATTTTTTTTTTTTGTATTCCATGGGATTAAAAAACAGTTTTTAGCTTAAAAAAAAAAAAAGAAAATGGAAGGAAACCCCCAAAACCCTTTAAGCTAGTAAAATGACAAAACTATAAAGTGATATGAACTATAATCACTGGTCACAAACTAAAATGTAAAATGTCACCCCAAAATTCCTCCTAATCAGATGTCTGCCATTAAATCAATTCCAGGAACTTCCCTGGCAGTTTAGTGAGGAGGACTCTGTGCATTCACCACAGGGGCAAAAGGTATATCCCCATCAGGGAACTATGATCCCATATACTGTTCGGTGTGACCCCATGCCCTCACTCTCACCCCACTCTACCCATCTCCCCTCTATGCACCACCCCCTGCCAAACTTTATTTGGTTAAGAAATATTGTAACAGTCTGTACAAGTGGTGAAAATCAGAGAAGAAACCAACTGTCTGGGATAAAGGTAAAACTTCATGTAGAAGCAAAAGCAAAGCATGCAATTGCCAACGTGATAGAAAGGCAAGAAACTTCTCGACAGGATTGTGGCCTGCATGGCCTGTCCCATGAAGACCCCGGCAGGTACAGCTGACAGAGCCCAAGGCTCCAGCATGGAGCAGTGTGCTCAGGCCTCAGTCCCTCTTCTGCATCCAGGACACACTTTTCAGATTCTGGCTGAAATTTCCATTTCTGACTAAAGTGCTATCTTACTACTAGATCTCCATCCATCCATCTAAGGCTGAGTGGGTGTTTTTTTTTGTTTTTTTTTTTTTTTCTTTCTCACTACATACAACTTATGGATGTGCCAGAGCAGCAGCCAGCACAGGTTGTCCATACAGCCCAGGTGCAGCACGAACCTGCCCAGCGTGTCCAGCTTCCAGGTGCAGTTCACCTCCAGGTCCTGGATGGAGTTCAGCTGCACCACCTTCAGGATCCCCCTGATGCTCTGCCTGGGCATGGTAAAGATCCTCAGCTTCTGGCAGCATAGGTGCAGCAGGCTCCTCCTCTGTTTGGTCTTCTTCAGCAGGTAGCAGAGGGTCTGGTCCAGGGCATCCTCCTTGAGGCACAGGTCGACCAGCACCTGCACAGGGGCCCGTACTGGCTTCAGCCCCGCCTGTGTCTCTACCCTGTGCCTCTTCTGCATGGGCTGGGCTGGCTTGGGTTCCAGCAGCAAGCAAACACTGGCTGTGATGCCAGACCACATGGGCCAGAAGTCCATGTGGGAGTTCTGGTGCAAGTCCAGCAGCTGCAGCTTCCACCACCTTCAGGGCCGCAGGGGACATGCTGAGCTGTGTAGAGGCCTACGGGCACCAGGACCCCGTGAGGGCTCTGCACTCCACACACCACAGCTCCTCCAGCTTCAGGAGCCCCCTTGTTTCCCACTTTAAGTGACACTGTGGGGTCACATACCTTTTGTCCCCTCTGCTCCTCAACCAGTCCTGTACACCCGAATGCCTGTTCCCAGGTGACCCCTCATTCTCCTGCCCTGGCTGCATCTTGCTCACATCCCCAGACCCCACCAGTCGGCCAGGTCGACATCACCTGGGTCAGACCTCCTGAGCAAGTAGGACATCCAGGCCGTCGAGGGCAGCACTGAAAGAGTCACACACACACACACACTGAAATATAGAAACACACACAGCAACACAAATGGACAGAGTGAGACACACACACACACTGAGAGAGACACACACACACTGATAGACACACAGACTGTGAGAGAGACACACACACATGTGCACTGAGAGAGATGCACACAAGGAGAGAGGAACCCTCACACTCTGATAGACACATACACATACTCACACACACACAGACACACACTGAGAGAGGCAGACATACACACTGAGAGAGAGACCATACACACACACAGACACACAGACACACAAACAGTGGGAGAGAGACACACACAAACCATGAGAGACACACACACAGAGACACACACAATGAGAGAGAGGAACACACAGTGAGACAGCCAGACTAGCACCCTGAGAGAGCCACACACACTGAGAGAGAGACACACACACACTGAATTGGATGGAAACACTGAGAGAGTGACACAGTCTGAGAGAGAGACCCACACACTGAGGAAGACACACACAGACACACACATACAGAGAGAGACACAACACACACTGAGAGACACACAGACACTGAGATAAACAGACACACAATGTGAGAGAGACATGCACACTGAGAAACACACACTGAGAAAGAGGAACACAGACTGAGAGATACACAATGACACAAACTGAGAGAGATTCACACACTGAGAGTCAGACACACACACTGAGACAAACACACACACTCTGAGAGAGTTATACACACACACAGTTACAGAAACAATGAAAGACATACATACAGAGAGCGAAACAGACACACCAAGAGACATAAACACACACTAAATGGGATGGAAACACTGAGAGAGTGACACACACCTTGAGAGAGAGACCCACACAGGGAGAGAGACACACACATTGAGAGAAACAAGCACCCACCTTGAGAGATAAACATACCCACTGAGGGAAACACACACAATGAGACACACACACACATTGAGAAAAACACACAGAGAGAAAACACACACAGACTGAGAGAGAGGCACACACACACTGAGAGTGAGACACAAACACTGAGATGCACACACACTGAGAGAGACACACATTCTGAGATACAAACAGACACTGAGAAAGAGACACATAGAGACACACATACTGAGAGAAAGACACACACACACAAAGAGAGAGAAACACACATTGAGAGAGAGGCACACACATGAGAGAGACACACACACACTGAAAGTGAGACAAACACACTGAGAAAAAGACACATACTGAGAAAGAGACACACACACTCAGAAAGACACATACAAACTCAGAAAGAGAAACACACACTGAGAGAAATTCTCACACTGAGAGACACCAACACTGTGACAGTGACACACACACCGTAACAGAGACACACACACTGAGAGACACACACTGAGAGAGAGGAACACACTCTGAGAGATAAACATACACACTGAGAGAAACACACACGATATGAGACACACACACAATGAGAGACGCACACACTAAGAGAGACAACACACAATGAGAGAGACACTACAAGCATTGATAGAGACACACATACATTGAGAGACACACACAAACTTAGAAATGGAAACAAACATACTGAGAGAGAGAAACACAAACGGAGAGAGACACACACACTAAGAAAGATACACACACACTGAGAGACACGAACACCCACACACAGAGACACACATTGAGAAAGATGCACAGACACACTGAGAGAGAAACATACACACCGAGAGACACACACACACACTGAGAGACACACACATATATAAGGAGATACACACACACACACTTTGAGAGAGACATACACACTGTGAGAAACACACACTGAGCGAGACACACAAACAGTGAGAAATTCACACAACGACAGTGATACACACACTGACAGACACACATATTGAGAGACAGACACTCACACACTGAGAGAGACCCACACACAATCAGAGAGAGACACACACACACACACACTGATAGGGGTGCACACATGGAGAGAGACACACACTGAAAGAGAGTCCCACAAAATTAAATAGAGTAACACACACACTGAGAGTCACACACACTGAGTGAGATGCACACACATACTGAGAGAGACTCACAGAAACAATGAGTTACACACTCTCAGAGAGACATACATGCACATCCTGAGTGAGAGAAACACACATGGAGAGAGACATACACATATTGAAAGAGAGAGACACATACACATTGAGAGAGACACCCACTGAGACAGGGACAGACACACATACTATGAGAAGGACCAACACACTAATAGAGGGAGACACACACACACACTGAGAGATACCCACCCACACATACAGGGATACACACACTGAGAGAAAGACACACACACAAAAAGAGAGAAACACACATTGAGAGAGAGGCACACACATGAGAGACACACACTGAGAGAGAGACACACACACTGAGAAAGACACATACAAACTCAGAGAGAGAAACACACACACTGAGAGAAATTCACACACTGAGAGAGAGACACCAACACTGTGACAGTGACACACACACCGTAATAGAGACACACACACTCTGAGACAGTCACACACACAGTGAGACAGACACACACACACTGAGAGACATCCCCCATACAAAGAGACACACAAAGACACACATATTGAGAGAGAGACATTCACAGACTGTGAGATAAACATACACACTGAAACACACCCAGACTGAGAGACACACATACATAGAGAGAGAAACACATACACACACTGAGAGACACACACACACAGTGTGAGAGAGACACACAGACTGAGAAAGACACATACATGGAGATACCCACACACACTGAAAGATAACATACACACGTTGAGAGATAAACATACATGCTGAAAGAAAAACACACAATGAGATACACACACAGACAATGAGAGACACACACAGACTGAAAGACATCAATGAACACACAGAGACACACAGAGAAAGACATATTCAGAAAATCACACACACATGGAGACACACACTCTGAGATACAAGCAGACACAAACCCTGAGAATGAGACACATAGAGCCACATGAGAGACACATAGACAGACACACAAAGAAACACACACACTGAGAGAAAGACACCCACACACGAAGAGAGAGAAACATACATTGAGAGAGAGGCACACACAATGAGAGAGAGACACACACACTGAGAGAAATTCACACACACTGAGAGACACACACATACAGAGAGAGACACAACACACACTGAGAGAGACAAACACACAGTGATATATTCAAACACACACTGTGAGAGAGACATGCACGCTGAGAGACACACATATTGCACTTATCTCACACGCAAGTAAAATAGTGCTCAAAATTTTCCGAGCCAGCCTTCAAGAGTATGTGAACCATGAACTTCCAGATGTTCAGGCTGGATTTAGAAACGGCAGAGGAACCAGATATCAAAATGCCAATATCTGTTTGATCATCAAAAAGCAAGAGAATTCCAGAAAAACATCTAATTCTGCTTTATTGACTGTGCCAAAGACTTTGTGTAGATCACAACTAACTGTGGAAAATTCTTCGAGATGGGAATACCAGACCAACTGACCGGCCTCTTGAGAAATCTATATGCAGGTCAGCAATCAACAGGTAGAACTAGACATGGAATACACTGATTCCAAAGAGGGAAAGGACTACATCAAGGCTGTATATTGTCACCCTGTTAGTTAATTTATATGCAGAGTACGTCATGAGAAACGCAGGGCTGGAGGAAGCACAAGCTGGAATCACGATTGCTGGGAGAAATATCAATAACCTCAGATATGCAGATGACACCATCCTTATGGCAGAAGGCAAAGAAGAACAAAAGAGCCTCTTGATGAAAGTGAAAGAGGAGAGTGAAATTGTTGGCTTAAGGCTCTACATTCAGAAAACCAAGATCATGGCATCTGGTGCCATCATATCGTGGCAAATGGATGGGGAAATGGTGAAAACAGTGACAGATTTTATTTTTGGGGCTCCAAAATCACTGCAGATGGTGACTGAAGCCATGAAATGAAAAGATGCTTACTGCTTGCAGAAAACGTACGACCAACATATATTAAAATGCTAGACAGCACATTAAAAAGAAGAGACATTACCTTGCCAACAAAGATTCGTGTAGTCAAAGCTATGGTTTTTCCAGTAGTCATGTGTGGATGTGATAATTGGACTACAAAGAAAGCTGAGTGCTGAAGAATTGATGCTTTTGAACTGTGGTTTTGGAGAAGACTCTTGAGAATCCCTTGGACTGCATGGAGATCCAACCATTCCATCCTAAATGAAATAAATTCTGAATATTCTTTGGAAGGACTGATGCTGAAGCTGAAATTCAAATACTTTAGCCACCTGATGTGAAGAACTGACTCATTTCAATAGACCCTGATGCTGGAAAGATTGAAAGCAGGAGGAGAAGGGGACAACAGAGGATGAGATGGTTGGATGGCATTACCAACTCAATTAACATGAGTTTGAATAGACTCTGGGAGTTGGTGATGGACAGGGAGGCCAAATGCACTGCAGTCCACGGGTTCGCAAAGAGTTGGACAAGACTGAATGACTGAACTAACTGACTGAGGAGAGCTGAGCTAATGATAGCTATCCTAAGGAGGAGATAGCTATCCTATCCTATCCTAAGTATAGCTACCCTAAGGAGGAGAGTTGAACTATGGAGAACTAAGATAAGGAGAGCTAAGCTAATGAAAGGATAGCTGTGTTAAGGAAATCTAAGCTAAGGAGAGCTGAGCTAATGAAAGCTATCCTAAGGATTGCTCTGCTAAGGACAGCTTGGAGGGCTGAGCTTAGGACAGCCAAACTAAGGAGAGCTAAGCTAAGCAGAACTATGGACAGCTGAGCTAAGGACAGCCAGGCTAAAGGGAGTTAAGCTAAGGAGGGCTGAGCTAAGGAAAGTGAGGAGACACCAGGTTTGGTAGCTTCTCTGGCTCATTCTACTCCAATATACAACCAAGCATGACAAAAACACTAAGACAACAGTAGCCATCCTAAAAGAGGAGGGAATATACCTTGCAGCATGGAGGCTTTTCTCTGTAACTACAACCTTCAAACTACTGCTGATGTTCCACTGATATTCACAAGGCCGCTGGATTCAACATGATATCTACCCTTCAACAAGTCAGGAGTCACACATCAAAAATAATAATAATAATATTAAAAATAAACAAAAGCCAAAACAAATTGGGGACACACTCAGGAAGTAAACATCACCAGGTAAATACAACTCCAAGTACTTTCAAAAACCAAAAACCCCTATGAATTGTGTAAATATCCCATGAATAGTACTCAACAGGGTTTCTTACCAGAGATAGAAAATTTACACTGCCACAAGACATCACATCTGAGCACTGGAAAAGGCCACTATGGAAAATGGTCCAGACCAGAAATGGTAGATTAACATTAGTGAGGCAGATCCTTTTATACTTGTGAGGGCATATCAATGGGAAGAGCCAGTATAAAAATTAATGTCCATGTGACTTTACAGAAATGAAAGACACAGTATGACTAGGCCTCTCCACTCCTAGGATACTTCAGAAATACACAGATTTTGAAAACCACATGCAAGAGAGCATGCACTGCAGCAGCATTCACAATGCCCAGAGATTAACGTAAAGAGAGTACACAGGATGCAGAGATGAATGGATCAAGGAATGGAATTTGGGTTCATGATGGAATATGACTCCGGCATTGAAACAAAGAAATAATGTCATTGTCAGAGGTAAAGAAAAGTATGATGATAATCAGACTCAGTGAAGAAGGGCAGATGAGAGCTGTGTCACAGCATTTACCTTTCAAACAGGACAGACAATATTGCTGACAGTGAGTACACAGACTGAGGTAAAATGGGTTCTCATCAGTGCTGGGAACACCCTGATGCTTAGCAAAGGGGATGGGTGAGAGGAAGGCTTACATTGGCAGGCTGAAATTCATGGATTCCCAAAAATACCTGTCACATACATAATCTTCAGGGACCGACTTAGCAAGAGTGATGTACTATACAATTTCTGAGAGCAGGTCAGAGGAAATAACCACTGCTGAATGCCTCTGTGTATTGGTGTAAGGGAGCAAGACTTGATACAGCCACAACAAAAGTAAATCAAACAAAAAATATGAACAGCAAATCTGCTGTTCAAGAAACAACAAACTCAAACAAGAAATATGAATGACAATAAAAACTAGAATGAAGTAGACACAAGCTTAAGTGGTGGGGGGCCAAGCTTCCTTTAGCTCATTCTACTCTAATTTACAAGCAGAAATTGCTCACAGCTCTAAAGATGCAGTTACCATACTAACAAGAAGAGAGCCCCCAGAAATGCTGCCATCTGGTGGCCCATTTCTGGAGCAGCAACCACAAACCCTAAGCTGATAGACACTGGTTATTCACAAGGCAACTAGGCTCTAGATGACACCTACCCTTACAAAATGGCCAGGGGTAGCACTCTGAAATAAAAACAAGAACAAGCCATACGATCAGAAAGGAAACTTAAACAGCTAAATGCCAGTCAATGCTTAGAAAGAAGCCTCTGGAAATGCACCTCATTTGCTTTATTATCAGTGATATGAAAAATTAAACTGCAATGCAATATCGCTAGTGAGAAATGAAACAGGCCATTATCAAAAACTCTATAGACAAGAAAGAGTAGAACAGTATTAGTAAAGGCGTACCTTATATGCCACTGGTGGTAGATAAGCGATCAGAACATTCATGGGCAAGACTGTCAAAGTGCCTTGGACTCAAAAAATGGGACAGATGATGTCATGTGGCACTTCCAATCCCAGAGAATTTGAGAAACCAACAGACCATGGAAAACACATGCCCACACCCCCACCCCACAAACATGCACTGCAGCAGCATTCACAATGCCCAAGAGATGAAAGGAAAGAGAATTGTTGGCTGCAAACGAGAAAAGAAAGATATTGGACATAGAGACAAAACAAAATATGACTCTGACATTATGAAAATGCAAAAAAATGCTATTTTCAGGGATACGCAGAAATCTAGAGCGAATCACAGTAAGTAAAGAAGGGTGGATTAAAGACAAATCACAACATATGCCTTCCAGAGGGTATTAAAAAAACATATTGATAGTGATAACTACCCAAACAAAAGTGAAATGGACTTACATTCATGGTAAGAAAATTACAGTTAGCAAAGGCTGAGAGGCCAAAAGGTGAGGCCTGGAATAAAGTTGTACCCACAACTACCTATGTAATTCATAATCCACATAGACCTCCTGTATCAAGAGACATGTACTCAGCAGATTCTAAAAGATAGCTCTGACAATAACGACAGTGAACACCTCCAGTTATCTGTTGAAAGGAAGGAAAAACTGTTTCTCTGCAACAACTACACTGGTGTAAACGGTCTTAAATAAGAAATAAAGTTAGACTTACACCTCAAAGGCTAAAGAGACAAAAACTTTTGATGTCATCCTGTGCCTCATTCTACTCTCATTTACAACCAGGCCTGGGAGTTGGTGATGGAAAAGGAGGCCTGGCATGCTGAGATTCATGGGGGCGCAAAGAGTCGGACACGACTGAGCAACTGACTGGACTGAACTGAAGTGGGATAACCTCCCAGGCTGCTGTTACCATAGTAACAAGAGAAGGGAATGAAAAAATGCTGCCGCCTTGTGGACATTTTCTCTAACAGCAACCTTAAAGTGCTTGCTGCTGCTGCTGCTGCTGCTTAGTCGCTTCAGTCTTGTCCGACTTTGTGCGACCCCAGAGACGGCAGCCCACCAGGCTCCCCAGTTCCTGGGATTCTCCAGGCAAGAACACTGGAGGGGTTGCCATTTCCTTCTCCAATGCATGAAAGTGAAAATTGAAAGAGAAGTTGCTCAGTCGTGTCCGACTCTTTGCGACCCCAAGGACTGCAGCCTAACAGGCTCCTCCGTCCATGGGAATTCCCAGGCAAGAGTACTGGAGTTGGGTGCCATTGCCTTCTCCATCTAACTCTGTGACTTATCCTCAAAGGTTACAAAATCTTGTCATTTGCTAGTGACAGAGATCAACCTGCAGCACTCGCCATGAACAGCTGTATGATATGCACCTGCATTCTGCATTCTCCCATCACCTTGGACAGCTTCACAGTACCAGTCTTTACGTTGGCCTGATCCATTGCCTGTGCATTCCTTCAGGGGACCAGAAAACAAGGACGTCTGGGCTCAGCTGATTTGGAGAATCGCTTCCTCGGTGTGTACCTACCTAGGTCATTCCTTGTCAATGTTGTGGCCCTCTCGCTAGCTTACCACCCCTTATGGCCCACAACATTGTGAGTGAGGCCCTCTGTTCTTCCTCTCTGTGTAGCTTTCTGTGTGCACCTGTATACCCGTGCCCCCAAGTGCTATGTCCATGTAGCAGTCTCCAAGAGCCCCAAGAGACTGTGATAGGCCTGGGTCTGACCCAATGTTGTGAAGAAAGTGCACATGGATAAAGGGTCTCTTCCGACACAAAGAATGGAACCTGAGGCCATAAAGGTAAGGTGGCATTGCTACACATCTTCCCTTCTGTTTAACACTACCCATGCACATGGAGTCCCCGAACAGATGATGCCCTGGAAAACCTTCCCTTTCTGGGACCACAGCTAATGCCTCCCTTGGGAAGAAAGAAGCTTTTCTATCTCAAATGCACCAAGAGGGCTTGAACCACCCAAGCCAGAGTGATTTGCTAAATGCCAAGACTCTCCGTTGCTCTCATTAGGCCCAAGTAAGACTCCCTACAGGCATGCATCTCTGCTTGCCTACACAGCCCACGTGCCAAGGAAGCCAGTCCCCAGTTGGACCCCGGGGTATCCAAGATGGTCACCTGGAAGGCAGCTTCCTTCTGAGTGTCACCTGGTGCAGATCCCCTACGACAAAATTAGAGATTTTGCTCCAGCGAGACTGCCAGAATCCTCTCTCAGATGCAGACATACACTATTGCCCCTCAGGCCCCCAGAGTCAGAGGCAAGACCCCAGAGGAAAGAAGGAATTCACATCAGGACTTAAGTACACACCATGGGGTATCTTTGGCAGGACAGCTATTGCCTAGACCCTGGACCCTGAAAACCATCAGGCCCTGAACTGCCCCCAGGGGCTTCTCTGTATCCCACTCTCCTGAGGTCCCTTGGGACATGCAATTAGATCACCTTCCTTGCTCCCTCCCCGTTTCCTCCCTCACAGGCTTATCCGGGCAGAGGGTCAGACATGTACACCCACCTGCACTTTCCTCACCTTTCTACACTGCCAGGGAGGCAGGCTGGAAGTGCCTATAGGCATGCCACACTCACACCCTGTCTCTCCTAGGATGCCTGTGGTTTTGCAAGTACAGCTTACTTTAGTATGTCTTGTATTTTGTGTCACAGCATGTGTCACCCTCAGGGAGGGAGTGTGCTGGCTGATGGGCTGCTCCTGTGCAGCACTGGTCCAGGACCTTCCCAGTTCTCCTTCTCACATGTGTGGAACAAGTCTCCAGTGCAGCAGGCAGTCTATGCCTCTTTCTCCTTCAGGTCTCTGCTCAACTTGGCAGGACCTTAGCTTCCTTGCCATCCTGGGTCATGCCATAGCCACGTCCACCATTTCAACAGGCTGTCCATGGCCCCTCCAGACTGAAGGCCCCACAGGCAGTGGTTTCAAAGCTCCACCCCACCTGATTGGCCCTTTGTGAATCCTCAGACCATGCACCCCCTCTTCCTGGTCCAAACACACCCAACAACATGGTAGAAATGGTGAGTGTGTTTTGTAATTGGCCTAATTATAGATATTTGGAGCCACGTTTGGGAGTTATCACTAGCCATCCTTTCCTCATTCCCATCCTGGACAGGGTCACTGCAGAGATCCGGCGACAAACCACCTTCAGACTGAGGACGCTCATGCCTCCTCTTATGGTTGCTCAGCACCTCGTCTCCTGTAGCCTTCATCTCTGCATCTGTCCTGGACTGGACACACACACACACACACACACACACACACACACACACACACACACACACACACATAAACACAGCCGACACAAGCACATGCGTGTATACACACACATGCTCAGCACGGGACACAAACACAAACAAGGTACACAGGTGTTTCAGAAGGTTAACATGACTGAGTCCTGCAATGTCGGAGATTGTGACAGTAGGCACCATGTCCTGCCCTTGGGCTCCCTGTTCACCTTCCCTGAACTCTTCCGTATTTTCCCAAGGCAGCTTGAAGCTGCTTCCAGCACAGCATGTGTGGTGGTGGTGAGACGCCAAGTGGTGAATGTGGAAATTCACAGAAGATCCCAAAGTCAGCACACAGGTGCACTGGGACCCTGGAGTGGACACCCTTTCAATGATATGCCTTCCCAGGGTAAGGGGAAAGAGTGAAGTGCCCAAGAAATCTCAAACTCAGTGAGTAACAGGAGCCAGGAGATGGCAGGACCCATGGAAGGATGATTCTGAAAAAAGATACTTAATTCACCCTCCCTCTAATAATATCACCTGGACTTTGGCACTGCAAACACTGCTGATTTGAGGTACACTTGCTTCACTCATGGACACACCAAATCCCCAAATCCACAGTCTCAGGAGTTCACCTGCACATACTCGACCCAAATTCAGGCTCCGCAGCCAGCTTGCATGAGTCTGAGCATCCCCATTTGGGAAAGGACAGTGTCCTAGATACCACACGACTGTCCCTTCAGGGCCCACCTCCACACCTCCTCTCCACATATGTTTCTGTCAGTTACTCTCATGGAAGAACCTTCCTCCCCAGGGCACTACTTCAGGGGATTATCCTACACATCTTTGCTGATGATCTGCTGGCAAAACGAGCAAGGTGAGCCAGCAACCAAGAATTCCATAATCAATCGTTAACTGTGCACATCTCAAGCCACCACATCTCAGCAATCCTGTTCAATTCTGGGCAGTTGTGGCCTGACAACCAGCTGAGAAAGTTATGGCGCCTGGTGTCCAGCCTATGGCTGGGTGCTCCGTGTCCGAAGCCCCAGAATCAGTCGACAGGAGTGGAATGACGTGCCCTATACCCTGCAGAGAGACAGGGGAGATGGGTGCGGATCCCACAGGTGGATCATCCACACCCTTGCACACCCACACTCTTCACCCCAGGAGCCATGTTTTACAAACGTTGTCAAGGTAACTATACTTAGTGATCACCGTGCTCAAGAAGTAGGGGTGGTCCTGAAAGGAGAAGATCACCTTGCATTGGGACCATGGATGGCTCTGCAAGTGCACCTGCCAGGGTAGGGAGGAGGGAAAAGGTTCCTGCTCCTCCTCCTCCTGAGCAGCGGACTCCAAGGAGCAGCAGAAAGGATACAGCTATGGCCCAGAAGCAAGGGATGCCCTGGATGATGGCGCTCCTCCAAGCCAAGTCAGGCTTCCTCCTCTGATGGTTCTTGCGCATGAACCGAAAGTAGGCCCTCCAGTTTTTCTCATGCTCAGACCTCAGTTCCACCTTCAGGGCGGCCAGTGCCTGCAGTGCATCTTGCCCCAGAAGCTCAGTCGATCTCCCGGGCCTTTCCTGGCCCTGCTCTTCCACTATCTTCTCTTCAGCTCCTTGGAGGACCCCTATTGCTTCTTTTCATCTGCCACAACCTCCACCTCCTCCATGATGTCTTCTGCAGGCAGCTGAAACCCCCACCCGATCCCTGCCGAATCTCCATCCACCAGGGGCTCACTGTCGTCCACCGCCTCCAACCTGATGAGGGTGGCCTCTTTGCCTGGCATTACAACTAGTGGCTCCAAGGTCCCAGCCGCGCAAAGCATCAGGATGGCAGGCCGCGGACCCCAGCACCTGAGCACCAGGGCTTACAACTAAGAAGGTCTGGGGTCCCAGGACGCTCCCGCATTCCTCTGACTGCCTCTCACACTCCTCTTGGCCCTGGTCGCGAACCCAGGCTGGGACAGATACGAAGGGATGGGTCATAATAGCACAACAAGTGGTGCACAAATGTGGCTCAGGCTGCAGTAATCCTGTGGGACCCACTAGCTCTTTGGAGGCAGGGATTGAGGGGGATGGTAGGGAGATGGGAGCTGGTGTGTGTGTGGGTGGCCTGAGGCTGAAGAATGGGTTGGTGGACAGCACAGGACATGGTGAACGGTCCCTGGGGAGATCAGCCAAATAGGCGGGGCCCTAGGCTGTGAGCCACGCTCGGGCTCTTGGCCCAAATTAGTGCAAAGGCTGAGAGCATGGTGGGCAGCACCCTTATGGACACGTCCCTAGACCAGATGGCATCTTTGACGGTTCCTGGGCTCCAGCCCACACATGTGGCATATTCTGCTCCAGGGAGGTAGTGGGTTTTGCATCTGCCACTAGCCCAGGCGCAGTCATTGACCGGGCTCTGGAAATTCCAACCACAGATTCCTGCTCCACAGTCCAAACAGCACACTCCTGTGTCCCTCAGGCCCGTCAATAACTGGGAACTCTCCCTGAGTATCCAAAGGATAAGCAGGGGTGCCACGTGGCTGGATACTTTCCTCCATGGGATAGAGAACCTGTTGCTGTCTGGATGCTAGGGAAGTAGGGAAAAACCCCACTGTTTGCTACAGTTGATCTCCACTGTTCAGGGACACCAGAACCTTAGGGTACAGAGCTCAATCTGTGTCTCTTTATCTCTGCTTCTGGCATAGCACTGTTTTGGACAATCCTTCTATGTGTGTACCAAGGGCTGGAGTCTGTGTGTCTCCGTCTCTCCACGTGGTGCTATTGCTGTCTGGCACTCTCTGGACACCAGCACTCATATGAGAAGCTTATCCATGGCATGAAGGCAAGCCCTTCTCCTCCTTAGTGAGTTGCACCAATGGGAGATCTGATTTTTTTAGTCCACGCGTTCAGATAGTGCTTTCTCAAACTTGAAAGCCAACAGTGGGTGGTCACTGCTGAACTGCAGAAGGGGCCTGGCGACCCTCCTTCCATTGCTGGACAGATGTAAATGCTGCACAGGCCTGAGGTGGCTTGGCCACACTGCACAGATGGAGAAATGGGGGCATGCTGTCCTGGCATAAGGGAACTCCCTGAACATTACTCGAATACCTGCCAGGGAGAAGGTAAGGACAGCTCCACTTTAAGTTCCACGACCCACCAGTGCCAGAGACGTGCAGGTCTGCCCATTTACCCTATCGAGGACTTTTCAACATGTGCCGGGGTCCAGCCCCAGCACCATCCAGGGATACCCTCAGGAAAAACGGTGTTGGCAAGAGAGAAAAGTAAAGGAGAGAAAAAGAGGCTGATATTCCCTGGTTTACACAGAAAGCCAATAAAGCCCCTGACACGGGACTTGCTCTGTTCACAGAGGCCACAGGTGCCCTCTGAATGGAGTGAAGATGCAGAGCATCTTCTCGATTGGGGTTTAGAAGCCAGGGCAAAAAAGTGAACTCAGAAAGCTTCTGTGCTCAAGGGAATCTTCCTGAGAAAAAGAGAGATAGAAAAAGAAAGAATGTCATGGGGAGACCCAGCTTAGGTGAAATGGGTCTGCAGCTTTATTTTCAAAAGGGGCTTTTATACCCTGAGTTACATATTTCCAGGAGTGAAAGATACAAAGTCATGCAGAATCAGCTCAACATTCCATCAGTTTTACCTTGAACAAAACCAGGACATTTTGTGCATAACTTTCCACAAACAAGTGTCTTGTGTTGTGTACATTATCTTCTGGCCCTGTGGCCTGTTAACATTTTGTGACTCTTTCTTGATAAAGGTTGGTCAACCTGAAAACCTGCTTTCCCTTTATCTTTCCAGTCTGCAGTCCCCCTCAGGAAACAGAGTTACGTTCTCATGGAGCAAAGGTGCAGTGGGTTACAACAAAGAAAGTACTTATTAACTCAAGGGTCTTATGTTGCTAATACCAAGGCTACTGCTTGTTTTTCTTGCATACCAATTATATTAGCTAATGCACTCCCAGGCACACATTGGGTAAAGGACAAGGAAACTCGATAGCAAACATTGGCTCAACAATGAAGTATTATTCTAATAAAGCTTTTTTTTTTTTTAATCACTCGAAGGTTATGCTTGTGGTGTTGTGAACAATCATGTGCGTTAGTTACAAGAGTGTGGATAAAACTAACAAGCAAGATAAAATAGTAACAGAGGGGTTAGAATTAAAATGTTCCTTTCAATCCCAGGAGACTTATTTACTAGAGCCTTACGTTGATTTTCTTCAGAGAAAGATGGTCAGGGAGAGCCCCCTGTTAATGTCAAAATAATTTGTGTAAGGCATAATATAGTAAACAGTAGACAGACAGATTTTGGTTTGGGGGCAGATGCTCGAGCAAGTCCAGGGAATCCCTCGAGTCCTGATCCGCCTTTGCCTGTCAGGTCTTCTCTGAATTCTCAGCCCTGTGCCCTGGTGACTGTGCAATGGTTTGTTCGTGTGTGTGTGTGTGTCAGTATTTGTGTGTGCCATTCACAGCCCTGAGCCCTGACGACTGTGCAAGCAGTTTGTGTGTGTATGTGTGTATGTATGTGTTCTTCTCAGCCCTGTGCCCGGGCGACTATGAAATTGGTGTGTGTGTGTGTGTGTGTGTGTGTGTGTGTGTGCCATTCTCAGCCATGTGCCCGGGCGACTGTGCAAGTGGTTTGTGTGTGTATGTATGTGAGTGTTATGTGTGTGTGTGTTTGTGCTGTTTTTAGCCCTGTGCCTTAGTGACAGTGTAACTGGTGTGTGTGTGTGCCGTTCTCAGCCCTGTGCCCTGGCAACTGTGCAACAGGTTTGTGTGTGTGTGCGTGTGTGTGTGTGTGCTGTTCTCAGCCCTGTGCCCTGGCGATTGTGCAACCAGTATCTGTACGCCTGTGTGTGTGTGTGTGTGTGTGTGTGTGTGTGTGTGTGCTGTTCTCAACACTTTGCCCTGGCGATTGTTCAACCAGTTTGTGTATATGTGTGTGTAGGTGTGTGTGCCATCCTGAGCCTTGTGTCCTGTCAACTGGGGAACCGGTGTGTGTGTGTGTCTGTGTGTGTGCTTATTTAAGCCATGTGCCCTTCCGACTGTGCAACTGGTTTGTGTGTGTGTGTGTGTGCACGCGATTCTCATCTCTGTGTCCTGGCTATGTGTAACCGTTTGTGTGTGTGAGTGTGTGTAAGTGTGTGCTCTTTTCAGCCCTGTGCCCTGGCGACTGTGCAACCGGTTTGTTCATGTGTGTTTTTGTGTGTGTCTGTGTGCTGTTCTCAGCCGTGTACCCTGGCGACTGTACAACCAGTTTGTGTGTGTGTGTGTGTGTGTGTTACAGCTGTTCTCAGCCCTGTGCCCTGGCAACTGTGCAACAAGTTTATATGTATGTTTATGTGTGTGTGTGTGAGTGTGTGTATGCCGTTCTCAACCCTGTGCCGTGGTGACTGTGCAGGCGGTTTGTGTGTGTGTGTGTGTGTGTGTGTGTGTGTGTGTGTGTGTGTGCTGTTCTGAGACCCGTGGCCTGGTGACAGTGCAACCGGTTTGTGAGTGTGTGTGTGTGCCATTTTCAGCCCTGTGCCCTGGCGACTGTGCAATGGTTTGTTCATTTGTGTGTGTGTGTGTTTGTGTGTGCCATTCTCAGCCCTTTGCCCTGGCAATTATGCAAGCAGTTTGTGTTCGTATGTGTGTGTGTGTGTATGTGCTGTTCTCAGCACTGTCCCTGGCGACTGTGAAACTGGTTTATGTGTGTGTGTGTGTGTGTGTGTGTGTGTGTGTCTTCCGTTCTCAGCCCTGGGCACTGACGACTTTGCAAGAGGTTGTGTGTGTATGTGTGTGAGTGTATATGTGTGTGTGTGTTGGTGCTGTTTTGAGTCCTGTGCCTTAGTGACAGTGTAACCGGTGTTTGTGTGTGTGTGTTTGTGTGCTGATTTCAGCCCTGTGCCTGGCCACTGTTTAACCCGTTTGCCTCTGTGTGTGAGTGTGTGCTGTTCTCAACCCTGTGGCCTGGCAACTGTGCAACAGGTTTGTGTGTGTGTGTATGTGTGTAAGTTTGAATTCTCAGCCCTGTGCCCTGGAGACTGTGCAACCGGTTTGTGTGTGTGTGTGCGTATGTCTGTGTGTGACATTATCAGACCTGTGGGCTGACAACTATGCAACCCTTTGTGTGTGTGTGTGTGTGTGTGTGTGTGCTGTTCTCAGCCCTGTGCTCTGGCGACTGTGCAACCAGTTTGTCTGCGTGTGTGTGTGCTGTTTTCAGCCCTGTGCCCTGGCGACTGTGAAACTAGTTTGTGTGTGTGCGTGTGTGTGTGTGTGCTGTGCTCAGGCTTGTGCTCTGGTGACTTTGAAATCGATTTATGTATATGTGTGTGTATGTGTTAGAGCTGTTTTGAGCCCTTTGCCTTGGCGACTGTGCAGCCGCTTTGTGTGTGTGTGTGTGTGTGTGTGTGAATTATCAGCACTGTGTCCTGGAGTCTCTGCAACCTGTAAGTGTGTGTGCATGTGTGTGTGTGTGTGTGTGTGTGTGTGTGCCATTCTCAGACCTGTGCCCTGGCAACTTTGCAACCCTTTAGTGTGTATGTGTGTGTGTGTGTGTGTGCTGTTCTCAGCCATGTGCCCTGGCGACTGTGCAACCCGTTTTTTTGTATGTGTGTCTTTCTGTGTTTTTGTGTGTGTGTGTGCTGTTCTCTGCCCTGTGCCCTGGTGACAGTGCAACCGGTTTGTGTGTGTGTTTGTGTGTGACTGTGTGCCATTCTTAGCCCTGTGCCTGGTGACTGTGCAACCGGTGTGTGTGTATGTGTGTGCTGTTCTCAGCCCTGTGCTGTGGTAACGGTTTAACCGGTTTGTCTGTGTGTGTGAGTGTGTGCCATACTCAGCGCTGTGCCCTGGCAACTCTGCAACAGGTTTGTTTGGGTGTGTGTGTGAATTCTCAGCCCTGTGTCCTGGAGACTGTGCAACCATTTTTTGTGTGTTTGTGTGCATATATGTTTGTGTGTGTGCCATTCTCAGACTTATCCCTGGTGATTGTGTAAGCGGTTTGTGTGTGTATGTGCGTGTGTGTACGTGCAGTTCTAAGCCCTGCACCCTGGCGACTGTGCAAACGGTATGTGTGTGTGTGTGTGTGCTGTTCTAAGCCCTGTTCCCTGGCGACTGTGCAACTGGTTTGTTCATGTGTGTTTTTGTGTGTGTCTGTGTGCTGTTCTCAGCCGTGTACCCTGGCGACTGTACAACCAGTTTGTGTGTGTGTGTGTGTGTGTTACAGCTGTTCTGAGCCCTGTGCCCTGGCTACTGTGCAACAAGTTTATGTGTATGTTTCTGTGTGTGTGTGAGTGTGTGTATGCCGTTCTCAACCCTGTGCCGTGGTGACTGTGCAAGCGGTTTTTGTGTGTATGTGTGTGTGTGTGTGTGTGTGTGCTGTTCTCAGACCCGTGGCCTGGTGACAGTGCAACTGGTTTGTGAGTGTGTGTGTGTGCCATTTTCAGCCCTGTGCCCTGGCGACTGTGCAATGGTTTGTTCATTTGTGTGTGTGTGTGTGTTTGTGTGTGCCATTCTCAGCCCTGTGCTCTGGCGACAGTGCAACTAGTTTGTCTGTGTTTGTGTGTGCCGTTCTCAGCCCTTTGCCCTGGCAACTGTGCAAGCAGTTTGTGTGTGTATGATTGTGTTTGGGTATGTGCTGTTCTCAGCCCTGTGCCCTGGAGACTGTGAAACCGGTTTGTGTGTGTGCGTGTGTGTGGTTGGGTGTGTGTGTGTGCCACACTCAGCCCTGTGCCCTGGCAACTGAGCAACTAATTTGTGTGTGTGCGTGTGTGTGTCTGTGTTGTTCTCAGGCTTGTGCTCTGGCGACTGTAAAACCGGTTTGTGTCTGTGTGTGTGTTCAGTTCTCAGCCCTGTACCCTGGCGATTCTGCAACCGGTTTATGTGTGTGTGCGTGTGTGTGTGTGTGTGTGTGTGTGTCTGTGTGTGTGTGTGTGCTGTTCGCAGCCCTGTGCCCTGGCGACTGTGCATCAGGTTTGTGTGTGTGTGCGTGTGTGTGTGTGTGTGTGTGTGTGTGTGTGTGTGTGTGCTGTTCGCAGCCCTGTGCCCTGGCGAC
The DNA here is from genome assembly GCF_002263795.3 of Bos taurus. Taxonomy (NCBI): domain Eukaryota; kingdom Metazoa; phylum Chordata; class Mammalia; order Artiodactyla; family Bovidae; genus Bos; species Bos taurus. Next base: position 17,104,905 of record NC_082638.1, read on the forward strand.
TGTGCATCAGGTTTGTGTGTGTGTGTGTAAGTTTGAATTCTCAGCCCTGTGCCCTGGTGACTGTGCAATGGTTTGTTCGTGTGTGTGTGTGTCAGTGTTTGTGTGTGCCATTCACAGCCCTGAGCCCTGACGACTGTGCAAGCAGTTTGTGTGTGTATGTGTGTATGTATGTGTTCTTCTCAGCCCTGTGCCCGGGCGACTGTGAAACTGGGGTGTGTGTGTGTGTGTGTGTGTGTGTGTGTGTGTGTGTGTGTGTGTGTGTGTGTGCCATTCTCAGCCATATGCCCGGGCGACTGTGCAAGTGGTTTGTGTGTGTATGTATGTGAGTGTACATGTGTGTGTGTGTTTGTGCTGTTTTTAGCCCTGTGCCTTAGTGACAGTGTAACTGGTGTGTGTGTGTGCCGTTCTCAGCCCTGTGCCCTGGCAACTGTGCAACAGGTTTGTTTGTGTGTGCGTGTGTGTGTGTGTGCTGTTCTCAACACTTTGCCCTGGCGATTGTTCAACCAGTTTGTGTATATGTGTGTGTAGGTGTGTGTGCCATCCTGAGCCTTGTGTCCTGTCAACTGGGGAACCGGTGTGTGTGTGTGTCTGTGTGTGTGCTTATTTAAGCCATGTGCCCTTCCGACTGTGCAACTGGTTTGTGTGTGTGTGTGTGTGCACGCGATTCTCATCTCTGTGTCCTGGCTATGTGTAACCGTTTGTGTGTGTGAGTGTGTGTAAGTGTGTGCTCTTTTCAGCCCTGTGCCCTGGCGACTGTGCAACCGGTTTGTTCATGTGTGTTTTTGTGTGTGTCTGTGTGCTGTTCTCAGCCGTGTACCCTGGCGACTGTACAACCAGTTTGTGTGTGTGTGTGTGTGTGTGTTACAGCTGTTCTCAGCCCTGTGCCCTGGCAACTGTGCAACAAGTTTATATGTATGTTTATGTGTGTGTGTGAGTGTGTGTATGCCGTTCTCAACCCTGTGCCGTGGTGACTGTGCAGGCGGTTTGTGTGTGTGTGTGTGTGTGTGTGTGTGTGTGTGTGTGTGTGTGCTGTTCTGAGACCCGTGGCCTGGTGACAGTGCAACCGGTTTGTGAGTGTGTGTGTGTGCCATTTTCAGCCCTGTGCCCTGGCGACTGTGCAATGGTTTGTTCATTTGTGTGTGTGTGTGTTTGTGTGTGCCATTCTCAGCCCTTTGCCCTGGCAATTATGCAAGCAGTTTGTGTTCGTATGTGTGTGTGTGTGTATGTGCTGTTCTCAGCACTGTCCCTGGCGACTGTGAAACTGGTTTATGTGTGTGTGTGTGTGTGTGTGTGTGTGTGTGTGTGTGTGTGTGTCTTCCGTTCTCAGCCCTGGGCACTGACGACTTTGCAAGAGGTTGTGTGTGTATGTGTGTGAGTGTATATGTGTGTGTGTGTTGGTGCTGTTTTGAGTCCTGTGCCTTAGGGACAGTGTAACCGGTGTTTGTGTGTGTGTGTTTGTGTGCTGATTTCAGCCCTGTGCCTGGCCACTGTTTAACCCGTTTGCCTCTGTGTGTGAGTGTGTGCTGTTCTCAACCCTGTGGCCTGGCAACTGTGCAACAGGTTTGTGTGTGTGTGTATGTGTGTAAGTTTGAATTCTCAGCCCTGTGCCCTGGAGACTGTGCAACCGGTTTGTGTGTGTGTGTGCGTATGTCTGTGTGTGACATTATCAGACCTGTGGGCTGACAACTATGCAACCCTTTGTGTGTGTGTGTGTGTGTGCTGTTCTCAGCCCTGTGCTCTGGCGAATGTGCAACCAGTTTGTCTGCGTGTGTGTGTGCTGTTTTCAGCCCTGTGCCCTGGCGACTGTGAAATTAGTTTGTGTGTGTGCGTGTGTGTGTGTGTGCTGTGCTCAGGCTTGTGCTCTGGTGACTTTGAAATCGATTTATGTATATGTGTGTGTATGTGTTAGAGCTGTTTTGAGCCCTTTGCCTTGGCGACTGTGCAGCCGCTTTGTGTGTGTGTGTGTGTGTGTGTGTGTGAATTATCAGCACTGTGTCCTGGAGTCTCTGCAACCTGTAAGTGTGTGTGCATGTGTGTGTGTGTGTGTGTGTGTGTGCCATTCTCAGACCTGTGCCCTGGCAACTTTGCAACCCTTTAGTGTGTATGTGTGTGTGTGTGTGTGCTGTTCTCAGCCATGTGCCCTGGCGACTGTGCAACCCGTTTTTTTGTATGTGTGTCTTTCTGTGTTTTTGTGTGTGTGTGTGCTGTTCTCTGCCCTGTGCCCTGGTGACAGTGCAACCGGTTTGTGTGTGTGTTTGTGTGTGACTGTGTGCCATTCTTAGCCCTGTGCCTGGTGACTGTGCAACCGGTGTGTGTGTATGTGTGTGCTGTTCTCAGCCCTGTGCTGTGGTAACGGTTTAACCGGTTTGTCTGTGTGTGTGAGTGTGTGCCATACTCAGCGCTGTGCCCTGGCAACTCTGCAACAGGTTTGTTTGGGTGTGTGTGTGAATTCTCAGCCCTGTGTCCTGGAGACTGTGCAACCATTTTTTGTGTGTTTGTGTGCATATATGTTTGTGTGTGTGCCATTCTCAGACTTATCCTTGGTGATTGTGTAAGCGGTTTGTGTGTGTATGTGCGTGTGTGTACGTGCAGTTCTAAGCCCTGCACCCTGGCGACTGTGCAAACGGTATGTGTGTGTGTGTGTGTGTGCTGTTCTAAGCCCTGTTCCCTGGCGACTGTGCAACTGGTTTGTTCATGTGTGTTTTTGTGTGTGTCTGTGTGCTGTTCTCAGCCGTGTACCCTGGCGACTGTACAACCAGTTTGTGTGTGTGTGTGTGTGTGTTACAGCTGTTCTGAGCCCTGTGCCCTGGCTACTGTGCAACAAGTTTATGTGTATGTTTCTGTGTGTGTGTGAGTGTGTGTATGCCGTTCTCAACCCTGTGCCGTGGTGACTGTGCAAGCGGTTTTTGTGTGTATGTGTGTGTGTGTGTGTGTGTGTGCTGTTCTCAGACCCGTGGCCTGGTGACAGTGCAACTGGTTTGTGAGTGTGTGTGTGTGCCATTTTCAGCCCTGTGCCCTGGCGACTGTGCAATGGTTTGTTCATTTGTGTGTGTGTGTGTGTTTGTGTGTGCCATTCTCAGCCCTGTGCTCTGGCGACAGTGCAACTAGTTTGTCTGTGTTTGTGTGTGCCGTTCTCAGCCCTTTGCCCTGGCAACTGTGCAAGCAGTTTGTGTGTGTATGTTTGTGTTTGGGTATGTGCTGTTCTCAGCCCTGTGCCCTGGAGACTGTGAAACCGGTTTGTGTGTGTGCGTGTGTGTGGTTGGGTGTGTGTGTGTGCCACACTCAGCCCTGTGCCCTGGCAACTGAGCAACTAATTTGTGTGTGTGCGTGTGTGTGTCTGTGTTGTTCTCAGGCTTGTGCTCTGGCGACTGTAAAACCGGTTTGTGTCTGTGTGTGTGTTCAGTTCTCAGCCCTGTACCCTGGCGATTCTGCAACCGGTTTATGTGTGTGTGCGTGTGTGTGTGTGTGTGTGTGTGTGTGTGTGTGTGCTGTTCGCAGCCCTGTGCCCTGGCGACTGTGCATCAGGTTTGTGTGTGTGTGTGTAAGTTTGAATTCTCAGCCCTGTGCCCTGGTGACTGTGCAATGGTTTGTTCGTGTGTGTGTGTGTCAGTGTTTGTGTGTGCCATTCACAGCCCTGAGCCCTGACGACTGTGCAAGCAGTTTGTGTGTGTATGTGTGTATGTATGTGTTCTTCTCAGCCCTGTGCCCGGGCGACTGTGAAACTGGGGTGTGTGTGTGTGTGTGTGTGTGTGTGTGTGTGTGTGTGTGTGTGTGTGTGCCATTCTCAGCCACATGCCCGGGCGACTGTGCAAGTGGTTTGTGTGTGTATGTATGTGAGTGTACATGTGTGTGTGTGTTTGTGCTGTTTTTAGCCCTGTGCCTTAGTGACAGTGTAACTGGTGTGTGTGTGTGCCGTTCTCAGCCCTGTGCCCTGGCAACTGTGCAACAGGTTTGTGTGTGTGTGCGTGTGTGTGTGTGTGCTGTTCTCAGCCCTGTGCCCTGGTGATTGTGCAACCAATATCTGTACGCCTGTGTGTGTGTGTGTGTGTGTGTGTGTGTGTGTGTGCTGTTCTCAACACTTTGCCCTGGCGATTGTTCAACCAGTTTGTGCATATGTGTGTGTAGGTGTGTGTGCCATCCTGAGCCTTGTGTCCTGTCAACTGGGGAACCGGTGTGTGTGTGTGTCTGTGTGTGTGCTTATTTAAGCCATGTGCCCTTCCGACTGTGCAACTGGTTTGTGTGTGTGTGTGTGTGCACGCGATTCTCATCTCTGTGTCCTGGCTATGTGTAACCGTTTGTGTGTGTGAGTGTGTGTAAGTGTGTGCTCTTTTCAGCCCTGTGCCCTGGCGACTGTGCAACCGGTTTGTTCATGTGTGTTTTTGTGTGTGTCTGTGTGCTGTTCTCAGCCGTGTACCCTGGCGACTGTACAACCAGTTTGTGTGTATGTGTGTGTGTGTTACAGCTGTTCTCAGCCCTGTGCCCTGGCAACTGTGCAACAAGTTTATATGTATGTTTATGTGTGTGTGTGAGTGTGTGTATGCCGTTCTCAACCCTGTGCCGTGGTGACTGTGCAGGCGGTTTGTGTGTGTGTGTGTGTGTGTGTGTGTGTGTGTGTGTGTGTGCTGTTCTGAGACCCGTGGCCTGGTGACAGTGCAACCGGTTTGTGAGTGTGTGTGTGTGCCATTTTCAGCCCTGTGCCCTGGCGACTGTGCAATGGTTTGTTCATTTGTGTGTGTGTGTGTTTGTGTGTGCCATTCTCAGCCCTTTGCCCTGGCAATTATGCAAGCAGTTTGTGTTCGTATGTGTGTGTGTGTGTATGTGCTGTTCTCAGCACTGTGCCCTGGCGACTGTGAAACTGGTTTATGTGTGTGTGTGTGTGTGTTCCGTTCTCAGCCCTGGGCACTGAAGACTTTGCAAGAGGTTGTGTGTGTATGTGTGTGAGTGTATATGTGTGTGTGTGTTGGTGCTGTTTTCAGACCTGTGCCTTAGTGACAGTGTAACCGGTGTTTGTGTGTGTGTGTTTGTGTGCTGATTTCAGCCCTGTGCCCTGGCCACTGTTTAACCCGTTTGCCTCTGTGTGTGAGTGTGTGCTGTTCTCAACCCTGTGGCCTGGCAACTGTGCAACAGGTTTGTGTGTGTGTGTGTATGTGTGTAAGTTTGAATTCTCAGCCCTGTGCCCTGGAGACTGTGCAACCGGTTTGTGTGTGTGTGTGCGTATGTCTGTGTGTGACATTCTCAGACCTGTGTGCTGACAACTATGCAACCCTTTGTGTGAGTGTGTGTGTGTGTGTGTGCTGTTCTCAGCCCTGTGCTCTGGCGACTGTGCAACCAGTTTGTCTGCGTGTGTGTGTGCTGTTTTCAGCCCTGTGCCCTGGCGACTGTGAAACTAGTTTGTGTGTGTGCGTGTGTGTGTGTGTGCTGCGCTCAGGCTTGTGCTCTGGTGACTGTGAAATCGATTTATGTATATGTGTGTGTGTGTGTTAGAGCTGTTTTGAGCCCTTTGCCTTGGCGACTGTGCAGCCGCTTTGTGTGTGTGTGTGTGTGTGTGTGTGTGTGAATTATCAGCACTGTGTCCTGGAGTCTCTGCAACCTGTAAGTGTGTGTGCATGTGTGTGTGTGTGTGTGTGTGTGTGCCATTCTCAGACCTGTGCCCTGGCAACTTTGCAACCCTTTAGTGTGTATGTGTGTGTGTGTGTGTGCTGTTCTCAGCCGTGTGCCCTGGCGACTGTGCAACCCGTTTTTTTGTATGTGTGTCTTTCTGTGTTTTTGTGTGTGTGTGTGCTGTTCTCTGCCCTGTGCCCTGGTGACAGTGCCACCGGTTTGTGTGTGTGTTTGTGTGTGACTGTGTGCCGTTCTTAGCCCTGTGCCTGGTGACTGTGCAACCGGTGTGTGTGTATGTGTGTGCTGTTCTCAGCCCTGTGCTCTGGTTACGGTTCAACCGGTTTGTCTGTGTGTGTGAGTGTGTGCCATACTCAGCGCTGTGCCCTGGCAACTGTGCAACAGGTTTGTTTGGGTGTGTGTGTGAATTCTCAGCCCTGTGTCCTGGAGACTGTGCAACCATTTTTTGTGTGTTTGTGTGCATATATGTGTGTGTGTGTGCTATTCTCAGATCCGAGCCCTGGCAATTGTGCAACTGGTTTTGTGTGTGTGTGTGTGTGTGTGTGTGTGTGTGTGTGTGTGTGCTGTTCTCAGCCCTGTGCGGTGGCGATCATACAACTCATTTGTGTTTGTGCATGTGTGTGTCTGTGTTGTCCTCAGGCTTGTGCTCTGGCGACTGTGAAACCGGTTTATGTGTGTGTGTGTGTGTGTGCATGTGTGTTCTGTTCTCAGCGCTGTACCCTGGAGACTGTGCAATCAGTTTGCATGTGTGTGTGTGTGTGTGTGTGTGTGTGTGTGTGTTAGAGCTGTTCTTAACCCTGTCCCCTGGCAACTGTGCAACCGGTTGGTGTGAATGTTTCTGTGTGTGTGTGTGTGTGTGTGTGTGTGTGTGTGTGCTTTTCTCATCCCTTTGCCCTGGCGACTGTGCAACCTGTTTGTGTGTGTATCTGTGTGTATGTGTCCTGTTCTAAGACCTGTGACCTGGTGACTGTGCAATAGGTTTGTGTGTATTTGTGTGTGTGTGTGCCATTTTCAGCCCCGTGCCCTGGCGACTATGAAACCAGTTTGTGTATGTGTATGTGTGTGTTTGTGCTATTCTCAGCCCTGTGCCCTGGAAACTGTGTAACCGGTTTGGGTGTTTGTGTGTGTGTTTGTTCTGTTCACTGCCCTGTGCCCAGGCGACAGTTCAACAGGTTTGTGTGTGTGTGTGTGCTGTTCTCAGTCCTATGCCTGGCGACTGTGCAAAGGTTTGTGTGTGTCTGTGTGTGTGTGTTCGAGCTGTTCTGAGCCCTGTGCCTTGGTGTGTGCGCAACCGGTTTATGTGTTTGTGTATGTGTGTGTGTGTGTGTTTCATTCTCAGACCTGTGTCCTGGAAACTGTGCAACCCGTTTGTGTGTCCCTGTGTGTGTTTGTGTGCTGTTCTCAGTCCTGTGCCCTGGCGACTGTGCAATTAATTTGTGTGTGTGCGTGTGTGTGTTTTGTTCTGAGCCCTGTTTCCTGTCGACTGTGAAACCGGTTTTTGTTTATGTGTGTGTGTGTGTGTGTCTGTGTCTGTGGTCTCAGCCCTGTCCCTTGGCGACTGTGCAACCGGTTGGTGTGTATGTGTGTGTGTGTGTGTGTGTGTGCATGTGCTGTTATCAGCCCTGTTCCCTGGAGACTGTGCAACTAGTTTGTGTGTGTGCGTGTGTGTGTGTGTGCTGTGCTCAGGCTTGTGCTCTGGTGACTGTGACACCGATTTATGTATATGTGTGTGTGTGTTTGTTAGAGCTGTTTTGAGTCCTTTGTCTTGGCGACTGTACAGCCGCTTTGTGTGTGTGTGTGTGTGTGTGTGAATTATCAGCCCTGTGTCCTGGAGTCTGTGCAACCTGTATGTCTGCGTTCGTGTGTGTGTGTGTGTGTGTGTGTGCCATTCTCAGACCTGTGCCCTGGCAACTTTGCAACCCTTTAGTGTGTATGTGTGTGTGTGTGTGTGAGTGCTCTTCTCTGCCCCGTGCTCTGGTGACTGGGAAATTGGTTTGTGTGTGTGTGTGTTCTGTTCTCAGCCCTGTGCGCTAGCTACTGTGCAACCTGTTTGTGTGTGTGTGTGTTTCTGTGTCTGCTGTTCACGGTCCTGTGCCCTGGCGAATGTGCAACAGATTTAGGTGTATGTGTGTTAGTGTGTGTGTGTGTGTGTGCCGTTCTCAGCAATGTGTACTGATGACTGCACAACCAGTTTGTGTTTGTGTGTGTGTATGTGTGCTGTTCTCAGCCCTGTGCCCTGGCGACTGTGCATCAGGTTTGTGTGTGTATGTTTGTGTGTAAATTTGTGTGTGTAAGTTTGTGTGTGTAAGTTTGAATTCTCAGCCCTGTGCCCTGGTGATTGCGCAATGGTTTGTTTGTGTGTGTGTGTGTGTCAGTGTTTGTGTGTGCCATTCACAGCCCTGAGCCCTGACGACTGTGCAAGCAGTTTGCGTGTGTATGTGTGTATGTATGTGTTCTTCTCAGCCCTGTGCCCTGGCGACTGTGAAACTGCTGTGTGTGTGTGTGTGTGTGTGTGTGTGTGTGTGCCATTCTCAGCCCTGTGCTAGCGACTGTGAAAGCGGGTATTCGTGTGTGTGTGTGTGCCATTCTCAGACTTATCCCTGGTGATTGTGTAAGCGGTTTGTGTGTGTATGTGCGTGTGTGTACGTGCAGTTCTAAGCCCTGCACCCTGGCGACTGTGCAAACGGTATGTGTGTGTGTGTGTGTGCTGTTCTAAGCCCTGTTCCCTGGCGACTGTGCAACTGGTTTATGTGTATGTTTATGTGTGTGTGTGAGTGTGTGTATGCCGTTCTCAACCCTGTGCCGTGGTGACTGTGCAAGCGTTTTTTGTGTGTATGTGTGTGTGTGTGTGTGTGTGTGTGTGTGTGTGTGTGTGTGCTGTTCTCAGACCCGTGGCCTGGTGACAGTGCAACTGGTTTGTGAGTGTGTGTGTGTGCCATTTTCAGCCCTGTGCCCTGGCGACTGTGCAATGGTTTGTTCATTTGTGTGTGTGTGTGTGTTTGTGTGTGCCATTTTCAGCCCTGTGCTCTGGCGACAGTGCAACTAGTTTGTCTGTGTTTGTGTGTGCCGTTCTCAGCCCTTTGCCCTGGCAACTGTGCAAGCAGTTTGTGTGTGTATGTTTGTGTTTGGGTATGTGCTGTTCTCAGCCCTGTGCCCTGGAGACTGTGAAACCGGTTTGTGTGTGTGCGTGTGTGTGCTTGGGTGTGTGTGTGTGCCATACTCAGCCCTGTGCCCTGGCAACTGTGCAACTAATTTGTGTGTGTGCGTGTGTGTGTCTGTGTTGTTCTCAGGCTTGTGCTCTGGCGACTGTAAAACCGGTTTGTGTCTGTGTGTGTGTTCAGTTCTCAGACCTGTACCCTGGCGATTCTGCAACCAGTTTATGTGTGCGTGCGTGTGTGTGTGTGTGTGTGTGTGTGTGTGTGCTGTTCGCAGCCCTGTGTCTTGGCGACTGTGCATCAGGTTTGTGTGTGTGTGGTAAGTTTGAATTCTCAGCCCTGTGCCCTGGTGACTGTGCAATGGTTTGTTCGTGTGTGTGTGTGTGTCAGTGTTTGTGTGTGCCATTCACAGCCCTGAGCCCTGACGACTGTGCAAGCAATTTGTGTGTGTATGTGTGTATGTATGTGTTCTTCTCAGCCCTGTGCCCGGGCGACTGTGAAATTGGTGTGTGTGTGTGTGTGTGTGTGTGTGTGTGTGTGTGTGTGTGCCATTCTCAGCCATGTGCCCGGGCGACTGTGCAAGTGGTTTGTGTGTGTATGTACGTGAGTGTACATGTGTGTGTGTGTTTGTGCTGTTTTTAGCCCTGTGCCTTAGTGACAGTGTAACTGGTGTGTGTGTGTGCCGTTCTCAGCCCTGTGCCCTGGCAACTGTGCAACAGGTTTGTGTGTGTGTGCGTGTGTGTGTGTGTGCTGTTCTCAGCCCTGTGCACTGGCGATTGTGCAACCAGTATCTGTATGCCTGTGTGTGTGTGTGTGTGTGTGTGTGTGTGTGTGTGTGCTGTTCTCAACACTTTGCCCTGGCGATTGTTCAACCAGTTTGTGTATATGTGTGTGTAGGTGTGTGTGCCATCCTGAGCCTTGTGTCCTGTCAACTGGGGAACCGGTGTGTGTGTGTGTCTGTGTGTGTGCTTATTTAAGCCATGTGCCCTTCCGACTGTGCAACTGGTTAGTGTGTGTGTGTGTGTGCACGCGATTCTCATCTCTGTGTCCTGGCTATGTGTAACCGTTTGTGTGTGTGAGTGTGTGTAAGTGTGTGCTCTTTTCAGCCCTGTGCCCTGGCGACTGTGCAACCGGTTTGTTCATGTGTGTTTTTGTGTGTGTCTGTGTGCTGTTCTCAGCCGTGTACCCTGGCGACTGTACAACCAGTTTGTGTGTGTGTGTGTTACAGCTGTTCTCAGCCCTGTGCCCTGGCAACTGTGCAACAAGTTTATATGTATGTTTATGTGTGTGTGTGAGTGTGTGTATGCCGTTCTCAACCCTGTGCCGTGGTGACTGTGCAGGCGGTTTGTGTGTGTGTGTGTGTGTGTGTGTGTGTGTGTGTGTGTACTGTTCTCAGACCCGTGGCCTGGTGACAGTGCAACCGGTTTGTGAGTGTGTGTGTGTGCCATTTTCAGCCCTGTGCCCTGGCGACTGTGCATCAGGTTTGTGTGTGTGTGTGTAAGTTTGAATTCTCAGCCCTGTGCCCTGGTGACTGTGCAATGGTTTGTTCGTGTGTGTGTGTGTGTCAGTGTTTGTGTGTGCCATTCACAGCCCTGAGCCCTGACGACTGTGCAAGCAGTTTGTGTGTGTATGTGTCTATGTATGTGTTCTTCTCAGCCCTGTGCCCGGGCGACTGTGAAATTGGTGTGTGTGTGTGTGTGTGTGTGTGTATGTGTGTGCCATTCTCAGCCATATACCCGGGTGACTGTGCAAGTGGTTTGTGTGTGTATGTATGTGAGTGTATATGTGTGTGTGTGTTTGTGCTGTTTTTAGCCCTGTGCCTTAGTGACAGTGTAACTGGTGTGTGTGTGTGCCGTTCTCAGCCCTGTGCCCTGGCAACTGTGCAACAGGTTTGTGTGTGTGTGTGTGTGTGTGTGTGCCATTTTCAGCTCTGTGCCCAGGCGACTGTGCAACCGGTGTGTGTGTGTGTGTGTATGTGTGTGTGTGTGCTGTTCCCAGCCCTCTGCCCTGGCAACTCTGAAACTGGTTTCTTTGTGTGTGTGTTGGTCTGTGTGTGTGCCATGCTCAGCCCTGTGCCCTGGCGACTGTACAACCGGTTTTTGTGTGTGTGTGTATGTGTGTGTATGTGCTGTTCTCAGCCCTGTACGCTGGCGAATGTGTACAGGTTTGTGTGTTTGTGTGTGGGGGGGAGTGCTGATCTCAGCCCTGTGGTCTGGGAACTGTGAATCCGGCTTGAGTGTGTGTGCTGTTATCAGCACTGTGCCCTGCCGACTCTGATACTGGTTTGTGTTCATGTGTGTGTGTGTGTGTGTGTGTTGCTGTTCTCAGCCCTGTGCCCTGGCGATTCTGCAACCAGTATCTGTATGCCTGTGTGTGTGTGTGTGTGTGTGTGTGTGTGTGTGTGTGTTTGTGTGCTGTTCTCAACCCATTGCCCTGGCGATTGTTCAACCAGTTTGTGTATATGTGTGTGTAGATGTGTGTGCCATCCTGAGCCTTGTGCCCTGGCAACTGGGGAACCGGTGTGTGTGTGTGTGTGTCTGTGTGTGTGCTGATTTCAGCCATGTACCCTTCCGACTGTGCAACTGGTTTGTGTGTGTGTGCACGCGATTCTCATCTCTGTGTCCTGGCGACTGTGTAACCGTTTGTGTGTGTGAGTGTGTGTAAGTGTGTGCTCTTTTCAGCCCTGTTTCCTAGAGACTGTGCAACCGGTTGGTGTGTGTGTGTGTCTGTGTGTGTGTGTGCCATTCTCAGCCCTGTGCCCTGGCGACTGTGCAATGGTTTGTCGTGTGTGTGTGTGTGTGTACAGCCCTGTTCCCTGGCGACTGTGAAAGCAGATTGTTTGCGTATGTTTCTGTGTATGTGTGTGTGTGTGTGTGTGTGTGTGTATGTGCTGTTCTCAGCCCTGTGCCCTGGCAACTGTGAAACTGGTTTGTATGTGTGTGTGTGTTTGTGTGTGCCATTCACAGCCATGTGCCCTGGCGACTGTGCAAGCAGTTTGTGTGTGCATGTGTCTGTGTGTGTATGTGTCTGTGTGTGCATCTGTCTGTGTGTGTATATGCTTTTCTCAGCCCTGTGCCCTGGCGACTGAGAAACTGGTTTGTGTGTGTGTGTGTGTTTGTGTGTGTGTGTGTGTGTGCCAGTTTCAGCCCTGTGCCTTGGTGACTGTGCAAGTGGTTTGTGTGTGTGTGTGTGAGTGTATATGTGTGTGTGTGGTTTGTCCTGTTTTCAGCCCTGTGCCTTAGTGACTGTGTAAATGGTGTGTGTGTGTGTGTGTGTGTGTGTGTGTGTGTGTGTGTGCTCTTCTCAGCCCTGTGCCCTGTTGACTGTGCAAGCGGTTTGTCTGTGTATGTGAGTGGGTGCTGTTCTCATGCCTGTGCACTGGCAATTGTGCAAGAGGTTTGTTTTTGTCGAGTGTAAGTTTGAATTCTCAGCCCTGTGCCCTGGAGACTGTTCAACTGGTATGTGTGTGTGTGTGTGTGTGTGTGTGTGTGTGTGTTAGAGCTGTTCTGAGCCCTGTGCCTTGGCTAGTACGCAACCGGTTTATGTGTTTGTATATGTGTGTGTGTGAGTGTGTGTGAGTGTGTATGTGTGCCATTCTCAGCCCTGTGCTAGCGACTGTGAAAGCGGGTATTCGTGTGTGTGTGTGTGCCATTCTCAGACTTATCCCTAGTGATTGTGTAAGCGGTTTGTGTGTGTATGTGCGTGTGTGTACATGCAGTTCTAAGCCCTGCACCCTGGCAACTGTGCAAACGGTATGTGTGTGTGTGTGTGTGCTGTTCTAAGCCCTGTTCCCTGGCGACTGTGCAACTGGTTTGTTCATGTGTGTTTTTGTGTGTGTCTGTGTGCTGTTCTCAGCCGTGTACCCTGGCGACTGGACAACCAGTTTGTGTGTGTGTGTGTGTGTGTGTTACAGCTGTTCTGAGCCCTGTGCCCTGGCTACTGTGCAACAAGTTTATGTGTATGTTTCTGTGTGTGTGTGAGTGTGTGTATGCCGTTCTCAACCCTGTGCCGTGGTGACTGTGCAAGCGGTTTTTGTGTGTATGTGTGTGTGTGTGTGTGTGTGTGCTGTTCTCAGACCCGTGGCCTGGTGACAGTGCAACTGGTTTGTGAGTGTGTGTGTGTGCCATTTTCAGCCCTGTGCCCTGGCGACTGTGCAATGGTTTGTTCATTTGTGTGTGTGTGTGTGTTTGTGTGTGCCATTCTCAGCCCTGTGCTCTGGCGACAGTGCAACTAGTTTGTCTGTGTTTGTGTGTGCCGTTCTCAGCCCTTTGCCCTGGCAACTGTGCAAGCAGTTTGTGTGTGTATGTTTGTGTTTGGGTATGTGCTGTTCTCAGCCCTGTGCCCTGGAGACTGTGAAACCGGTTTGTGTGTGTGCGTGTGTGTGGTTGTGGCTGTGTGTGTGCCATAGTCAGCCCTGTGCCCTGGCAACTGTGCAACTAATTTGTGTGTGTGCGTGTGTGTGTCTGTGTTGTTCTCAGGCTTGTGCTCTGGCGACTGTAAAACCGGTTTGTGTCTGGGTGTGTGTTCAGTTCTCAGCCCTGTACCCTGGCGATTCTGCAACCGGATTATGTGTGCGTGCATGTGTGTGTGTGTGCGTGTGTGTGCTGTTCTGAGCCCTGTGCCCTAGCGACTGTGCAAGCGGTTTTTCTGTGTATGTGTGTGTGTGTGTGCTGTTCGCAGCCCTGTGCCCTGGCGACTGTGTATCAGGTTTGTGTGTGTGTGTGTAAGTTTGAATTCTCAGCCCTGTGCCCTGGTGACTGTGCAATGGTTTGTTCGTGTGTGTGTGTGTGTCAGTGTTTGTGTGTGCCATTCACAACCCTGAGCCCTGACGACTGTGCAAGCAGTTTGTGTGTGTATGTGTATATGTATGTGTTCTTCTCAGCCCTGGGCCATGGGGACTGTGCAATGGTTTGTTTGTGTGTGTGTGTGTGTGTGTGTGTGCCATTCTCAGCCCTTTGCCATGGCAACTGTGCAAGCAGTATGTGTGTGTATGTTTGTGTTTGGGTATGTGCTGTTCTCAGCCCTGTGCCCTGGAGACTGTGAAACCGGTTGGTGTGTGTGCGTGTGTGTGTCTGTGTTGTTCTCAGGCTTGTCCTCTGGCGACTGTGAAACCGGTTTATGTCTGTGTGTGTATGTGTTCTGTTCTCAGCCATGAACCCTGATGACCGTGCAATCGGTTTGTGTGTGTGTGTTAGAACTATTCTGAGCCATGTGACTTGGAGAGTGCACAACCAGTTTATGTATTTGTGTATGTGTCTGTTTGAATCTGTGTGTGTGCTGTTCTCAATCCTGTGCCCTGGAAACTGTGCAACAGTTTTGTGTGTGTGTGTATGTGTGTGCTGTTCTGAGCCCTGTTTCCTGTCGACTGTGAAACCGGTTTTTGTTTATGTGTGTGTGTGTGTGTGTGTGTGTGTGTGTGTGTGTGTCTGTGATTCCCAGCCCTGTCCCTTGGCGACTGTGCAACCGTTTGCTAGGTATGTGTGTGTGTGTGTGTGTGTGCATGTGCTGTTTTAAGCCCTGTGCCCTGGTGACTGCGCACCGGTTTGTTTGTGTGTGTGTGTGTGTCTGTGTGCTGTTTTCAACACTGTGCTCTGGTTACTGTGAAACCATTTTGTGTGTGTATGTGTGTATGTGTGTGTGTGTCGTTTTCAGCCCTGTGCCCTGGCAACAATGCAACTAGTTTGTTCATGTGTGTGTGTGTATGTGTGTGTGTGTGCTGTGTGTGTGCCGTTCTCATCCCTGTGCCCTGGAGACTGTGCATGCGTTTTTTTGTGTAGGTGTGTGTGTGTGTGTGTGTGTGTGTGTGTGCTGTTCTCAGCCCTTTGGCCTGGCGACACTGCAACCGGTTTATGAGTGTATGTGTGTGTTTGTGTGCCATTCTCAGCCCTGGGCCCTGGCGACTGTGCAATGCTTTGTTCGTGTGTGTGTGTGTGTGTGTGTGTGTGCCATTCTCAGCCCTTTGACCTGGCACCTGTGCAAGCAGTTTGTGTGTGTATGTTTGTGTTTGGGTATGTGCTGTTCTCAGCCCTGTGCCCTGGAGACTGTGAAACCGGTTTGTGTGTGTGCGTGTGAGTGTGTGTGTGTGTGTGTGTGTGTGCCATACTCAGCCCTATGTCCTGGCAACTGTGCAACTAATTTGTGTGTGTGCGTGTGTGTGTCTGTGTTGTTCTCAGGCTTGTGCTCAGGCGACTGTAAAACGTTTTGTGTCTGTGTGTGTGTTTAGTTCTCAGCCCTGTACCCTGGCGATTCTGCAACCGGTTTATGTGTGTGTGTGTGTGTGTGTGTGTGTGCTGTTCTCAATCCTGTCCCCTGGAAACAGTGCAACAGTTTTGTGTGTGTGTGTATGTGTGTGCTGTTCTGAGCCCTGTTTCCTGTCGACTGTGAAACCGGTTTGTGTTTATGTGTGTGTGTGTGTGTGTGTCTGTGTGTGTGTGTCTGTGGTTCTCAGCCATGTCCCTTGGCGACTGTGCAATCTGTTGTTGTGTATGTGTGTGTCTGTGTGTGTGTGTGCCATTCTCAGACCTGTGCCCTGGCAACTTTGCAACCATTTAGTGTGTATGTGTGTGTGTGTGTGTGTGTGCTGTTCTCTGCCCCGTGCTCTGGTGACTGGGAAATTGGTTTGTGTGTGTGTGTGTTCTGTTCTCAGCCCTGTGCCCTAGCTACTGTGCAACCTGTTTGTGTGTGTGTGTGTTTCTGTGTCTGCTGTTCACGGTCCTGTGCCCTGGCGAATGTGCAACAGATTTAGGTGTATGTGTGTTAGTGTGTGTGTGTGTGTGCCGTTCTCAGCAATGTGTACTGATGACTGCACAACCAGTTTGTGTTTGTGTGTGTGTATGTGTGCTGTTCTCAGCCCTGTGCTCTGGCGACTGTGAAACCGGATTGTGTGTCTTTGTTTGTGTGTGTGTGTGTGTGTGTGCGCCGTTCTCAGCCCTGTGCCCTAGCGACTGTGCAAGCGGTTTTTCTGTGTATATGTGTGTGTGTGTGTGTGTGCTGTTCTCAGCCCTGTGCCCTGGCGACTGTGCATCAGGTTTCTCTCTGTGTGTGTAAGTTTGAATTCTCAGCCCTGTGCCCTGGTGATTGTGCAATGGTTTGTTTGTGTGTGTGTGTCAGTGTTCGTGTGTGCCATTCACAGCCCTGAGCCCTGACGACTGTGCAAGCAGTTTGTGTGTGTATGCGTGTATGTATGTGTTCTTCTCAGCCCTGTGCCCTGGCGACTTTGCACCTGGTTTGTGTGCGTGTGTGTGTGCACGCGATTCTCATCTCTGTGTCCTGCCGATGTGTAACCATTTGTGTGTGTGAGTGTGTGTAAGTGTGTGCTCTTTTCAGCCCTGTGCCCTGGCGACTGTGCAACCGGTTTGTTCATGTGTGTTTTTGTGTGTGTCTGTGTGCTGTTCTCAGCCGTGTACCCTGGCGACTGTACAACCAGTTTGTGTGTATGTGTGTGTGTGTTACAGCTGTTCTCAGCCCTGTGCCCTGGCAACTGTGCAACAAGTTTATATGTATGTTTATGTGTGTGTGTGAGTGTGTGTATGCCGTTCTCAACCCTGTGCCGTGGTGACTCTGCAAGCGGTTTTTGGTGTGTGTGTGTGTGTGTGTGTGTGTGTGTGCTGTTCTCAGACCCGTGGCTTGGTGACAGTGCAACCGGTTTGTGAGTGTGTGTGTGTGCCATTTTCAGCCCTGTGCCCTGGCGACTGTGCAATGGTTTGTTCATTTGTGTGTGTGTGTGTATGTGTGTGCCATTCTCAGCCCTTTGCCCTGGCAATTATGCAAGCAGTTTGTGTTCGTATGTGTGTGTGTGTGTATGTGCTGTTCTCAGCACTGTGCCCTGGCGACTGTGAAACTGGTTTATGTGTGTGTGTGTGTGTGTTCCGTTCTCAGCCCTGGGCACTGAAGACTTTGCAAGAGGTTGTGTGTGTATGTGTGTGAGTGTATATGTGTGTGTGTGTTGGTGCTGTTTTCAGTCCTGTGCCTTAGTGACAGTGTAACCGGTGTTTGTGTGTGTGTGTTTGTGTGCTGATTTCAGCCCTGTGCCCTGGCCACTGTTTAACCCGTTTGCCTCTGTGTGTGAGTGTGTGCTGTTCTCAACCCTGTGGCCTGGCAACTGTGCAACAGGTTTGTGTGTGTGTGTATGTGTGTAAGTTTGAATTCTCAGCCCTGTGCCCTGGAGACTGTGCAACCGGTTTGTGTGTGTGTGTGCGTATGTCTGTGTGTGACATTCTCAGACCTGTGTGCTGACAACTATGCAACCCTTTGTGTGAGTGTGTGTGTGTGTGTGTGCTGTTCTCAGCCCTGTGCTCTGGCGACTGTGCAACCAGTTTGTCTGCGTGTGTGTGTGCTGTTTTCAGCCCTGTGCCCTGGCGACTGTGAAACTAGTTTGTGTGTGTGCGTGTGTGTGTGTGTGCTGCGCTCAGGCTTGTGCTCTGGTGACTGTGAAATCGATTTATGTATATGTGTGTGTGTGTGTTAGAGCTGTTTTGAGCCCTTTGCCTTGGCGACTGTGCAGCCGCTTTGTGTGTGTGTGTGTGTGTGTGTGTGTGTGAATTATCAGCACTGTGTCCTGGAGTCTCTGCAACCTGTAAGTGTGTGTGCATGTGTGTGTGTGTGTGTGTGTGTGTGCCATTCTCAGACCTGTGCCCTGGCAACTTTGCAACCCTTTAGTGTGTATGTGTGTGTGTGTGTGTGCTGTTCTCAGCCGTGTGCCCTGGCGACTGTGCAACCCGTTTTTTTGTATGTGTGTCTTTCTGTGTTTTTGTGTGTGTGTGTGCTGTTCTCTGCCCTGTGCCCTGGTGACAGTGCCACCGGTTTGTGTGTGTGTTTGTGTGTGACTGTGTGCCGTTCTTAGCCCTGTGCCTGGTGACTGTGCAACCGGTGTGTGTGTATGTGTGTGCTGTTCTCAGCCCTGTGCTCTGGTTACGGTTCAACCGGTTTGTCTGTGTGTGTGAGTGTGTGCCATACTCAGCGCTGTGCCCTGGCAACTGTGCAACAGGTTTGTTTGGGTGTGTGTGTGAATTCTCAGCCCTGTGTCCTGGAGACTGTGCAACCATTTTTTGTGTGTTTGTGTGCATATATGTGTGTGTGTGTGCTATTCTCAGATCCGAGCCCTGGCAATTGTGCAACTGGTTTTGTGTGTGTGTGTGTGTGTGTGTGTGTGTGTGTGTGCTGTTCTCAGCCCTGTGCGGTGGCGATCATACAACTCATTTGTGTTTGTGCATGTGTGTGTCTGTGTTGTCCTCAGGCTTGTGCTCTGGCGACTGTGAAACCGGTTTATGTGTGTGTGTGTGTGTGTGCATGTGTGTTCTGTTCTCAGCGCTGTACCCTGGAGACTGTGCAATCAGTTTGCATGTGTGTGTGTGTGTGTGTGTGTGTGTGTGTGTGTGTTAGAGCTGTTCTTAACCCTGTCCCCTGGCAACTGTGCAACCGGTTGGTGTGAATGTTTCTGTGTGTGTGTGTGTGTGTGTGTGTGTGTGTGTGTGTGTGCTTTTCTCATCCCTTTGCCCTGGCGACTGTGCAACCTGATTGTGTGTGTATCTGTGTGTATGTGTCCTGTTCTAAGACCTGTGACCTGGTGACTGTGCAATAGGTTTGTGTGTATTTGTGTGTGTGTGTGCCATTTTCAGCCCCGTGCCCTGGCGACTATGAAACCAGTTTGTGTATGTGTATGTGTGTGTTTGTGCTATTCTCAGCCCTGTGCCCTGGAAACTGTGTAACTGGTTTGGGTGTTTGTGTGTGTGTTTGTTCTGTTCACTGCCCTGTGCCCAGGCGACAGTTCAACAGGTTTGTGTGTGTGTGTGTGCTGTTCTCAGTCCTATGCCTGGCGACTGTGCAAAGGTTTGTGTGTGTCTGTGTGTGTGTGTTCGAGCTGTTCTGAGCCCTGTGCCTTGGTGTGTGCGCAACCGGTTTATGTGTTTGTGTATGTGTGTGTGTGTGTGTTTCATTCTCAGACCTGTGTCCTGGAAACTGTGCAACCCGTTTGTGTGTCCCTGTGTGTGTTTGTGTGCTGTTCTCAGTCCTGTGCCCTGGCGACTGTGCAATTAATTTGTGTGTGTGCGTGTGTGTGTTTTGTTCTGAGCCCTGTTTCCTGTCGACTGTGAAACCGGTTTTTGTTTATGTGTGTGTGTGTGTGTGTCTGTGTCTGTGGTCTCAGCCCTGTCCCTTGGCGACTGTGCAACCGGTTGGTGTGTATGTGTGTGTGTGTGTGTGTGTGTGCATGTGCTGTTATCAGCCCTGTTCCCTGGAGACTGTGCAACTAGTTTGTGTGTGTGCGTGTGTGTGTGTGTGCTGTGCTCAGGCTTGTGCTCTGGTGACTGTGACACCGATTTATGTATATGTGTGTGTGTGTTTGTTAGAGCTGTTTTGAGTCCTTTGTCTTGGCGACTGTACAGCCGCTTTGTGTGTGTGTGTGTGTGTGTGTGTGTGTGAATTATCAGCCCTGTGTCCTGGAGTCTGTGCAACCTGTATGTCTGCGTTCGTGTGTGTGTGTGTGTGTGTGTGTGCCATTCTCAGACCTGTGCCCTGGCAACTTTGCAACCCTTTAGTGTGTATGTGTGTGTGTGTGTGTGAGTGCTCTTCTCTGCCCCGTGCTCTGGTGACTGGGAAATTGGTTTGTGTGTGTGTGTGTTCTGTTCTCAGCCCTGTGCGCTAGCTACTGTGCAACCTGTTTGTGTGTGTGTGTGTTTCTGTGTCTGCTGTTCACGGTCCTGTGCCCTGGCGAATGTGCAACAGATTTAGGTGTATGTGTGTTAGTGTGTGTGTGTGTGTGTGCCGTTCTCAGCAATGTGTACTGATGACTGCACAACCAGTTTGTGTTTGTGTGTGTGTATGTGTGCTGTTCTCAGCCCTGTGCCCTGGCGACTGTGCATCAGGTTTGTGTGTGTATGTTTGTGTGTAAATTTGTGTGTGTAAGTTTGTGTGTGTAAGTTTGAATTCTCAGCCCTGTGCCCTGGTGATTGCGCAATGGTTTGTTTGTGTGTGTGTGTGTGTCAGTGTTTGTGTGTGCCATTCACAGCCCTGAGCCCTGACGACTGTGCAAGCAGTTTGCGTGTGTATGTGTGTATGTATGTGTTCTTCTCAGCCCTGTGCCCTGGCGACTGTGAAACTGCTGTGTGTGTGTGTGTGTGTGTGTGTGTGTGTGTGTGCCATTCTCAGCCCTGTGCTAGCGACTGTGAAAGCGGGTATTCGTGTGTGTGTGTGTGCCATTCTCAGACTTATCCCTGGTGATTGTGTAAGCGGTTTGTGTGTGTATGTGCGTGTGTGTACGTGCAGTTCTAAGCCCTGCACCCTGGCGACTGTGCAAACGGTATGTGTGTGTGTGTGTGTGCTGTTCTAAGCCCTGTTCCCTGGCGACTGTGCAACTGGTTTATGTGTATGTTTATGTGTGTGTGTGAGTGTGTGTATGCCGTTCTCAACCCTGTGCCGTGGTGACTGTGCAAGCGTTTTTTGTGTGTATGTGTGTGTGTGTGTGTGTGTGTGTGTGTGTGTGTGTGCTGTTCTCAGACCCGTGGCCTGGTGACAGTGCAACTGGTTTGTGAGTGTGTGTGTGTGCCATTTTCAGCCCTGTGCCCTGGCGACTGTGCAATGGTTTGTTCATTTGTGTGTGTGTGTGTGTTTGTGTGTGCCATTCTCAGCCCTGTGCTCTGGCGACAGTGCAACTAGTTTGTCTGTGTTTGTGTGTGCCGTTCTCAGCCCTTTGCCCTGGCAACTGTGCAAGCAGTTTGTGTGTGTATGTTTGTGTTTGGGTATGTGCTGTTCTCAGCCCCGTGCCCTGGAGACTGTGAAACCGGTTTGTCTGTGTGCGTGTGTGTGGTTGGGTGTGTGTGTGTGCCATACTCAGCCCTGTGCCCTGGCAACTCTGCAACTAATTTGTGTGTGTGCGTGTGTGTGTCTGTGTTGTTCTCAGGCTTGTGCTCTGGCGACTGTAAAACCGGTTTGTGTCTGTGTGTGTGTTCAGTTCTCAGCCCTGTACCCTGGCGATTCTGCAACCAGTTTATGTGTGCGTGCGTGTGTGTGTGTGTGTGTGTGTGTGTGTGTGTGCTGTTCGCAGCCCTGTGTCTTGGCGACTGTGCATCAGGTTTGTGTGTGTGTGTGTAAGTTTGAATTCTCAGCCCTGTGCCCTGGTGACTGTGCAATGGTTTGTTCGTGTGTGTGTGTGTGTCAGTGTTTGTGTGTGCCATTCACAGCCCTGAGCCCTGACGACTGTGCAAGCAGTTTGTGTGTGTATGTGTGTATGTATGTGTTCTTCTCAGCCCTGTGCCCGGGCGACTGTGAAATTGGTGTGTGTGTGTGTGTGTGTGTGTGTGTGTGTGTGTGTGCCATTCTCAGCCATGTGCCCGGGCGACTGTGCAAGTGGTTTGTGTGTGTATGTATGTGAGTGTACATGTGTGTGTGTGTTTGTGCTGTTTTTAGCCCTGTGCCTTAGTGACAGTGTAACTGGTGTGTGTGTGTGCCGTTCTCAGCCCTGTGCCCTGGCAACTGTGCAACAGGTTTGTGTGTGTGTGCGTGTGTGTGTGTGTGCTGTTCTCAGCCCTGTGCCCTGGCGATTGTGCAACCAGTATCTGTACGCCTGTGTGTGTGTGTGTGTGTGTGTGTGTGTGTGTGCTGTTCTCAACACTTTGCCCTGGCGATTGTTCAACCAGTTTGTGTATATGTGTGTGTAGGTGTGTGTGCCATCCTGAGCCTTGTGTCCTGTCAACTGGGGAACCGGTGTGTGTGTGTGTCTGTGTGTGTGCTTATTTAAGCCATGTGCCCTTCCGACTGTGCAACTGGTTAGTGTGTGTGTGTGTGTGCACGCGATTCTCATCTCTGTGTCCTGGCTATGTGTAACCGTTTGTGTGTGTGAGTGTGTGTAAGTGTGTGCTCTTTTCAGCCCTGTGCCCTGGCGACTGTGCAACCGGTTTGTTCATGTGTGTTTTTGTGTGTGTCTGTGTGCTGTTCTCAGCCGTGTACCCTGGCGACTGTACAACCAGTTTGTGTGTATGTGTGTGTGTGTTACAGCTGTTCTCAGCCCTGTGCCCTGGCAACTGTGCAACAAGTTTATATGTATGTTTATGTGTGTGTGTGAGTGTGTGTATGCCGTTCTCAACCCTGTGCCGTGGTGACTGTGCAGGCGGTTTGTGTGTGTGTGTGTGTGTGTGTGTGTGCTGTACTGAGACCCGTGGCCTGGTGACAGTGCAACCGGTTTGTGAGTGTGTGTGTGTGCCATTTTCAGCCCTGTGCCCTGGCGACTGTGCATCAGGTTTGTGTGTGTGTGTGTAAGTTTGAATTCTCAGCCCTGTGCCCTGGTGACTGTGCAATGGTTTGTTCGTGTGTGTGTGTGTGTCAGTGTTTGTGTGTGCCATTCACAGCCCTGAGCCCTGACGACTGTGCAAGCAGTTTGTGTGTGTATGTGTGTATGTATGTGTTCTTCTCAGCCCTGTGCCCGGGCAACTGTGAAATTGGTGTGTGTGTGTGTGTGTGTGTGTGTGTGTGTGTGTGTGCCATTCTCAGCCATATACCCGGGTGACTGTGCAAGTGGTTTGTGTGTGTATGTATGTGAGTGTATATGTGTGTGTGTGTGTGTGCTGTTTTTAGCCCTGTGCCTTAGTGACAGTGTAACTGGTGTGTGTGTGTGCCGTTCTCAGCCCTGTGCCCTGGCAACTGTGCAACAGGTTTGTGTGTGTGTGTGTGTGTGTGTGTGTGTGCCATTTTCAGCTCTGTGCCCAGGCGACTGTGCAACCGGTGTGTGTGTGTGTGTGTATGTGTGTGTGTGTGCTGTTCCCAGCCCTCTGCCCTGGCAACTCTGAAACTGGTTTCTTTGTGTGTGTGTTGGTCTGTGTGTGTGCCATGCTCAGCCCTGTGCCCTGGTGACTGTACAACCGGTTTTTGTGTGTGTGTGTATGTGTGTGTATGTGCTGTTCTCAGCCCTGTACGCTGGCGAATGTGTACAGGTTTGTGTGTTTGTGTGTGGGGGGGAGTGATGATCTCAGCCCTGTGGTCTGGGAACTGTGAATCCAGCTTGAGTGTGTGTGCTGTTATCAGCACTGTGCCCTGCCGACTCTGATACTGGTTTGTGTTCATGTGTGTGTGTGTGTGTGTGTGTTGCTGTTCTCAGCCCTGTGCCCTGGCGATTCTGCAACCAGTATCTGTATGCCTGTGTGTGTGTGTGTGTGTGTGTTTGTGTGCTGTTCTCAACCCATTGCCCTGGCGATTGTTCAACCAGTTTGTGTATATGTGTGTGTAGATGTGTGTGCCATCCTGAGCCTTGTGCCCTGGCAACTGGGGAACCGGTGTGTGTGTGTGTGTGTCTGTGTGTGTGCTGATTTCAGCCATGTACCCTTCCGACTGTGCAACTGGTTTGTGTGTGTGTGCACGCGATTCTCATCTCTGTGTCCTGGCGACTGTGTAACCGTTTGTGTGTGTGAGTGTGTGTAAGTGTGTGCTCTTTTCAGCCCTGTTTCCTAGAGACTGTGCAACCGGTTGGTGTGTGTGTGTGTCTGTGTGTGTGTGTGCCATTCTCAGCCCTGTGCCCTGGCGACTGTGCAATGGTTTGTCGTGTGTGTGTGTGTGTGTGTATTTGTGTGTGCAATTCACAGCCCTGTTCCCTGGCGACTGTGAAAGCAGATTGTTTGCGTATGTTTCTGTGTATGTGTGTGTGTGTGTGTGTGTGTGTATGTGCTGTTCTCAGCCCTGTGCCCTGGCGACTGAGAAACTGGTTTGTGTGTGTGTGTTTGTGTGTGTGTGTGTGTGTGTGTGCCAGTTTCAGCCCTGTGCCTTGGTGACTGTGCAAGTGGTTTGTGTGTGTGTGTGTGAGTGTATATGTGTGTGTGTGGTTTGTCCTGTTTTCAGCCCTGTGCCTTAGTGACTGTGTAACTGGTGTGTGTGTGTTTGTGTGTGTGTGTGTGTGTGCTCTTCTCAGCCCTGTGCCCTGTTGACTGTGCAAGCGGTTTGTCTGTGTATGTGAGTGGGTGCTGTTCTCATGCCTGTGCACTGGCAATTGTTCAAGAGGTTTGTTTTTGTCGAGTGTAAGTTTGAATTCTCAGCCCTGTGCCCTGGAGACTGTTCAACTGGTATGTGTGTGTGTGTGTGTGTGTGTGTGTGTGTGTGTTAGAGCTGTTCTGAGCCCTGTGCCTTGGCTAGTACGCAACCGGTTTATGTGTTTGTATATGTGTGTGTGTGAGTGTGTGTGAGTGTGTATGTGTGCCATTCTCAGCCCTGTGCTAGCGACTGTGAAAGCGGGTATACGTGTGTGTGTGTGTGCCATTCTCAGACTTATCCCTAGTGATTGTGTAAGCGGTTTGTGTGTGTATGTGCGTGTGTGTACATGCAGTTCTAAGCCCTGCACCCTGGCAACTGTGCAAACGGTATGTGTGTGTGTGTGTGTGCTGTTCTAAGCCCTGTTCCCTGGCGACTGTGCAACTGGTTTGTTCATGTGTGTTTTTGTGTGTGTCTGTGTGCTGTTCTCAGCCGTGTACCCTGGCGACTGGACAACCAGTTTGTGTGTGTGTGTGTGTGTGTGTTACAGCTGTTCTGAGCCCTGTGCCCTGGCTACTGTGCAACAAGTTTATGTGTATGTTTCTGTGTGTGTGTGAGTGTGTGTATGCCGTTCTCAACCCTGTGCCGTGGTGACTGTGCAAGCGGTTTTTGTGTGTATGTGTGTGTGTGTGTGTGTGTGTGCTGTTCTCAGACCCGTGGCCTGGTGACAGTGCAACTGGTTTGTGAGTGTGTGTGTGTGCCATTTTCAGCCCTGTGCCCTGGCGACTGTGCAATGGTTTGTTCATTTGTGTGTGTGTGTGTGTTTGTGTGTGCCATTCTCAGCCCTGTGCTCTGGCGACAGTGCAACTAGTTTGTCTGTGTTTGTGTGTGCCGTTCTCAGCCCTTTGCCCTGGCAACTGTGCAAGCAGTTTGTGTGTGTATGTTTGTGTTTGGGTATGTGCTGTTCTCAGCCCTGTGCCCTGGAGACTGTGAAACCGGTTTGTGTGTGTGCGTGTGTGTGGTTGTGGCTGTGTGTGTGCCATAGTCAGCCCTGTGCCCTGGCAACTGTGCAACTAATTTGTGTGTGTGCGTGTGTGTGTCTGTGTTGTTCTCAGGCTTGTGCTCTGGCGACTGTAAAACCGGTTTGTGTCTGTGTGTGTGTTCAGTTCTCAGCCCTGTACCCTGGCGATTCTGCAACCGGATTATGTGCGTGCATGTGTGTGTGTGTGCGTGTGTGTGCTGTTCTGAGCCCTGTGCCCTAGCGACTGTGCAAGCGGTTTTTCTGTGTATGTGTGTGTGTGTGTGCTGTTCGCAGCCCTGTGCCCTGGCGACTGTGCATCAGGTTTGTGTGTGTGTGTGTAAGTTTGAATTCTCAGCCCTGTGCCCTGGTGACTGTGCAATGGTTTGTTCGTGTGTGTGTGTGTGTCAGTGTTTGTGTGTGCCATTCACAGCCCTGAGCCCTGACGACTGTGCAAGCAGTTTGTGTGTGTATGTGTCTATGTATGTGTTCTTCTCAGCCCTGGGCCCTGGGGACTGTGCAATGGTTTGTTTGTGTGTGTGCGTGTGTGTGTGTGTGTGCCATTCTCAGCCCTTTGCCATGGCAACTGTGCAAGCAGTATGTGTGTGTATGTTTGTGTTTGGGTATGTGCTGTTCTCAGCCCTA
The DNA here is from genome assembly GCF_002263795.3 of Bos taurus. Taxonomy (NCBI): domain Eukaryota; kingdom Metazoa; phylum Chordata; class Mammalia; order Artiodactyla; family Bovidae; genus Bos; species Bos taurus. The sequence continues at coordinate 17,130,288 of NC_082638.1, forward strand.
TGCCCTGGAGACTGTGAAACCGGTTGGTGTGTGTGCGTGTGTGTGTCTGTGTTGTTCTCAGGCTTGTCCTCTGGCGACTGTGAAACCGGTTTATGTCTGTGTGTGTATGTGTTCTGTTCTCAGCCATGAACCCTGATGACCGTGCAATCGGTTTGTGTGTGTGTGTTAGAACTATTCTGAGCCATGTGACTTGGAGAGTGCACAACCAGTTTATGTATTTGTGTATGTGTCTGTTTGAATCTGTATGTGTGCTGTTCTCAATCCTGTGCCCTGGAAACTGTGCAACAGTTTTGTGTGTGTGTGTATGTGTGTGCTGTTCTGAGCCCTGTTTCCTGTCGACTGTGAAACCGGTTTTTGTTTATGTGTGTGTGTGTGTGTGTGTGTGTGTGTGTGTGTGTTTGTCTGTGATTCCCAGCCCTGTCCCTTGGCGACTGTGCAACCGGTTGCTAGGTATGTGTGTGTGTGTGTGTGTGTGTGCATGTGCTGTTTTAAGCCCTGTGCCCTGGTGACTGCGCACCGGTTTGCTTGTGTGTGTCTGTGTGTCTGTGTGCTGTTTTCAACACTGTGCTCTGGTTACTGTGAAACCATTTTGTGTGTGTATGTGTGTATGTGTGTGTGTGTCGTTTTCAGCCCTGTGCCCTGGCAACAATGCAACTAGTTTGTTCATGTGTGTGTGTGTATGTGTGTGTGTGTGCTGTGTGTGTGTGTGTGTGTGTGTGTGCCGTTCTCATCCCTGTGCCCTGGAGACTGTGCATGCGTTTTTTTGTGTAGGTGTGTGTGTGTGTGTGTGTGTGTGTGTGTGTGTGTGTGTGTGTGTGTGTGTGCTGTTCTCAGCCCTTTGGCCTGGCGACACTGCAACCGGTTTATGAGTGTATGTGTGTGTTTGTGTGCCATTCTCAGCCCTGGGCCCTGGCGACTGTGCAATGCTTTGTTCGTGTGTGTGTGTGTGTGTGTGTGTGCCATTCTCAGCCCTTTGACCTGGCACCTGTGCAAGCAGTTTGTGTGTGTATGTTTGTGTTTGGGTATGTGCTGTTCTCAGCCCTGTGCCCTGGAGACTGTGAAACCGGTTTGTGTGTGTGCGTGTGTGTGTGTGTGTGTGTGTGTGTGTGTGTGCCATACTCAGCCCTATGTCCTGGCAACTGTGCAACTAATTTGTGTGTGTGCGTGTGTGTGTCTGTGTTGTTCTCAGGCTTGTGCTCAGGCGACTGTAAAACGTTTTGTGTCTGTGTGTGTGTTCAGTTCTCAGCCCTGTACCCTGGCGATTCTGCAACCGGTTTATGTGTGTGTGTGTGTGTGTGTGTGTGTGCTGTTCTCAATCCTGTCCCCTGGAAACAGTGCAACAGTTTTGTGTGTGTGTGTATGTGTGTGCTGTTCTGAGCCCTGTTTCCTGTCAACTGTGAAACCGGTTTGTGTTTATGTGTGTGTGTGTGTGTGTGTGTGTGTCTGTGTGTGTGTGTCTGTGGTTCTCAGCCATGTCCCTTGGCGACTGTGCAATCTGTTGGTGTGTATGTGTGTGTGTGTGTGTGTGTGCCATTCTCAGACCTGTGCCCTGGCAACTTTGCAACCATTTAGTGTGTATGTGTGTGTGTGTGTGTGTGTGCTGTTCTCTGCCCCGTGCTCTGATGACTGGGAAATTGGTTTGTGTGTGTGTGTGTTCTGTTCTCAGCCCTGTGCCCTAGCTACTGTGCAACCTGTTTGTGTGTGTGTGTGTTTCTGTGTCTGCTGTTCACGGTCCTGTGCCCTGGCGAATGTGCAACAGATTTAGGTGTATGTGTGTTAGTGTGTGTGTATGTGCCGTTCTCAGCAATGTGTACTGATGACTGCACAACCAGTTTGTGTTTGTGTGTGTGTATGTGTGCTGTTCTCAGCCCTGTGCTCTGGCGACTGTGAAACCGGATTGTGTGTCTTTGTTTGTGTGTGTGTGTGTGTGTGTGCGCCGTTCTCAGCCCTGTGCCCTAGCGACTGTGCAAGCGGTTTTTCTGTGTATATGTGTGTGTGTGTGTGTGTGCTGTTCTCAGCCCTGTGCCCTGGCGACTGTGCATCAGGTTTCTCTGTGTGTGTGTAAGTTTGAATTCTCAGCCCTGTGCCCTGGTGATTGTGCAATGGTTTGTTTGTGTGTGTGTGTCAGTGTTTGTGTGTGCCATTCACAGCCCTGAGCCCTGACGACTGTGCAAGCAGTTTGTGTGTGTATGTGTGTATGTATGTGTTCTTCTCAGCCCTGTGCCCTGGCGACTTTGCACCTGGTTTGTGTGCGTGTGTGTGTGCACGCGATTCTCATCTCTGTGTCCTGCCGATGTGTAACCATTTGTGTGTGTGAGTGTGTGTAAGTGTGTGCTCTTTTCAGCCCTGTGCCCTGGCGACTGTGCAACCGGTTTGTTCATGTGTGTTTTTGTGTGTGTCTGTGTGCTGTTCTCAGCCGTGTACCCTGGCGACTGTACAACCAGTTTGTGTGTATGTGTGTGTGTGTTACAGCTGTTCTCAGCCCTGTGCCCTGGCAACTGTGCAACAAGTTTATATGTATGTTTATGTGTGTGTGTGAGTGTGTGTATGCCGTTCTCAACCCTGTGCCGTGGTGACTCTGCAAGCGGTTTTTGGTGTGTGTGTGTGTGTGTGTGTGTGTGTGTGTGTGCTGTTCTCAGACCCGTGGCCTGGTGACAGTGCAACCGGTTTGTGAGTGTGTGTGTGTGCCATTTTCAGCCCTGTGCCCTGGCGACTGTGCAATGGTTTGTTCATTTGTGTGTGTGTGTGTTTGTGTGTGCCATTCTCAGCCCTTTGCCCTGGCAATTATGCAAGCAGTTTGTGTTCGTATGTGTGTGTGTGTGTATGTGCTGTTCTCAGCACTGTGCCCTGGCGACTGTGAAACTGGTTTATGTGTGTGTGTGTGTGTGTGTGTGTTCCATTCTCAGCCCTGGGCACTGGCGACTGTGCAAGAGGTTTGTGTGTGTATGTGTGTGAGTGTATATGTGTGTGTGTGTTGGTGCTATTTTCAGTCCTGTGCCTTAGTGACAGTGTAACCGGTGTTTGTGTGTGTGTGTTTGTGTGCTGATTTCAGTCCTGTGCCCTGGCCACTGTGCAACCCGTTTGTCTGTGTGTGAGTGTGTGCTGTTCTCAACCCTGTGGCCTGGCAACTGTGCAACAGGTTTGTGTGTGTGTGTATGTGTGTAAGTTTGAATTCTCAGCCCTGTGCCCTGGAGACTGTGCAACCAGTTTGTGTGTGTGTGCGTATGTCTGTGTGTGACATACTCAGACCTGTGTGCTGACAACTATGCAACCCTTTGTTTGTGTGTGTGTGTGTGTGTGTGTGCTGTTCTCAGCCCTGTGCCCTGGCGACTGTGATACTGGTGTGTGTGTGTGTGTGTGTGTGTGTGTGTGTGTGTGTGTGCTGTTCTCAGCCCTGTGCCCTGGCGACTGTGATACTGTTGTGTGGTGTGTGTGTGTGTGTGTGTGTGTGCTGTTCTCAGCCATGTGCCCTGGCGACTGTGCAAGCGGTTTGTGTGTGTATGTATGTGTGTGTATATGTGTGTGTGTGTGTTTGTGCTGTTTTTAGCCCTATGCCTTAGTGACAGTTTAACTGGTGTGTGTGTGTGCCGTTCTCAGCCCTGTGCCCTGGCAACTGTGCAAAAGGTTTGTGTGTGTGTGCGTGTGTGTGTGTGTGTGTGTGTGTGATTCTCATCTCTGTGTCCTTGAGACTGTGCAAGCAGTTGTTTGTGTGCCATTTTCAGCTGTGTGCCCAGGAAACAGTGCAACCGGTGTGTGTGTGTGTATATGTGTGTGTGTATGCTGTTCCCAGCCCTCTGCCCTGGCAACTCTGAAACTGGTTTCTTTGTGTGTGTGTCGGTCTGTGTGTGTGCCATGCTCAGCCCTGTGCCCTGGAGACTGTACAACTGGTTTTTGTGTGTGTGTGTATGTGTGTGTATGTGCTGTTCTCAGCCCTGTACGCTGGCGAATGTGTACAGGTTTGTGTGTGTGTGTGGGGGGGAGTGCTGATCTCAGCCCTGTGGTCGGGCAACTGTGAAACCGGCTTGAGTGTGTGTCGGTGTGTGTGTGTGCTGTTATCAGCCCTGTGCCCGGGCGACTCTGATACTGGTTTGTGTTCATGTGTGTATGTGTGTGTGTGTGTGTGTGTGTTGCTGTTCTCAGCCCTGTGCCCTGGCGATTGTGCAACGAGTATGTGTATGCCTGTGTGTGTGTGTGTGTGTGTGTGCTGTTCTCAACACTTTGCCCTGGCGATTGTTCAACCAGTTTGTGTATATGTGTGTGTAGGTGTGTGTGCCATCCTGAGCCTTGTGCCCTGGCAACTGGGGAACTGCTGTGTGTGTGTGTCTGTGTGTGTGCTGATTTCAGCCATGTGCCCTTCCGACTGTGCAACTGGTTTGTGTGTGTGTGTGTTCTGTTCTCAGCCCTGTGCCCTAGCTACTGTGCAACCTGTTTGTGTGTGTGTGTGTTTCTGTGTCTGCTGTTCACGGTCCTGTGCCCTGGCGAATGTGCAACAGATTTAGGTGTATGTGTGTTAGTGTGTGTGTGTGTGTGTGCCGTTCTCAGCCATGTGTACTGATGACTGCGCAACCAGTTTGTGTTTGTGTGTATGTATGTGTGCTGTTCTCAGCCCTATGCTCTGGCGACTGTGAAACCAGATTGTGTGTCTTTGTTTGTGTGTGTGTGTGTGTGTGTGCCGTTCTCAGCCCTGTGCCCTAGCGACTGTGCAAGCGGTTTTTCTGTGTATGTGTGTGTGTGTGTGCTGTTCTCAGCCCATTGCCCTGGCGACTGTGCAACAGGTTTGTGTGTGTGTGTGTAAGTTTGAATTCTCAGGCCTGTGCCCTGGTGAATGTGCAATGGTTTGTTCGTGTGTGTGTGTGTGTGTCAGTGTTTGTGTGTGCCATTCACAGCCCTGAGCCCTGACGACTGTGCAAGCAGTTTGTGTGTGTATGTGTGTATGCATGTGTTCTTCTCAGCCCTGTGCCCGGGCGACTGTGAAACTGGGGTGTGTGTGTGTGTGTGTGTGTGTGTGCCATTCTCAGCCATGTGCCCTGGAGACTGTGCAAGCGGTTTTTGTGTGTATGTATGTGAGTGTATATGTGTGTGTGTGTGTTTGTGCTGTTTTTAGCCCTGTGCTTTAGTGACAGTGTAACTGGTGTGTGTGTGCCGTTCTCAGCCCTGTGCCCTGGCAACTGTGCAACAGGTTTGTGTGTTTGTCCGTGTGTGTGTGTGTGATTCTCATCTCTGTGTCCTGGCGACTGTGCAAGCAGTTGTTTGTGTGTGTGTGTGTGTGTGTGTGTGTGTGTGTATGCTGTTCCCAGCCCTCTGCCCTGGCAACTCTGAAACTGGTTTCTTTGTGTGTGTGTCGGTCTGTGTGTGTGCCATGCTCAGCCCTGTGCCCTGGAGACTGTACAACTGGTTTTTGTGTGTTTGTGTATGTGTGTGTATGTGCTGTTCTCATCCCTGTACGCTGGCGAATGTGAACAGGTTTGTGTGTGTGTGTGTGGGGGGGAGTGCTGATCTCAGCCCTGTGGCCTGGCAACTGTGAAACCGGCTTGAGTGTGTGTGGGTGTGTGTGTGTGCTGTTATCAGCCCTGTGCCCTGGCGATTGTGCAACCAGTATCTGTATGCCTCTGTGTGTGTGTGTGTGTGTGTGTGCTGTTCTCAACCCTTTGCCCTGGCGATTGTTCAACCAGTTTGTGTATATGTGTGTGTAGGTGTGTGTGCCATCCTGAGCCTTGTGCCCTGGCAACTGGGGAACCGGTGTGTGTGCGTCTCTGTGTGTACTGATTTCAGCCATGTGCCCTTCCGACTGTGCAACTGGTTTGTGTGTTTGTGTGTGTGTGCACGCGATTCTCATCTCTGTGTCCTGTCGACTGTGTAACCGTTTGTGTGTGTGAGGGTGTGTAAATGTGTGCTCTTTTCAGCCCTGTTTCCTAGAGACTGTGCAACCGGTTGCTGTGTGTGTGTGTGTGTGTGTGTGTGTGTGTGTGCTGTTCTCAGTCCTGTGCACTGGCTACAAATAATCAGGTTTGTGGTGTGTGTGTGTGTGTATGTTTGAGCTGTTCTTTGCCCTGTGCCTTGGTTACTGTGCATCAGGTTTATGTGTATGTGTGTGTGTGTTTGTGTGTGTGTGTGCCTATCTCAGCCCTGTGCCTTGGCGACTGTGCAATGGTTTGTTTGTGTGTGTGTGTGTGTATTTGTGTGTGCCATTCACAGCCCTGTGCCCTGACGACTGTGCTAGCAGTTTGTTTGTGTATGTTTCTGTGTGTGTATGCGTGTGTGTGTGTGTGTGTGTATGTGCTGTTCTCAGCCCTGTGCCCTGGCAACTGTGATACCGGTTTGTATGTGTGTGTGTGTTTGTGTGTTCCATTCACAGCCTTGTGCCCTGGCGACTGTGCAAGCAGTTTGTGTGTATGTATCTGTGTGTGTATGTGTCTGTGTGTGCATCTGTCTGTGTGTGTATATGCTGTTCTCAGCCCTGTGCCCTGGAGACTGAGAAACCTGTTTGTGTGTGTGTGTGTGTGTGTGTGTGTGTGTGTGTGTGCTCTTCTCATCCCTGTGCCCTGTTGACTGTGCAACCGGTTTGTCTGTGTATGTGAGTGGGTGCCGTTCTCAGCCCTGTGCCCTGGCAACTGTGCAAGAGGTTTGTTTTTGTCGAGTGTAAGTTTGAATTCTCAGCCCTGTGCCCTGGAGACTGTTCAACCGGTATGTGTGTGTGTGTGTGTGTGTGTGTGTGTTAGAGCTGTTCTTAGCCCTGTGCCTTGGCTAGTGCGCAACCGGTTTATGTGTTTGTGTATGTGTGTGTGTGAATCTCTGTGTGTGCTGTTCTCAATCCTGTGTCCTGGAAACAGTGAAACAGTATTGTGCGTGTGTGTGTGTGTGTGTGTATGTGTGCCATTCTGAGCCCTGTTTCCTGTCGACTGTGAAACCAGTTAGTGTTTATGTGTCTGTATGTGTGTGTGTGTGTTTCATTCTCAGACCTGTGTCCTGGCAACTGTGCAACCCGTTTGTGTGTCCCTGTGTGTGTTTGTGTGCTGTTCTCAGTCCTGTGCCCTGGCGACTGTGCAACTAATTTGTGTGTGTGCGTGTGTGTGTCTGTGTTGTTCTCAGGCTTGTCCTCTGGCGACTGTGAAACTGGTTTATGTCTCTGTGTGTGTATGTGCTCTGTTCACAGCCAAGAACCCTGGTGACCGTGCAATCGGTTTGTGTGTGAGTGTTAGAATGATCTGAGCCCTGTGACCTGGAGAGTGCACAACCAGTTTATGTATTTGTGTATGTGTGTGTGAATATGTGTGTGTGCTGTTCTCAATCCTGTGCCCTGGAAACACTGCAACAGTTTTGTGTGTGTGTGTGTGTATGTGTGTGCTGTTTTGAGCCCTGTTTCCTGTCGACTGTGAAACCGGTTTGTGTTTATGTGTGTGTGTGTGTGTGTGCCGTTTTTAGCCCTGTGCCCTGGCAACAATGCAACTAGTTTGTTCATGTGTGTGTGTATGTGTGTGTGTGTGTGCGCCGTTCTCATCCCTGTGCCCTGGAGACTGTGCAAGCCGTTTTTTTTTTGTAGGGGTGTGTGTGTGTGTGTGTGTGTGTGCTGTTCTCAGCCCTTCGGCCTGGCGACACTGCAATCGGTTTATGAGTGTACGTGTGTGTTTGTGTGCCATTCTCAGCCCTGGGCCCTGGCGACTGTGCAATGGTTTGTTCGCGCGCGCACGCGCGTGTGTGTGTGTGTGTGTGTGTGTGTATTTGTGTGTGCCATTCACAGTTCTGTGCCCTGACGACTGTGCAAGCAGTTTGTTTGTGTATGTTTCTATGTGTGTATGTGTGTGTGTGTTTGTGTGTGCTGTTCTCAACCCTGTGCTCTGGCAACTGTGAAACCGATTGGTATGTGTGTGTGTGTGTTTGTGTGTGCCATTCACAGCCCTGTGCCCTGGCGACTGTGCAAGCACTTTGTGTGTGCATGTGTCTGTGTGTATGTGTCTGTGTGCATCTGTCTGTGTGTGTATATGCTGTTCTCAGCCCTGTGCCCTGGTGACTGAGAAACCGGTTTGTGTGTGTGTGTGTGTGAGTGTGTGTGTGCCAGTCTCAGCCCTGTGCCTTGGTGACTGTGCAAGTGGTTTGTGTGTGTATGTGTGTGAGTGTATATGTGTGTGTGCTTTGTTCTGTTTTCAGCCCTGTGCCTTAGTGACTGTGTAATTGCTCTGTGTGTGTGTGTGTGTGTGTGTGTGTGTATGTGCCAGTCTCAGCCCTGTGCCTTGGTGACTGTGCAAGTGGTTTGTGTGTGTATGTGTATGAGTGTATATGTGTGTGTGTGGTTTGTCCTGTTTTCAGCCCTGTGCCTTAGTGACTGTGTAACTGGTGTGTGTGTGTGTGTGTGTGTGTGCTCTTCTCAGCCCTGTGCTCTGTTGACTGTGCAACCGGTTTGTCTGTGTATGTGAGTGGGTGCCGTTCTCAGCCCTGTGCCTTGGCAACTGTGCAAGAGGTCTGTTTTTGTCGAGTGTAAAATTGAATTCTCAGGCCTGTGCCCTGGAGACTGTTCAACTGGTATGTGTGTGTGTGTGTGTGTATGTTAGAGGTGTTCTTAGCCCTGTGCCTTGGCTAGTGCGCAACCGGTTTATGTGTTTGTGTATGTGTGTGTGTGAATCTCTGTGTGTGCTGTTCTCAATCCTGTGCCCTGGAAACAGTGCAACAGTTTTGTGCGTGTGTGTGTGTGTGTGTGTGTGTATGTGTGCCATTCTGAGCCCTGTTTCCTGTCGACTGTGAAACCGGTTAGTGTTTATGTGTGTGTATGTGTGTGTGTGTGTGTCTCATTCTCAGACCTGTGTCCTGGCAACTGTGCAACCCGTTTGTGTGTCCCTGTGTGTGTTTGTGTGCTGTTCTCAGTCCTGTGCCCTGGCGACTGTGCAACTAATTTGTGTGTGTGCGTGTGTGTGTCTGTGTTGTTCTCAGGCTTGTCCTCTGGCGACTGTGAAACCGGTTTATGTCTCTGTGTGTGTATGTGTTCTGTTCTCAGCCATGAACCCTGGTGACCGTGCAATCGGTTTGTGTGTGTGTGTTAGAATGATCTGAGCCCTGTGACCTGGAGAGTGCACAACCAGTTTATGTATTTGTGTATGTGTGTGTGTGAATCTGTGTGTGTGCTGTTCTCAATCCTGTGCCCTGGAAACAGTGCAACAGTTTTGTGTGTGTGTGTGTATGTGTGTGCTGTTCTGAGCCCTGTTTCCTGTCGACTGTGAAACCGGTTTGTGTTTATGTGTGTATGTGTGTGTGTGTGTGTGTGTGTGTGTGTGTGTGCCGTTCTCATCCCAGGAGACTGTGCAAGCAATTTTTTTGTGTATGTGTGTGTGTGTGTGTGTGTGCTGTTCTCAGCCCTTTGGCCTGGCGACACTGCAACCGGTTTATGAGTGTATGTGTGTTTTTGTGTGCCATTCTCAGCCCTGGGCCCTGGCGACTGTGCAATGGTTTGTTCGTGTGTGTGTGTGTGTGTGTGTGTGTTTGTGTGTGCCATTCTCAGCCCTTTTCCCTGGCAACTCTGCAAGCAGTTTGTGTGTGTATGTTTGTGTTTGGGTATGTGCTGTTCTCAGCCCTGTGCCCTGGAGACTGTGAAATCGGTTTGTGTGTATGCGCGCGCGCGCGTGTGTGTGTGTGTGTGTGTGTGCCATACTCAGCCCTATGTCCTGGCAACTGTGCAACTAATTTGTGTGTGTGCGTGTGTGTGTCTGTGTTGTTCTCAGGCTTGTGCTCTGGTGACTGTAAAACCGTTTTGTGTCTGTGTGTGTGTTCAGTTCTCAGCCCTGTACCCTGGCGATTCTGCAACCGGTTTGTGTGTGTGTGTGTGTGTGTGTGTGTGTGTGTGTGTGTGCTGTTCTCAGCCCTGTTCCCTGGTGACAGTGCAACCGGTTTGTGTGTGTGTTGTGTGTGTGAGTGTGTGCCATTCTTAGCCCTGTGACTGGTGACTGTGCAACCGGTGTGTGTGTATGTGTGTGCTGTTCTCAGCCCTGTGCTCTGGTAACGGTTCAACCGGTTTGTGTGTGTGTGTGAGTGTGTGCCATATGCAGCCTTGTGCCCTGGCAACTGTGCAACAGGTTTGTTTGGGTGTGTGTGTGAATTCTCAGCCCTGTGTCCTGGAGACTGTGCAACCATTTTTTGTGTGTTTTTGTGCATATATGTGTGTGTGTGTGTTCTATTCTCAGAACCGAGCCCTGGCAATTGTACAACTGGTTTTGTGTGTGTGTGTGTGTGTGTGTGTGTGTGTGTGTGTGTGTGTGCTGTTCTCAGCCCTGTGCGCTGAGGACCATGCAACTCATTTGTGTTTGTGCGTGTGTGTGTCAGTGTTGTTCTCAGGCTTGTGCTCTGGCGACTGTGAAACCGGTTTATGTGTGTGTGTCTGTGTGTGTGTGTGTGTATGTGTGTTCTGTTCTCAGCCCTGTACCCTGGAGACTGTGCAGTCAGTTTGCATGTGTGTGTGTGTGTGTGTGTGTGTGTGTGTGTGTGTTAGAGCTGTTCTGAACCCTGTCCCCTGGTGACTGTGCAACCGGTTTGTGTGAATGTTTCTGTGTGTGTGTGTGTGTGTGTGTGTGCTTTTCTCAGCCCTTTGCCCTGGCGACTGTGCAACCTGTTTGTGTGTGTATCTGTGTGTATGTGTCCTGTTCTAAGACCTGTAACCTGGTGACTGTGCAACAGGTTTGTGTGTATGTGTGTGTGTGTGTGCCATTTTCAGCCCCGTGCCCTGGCGATTATGAAACCAGTTTGTGTATGTGTGTGTCTGTGTCTGTGCTATTTTCAGCACTGTGCCCTGGAAACTCTGCAACCGGTTTGGGTGTTTGTGTGTGTGTTTGTTCTGTTCACTGCCCTGTGCCCAGGCGACTGTTCAACAGGTTTGTGTGTGTGTGTGCTGTTCTCAGTCCTATGCCTGGCGACTGTGCAAAGGTTTCTGTGTGTGTGTGTGTGTGTGTGTGTTCGAGCTGTTCTGAGCCCTGAGCCTTGGTGAGTGCGCAACCGGTTTATGTGTTTGTGTATGTGTGTGTGTGTGAGTGTGTATGTGTGCCATTCTCAACACTGTGCTAGCGACTGTGAAACCGGGTATTCGTGTGTGTGTGTGTGCCATTCTCAGACTTATCCCTGGTGACTGTGTAAGCGGTTTGGGTGTGTATGTGCGTGTGTGTGTACGTGCTGTTTTAAGCCCTGCACCCTGTCGAATGTGCAACCGGTTTGTGTGCGTGTGTGTGTGTGTGTGTCCTGTTCTAAGCCCTGTACGCTGGCAAATGTGTACAGGTTTGTGTGTGTGTGTCGGGGGGTAGTGCTGATCTCAGCCCTGTGGTCTGGCAACTGTGAAACCGGCTTGAGTGTGTGTGGGTGTGTGTGTGTGCTGTTATCAGCCCTGTGCCCTGGCGACTCTGATACTGGTTTGTGTTCATGTGTGTGTGTGTGTGTGTGTGTGTGTGTGTGCTGTTCTCAACCCTTTGCCCTGGCGATTGTTCAACCAGGTTGTGTATATGTGTGTGTAGGTGTGTGTGCCATCCTGAGCCTTATGCCCTGGCAACTGGGGAAACGGTGTGTGTATGTGTCTGTGTGTGTGCTGATTTCAGCCATGTGCCCTTCCGACTGTGCAACTGGTTTGTGTGTGTGTGTGTGTGTGTGCACGCGATTCTCATCTGTGTCCTGGCGACTGTGTAACCGTTTGTGTGTGTGAGTGTGTGTAAGTGTGTGCTCTTTTCAGCCCTGTTTCCTAGAGATTGTGCAACCGGTTGGTGTGTGTGTGTGTGTGTGTGTGTGTGTGTGTGTGTGCTGTTCCCAGCCCTTTGGCCTGGCGACACTGCAACTGGTTTATGAGTGTATGTGTGTTTTTGTGTGCCATTCTCAGCCCTGGGCCCTGGCAACTGTGCAATGTTTTGTTCGTGTGTGTGTGTGTGTGTGTGTGTGTGTGTGTGTTTGTGTTTGCCATTCTCAGCCCTTTTCCCTGGCAACTATGCAAGCAGTTTGTGTGTGTATGTTTGTGTTTGCGTATGTGCTGTTCTCAGCCCTGTGCCCTGGAGACTGTGAAACCGGTTTATGTGTGTGCGTGTGTGTGTGTGTGTGTGTGTGTGTGTGTGTGCCATACTCAGCCCTATGCCCTGGCTACTGTGCAACTAATTTGTGTGTGTGCGTGTGTGTGTCTGTGTTGTTCTCAGGCTTGTGCTCTGGCGACTGAGAAACCGGTTTATGTGTGTGTGTGTGTGTGTGTGTGTGTGTGTGTATGTG